>NC_057942.1:40266470-41466470 GCF_018555375.3 Anguilla rostrata | reverse complement strand
TTGACAGTGAATACACCAGTACATTTATCAGTAATGGCCGCGCTGCAGAAAATCTAATAAGAGGAGAACAATCCCCCCCGGAGCCGCGGCCAGCCGAGCGTGTGCTGGAAATGTCTGTGTCTCCCCCGACGCACCGCGCCGTGGGTCAGGCGCCCGCCATCGCCGCGGTGATGCCCCCCGAAAAAGGCGCGCGTGGGGCGTCCCATCCCGTCCCGTCACACCGCTGTTCCACACACCCCCCCAACACCCCACCCCCCCTTTATGTAAACCACAATGCAACCTCGAGGGGGTGGGGTGGGGTGGGGTAGGGGGTTTTGTGTAGGAGGGTTGGGGGGGGGGGGTTGTATGGCAGGGCATCGTCGTGGTAACGCCCCTGCCACTGTCCCGCAAAGTCAAAGGAAGCACGGTAAATTATTCCCAACCGTACTGTCCCCCCCACAGGGTGCAGTTTGAGAAACAGATTCAGACCGTCTCGTATGTGATCGCCAAATGACACCATTGACCCAGTGCAGTGGCTGTATGTCTGTGCTATGATTGTGGCCTAATATGGGCATAACGTGTGGATGGGCACACACACAGTTTGCAGCACAGTTGCTAATAACGCCACGCGAAATGACAGAATCCCTTTTTTTTTTATTTTTTTTTACCCATATGCGCGTTACTGACAAAAGGTTCTAAATTTTCACAGTACAGTTAAACATCATTTGCATCCCCGGCTATAAAACACCGCGGCCACGCGTCAGAGTTTGGCGGCAGGGCTGATCGATTAGCCGTCACCTGGTCATCAGGTTCACTCTTAGGATTCAATTTTTTTTTTTCCCGCTCCCCGTTTTGCATACCGCATCGATCGGACGCGGCAAACGAGCATCAGGCGCGGCGGCGAGAGGATGAATTGTTTACTCGCATAAAAATAACCTTTCAATAGGGGAAGATGCATGGCGCGGACCTCGGGTGGCGTTCTGCTGCCCCAAGCAGATGGCATTCAGCTGCTATTGATCTGAGCCCTGCAGGAAGATGTGGGGGGAGGGGGGGGGGCGGGGGTGGGGCGCACGAACTGGGCACGCTCAATACGCCTCTTCCACTCTCCCCCCCCAGCTCCTCTCTGTCCCTCTCCCCCTAAAACAGGAAGAGCAAGAGTAAGGGGGGCTCAATGAACTTGATTGGTTCCCGTTTTTTTTTTGTTGTTGTTGTTGAAAAATACGCACCCGTTGCGAGAGAAAAGTCTGTTTTATTTACCTTGGCGGAGTGACAGGAGAGGCAAATTACTGTCTGTTTGTTTCGGTTTCTTTGCATTCTCGGACTGCTCAATAATGTATTCTCTTCGCCTCCCCGTCCCGTCCTCAGATCCCAGACACACTGCGCAAGCCTTTAAATTAACATCAGACTTAAAGCGGGCCTAAACAAAAGGCAAAAAAAACAAAACTTTGAGACATTATGCAGGTCCCATCAAAAATTTCAGCCAGATGGATTGAGGGGGAATGGTAATCACGTCATTACTGTGGAGAATGCTGCCCGCGCTGCTCGGTCAAGCCCAGCGTCGCTCAGAGTGCGTTCACTCAAAGCTGAGTGGGCTTTTCAGCAACGGGGAAGAGCTCACACCCCCCCCCTCTGCTCCTCACCCACCCCCAAACCCCCACACCCCCCGCCCCCCACCCCCAAACCCCCCGACCCACGCTGCGTCTCCCCGTCACAGCCCGGCCCCCCGAGCTCCCGCCTTCAGGCCGCTAATTAGTTTCAGTGGGAATGTGAGGTTTGGTGAAGCCTGTCCCACCCACACCCGAGCGGGAGGAGACCAGAGGCATTAGTGAGACAAATACGCCGAGGCCTCTTCCTCTTCCTGCAGGAAAAAGCCCGCCGGAGCGAGGGTCCGGAGACGCGTCGTCGGAGGGCGTCCGGCCGCGGGACGTCGCTACGCTTTTTAAAATTATTTATTTATTTCTTTATAAAAGCCTTGTTCCTTTTAGCATGCAGCAAGTAAAACTTTTCCGCTGCGCGTAGAGTAAGGCCTGCTCTCACGCATTATCTCCGCGCGCGCTGAGTAGCTGAATAAACAACGAGCGTTGTTTTCAAAGCATTTTTTGAAAATGCACGCATTCCACAGGGCCTGTGCGCTCGTGACGTCATCGGCGGAGTTCGCATCAGCTGTTCGCGTGGACAGAGGGCTGTTTGTCATTTTGAAGAAACGCGTGTCGAGTACATCGGCCAGCGCCTCGTTCAGCTTTGCCGCCTTTAGCAGCAGCTCCTTAAGGCTCAAAGTGAGATATAAATTGAGGCGTGATCATTAGTGTGACGACCGAGCATTAGCCCATTATTATTATTATTATTATCGTAATGTAATGGCAGCTTTATGAGCGTATATCCTCACAGGCAGGCTAGACGCGGTCCAGCCCGCAGCCACCAGGAAGGGAGAATCATCTCCGCTGAAGGCTCCAGGTGAAAAGCACTTACGGTCACACACACACACACACACACACACACACACGGCGTCAGCTGATTTATTAAGCACCGCATTCTTTTCTGGCTTCTGAGCACTGCATCCCGTTGGTGATTAATGTGGCACGATGCATAAATTTAACGGGATGGCTCCTGCGCGCGCGCTTCATCTTAATGATTAAACATTGCCGCGATGGCCCGCCTAACCGCTTCCATCCGTCCTCTGTCGCTAAACCCTGTCACCGCTCTCCCGCTATTTGGGTTTTTTTTTTTTTTAAGTTAACTGGGACGCATTTTTCAGCATATCTTTTTTGTCGCTCGTTCGCTCGCTCGCTCGTTCGTTCGTTCGTCGTATTACCATCCGTAGAGAAAATACAAAAATGAAAACCCGCGTATTTGTTCTGGCTGCCAGCTGGTTTGAAAAAAAAAAAAAAAGAAAGAAAAAAAAGAAAAAAAAAGAAAAAAAACGGCCCTATTACGGGGAAGTGTGATCTGATGCTGCTGTGAGGAATCTGAAATTCATTTATAAATAGCTCCTCTGGGCCCCGCGGCCCCAGAGCCGGCACGGCGGTGCTGTTTGGCGGTGTACCCACTCATAATCTCGGAAGGTTGGAGCCGCTGTCGTCCGACCTCCGAGCGCATTCTTCAGTTACCGCGGTAATTGGATAATGAGGAGGCCCCGGGCCCCAGAAAAGAATGTCAGCGTTCGATTTCCCGGGGATCCTAAGTGAAGATATGTCACCATTTACCGCGCTTTCCGTGACAACGCTCCTCGGCCGTGAGCTCGGGGGAAATCATTACGCTGTTTATACCCCTGCCCTGTCCAAACGCCGCCTCCCTTTGATATTTTCGGCAATGTTTTCCACCGAGTGATGGTACCTCGCCGGGGGTCGAGACAGAACAAGTCCCTTTTGTAAATTTGTGACCATATTTTAAGCGCGGAAAGGAGTAAAAAATCCAGACAATTGGAGAGGCGCTGGGCGAGGAGCCGCGTGGGAGCTGGGAGAGGCGATCAATGCAATCCACCTGCTATCTCCCTCTCTGAGCCTCCAGAGCAAAGGAAGCCTCAGTGACTTTTAAAAATGGAGTTCAACGGCTCACATACGTTTTGGAGGCAAACTGAAAGCTTGTGACGCCGGAGTCGAAGTCTGGGCTTAAACTGATGCATGTTTCCTTGTCAAAATAAATGATAATAATAGCAAGTGTATGGAACCTTTCAGTGGGGCAATTGTCCAGATTACTAACAGAAAATCGTTTTAATGAATACATACATATTTCTGCTTCAAAATGCATTTTTATCTCTTTGCCGTTACTCTCACCTTCGTGTGATTTTATAATGGGAGTGACAGGGCTTGCGTTGTCTGTTTGCAAGATCTGAAGATATGGGCCTATTATCAAAGAATACCCTTGGTATAAACGAATAGATTCCGCGGTGTTAAAAATGCATTTCCATGGGAGCAGCCAAAATAGCTGTGTGGGTTGTGAAATGCTTGAAATACTGAGATTGAGAGTTGAACTATGGATTTTAGCCAGCTGGATACGAATGAATCACTGTAACTGTACCCCTCCCATACCATGTCACTGTCAGGTCACTGTGAGCCCTCGGGCACTTCCCAGAGATATCTGTCCCTGAGAACGTTTTCCAAAATAATATTAAAAATCTAGTCACTCCTCACTTTTCAACAGCTAAGAAAAAGATGATTTTTTACATTTTATCAGGGCTGCAAACCTTGTGCGAATGGAACCCAAATAACAAAAATGCCTGTCCTGAAAAATATTAATAGTCAGTCTTGCAACAAAATCCAAATACGATGGAAAGATCCTGCAAAAAAACACGACTCCAGGATCTCCAAACAGACTAAATATCCATTCTGTCTGATGCGCTGATTGTACATCTACAGTGTGTCAGAACTGTCAATATGATAATACAGGGCTTAATTGTAAAAGTCTGGGGAACTAGGAGCAGATGGTTATAATTGTCAGACAGTATAACGGGGTTAGGCACTGCCATTACTCAACAGTCAATATGGCAGAAACTGAAAAGTGATCTGCAAACGATTTCACTGTCAGAAACCTGTAGAACGATACAAGAGCGTCCAAGCTTTCCAGTGTCCCGATTTTCAGCAAGCGGACAACGTTGAAGGTGTGAGGCATCCTAGAACGATGAGGAGGAAATCGGCCTTGTCACAGTCTTGGAGGGAAACATTTCCGCATGAAATGTGAGCTCTATTACTTCACAATTTATCTAGTGCCAAACAAGACAGCGTTGAGGAATGTTCATATAACGAGCATTTGGGTCATTCTAAAGTCATGGCAAAGCTACCTCCACAACTATGCTAAATTGTACTGTTATATATGCTAATACATAATCTTAAATTGTTAGACTTACAGCGTTACATTTATGAGACACAAAACAGGACTACCCTATCTCATTCTTCAAGATTGCACTGACACTGTTGTTTTCCATTGTAAAATTATTGCTGTAGGCATTAGTCTTGGTTAGTCTCAAATATAATTATATATAATATGTGCTTACAGCAATTATATCATTGAACAACATTCATGCTGTAGGTCAAAGGTCAATTATATTTTCAAATAATGTAGCTAGTGACAGGATCAGCTGTCACAACTGGAAGGATGAGGTCTGAAACACTAATTGTAATTAGTACATCATGACTACAGAAGAATTTAAATGTGGAAGACTAAAAGAGATTAAAAGAAATATATAATTGAATCATGAAGAGCTGTGAATTAGGAAAATTATGAATAGCTGTGTAAAAAAAGACGAAAAAGGAAAAGAATTGCACATTGAAGGTTTACTGCTGGGCGCGTGATTTGCTCTGTTGTGCTGCAGCTCGGCCAGATTCAATCAGGCAGAGTTTAAGCTGGTTTCTGTGAGGCCGGCTCGCCTTGCTTTTGACCTTTCCAGTAAACTGTCCCATCAGCCTGCGCGGCTGCTCCTGGGGGACCCCCATGAGCTGCTCGGCACCGCCGGTAATGAAGCCTGTCATCCCTCCACGTCCGCTGCCAGCGGCGCCGGTCAGAAACCCCGGCTTCACGACGCGGATCTTTCGTCAATATAGTATCTGTGCTCCGCGCCGGCCGCAGCCGGAACCAGAGCCGCGGCGTGTCTCTCCTCCTCTCTGCTACCGGCCCTGGACTGGCCCCCGAAGGCCCATCTGCGCGCTGACCTGTCTTGGTTAGATGCACACAAACACACTCACACGCACACTCACGCACACACACAAACACACATACACACACACACAAACACATTCACACACACATCACACACACCCCAACACACTCACACACATACACACACACCTCACACACAACAACACTCGCTCGACACACACAACACACATACACACACACACAAACACACGCGCACACACAAACATACATACTCGCTCGTACACACACATACACACAAACACACTCATACACAAACACAAACGTTTTGGAAACACACACACGTTTTCATAAACACACACACTCACATACAGTACAAAATGCATGTACACAAATACATGCGTAGGCCTTTTTTTTAGACTTTTACCAATGAAAAGAATGTGACTGTTTGAACTGACACATCTATGTGAAATGCAGTGACATAATGATAATTTTGTGCATTTCTTATGAAATACAAGACACTGAATTGACTTAATGAAAATGACACTACAGGAAGTCACTATAATTTTACAAATGCCAGTACTCATGCAAAGAACTTCTGCCATTTTCTTTCCCCCGAAATGGCAGACTCATTTAAATGTTCATCACATCTTCTGACTTCTGGAAGAAAATCGCAAGTCACTATTCCATCTTATTGCAATGCGCTTTGACCAGTAAATCTGGGCAGCGTTTGTATGAGGCTTGTTTTTCTTCCTGTTCCTTACTCAGCATTTTTGGTAATTATAACCATTTCCCAGGTAAACTGTCCCGCTGTGCGAAGCCGCTGAAGGTAACTCAATTTCTCACATTTTAATTGGCTTTGAAAGATTTTTTTTGTGGTCTCTGGTTGTATTAATAAAAATAAAGTTGCTCATGCTCTAAGTTGGCAGTCATAGCTATTAGTCCACTATTAATGCACACTATACCTCAGAATGGTACCTTATTTTCAACAATGGCTTCCATTAAATCTAATCGCTGTGATCTGATTCTTATTTAGCTGTTGAAGGATTTATCAGGTGTTCATTTTTTCGTTTGTTTTTGTCATGCGTTTGGTGCTTGCTGGGATTTATTGGAAAACAATGGATGACCTTAACTGCTGTGGATAGTGATGGGGCTAGTTTACAGGGTTTAATGATCACAGTTAATTCGATATTTGGGTTGAGGAAATAGTTTGGGAAACCCCTTGTGAGGATTTGCAATAGTGCTTTATTATACTAAGAAAAAGTGGCGTCAGATCAGAGTATCTTTATGAAATGATAAACAAGATACCTGTATACTGAGTTCTGTTATTACGCAGAACAAACGTGAATATGTATTACAAACGTAGAACAAACCTGACCATGTCTGATTAATTTAAAACATGATTCCGTCGCGCCGCTTTTTGATTATCGCGTGAAGGATTAACGTCCAGGTGAGCGCTCGTGCGCGAAGTGATAACGGTCGGCGACGGGTCTCCCGTCCAAATCCCGCGCCGGCCTCCCGAGATTCCTCTCCCTCTCAGCTCCTGACCTTTGTGTCCGCGGCTGTTTTCCGCCCCCCGCCCTCTCGGCGCGGAGACAGGGGCGAGGAAAACAAATCGCATTGTGTTCTCATTAGTCCGCCGTCCTGTCAGGACAACCTGTATCGCCTGTCAGTGCCAAACATTTAGTCAACCAGAGACGCTCCGCTACGAGAATCGGGCATTTGGAAACATCAAGTGTTAGTGGTCCTTCTTGGGGAATCAGCAGTATATTCTAGTGACTGATGTATGGTGGTGCTTCAGTCTCTAGATTACGCTCCATTTTGTTTGGTTTTTTCATGTCTCTTTCTCAACTCTTAAAATGTAGAGAAACTGAGACTGAGAATTTTCTGAAACACAAAAAGCACCAATATTGCATTTATAAAGAAAATATATTTTATTGTTTTATATTTAAATATATATATATTTTAATAATATACAAATATATTAAAATAGTATACAGTAGTAAACAGTTTCATATGTGAAATAGGCCTATTACTACCGGCAAAAATCTCCACTGGTTGAAGAAATAGCGTCAAAGTCATATGAATCAAAACTTTAAACACGAGAAACTGATTTTCAGTTTGTGGGTCATGATGTAGTGCAAGCTTGTACTAAAATGACTGTATTTAGGTGCAGTCCTAATGGTGAGTTTTATGATATCTGAATTCATAGATATCAGACATATCAAGAAAAATAATATTTAAAGTAATTAAAATATAATCAATTCATTTTTAAAACCTATTTTTTTGCAGTTTACTTGCACAAAAAGCCAACTGCAATTTATTAATTACATTTAATTTGTTCAATATGGAATAGTTTTACGTAGGATGAAATTACTGTTTATTGCATGTACAATGGTTTTAGATTGCATCAGACATATTTCCTATGAACTTTGACTTAGTCGTATGTAGTGCATTGAAATGAAAAATTTAAATTCACAATTATATATGTACATTTTAAGCAGGATGGTGCCATATTTTCAGATATTTTATGGTGAAAAATGCCACATTTGATTGACCGTGGAAACTCCCTGTTTTCAGCCACGTCTCTCTATTTGGACTTCTTCAGCTTCACAGCTGTGCTTGGAGAAGCTTTAATCCTAACACAGTATATATTCTATACTAATATAGCATATATTTTACACAAATATAGCATATATTTAATACAAATATAGCATATATTTCCTCAGTGGAATTTCATAGGAGTCATCCATATACTACACAGTAAAATGTCCCAGTGCTAATTCACCTTTAACAGACAATATTTGGTCCCACTCGGAATGTGTGACCAAATGTAATCTTTTAAGAGTTGAATTAACACTGGGCATTTTACCGAGTACAGTTTATCCAATGCAAGCATTGCTTTTATCAGTGACTGAATACTCTGCTTATTAGATTCATAATCTTTACAAATGTCCTTCCAAATGGTCCAAGCTTCCCCTTACTCTGCATGTCACGCTTGCTTGCAATACCAAAAACTTTATTCCAATATTTAAACCAGTTTACCGTACTAAACCTGAACAACATATATTATTTAATGAATGATAGTCAAAAATGCATTATTCATTCAAGAAATGATACTTTATTTTAGTTTCCATACAAAGCCTGGTGGAAATACCAGCTTGGTTCCTGCCTGGTTTTAAGCTGGTCCAGCTGGTTTGGCGATGGTCAAGTTGGCAACAAGGTGGTTGACACAGCAACCACACTGGCAAGACCATGTCCAGCTAGTGGGCCAGACAACAGACCATCACCAAATTCCAGATGGTATCCAGCTGGAACAGACGTTGATACCAGCCAGAATCCATCTTAGGTTGGCAGCTGGAATTTCCTCCAGGAAAGCCAGCACACAGTGGACCTGGGTCTTATGCAGTACATATTTTACCAAACAGGACATTTTAATGAAATGTTTAAGAAATTTATGAAAATATATGAATTCATCCGCTGTTTCTGGTGTACCCAAGAGCAAACAAATATAACTGCTATCATATGAAAGAACTGTCAGTGAACGGTGAATAATAATTCCATACTGATGTCTAAGACCCTTGCGTACACCAGTTATTTACTATGGCGATACAAAACTGAACTTACTTAAAATGTCACTCTTACATTGTTATATGGGCATCACAGGTAGACATGCTGCCCTTGCATGAATGTCTCTTGGTTTAATACAACTGAAAAAATGTATGCTTTATGCCTTATCCTTACCATTAACTATATCGAGATGGATGATTTCAACAAGATATAGAAGGTCACATATTGACGAGCCAGCTAGCTACCATAACTTAAGTTCTTCTCCCCAATTTATGGTTAGTTAGCTTGTGTGTGTATGTATGCATGTATGTATGTGTGTGTGTTTGTGTGCGCGCATGTGTTTCACTTCTTAAAATGTTGCAGTGTGCTATGAACATTTGTGAGGTGAACACACAGTTTTCATGGTCATATCTGCCGCTGATTAATTCTCATTGTTACACCATTAACTAAACACTGCACTTGAAGGGATGCCCCACTGACCATATAGGGTTCAAAACAAAATGTGGCAAGGGTAGTTCTTTTTCCAGTTCTTGTGCCAAGTACTTAGCATGTAGTGCTAAGTGAAGTGCATCGTGGGAAGAATGGTCAGGCAAGGACACAGTAACTCATAGATGAGTTAGCTGCTAATATCACATCAATCATCACATGATATGCAACATATAGCAGGTTGCTGGATGTTGGGAATGTCTGACAAGGGCTGAATTTTAAAAAATCATAGTAATATAAAATAATTTTAGCCATTATGCCATATTGCACGCAAGATGTAGAAGGTCTACTGACAATGAAGGTCTGTAATAAATCCAGGCTCTAAAGCTTGCTGTATCTGTGCTTTTACATGCATGTTTTCACAACTTACGTGCCAGTGGTGGAGGGGAGAATCTGGAAAAGAGCTACCCACGTTTGTCTACAACCACAATTTCTGAAATAAATACAGCGAATCTTTACATACGTTTTGTACGAAACTTGCATATGTGGCAGGGAATTCATTGGCACCCACAATGCAGCCTTCCTGGCACTCAAATACTGCATTTATCAAGAAATGCAGAAAAATCATTTACTTACACAGCACAATGTTTGGCATATATATTACTTCTCAGCATGTGTCACAATGGTAAAGTGCTATTCAGCTGGTGCATACGTGTACACTTCCTTTTTTGCTTGGCAAGTAGAATATAAAAAGTTGCATACAGTACCTTAAAACTGGATCTTACATGTATCATATGGCTACGTTATTAGGACAGAAAATACTTTAGAACCTGTAAGCATTACAGTGAACTTCTGTAACAAGCAAAAATCAGGCATGTCAGTAGCAGGGTGGTAGTACGATTAGTGTTATTAGCGCGTAACGCTAATCCTACCAGCCCTCCACTTCTACCACAAAGGGCTCCTTGACTTCAATCTTCCCGCTGTTGACAATCACGCACTCCGTATAGGGCAGGTTCCTTTCGTTTGTGTCCTGGAGCTCGATCGTGTGAACCACAGACTGCAGAAGAGAAGACCAACGATGAACGTGAGAAAACACAGCCGAATCGCTCAAAACTAAGACAACTCATTTCGTTAAATTGTCAGATGGAAAGATAATACAGATGCTGATAGACCTTCTGGTCCTTTTCTTAGTCCTGCAAACTCACAGGCCTCAATTAAATCACCATCTTGTGCATAACCCTGACCGAAAAACATATGCAACACGTGAAAAAAAAAAAACTTTTAATCCGAAAACACAATTTGATGAGTTAATTTAGGTCATCGTCATCATCATTCCTTTATTTAGACTCTTAAAAACAACTACATGTATCCACAATAAAATCACAAATACGATTTTTAAAACAGTTCAGCGGCACCAGCGCATCCAATTTAAAATATCACTGTAGCACATTCCACAGGACAACTGCTGATCTCACGAAACATGCATTTGTGAAGAAACCGTTTCACTCAATTTGCAAGTCACAGCGTGGCGATGTGTTATCCAGCTGTAGAAATGCAGTGTAAATGCTGCGTTAAAAAGTTGCGTAAGTCGCTCTGGATAAGTGTCTGCTAAACGCCTGTAATGTAATGTAATGTAATGTGTCGAGGGTAGTTCTTTTTCCAGTTCTTGTGCCGAGTACTTAGCGTGTGGTGCTAAGTGAAGTGCGCTACGAGGAAGTGCGGGCGTACCATGCCGTCCAGGACCTTGCCGAACACCACGTGTTTGCCGTCCAGCCAGGGTGCCCGGGCGGCGGTGATGAAGAACTGCGAGCCGTTGGTGTCGGGCCCTGCGTTGGCCATGCTCACCCACCCGACCCCCAGGTGCTTCAGCTTGAAGTTTTCGTCGGGGAAGGAAGTACCATAGACGCTCCTGCCTGGAGCGGCAACAAGAGATTCAGTTTCCAGATAAGCAACTCTGCTGCCGCCTGCATCGAATCAACGCTCGTATTTAAATTTGACCTTAAAGTTGATCTTTGCCTTTTTCCCTCACAAACACGGTTTAAGGAGCTAATTGTGGCGATCACTGAACTTGCGAAACTATGTCTCTGAAGCACAGCTTGGCAGTTCATTTTAAGTCAAAATGAAGGACGACTGTCGACAGAATCATGGGTTTAGTGGACAAGAACGTCCATTAAACTGTTACAGAAAATTTTCCTTTGAACACACAAATCATTTGCACTGAGAGTTGATTCCAAACAATTTTTTTTTTTACAGAAAGATGGTCTCATTTCACTTTGATGCAGCTAAGGAAGGTACTTTTTGAATGAATTGACAACTTCCATACCCTTTTAAACCAATCATTTGCATGCTCCTGATTTTTAAAATGACACCAATTTAAAAAATGCAAAAGTTTACGATTTTAATAAGGAATGACAAGTAAGAATATTTTAAGAGTAAGAATATTTTTTTCATTTTCATATGCACCATGCTCTTTCCCATGAGGAATTAAATTTGGATCAATATTAACGCTGCTTAAATTCATGCTAATGGGAACGTGAGTAGGTATCACCTTCCAGTCCTTCCCTGTCACCAGAGCATACCTCCTGTTCCATCCCCAGCAGTGAAGTCCCCTCCTTGGATCATGAAGTCTTTGATGACTCTGTGAAACTTGCTTCCCTTGTAGCCATACCCTTTCTGCAAAACGAGACCCTTTTAAAGCACTGGTACGGTTACGATTAGCACTTTGAAACCACACCTTCGTTGCGTTGTTGTGTACCCGTACAGCAGGATTAATCACTGTCAATGTAAAAAAAAGGCTTAGCTCCATGAGGGTACGTTGCAGACTTTGCAGACAAACAAAACATGTACAGATTACGTTCACTCTCAAAGGGGTCAAGCGTAGCTGTCAGCAATTATTTTGGTCATTTGGGTGTGATCCTGTAATGGATGAGCAAGCCACTCAACCAAGTCTCACTTCAATTCACAGCAAAATGTCCAGTGCTAATTCAACTCTTAACAGATAACCTTTGATTCCACTCTGAAATGTGGGATCAAATGTTACCTATGAAGCGTTGCATTAACACTGGACATTTTACTGTGTTGGTTCACATCACTATGAAGTATCATTATTAATACAATACCTCTCCCGTGGCTAGAGCAACAAAGTTATTGACAGTCTGAGGAACCACGTCTCCAAATAGACCAATGACAATCCTGCCGACCTCGTGCCCGCCCACCGTTATATCAAAGAACACCTGAAAAAAGAAAAGAATATAAAAACACGGAATTTGCAAATCTGACCTAAAAGAATGTGCAAAACGTATTCATGAACGTATTTTAAAAGCCAATTGATGTACAACATTATTATATACAATAATTAAGCGTATCTTGTCTTTTTTAAAATAAATCCAGTGGACACTAATTTTATCGAATTTAATTTTACACCATAGAGTATACTTGTTTCTTACAGACTTGGTGTTAAGTAAGTCGGTGTAATTGTCCTTTAGATGAAAAATATGTCGTTCATAGGAAAAGGGGTGATGGAATGTTTGGAAAATAACCCTGTTTAATTGATCATCCATGCACAACACGTCTTGCTTTACTTAGTCGTCTTGAAGTGGTCAGTTAGGCCTAATGTATGTTTAGACATTCGACTACTGCTTCGCGAAGACGATAAACAAGACCAATAAAAATATATTTATAAATAAATATATAATAAATACAAAAACAGGATGTGTACAAAGCCGGCCTATAAACAAATACATCTTGCGCAGTCATTGACATGCTAAATAAAACATTTGTTTATTGCCAAACACTAATCGATGTTGAAGAAATAGCAACGATTCTATAACACGGGCAGCACGGATTTGACCGTTCGCTAGGTATCTCCATGGCAGCCTACATCATTACCCTGATGTTTGTATATAGCCTATGTCCCAACGTAGATGCTTATTTGCAAAAGAATTTCAACTGTAATTGTATCACTGAAATTAGCGTATACAATGCGACTGACCGAACTCAAAGAGCATAAATGTAGCCTACGCGTATGTCTGCCGGTAGCAAGCTAACGTTAATTGCATAGGCTATTGCAGAATACTGTAGCCCATCGCTCCGGTATTCCTTACGCAGAATTGCTGAGAAATACGACCAGTGCAGGATGCGGCGCCTACCTTAACTGTGACTTTTGGTCCTCTCCTCGCTTTGGAACATTCTGAGAACGAACCTAAAACGAGGAGGATCAAGAAGGATAACAACACTCGGAGCTCCATTTTATTTTTGCGTAAGACAGTCTAGTTGGCGTTTTTTTGTGGCTCAAGGCAAAACCAGCGTGTGCTTCCTGTATTCATGGTCCCTCCTCCAAGGAGGGCAGCGAGACGAAAATGATTATGATCGGCTAGAAAGAAGGAAGACACAGGCTGAGCAACTTATTAAGTCTGCCTATTACAGTAAGGCTGCTTCGCTGGTGCCCTCAAACGACGTCTTGCGCTTTTCCGGTGTAATAGCCTACATATTCAGTTCGTCATCAAATCGTGTAAGATTTAGGAAAACTGGACATTCCCCCCAGACCGTACGGGAATGTAAACGGAGTGTTGATTTTTCGGTTGGTGGATTAGCCTAAGGGAATGTGATCAAGCAAACTCTACCACCTCTGCAGATTCTTTCCCAGTCCAACTCCTTCAAAACAGCTGAAACTATGGAGCCTGAGAATATATAGGCCTACTGTAAAGTGTCAGGTTGTCATCTAAAACTACAAAATATCCTTACATCACATGTGCAGATAGGTGTCCTTTGGTTAGTGCGCCAGTCAGTTTATCTGACTAACTCACACAAACAGTCGGCAGATTTATATTAAGTGTGGCAAAGTGCACCATGCATTGAGAAATATTTGTCGAAATGTCATCATCTAGGTATTTAAGTTCAGCAATCCAGGGACAAGGCACAATATGACAGTTCCCATTGCTTTTGTCAAGATTTCTGTGCTGTTGTTTAAGTACTTCCTGACAGCCACTCTTGTTTTGAATAGATGATGTATTTGTTTTGGAGAGAAATTTGTGCTTTCCAATTTTATTCAGCCTTGATGGACTGAGAAGCCAAAATACCCACGCTTTCCACAAATTATGCATATTTGACTGCCATTTTTGTGTACAATTACAAGTTTGATGTATAATTAACGTTGGACTGAAACCTGGCAGAAATAGTACATATTGGCCCACTTCCTATTTCCTGGCAGCCATATTGATTTTTTGGCTTTTTCACATCAAACTGTACAAACTTAGATTAAAATGACCCCAGTACCTCATAGTCATTGCACAAGTGACACTTTAAAAAATTCTACCTTAGCAGATATTTGCAGATATTTGATAGGTTGTTGGAACCCATTTCACTTTTTTCAATCAGCTGTGTAGCACCCTCAGATAAATCCATTAGAATTAGAATATGGCTTCGTGTAAGGTTCAGTGCAATACAAAGCATTTAAAATTGCATGGTCCAAGCAGTTTTGGCATGTATCTTTAAAAAAATAATAATAACAGTAACTACAACATTGCTCTATATTTGATGAAACGTATAAATATTGTGTAAATATTCTAATTAAAGCAGTATGTTCTACTTTTGCTTCCAGCTTGGGTGAAGGTAGCCTGTTCTTACCGTAGCGGCAGTACAGCACTGGCTCTTAAACTTTTTAATACTGGGAAGCAAATTCGAAATTTTGTTCCTTTCAGGCGCCTGTCCAGCACGCATACAAGCATGGCCGTGTGGACTACAGACTTATTCCGTGACCCATTTTGACTCCTGGTAAATATGCCACACACATCATACCAAGGTAAATATGCGGGTGGAACTTTGATGTTACATGGATGTTTTGCATCTACTTGTTAAGGTCAACTGAATCATGAACTGTCTTGAATATACACTGGACATTTCAGCAAAAAAAAAAAAACTGATTTCCCCTTTTGCCGAGAAGTTCAAACTTGTTGGCGAATAGATCTTTCAGCAAGACAATGATACAAAGTGTACTTCAAAACCAGCCAAGAAACAGTAAACTGACCACAAAATAGTCGTCTGGCCTCTCAATCTCTAGACTTCAACTCGATCGAAAGTTTGTGGTTTGAATTGAAGAGGGCAGGCCACAAGCGCAAACAGACGCATCTAAAGGATCTCGAAAGATTGTATATGGAGGAATGGTGAAAGTTACCCCACAAACACGTTCCTCTTCGACCTATAGACAATAAAATAATACCTATTTGCAATACATTTCTATTTGTAAAGAATAGGTTTGGATAGCACAGCTACCCAAACATCCTTTTGGGTAAAGCTGTTTGACTGAACCTTTTCATGAATAAACCAGTGCGTATTACAAATCTGGCCCACGAAAAGATCTCATACAATTTCATGTTCAGCCTCAGTGTATTGTAAACTTATAAAAAAAAGCTGTGCGTTATTGCCTTGCATGTGTGAATATGTGTTTGGTGCATGATATAATTGATAGTTGTGTAGTGCATGTAATTTGCACATTCTACTTGCGTGTTCCCATTTTAGACGCATCTTCAATAGCAGCTCAATATCTGCAAGTCCAATGGACTGACGGACTAATTCACACTGATGCATTTACTCATTACTCATTCACAGTGAATATAGATTAACTCGAAATCGTACTATATGTGTTTTATACTCAACTTCCTTTTTATAGTTATAGGAAAATTATCATGGGAGAGCACAATAGACTTCACTTTACATTAAACTTATTGGTTCTCTATGACAGATCAGTGACATAGCCAGGAAAATCACATTTGTGACACAACATGTTCAATAATACACATTAAAATGTACAGTGTTAAGTCAACTCTTACAGAGTAGGGCCATATGTACTCTGTTAGAGTTGAATTAACACTGGACATTTTTACTGTGTATACGCAAGCCACCACTGGTGCATGTTTTGAGGATAGGATACTAAGCAATCTCAATAGCATTTGTTTAACAGTTTTGCGGCATTAAAACAATGAAAACATTCAGGTCCTGACTATGGAAATGTCTGCATTACATGACCTAGCCAGCGGAAGCATTGTTCAGACAGAATCACAAAACGCAAAGCTTGGCAAGACATTGAGCATCATATTGGAATACACAGCAACTCAGTATTACGTTTGCTGTGCATAAATCAAGATTATGACTAAAAAATAAACGTGAATCCTCTGAACTGTTATATTTAATCCCAGTGATGAGTGGTAGAGGTGGGCTGTATAAACCCGCATACACTACTGAAATTACTCCAGTTATGCTTCTTGGAAAACATTTCAGCATGGAGTACAACTACAAAAAAATGAAAAAAATTAAATAAAGCCAAACAAAAGAAACAATGATCCAACTAGTTTCCTTTCTCCGAAACTCAACACGCAAGTGCCTGGATCTTTGCCCGCTCAGGCCAAAACATATTTCTGTTTCATATATTTCAATTCTGAGCAGCAATAAAATTAAAGCAACTTATTTCCAAACTTTCATTCTTTACTCAGCTCCTAAAGAAACAGTGGAGCCCTATCCTGCTGTGTTCAATGTTGTTGTTTTCGTGGAACGTTGAAATACTGCTGAATGCTCATACATTTGCTGAATGTAACTGCTTAACAAGACAAAAAAACACCGTTGTGGAGTTGTGCATTGTGCTACAACACGCTGTAAAAGGCAACTGTGGAGGTGTGTGTCTGTGAAAAGTTCTTCACGCTGACATTGGCCTTAAGCTAGCGATACCCTGCTTCTTTGCTTGCTCCAATAAGTATGAAAGTTTAGCATTCTTTGAAAGATAATTTGACCGGTGAACACATTTCCTATTTATTTTGTTTTATTTTATTTATTTTTTGCTCATAAGGAAATAAATAGCTTGTTTCCTTTTTTTATTTACGTTCCCTAAAGGTTTGCAGTGTGCTAATATTTACCCGGCTATTTCATAGTTCAGTGCTAGTTCAGGCTCTTGCTGTGTGGAGCTGAAAGATAATAATATGCTTGATGGATTGGCTGTTCTGTTTAGTTGAATATTTACACCTGTCCTTGCACACCTCCTCTAAGTTTAGACAAGTTGCTGGGTGCTTTCGTACTGTTGTCTTCAGAGTTGCTGCTAAGGTTGACGCCTGATCGTGGTGCAACTTCAGAAACAACGTTCTAGATGTAACTGACAAAATGTTTAAGTTACTGTTTTGTAGTGGCCTTATGTGCCATGTGACACAAAGACGACCGGTGACAGGTTTTATAGAAACCACAAGGCAACTCTGGGTTAGCCCTACATTCGTTGGATGGCTTGTTGCACTGTGTCTAGACATGGTTTCATACACAGCTGCATAGTTAGATTATTGATAGAACACATTTTTAATATGTTACGAGAAACCGTTCCATGGGAAATTCTTTGAGTAATTTCAAGCTCTATACACTTCTACTTATGTAAAAAAAATATATATATATATATTTCCCATTTGAAAAATTAACTTGTGTTATAAATGGAAACTAAAATTTAAATCCATTTAACCACGATAAGGCATTTATCAACTTAGAGTATATCCAAGTCAACTTGCCAAGCTCTAGATTCTTTTAAATCATTAACATAACATTTCAGTGCACTTTTTCTCATTCCCACAAGATAATCAACTATAAATGAAAAGAATACAATTATCTTCATTAAAGTAAGTATGGGCAAGACTGTGAACTTTAAAAAATTTTTTTTTTTTTTTACATAGATCCAGAATAGTTACTAGTGAGCTAAATCCCAGTCTAAGAACCTTTGTTCTGTGCAGATTGCAAACAAATAAATCTACATTAGAAGCAAAACTTTACAATTTTCTGGACGAAACATCTACTGCACTGAGAACTAAAGGAATAGCGTCATTTTCACGGAAAGTCTCATCTGAATGTTTTTGTCCTGTGTGCAGTGTACTGTAACTGCACTCACCAATCCATACCATGGGAACAAATGTTTGCGAGTCAAATCAGCGGTTTATAAGGTCACTGGATTGTTTAACCACCCTGTCCTACTAAGACCCGACTATAAATTTTTGTCTCCCGTAGGGGATTTCATCTCTAAAATCACATGTACTCCAAAGGCCATTCAAAAATTATATTTTCACTGCAACTAGACAATGTCATCCAACATACTTTTATTATGTTGAAAAACATTTAAATACTTAAACTTTTTTTTCTGCTGAGTCTTAGAGGATATAAATGTAGAGTCCAGAAGACAAGATTCTACCTCGTAAGCTATTTGGGAGACAGCCTGTTCCACTCATGAGAGTTTGATTTGGCAATGACACTCAATTTTGATTGATTCTCCTGACTCTGAATATGAATTCTTCCAGCCTAGTGGCTTCACAATTGAAACAATTAATTTTTTACATTAATCATAATTTCCAGATCCACGTGGGACCTTAAAGAACTACCATCAACTCAGCATTGTTCAGGAAACAAAAAGTCATTTCTAAGAATAAACAGTATATTAATGGGCAATCAGTGGTAAATTGGCTTTACTCTGTCAGTGAGGATCAGCCAAATTTCTGACTCAGGCTCGTCTGTTTCTTTAAGATAACTTGACCGAATGAGCAGTCTGAAGGCTTGGCACCGCCATTTTGGGATTATAAATATGTGTGCTCATATTTAGAGGTCCATTAGTTCAAATTCTGGATAGTATACTGATGCTATGCCTTTAAACAGGTTAGTGCTGCCAAAAAAATAAAAATGTTTTGTAAATTTAAACTAGGTTCACTTGACAACTCAAACTGCCTTGACACTTAATTATCATGAAGTGAATCTTACAAATGAGCCAGTCCTACCGAAATGATAAGCGACACGGACCGTATGAAATTTAAATTATGATGGTTGGCTGCATTCAGAAACAATCATCGCATCCTTGTGATGAAGAATATTCAGTACCTAATGTCACTTTAAAATTGACATCTTCCTGTACATAGTAAAATGTCCAGTGTTAAATCAACTCTTGCAGAGTGCACATTGTGGTACTCTGGTCCAGAGTAGGACCATATGTACTCTGTTAGTGTTGAATTTACACTGGACATTTTACAGTGCAAAGTAATAGAAATATGTCTATATGTGTATGACTGTATATTTGACTAACTCACAATTGTATGGCTAAATCTCTGTAATGCCTGGATGGACCTGTGAAAAAACATGTTAGAAGAGACAACATTCCCCTCATTTTTATGTCACCCCAGGAGTTGATCTTGTTTTTCATAAATAAATAAATAAATGATAGTTTGGAATCAATTACAGAGACATGATTACTCTTATACCAACAAAACCTAAAAAAACAAAATTAAACATATTTGTGTGTAATTGTCAGAACCCACTTGTTATTGTAAATAAGAAAAAACGTGGCTACGTTTAAAAAGGTATCTCTGTATCTCTTTTGCTGTAACCGGAACTTGCCGAACGCATGTCATTTATTTCCGCCTTGTATAACCTGCTCATTAACTGACATAAAACTATCAACGAATGTGAGATCAGTAGGCTACCTAGTGTCTGGCGCTCGAATGCTGAACAGGGGAATCGCTGCGCCCTCTTGGGTTTCCCTGGAAAGATAATCGCTGTTGCACTGCCTGTCAGTGCATATACGTCAAGTTTTGCAGTTGTCCTCTGTGCGTCTGAATATATGTATGCAATGTACGCATTCACCAATTTTGCGCTCGTCCTTAAACTATTGACGCAAATATTGTGTGTGATCTCTTTGTACTTCATTAGTGATGTTTGTATAACAGTCCCATTATTATAATGGCCATTTTGTATCAAAATTTCCCGTGTTAAGAATATTTAAACCTGAATATTTACAATATGTGCAATATGGGGGAAGCAAAACTAACGCAGTTCGATTCCATGTAAATTAGGAGCGAGTTTGGGCTCGCCGACCATATGTCAAAAAACAGCAGTGACCTTAATTCAAATTCTGACGGAAATCGATGTAAATCCTAATCAAAATATTTGATTACTTGCGGGATCCACTAGTATTTTAAAGACAAGTAAAGTTCAAGACCATGAAATGCTGCTGCAAATATAAAGAATGCTCTTTGCAAGATCTCTGTGATGACCCTTTTTACGTCTTTAAAAGGTCTAAATACATAAAAGTGTTGTAATTTCTCGTTGCGCAGATCATAAATTAACGGTTAGCCCTGCAGATATACCAGAAGCATTGAAACGGTTTCCGATCAATTGTTTCCGTTTATACCCAGCAAATTGTGTCGGCTGAATGCGCAATCATCAATGACACAAACTACCTAAATTATTCCTAATAAAAGGTGAAAATGTGGTTGAGGTACTCTTTAGACGGTCAAGTTGTTCTGAATATTAAAAGGGCATTTATTACTCACTTCCAGGACAATTTGTTGTGCGCAACAGAAGTTAAAGCCAGATGATGCCAAATAAATAGCGTATCACCAACTCCCATCTGAATATACGTCTATATTAATGAATTATATACCCGGCAACCCGTGACCTTAGAACCATAATCAGGAGACATTCGGGGCATAGGGAGAGGCTGTTGAATTCTTTATCGGACTCCTGTCAAAGCGGGCCGTCCATTTGTCTTGCAGCCATCAGGCGAATTAATTAACAAGAAATGTAAACGTTTTAATTGAATGTCAAACGGAATACAGTATGTAAATGCAGGGGACGCCTATCTTAGCACTTTCAAATCGTGATTATGTAAATATATAACAAGCTTCTTTTAAAAATAATCGCATCAATAATTATATTATTTTTTTCCGAAGAAAATGATGAATTTCGGCACCTAATTTATTGATCGGGGCTCCCAGTCCAACGTGTTTTACTTTAGTGGTCATTAATCAATGAATAAAAACACCAATGCGCTTTTTATAATTGCATCTTATTTATTTCACACATGGGCTAGAATGTCATGTTTAAATAAAAATAAAAATCCCTTAACCTATATGAATTATACACCTTTCACTAATTAAATTAAGATGTAGCCTGTATTCACATAAGCAAACAGAAACAATTAAAATAATAATAACAATAATAGGCGTTTTCTATTCTCACCGTGTTGTCACAGATGCGTGTTGACAAATTGCCTACAAAAGGTCTATACTGAAACCAAAGCAAAACGAATAGCTTCAAAATGTGTACGGACACGTGTATTTAACCATTAATCGTATATATTTTTATAGACTACATTATTATGATTTTGTATTAATTACCAGTGATAAGTAGCGAACAAGCAGTATTGATAAAGTCTTACTTGCATATTGTGGTGTGTGAAAAAAGAAACTGAATGGCCAAATATATCGAGTTGAATCTGGTCAAATTAATGGACCACAAAGTCGGCGGTGGACACTTTGATGGACAAGTATGTTATGAGTCATCGCGCTCCCAGAGGACCGCGTTTAATAAGACAGCTCGCGGTCCTTTTCACATTTTGATTTGAAGTTTGAAATCTCGGATTTTTGGGCTTCAGTTGATATTTATGAGCATCTCAGCGACTGAAATCTGACTGGGCGCTTTTAAGACTGTTTATGAGAAGATGGACTGGACTGTGTGAGAATATACATTTTCAGTTGTGATTAGACTACGTATGACTGGAATACGTTGTTCAGTCTTTAAACACTTTTTGAACGTTGATGTTATTTGTTATGGAAAACCCAGGTCTGGCCGCTCGTGCTTGCAGTACTGAAATCGTAATGGTGAACACAAGTAATGTTATTGCAAAAGTCAGAATAACGGTACGAGCCCTATAATGTTCAAATTTCTTATTATCCTATTCATTAAATATTGTACTAACCTGTGAACAAAAGCAAACAAAGTTGTACATATAATGCAGTTTAACCGAGAAAATGATATTTTAAGAGGCAAATACTTAACTTATATAGGACATAACTCTCACAAGAAAATCACATTTAGACATACAGAACTGGGACATTTTGTAGGCTGTGTTTTTATTCACATTCTTTTACAGTGAAATGGTGGTTTCTTAGACTAGAATTCATTTTCAGACGATTATGTTTGTGTTTTGGTTCGTTATCAATCTGAGGGCTCTGGATGACGGATGGCCTTGTCAAAATGACGCCAGTCAAAACATTTTACTGCCCTTCTGGGTGGAATTGTGTAAAATGCCCTACATTTAGATATACAGACACTATCCAAACAGCAATAACTTTCTCAAGCGTCTCAGAGGGTGGGAAACACAGGCGATGGATAACAAGTTGCTGCAACAATGCCATGAAGTCCGTTATCTTGAAGAGTGCCTATTTAACTAACAGTCCAAGACCAAATGTAATGGAAAATACAATGAAAACTCGACGTAATTATTTCTCTACCACATAGACACGTGTAAAAAAATGAATAAAACAAGCCTGAAAGTAAAAATGTGTTATTACTAAAATAAAAAAATAAAAAAATAAAAACCTAATTCGATTAACCATTCTGAGCACCGAATTGCGCTCTTGTATACGTATAGTAGGCCTACAAAATATAAAACTTGAGCACATGCCCACATAACATGCATATAACATCGATACCATGCATATAACATCGATACATTATTTTAGCGTTAGCACTACTGGTTCACTGTGTCTCTATTATATCTGGTACTTAAAAGTTTGCGTTAGTTTTTTAAAGCCCAAAATCCAGGAATAGTTCTGGCAAAGACTGATGTTAGAATACATTTTTGGGCCAGTATGAACTCCTTCGTCCCCTGTGTTTTATGCTGTCGTAAAACCCACGTGCCCTTTCTCGAGCCTGCGAGTGCTCAGAGGGCGAGCGCGTGGGGGGAGCTGATATTGTTCTTCGTGTGTAGAGCTGGATAACGAGCACGGCGTTTCCTCAAGTCAATACTATTATGGTGTAGGAGTCTGGGAAATACTATTTGGAATCACTGTCAGGGACAAAGCTTCTTATTTGCGTAAACTGGGTAAGTCTGTTGCTGTGTCGACAGTGCACATTTTGATAAAAATGTAAAGAACTTGGATGTTTAACTCATAAAAGAAGCGCACCCCTCCGCTAGCCTAGGCACTGCTCCAATGATTCGGGGGGAGGATAGCGGAACTGAACCGCTGAATCTTACATGATGGTATTACTAACACGTGTGTTGTTTGTTTAATGCGTACTGTATGTTTCATAGTTTGTACCAGGAGGCGTTTCTTTTTTCGTATGAATTCTGAATGGAATGCGTGACTTTTCCGTTTGTATTTTCGTGGGGTTTTTTTTAAACGTGCTTGACAATCCACACTCTGTGTATGTCGATGTTAACGTATTTCGAAATGTCAACATCAGTAGTCTTACGTAATGATGAAATTCATCTTCACTCGCGCCGACGATGCTATACGGCATTTGAGTGACCAAAACCTTCCAAAAAAAAGACCGTTGAAACTTACTATCTGTTGTACGTTGCAGCCGCGTACAAAGATGCTGAAACCCGGTGACCCCAGCGGATCTGCCTTCCTAAAAGTGGACCCGACCTACATCCAGCACTGGCAACAGCTTTTCCCCCAGAACCAAATAAAGAACGGAGCCCTGGCTCAGCTCCAGCCGCCGGAGAGAGCGACCATCTCGGTTGAAAGTCTTCGTCAGCGCCCTAACCTGATCTCCTCCACGTCGTCTTCGTCAGCTTTAACGCCGTCCTCGACCTCTTCCATCTCATCGGTTTCCTCGCTGGCGGGTTTAACTCAACTATCCGTGCCGCAAATTGCACTTTTTGGACAAGCACTGTGCACCGAAATCCCCACATCAGACAGTGTTAACCCTCAACAAGCGAAAGAACTTTGTTTGTCGTCCAACTGTAAAAATGACAGAGGATCGAGGTTTAAATTTACCTCTGAGGAGTTAGACTACTACCTCTACGGACAGCAGAGAATGGAAATAATTCCACTGAACAATCACACCGGCGACCCCAATAATCGTACGTATTCTTTCAAGAAGACTCATGGATATTACTTGTGTCCATGTAGAAAATGCATGTTTAATATGTTCCAAAACAGCAAATGAAGTGTCATGTTCCTCGTGCATGTAATATTATGTTTCTTGGGCATAAATCTGTTTTAAGTAGTGCTAACAGGTTAACAACAACAGCATATATATATATATATATATATATATATATATATATATATATATATATATACTCCTCTCCTCCACCCTTTGCTCAAAAGGCATTTTAACATTCAAAGTCAAGATGACCACTTATTACAGTGTTGGAAATTTACCTCAAAAATGGTGTGGAATTTTCAACTTGTTCCTCAAAAGTTGTAAGAAATACATTCGGCTTTTGACTCCTGAAGTTCGTAGGTTTTCGTTCTTATTGTAGTTATTAACCAGTTCCAATGTTTAAAGTTCCAAGACTGAGACCATGCTTTGAAAACTTGCGTGTATGCGCGCGCGAGTGTTTGCGCGCGGGTGTGCGCAGGAAGAACTGTGTGTTGGAACGTGATAGTTGTGGAAAATTGTTTTGGTTAAATTAATGCATAATTCAGATAATTATCCACAAGAGGTAAATGGATGTAATCCACTAAAACTGAACAATGCCAACCATATACTGTAAGGTGCAATGGAACTGAATTATACATGTGAATTACTAATTTTCCCTTTCATTCCTATAATTGAATACTCACTGAAAAAATGAGCATTCAATTATAGACTGCTATAGGCTACACAAATAAGATTTTAAGGACTGGACAGTCCTTAGACTGCCACATGATGCTTTATTTTCACAGACTGAGCAAATTATATAATGACATAAATATGAGCAGAACAGCATTATTGTTCATAAAAGTCAGAACAGTTATGATCTAGTGCAAAACACGTGATATTGATTGCTGTTACCTTTCAAGCTATTTGAGAATGTTCAGTAATAAAAGAAAAACAAGATTTGAACGACGAAGTGCAATGGAGTTTGCGCTAACGTGGACACGCATGAATAAAATTGATTATTTGCCCTTCGATTTACACTCACATAAGTTTCACTGTTCTATAATGCTACATTTAAATTAGAAAATCAGATAATTCAGCTAACCAAGTAAGTTCATTTGTACGAATAGAACAACATCAATGCTTTTGCGGGAGAGCCTACCACCTTTTCACCGTTGCCGTGTTCTCATTTAACAGTCAGACATGTCAAGCTGTACGTTTACTTAGAAGAAAACCAAACACGTGATTGTAAAAAAAAAAAAAATTGTATCATATCACGGTGATTGCTTTTGTCAAATCATGATTTGTACGCGTCTAGTCTGTCTGCACAAATATGGCGATCTGGATTTACGGCTTTTTATATTTTCTGTTCAACTTCAATATAAAAAAAATACGATAAACATATATAAGAGGTATAACCCTATATATTAAACCGGAGTTTGAAAAGGTGGTGACTGTTTATTTAAGGTGATAAAACGACCCATCAGCAGTAATCTCCATCGATATGTGCCACAAGGAGATGAAGGATGAGGGGACAAGCCACAATTAATTGCTGTATAGTTTTGTAGAAGAGAGTGGAGTGAGTGTGCTTCAGAGATCGATCCTCTCCTTTGGCCGCTATTCATCATCCGAACATGGTATATGGAACTCTCCCGGGGACAGTGAGAGTTCTTTATCTACATTCGGTATTCTCTCCCCCATATTTCAAACCAATCTCGGTCATTTATAACGCAGCCAAAGTGTGTATTAGACAATGAAACATATAATTCGGTCTAATGTTTTTTATTTTATTTGTGTAATTACCATCCTCTCCATGACAAAATAGTATTTTTTTGTTTTTGTTTTGTTTTGTACAGCATAGACCAATATAGAAATTGTAGCGTTTGCCTCTGGGGAAATGGAACTAGATTAGACATGTTCTTAGTGGAAAGCAGTTCAAATTGAATTCAGTTGATGTCCATGCAGTGTTTCTCTAATGGTTAACACCAGCTTGACAAAGATAACACGATCTGATAACGGTTTAGAGGCGGCACTTTAGGGTATCCATTCAAAATGCTACATGAAAGACAAATGTTCTCCTATTTAGAATGACTATAGGCTACATTTTGTGGGTTAGATTTTTATTTATTAGGGCAAAGTGCGGCTAACACACAGGATTCATTCGTTTGTTTTGTGGATCAGAAAATTTAGTGGTCAGTTTGTTTTCGTAGATTAAATTGTGTTTATGCAGCCTAAACTCGAATCTACATCTGAGAGCGCTTTGGAAGACAATGTAATCAAAAAGATCTTTTGTCTATTTTTCGGCTATAACCGCAGTTTCTCATCCGAGAAAAAAAAAAAATTCATTTTGCCTAAATTATCAATTTTTGTTAGGAATATTATCCCAACCTACGAATATACAATTTACAACAATTAATTTAGCATATTGGTAATACCGGAGGGAACGTTTCAAAGTATTAATATTATGTTTAAATTATTTCACTAATTGGAATACCTACAGTAAGAAACAAGCGCAGATTAAATTAGAATGCACAAACCGAAACATCACTTAGGTTTTTTGACTCGTTTTTTTACGAGTGTTTTCCACCTTTTCCTTTACCTGGAACTTAACTTATGCCGTTTATGTCCTACTAATTATCGGTGTGGCTTCATCTGGTACAAGTTCAACACGCATTTCGCCCTATTTCGGAGAACTATGAAATCATTCCATTCATTTGTTTTACCCTCCTGAACATATTGTTGGCAATATTCAATTAAAATTAAAATTTTAAGGTTATTCATTCACTTATCTTAATTCATTTCATTCCGTTTTTGAAGATGTAGCTTTAAACTAATGTTTTACATATTCAACAACACGTGTTTTCTGGTTAATATCCTTTGAAGTAACAATGTTTCTGAATGAAGTAACATGTGAAAATGATATTTACATGATGTAATTTTTTGCATATTTTTTCAAAGCAGTGAAGCATGAAGGCTCACTACAATTTAATGTCCTGACCGCAGAAGGTACAATCCTCGTGCCGTTTGTTAGATAGCATAATGTACAAAACAACGTGCGATATTCAAGCCAGTTTTGAAAAAGTGTTGAAATTGTCTAAAAAATCCCCTATATTTAGTGACTGCTGAACATGGCAGGCAGGCAGGTGTTGCTCTCTTCATCTCAAACGGTGATGGCAGGGGGTGGGAGGGGTTTGTGCCCTCGGCATGTTTTACATACTTGGACGTGCAGAAATAACACGTGCACTTGTTCCCCTGTCCTAACTGTGCATGGAGCAGTGGAGGGCTCCGTTTGTGTGTGTGTGTGTGTGTGCTTGCGTGTTTGTGTGTGTGTGTGCGTGTGTGTGTGTGTGTGTGTGTGTGTGTGTCCCTTCCCCCCACCCCACCTCACCAGCTGACCGCTCCCGCTGTGCTCCCGCAGGGTGTGACATGTGTGCGGATAACCGAAACGGGGAGTGTCCCATGCACGGCCCCCTGCACTCCCTGCGCCGGCTGGTGGGCACCAGCAGCGCCTCGGCCGCCGTCCCCCCGCCGGACGTCCCGGACTGGCTGCGGGACCTGCCCCGGGAGGTGTGCCTGTGCACCAGCACGGTGCCGGGCCTGGGGTACGGAATCTGCGCCGCCCAGCGCGTCCCCCAGGGCACCTGGATCGGGCCCTTCCAGGGCGTCCCGCTGCCGCTGGACAAGGTGCACGCGGGGGCCGCCCGGAACACCCGCCACCTGTGGGAGGTGAGTCTGCTGTGCTCCCCCGGTGCATTGTGGGAACTCATCTGGCTGCTGATGCCTAGCGGGGGGTGGGGTGGGGTGGGTGGGAGTGGGGTGGGGGTGGGTGAGGGTGGGGAGGGGAGTGGGGGGGGGTCGTTTCTGGACCAGTAGGCCATGGGTTCAAATATGCATTTCCTGCCCTGAATCATTCCAGTGTAAATCTTGTAACATATATTAGTCCCAGGAACTTTTGATTATGGATGTCTTAACTTAATGTCTTAAGATCGTAATGAATTACACTCATTTTTTATTTTTAAAAGCCGAGTTGCCGTTTTCCCTGAGAAGGGCTCAGTGTACTGCGATGAACCGAATCTGAGAAGCTCTGTGCCTTTGAGTCCGTCTTTGTCCATCTTACTGATTACTTTATGCCCTTCATATTTTTCACAATTAATTTTCTTTTCTACAGAGCTTTATAGACATACGCAAGCATCATAATGACAAGTGATAATATTTAAATGATCACTAGAAAAAAAAATGACCCAATGGTGAGATGCAGTTGCAATTTTGAAATGATAATTTTGAACTGTAATTCTGTTCTGACTCAGTTCATGCCACTGATTCTACTGTGCAGCTTTATTGATTGATTTTGGGTCTCATATTCATGATACAGAGTCTACTGTCTACACCTGTATTCAGGGGGTTAGATGGTAACATTACTCATTTCCATTGTCCTTCTTGGGTTGAGAGTGAGGATTATGGGTAAAAATACTCAAGTGGACGTCCTCCTGCCAAACATTCAGAATTTGATCAGCTGACCACCAATAAGGCTGTAGGTCAGCTGATACTGATCATGTATATCATTTTTTACTTGATTGATTTCAGGGTTAAGCAAAAAAAAAAACCGCAGTCCAGAGTGTAGAACATACAAAGTAATGCTATAATTATCGCCCCTATTAATGAGTTGTTTTCACATAGCAGTTGCGTCTGTTTATTTTCAGGTCAGTGTGTCGAAGCAGCAAAAGCAGGGGGCTTGTTATTTTGACAAATCAGCGCAACCTTTCGCACAGAATTATTACCTGAAGTAATGGCATTTGAAGTACAAATGGACAGTGTCAGTCCTTTCAAAAGCGCTGCGTGGTGTTTGACTGCCGTGACCTTCCTCCGCAGAGGGGCTGTTGTTCTGTGGGCCCTAAGGTCGAATAAAGCACTATTAGCGTTTATATATGTTCCGTGTGAGGCGGGGTGGGGGGGTGGGGGGGGGGTGGTCTTTAAACGCGGACTCTGCCGGGGAAGACTGTAGCACTCGCTGCAGATTAAGCGGGTGAAGGTGGGCGGAGGGGGGGAAAGTCCGACCGCAGTCCAGCCTTCACACGTTGCCCGTGGTTCTCTATCGCCAGGAAACACAGTCAGTGTTAAACTGTCCAAGAAAATCATTATTGATAAAAAAGGAGGGGGGGGGGGGAGAAGGCCGCACGGTTCTTGTCAGAACAGCTCAGTGTGTTAAAGACGAGGCTTTTCTTATTCCTCCCACTGCCCACCCAAAGCAACGCAGTGCTCCTGAATTTAGTCATGTTATTTATTGGTCTAGGAAAAAATGGCAACATGGGGGTGTGTTTTCATTTGGTTACAAACTTTGGGAAATGGAAAGTGTCCTTCCTGTCACATGACAGGAAGCTTCTAATTTGAAGGGAGTTGATTCATTCCAAAATGCCAAGGGAGGTGTTGTCCTCGTGTTATTTCTTGTGAGAAGCATTTTATGACCAGTATTTCACTTTTCGTGTTTCTTTAAGCGCTCTGTATGTGAAGAAGGATGTCGTGCACAACGTAATGAGAGTGCCAGACAGATTTTAATCTCAACGAATTAATATGGCTGAACTTTCACAGTTTGAAAAAAGAAAAAAAGGTGAGGTAAGGTTGATTTTGGTTGATGTATGATTGCGGCCTTGGTGGTAGACGAAGCCAAAAGATTTAAGGACCTAATTTATTTCAGCATGGCGTGTTTATCATGGCACAAGCCGTTCCACTTTTGGTGACAGTGTGTGGTATATGTTTTATTGTAGAGTACATATATAATCCCAGACACAGTCTAGCCATTGACGCGACGCGAGGAACCCTGAGCGGCTAGTTTTAATCCTCAAAGTGTTTAAGTGCCCGTGAAATGTGTTTTTCATTGGAATTAAATCACCGTGTTAATTGTGAAATGCAACAAAAGAGCCAATCGGCTCGACTGAATCACAGCTTTGATCCAGCCACTAATCAAAATTGACAAAACTAATTAATTGACCGGTGACGTTTGGCGGGGGGGGGGGCGATACGAACCAGCAGCTTTGCGCAGCGTTGTAACAAGTCAGCCTTGGTAAAGAGGGGTTTATTTTTAATCAGTGGGTGCGCCAGAGTTTTTGATTAATTTCCAGTCCGTGGCACTTCATACGCCGAGGCTATTATAGCTACGGACTCTTTTCGCATGACATCATTTGAATGCTGGCTGATCCGCCGCAGATTGACTTCTGGCGGACTGGCGTTGACCCCGGTCCCGCTGTGCGACTGCAGCGGCCAGCCCTGGTCCCAAAGCGCCCCGAGTCCTCTGGGTCTTCATTTGATCCGAACGCTCGTTTTTTTATTTTGTTTTTTTATTTAAAGGGTGGACTGAAATTGCAGCGCACTCATACTACCGTACAGCTGTTAGCTGTTGTAGCGCCTGTTTTAACTTAGTATTTTTGGGTTCGAGTCTACTAAAAGTGTACGCAGTGTAGCTAAAAAAAAAGTAATGTTTTCTTTAACTTACTTATAGCATTACTGTATTCTGATTAAAAGACTGTGGTCTTATGATTTGATTGCAGTCTGCTTTCATTGCTGAAAATCTAAGGGGATATTACATTAAATACAAAAGGCCACGCAGGTTTAGATTAGACACTAGTTAGCAGTGCATTTTTTCAGTTACAATGAGGGGGATCCTAAGCAGAATTTTTTTTGCCATAATATGATTATGGTATTATATGATATAAAACCTGACTTAGTCCAATTGTCAGAATGCCCCAGTCTTACAGTGTAAAGGGTATCTATTCCCCTTACAGTACTACTACTTTCTCCCTGTTTGTCAGTTTATATTCTGGGGATGTCAACAGAGGGCTTGTTGCACAATCCTACTTAACAGGGGTTGAGCACATTTTTAAACCAATCAAAATGTCTTAAACATTCAAGATGCAAAAAAAGTTATCTTGAGCATTACAGCCTGGATACCATGACAGCATGTATGAACACTAGGATCAGTACTGTTATCTAGTTTAATTGAATTCTGTCTCATTAACCACTGTAAGGTCATATAATAATTTTCCCACCACCTTGAGGCTGTCATTTGTGTTGTTCAGACTTTTTCATTTAAAATTTCTGCTGCGTTCATAAAATAATAAACTGTGGCAGTTGCATGTCCCTGGCCTGTGTCTGCACATGTCCTAAATTTGTGCACCAGTTAGGTCCTAAATTGGTATATTATCAAAGCTGGAGTGTAAACTGGGCTACCCAAACTAATCTTCCTGCAGTCTGGTCAGGTACATGAAAAATGGAACATGAGAACACCTTGTTGCAGTGCTTCAGAAACAAGTAACTGTAGTTAGCATTGTTGTGTTTTACAAACTATTTATTGATGTATAATATGCCTATTGCTATTATACGGTATGCTTATTTTCTCTAAATATGTTTAAAATGGCATGGGCCATTTTAAAAGTGTTTTCAATTGCAGCAATGTTTGATATCATTTGCCCAAATAAATACATTTGATTGGAATCAGTTTATTTTTTGATAGTTTAGTCTATAGTTTTATTATGATAATAATGTAGGCCTGGCCAGAGCAATGACTTGGCAGACCTACTGTAGACATGATGTTTGGCTGGCTGTTCTAGTGTTGGCTGTCTGATTTTTTTCTTGAAGGGTTTTTTTTTTCATTTCGAAAATATTCTTCTGTGATGAATGTGAGCCAGTGGAAAAGAATATTATTCTCATTTTAAGATTAGGCGGAAATGGTTATTTTTTTGTTGGAGAATTCTTTTACAGCATACTGCAGGAATTGTGATTCTCATCATTGTCATCCTCAGAAACATTAAATCACACCTCTCAAAATAGAAAGCAGATTAATGTGTCACATTCCAGAAATAACCAATATCCTGGTAGTCACTTGGGATATTGTTCATATAAATAATTTACATAAATGGTTAGGACTTGGCTGAAGAAAGGTATTATAATAAAGGTATTAATAATGCCAACCCAGCAATACTTGTCTCACATGGTTTCAAATACATGTAAATGATTTTTCTGTGGGATTAAATGGTCATATATACAGTTCCTTTTTTTCCAGTTTTGCAATCCTATTTTCTGCAAAGACTTCTGCAGATGTGGTATTGAAAAATAGGATGTATACATACACACACACACACACACACACACACACAGTAACAGTAAATGCAAAAGTATTGGGACAGTGACACAGGTTTTGTTTTGTACGGCACTGGAACTGAACAAATCAATGAATATGAGGGTAGAATTTGAGAGTATTTATGTCCATACCAACCTTTTTTTATTCATAGTTCCCCCATTTTTGACTAGCAAAAGTAATTGGACAGTTGGCTGGTCAGCTGTTTCTTGGCCACTTGGGTGTCTTTACATCATTAGTTCATGCACAAGAAGGTCTAACAAAAGGTCTAGAGTTGATTCTAGGTGTGGAATTTGCATTTGGAGTCTGTTGCTGTTGTCTCTCAACATGAGGACCAAATAAACGTCAATGCCAGTAAGGCACGTCAGATACGATGTTTGACGTTGCCTCGCATTGCCAAATGTTGTGTTGGTACTGTGGCACTGCATTCATAAGCAGCACTGATATTAGCAATATATGTAACTTTAGGGCCAAAACATTGAAAACAAGTTGTGTGAGCCTGACAACAAGGTTAAATTATATGACCTGGACCTCATAAATCTCAGCTATTATCTCCAACAACTAGCATTTTTTGGTATGAAACTATTGTGAGGAACATTGTGGAAAAGAATGTTTCTGTTTTTTCAGTCACACTCTTAAGTTGTTATAATTTAACTGAGAAGTACTACACACACATTTTTCCAGAATATGTGAAAACACAATTGTCAAAGGAATTTTGCATAAATGCAAATGACAACTATCCACAGCAAAATTTTCTGTGCAACATCATTTTGTATTGTAAGTTTTACAGTAATATAATCATTTGATCCCCACTGGAGGGATATAAGCTGTGGCAGTTGATTTTAATACTGAAAATTATTTGCCTGTATTGCATTAGTGTGTGATTCAAAGAGCTTGGCATTAGTTGAACCTCATTGTAATTATGCACACAGTGAGCATTTACAGTTAAACATCATATGTAATAAACTGTAAGCTTAATAGATACTTCCCTAAGGTGTTGGCTGATCATAATTTGATTGATTGCATCTTAAAGCATGTTAAAAGTCCTTATTTTATAAGTTCAGCAAATCAATTGGTGATTTGTGACCTTATTATTTGGCTTCTACAGCTTTATTTTTCAAATTGGATTTATTACATTAATTGTACTAAATATCCAGTATTTTAAAAATATTACTTTGATTATGTATGTCTTTTCAATATTAAAGGAACAATATCCGTTTCCACAAATGTCTTTTGAAATAATTTTGAAAGCAAATTTTAATGAAGATAACAGGTTTTTCTTTATATTTGTTTTTTTTAAAGTGAACGAATGCTTGAATTCTAGCGGTTGCCGAAACGTTTCGACGCAGGAAGGTAATGAATCACCTCTCAGCCATGTGAGCATACTGCTGCAGGGTTCTCTAATCGCTGAGATTATAAGCGCTGTTTTTGTTCCTCGTTGGCACGCAGTAGCTAGCCCATTGTTTCTGGTTATCCCCATTAGCCACAGGAAACCAAACTGCCCATTTCCAGTTCACCAAATGTGCTTTTTTGGAAATTGCGAGCGTACGCTTTCGAAATTGAGCTTTTAAAAGGAAGCTGTTATTAGCTCAAACATCAGTCGTGACAACATCACGGTCTTATCTACACAAAAAAGGAGCAAATTAATTCCCTTGTTGTTTCAACGGTTCTTGTTTTTGATTGCCTCAAAAAACTCGCTCAAATAAATTCTGGAGTTTTCAGTGTCGCAACCAAACACGCAATGCGAATGGGTTTGACCACAGTGCTTCCCTTTCATCCCCTTCTTACGATTGTTTGGGTAATTTTTCCTGCCACTCGAGAGGACAGGTCCGAAGCTGAAGCTGAAAAGTATTTCTGAACGATTAATTATTGTAATATAGCACGTACACATTCTCTTTTCTCTTCGTTTTTTATTTTGCTAAGGGTGCCAGCACTTACCTTAGATGTGATTACCGACTGCATGTGTTTTGTTGGCTGTCTGCTGGAAAAAAAAAGGAAAGTCTTAACCAAGTATGACAACCTGAATGTCGATTAAATCAAATATTTCATCCGGCCGCCACTCTGGAACCACAAAGCCGTTGCAATCTGATTCTTAACTTGACTGCTTGTAGTGCACTGACCTCTACCTGTTTGACAAGCATGTTCTGGAATAATTATTCAACATATCAGGGATTTAATCATGGTAGTAGTAGTTAAACTGCAGATTCAAACTGTTGTAAGAAATCCAGGTGAAGGGGAAAATCTAATGAAGAGAGCTTATAGACACACATATGTAATCTGATGACTTCAGTTGCAGTGGCAGATGTTCAAACTTGGCTCCACGCACATCCACATTGTGCACCACAGAAAACCCAGTGGACTGCGCGTCATTGACTTTTAGCTTTGTTTTTCCAGCACCTCACCTTTTGTGCCTGCGTGAATTTGAAATTAGGAAAGTATGAAATGTGGTTGACCTTGTTGTTTTTTTACAGTTATATCTGATATTCTGGAGCTGTCGGGTAATGTTGACTGACTGGGTAACTTAGTAATTCTGAGAAGCGTACCCTAACAGCTGTTATTTTAAAATATAGATGTCTTCCTGAATGGAGTCTGACATATTGGATTCCTTTTTTGGATATTGGATTCCTTTTTTTATTTGTTTTTTTTTTTGGTTTTACACATCCCTCATGTAGAGCCTGAGTATTCGTGCAGGTCTCTCTTTTCCAGAAGGATCTCTCACCTCTCACTCTTCTCAGCATGCACGGATTAAGTCAAGTTTTGGAGTGTTTTTTTAAAACCAATTTTAACCCGTATTTGCCCAACCAAATGCTCCAGAGGCTTTACCCCCGAGATCATCAACTCTGGCCCTCAAATCCAAATCCAGCCCTGGTTTTCTTTTCTCCCGGGTAATTAGTGCTACTGATTGGCCAGACTGTCTTCACACCTGATTCCCAGGCAAAGGGAGGGTGGAAAACCAAGCAGTTCTCGACCCTCAAGGACCGTGAGTTGCTGATCTCTGCTTTACCCTGTAGTCTCTCTCTCTCTGACTCCCCACTTGCATCTGTTCTCTCTGGCTTTTTTTTCCCCCGGGGGCATCCTTGAAAAAGAGAAACATGTACAGGTACCGACTCCGTACCAGACCATGGGATGCATCCACATGCTAGAGCTTAGTGTCTAAGCAGGTTGTCGTGTGATAATTCTTCTGTCCTGGCTCTGGGCTTTATACCATGAATCTTTGTAAACTGTAGAATGGAATAGTAGAAGTGTTTTAAATGTTGCTTCTTCTGCTCAAAGGTCAACATTACTGGGGCATACTATTACATTGGTTTAAAACTGTAGACATTAGTATAAGGTCTGATGTTATGACTTGCCTATGCCTAAAGGAGGGTTTCATTGTCCCATAACTTTCACATTCATCAACTTTAATGGCTGTCTTTTTTAAATAAGCCATCCTGTGTTTGCTCTCTGGTGCAACAGTGGAGCTGCAATAACAAACTGGACTATTTCTGGAGCAGAACCGAATTTTACTTGAAGCGCAGATATCTTGAGATACGGTTGTGCTCTGCACTTTAAGAGCCAGTAACGGCCGTGGCATGGCATGGCATCGCCGTTACATCCCTGACGGTATCGTGTGGTTGTCCCCGGGCTCGGCGCGCGGAGAGAGTGGCGGATTTTAAAAAGGGGCCGGGCCGGGGGAACAGCCGCTGGCCGCGGAGCGCCGCTCGTCCGCTAATTGTGCCGCGAAGGCAAGAAAGCGGACTGCGGCTAGCAGCTGGTGTGGGACGGGGGAGGGGGGGGGCCGGGGGGGGAACTCAGAGCAGCCGGGTGAAAACCAGTCAGCCGGTCGAGTCCTGAACGAGCTGGACGGTCTGGAGAGCGTCGACAGAGCAGCCAATCGGGCGGAGTTTGCGGCAGCCCAGATGAAAGAGGGCTGTGGCCTGGACGACAGGCCCGGGCGGAGCGGAGAGGAGGGACTCTACGGCTTTACTCTTCTGATATTAATGGAGAGTGATCAGATAGGGAGTGATTCGGTGGGGTGGATCAGAGCATGCAGCATCAGTGCAGCCTGGGGGTCCTTGTGGTGCGGCAGGGGGTGACTGTCATTTCATCCACAGACATTTTGAGGACATGGCGAAGGTGGTGTTTCACTGGGAATTCAGCAGGTGAAGCCTAGGGAGGTTTATTTAGGTGATTCACTCTTTTTTTGGAACTTTAAATCTGTAATCTCTTGAAATTATGAAGTGATTTGATCATGTTAAGAAAAAAGTTGCTCATAAGCTAATCCAGGGCTGCTACAGGTTTAAATGAAGGGAATTGCTCTTCTACTGGCTTTCTTACATTATATTTCATTAGAATAATGAAAAGGATGGCATTTATTTTGGACCTTTCACAATCACAACGTGCTAGGGATTGTGCTAGAGCTTCCAACCACCACCAAAGCTTATCACAGGAGTTTCAGTAGAGAGTGGTATGGCTGCTTGTAGATCTGATGTGTAGTGAGATAATGTGCATGTTGGTTGTGATCTACAGAAGTAGTTCAGAGGTCAGAGACCATTAGTGAGATAAGGACATAGGGACATATGTCTCTTTCCTGTGCACTGAGACTGTTCTAGTATTCAAAAGTTGGAGTTGGCCTGTTGGCAATTTCCCTGCCCTATGAGAGTCATAAAATAAATGGCAATTTGTACATTAAAAAAAAAAATGTAATGTTATATTTGCTGCACAATGGAAAGTTCCTGTTTTCACCAGTTAAAACAATTTCCGTAATATTCAGATTTTTTGAAAATTCATTTGTAAAATACAGAGGAGTAGCAAAAGTCTCCAATCTTGCCCAATGAAAGGTGCTATATTGTAGGAGTTATTTGTCATATTTTTAATCATACTATAGAATGTCTCCTTCTGCTTTTTTCACGATGTTGTACTTCTTTTTCAAAAGAAGGGAAAAAACGAGAAAGAACATTTCCCAGACCTTTTTCATATCAGCACTCAGTTCAATTTATCAAAAGGAAACTTTTTTGTGAAAAAGCCAGTCAGTTTAAGGTGCGCAAATGTGGTAAAAAATGTATTATCATTGGGCATACTAGCTCAAATGAAGTGCCTCACATTCAAATATTAGTTTCAATAATTTACTATTAAGAAGCTATCATCAAAACTTGAGCATAAACAGAACCCATAACTTTTGTAGTAGGGTGTAATGTGATAGCCATTGGACCTGTTAGTGTGAAATTAGTATGGCAATATATGTACTTATGCATTGAATATTACAGAACATCCAAGTGTTTTTACTAGTTCCAAGACTGTTTGAACTACTGTAAACCATCCAGTGTTCTTTATTTTATGGTAATAATTTACATTATAATTGTCACATTTTAAGAGAATTACATTTCTGTTAAAGATTTTAAATATTTGATGCTAATGATTGCATCTAAAAAAAATATGAGCTCAAGAATTCTCCCACCCACACCCACCAACCTAATATCTGATGGCAGCTGTCATCACTGACAGAAATGATTACTGAATGTGAACACTAAAAGCAAGGCCATGTGCAAAAATACAACCGAGGATTTTACATATGAAATGACAGAAAAAAACCAGTGGGAAATTCACACTTTATTAACAGTCTGTGTCTATGGTCAACAGCCCGAGCTGTGCAGCATCTCATTGCCGTAGTGATAGAGTTCCATGACATCACTCCCTTGGCCAGTGGCAGTGGGAGTTCTTGGGAAATAATAAAGTGTTTAGGCCGGAGGCCAGGATAATTATTTTTATTTTGTGCGCGCCAGTGTGGAGGTGACATGTTTAACGTAGGTTCACTGACTCAGAAAGCTACATAATTTGTCATTTCAGTTATTTTATGGGCCATTTCCCTTCTGATCGTGGTCTCTATTGTGTGAGAAAGCACTTTTAAGATGGAACCGTTTTATTTTTAAACGCATAAGGCCACGTATCCAAACATACACTTTGAAAATAATTATAATTAGTTGTTTCAAATTTATTTTTACAGTAGTAAAAAAATTTGAAGGCTGGAAGTGGTTCTGATTGAAACAAATTGGAGCGTTTTTATTCTACATTTACAGAGAAAACAAACATTGTGTGCATTTAAAGGCAACAGACATTTATTCCATAATTGATTTTGTATTTTTTTTCCAGATATACTAATTCAGGCATACTTACTGTGCTTACAGCATAATTACAACATTTTCTGCTTAATTTAAATCGCCACAGTTCATAAAGTGACGACAGGAAAAGAATTTGCTGACAGGTAGCCCAAAACAGTGGCACTCCATCTACACTTAAAACAGTCCTCAGTCTCACACTCAGATTAAATTAATGGAATACATAGGCTGTAATTTGCTTGGTGTAGTTAGATTGTTAGATTGGTGTAGTTAGATTGTTTGCTTGGTTGGTTAGATTGTTAGATTGTAAATGTAATCGTCTTCAAGTCTTTATATTCCAGTTTTTCTCAGTCGTTTACACATATTTCTGGAAACATCTCTCGTGTTCTTAAAACCAGTTGACCCGTGGCTCAAAGCAGTAAAATGAACGACACCGCTGTTGTCATAAGCATTTTTGTGTCTACAATTTCCCTCTTACTTCCTGAGAATACACTGGGTTTCTGTGTTGTGACATGCAGAAGGATGGGGCAGGAGGAGGGAGTGTTTTGGTCAGCAGGATCGTTCCTGTCTCGTTTCGCAAGAGTGACCCCTCTGGCCAATAGAGTTACTGCGCACTGGTTGCACCTAGCATACGTGAAATGTATTCCTGTACAATGGCTACACTGATCAGCTGGTGCACACTGAAATGCTCAATGTTAAATCAACTCTTATATAGTGTTCATATTAGTCAACTATGGCCAAAGTTCTAATTCCTCAAAAAAACTCTGTCAAAGTTGAATTAACACACACACATTTCACTGTGGGGGGTTGGGGGAGGGCACATTCTTGTCTTCACTCTCCTGAACTGTCAGACAACACTGCAGCAATGAGAGGCTTAAAGGGATAGTTCACTTTCTGGGTTTTTTTTTTGGACATTATTTAAGTTTTAGTGCCTGTTTTTGACTGACCCAGACAGCTTGCATGTGCAATGAAGGATATTTTAGATACTTAACTGATGACCAGTCTGCTTTATAATGATGGGTATTGGGGCGTCTGGGGACTAGTGGCCTAACCCAAAAAAATACACTTAAATCAACACCAAACGCAGCTCGTACAGAAGTTTCCAGAGGCTATACATATGAACACGTTAATTTATAGTGTTTATTCGCAATTATAAACATAAATGTCAGTTTGTATATGGTGCCAGTACTTCTTTCCTTCAGCACAGACGGCTGAGGAAATAGTTCCAACCAAAAGAGAGACTGCAGTGTTTTTTGGGTAAAATACACAAGTGCAGCCAGTGGAGGCCTAACATTACTGTAAACGTGCTTTGGCGTCACTTGACGTGTATTTTCTTTGCTTTAGACCACAAACCCCTGAATAGACTGATACCATCCATTGTAAACCCAGCAGGTCATCCCCTGTAAACCTCTGTAAATATCTGCTATGACTTTAGTCACACGCACTCACGCACACTCACACACACACACTCGCACGCACGCACGCACACACACTCATACGCACACACATGCATGCACACACACAAACACACACACACGCGCACACACGCACACACACGCACACGCACACACACACACACACACACCCGCACATGCACATGCACACACACACACACACGCACGCACACACAGTTTATTTTTTTAACCCAGTAAAACCCTCAAACTATCCCTTTAAGAATATTATTAGATTATTATTGTACTCAAACAGAATGTTTTGATTGGACGTCTTGCTGAAATTAGCACCAGGCCTTTCCTGTTGTCTTATTTTCGGGATCATCCCTAATATAGATTTAAAATAGACGTGGTGTTTTGATGGGGGATAAAACTGGCTTTGAAACAGCGCTGTGATGTCCTTGTCATAAGCAGAATGTGCGGTGTACGACCCCATGATGACGAAAGACAGGGACAGACGTGAGTGCTGGCGGCATTATCAGACCCCCCCCCCCCAGAGGGTCGCTTCTGCCCGGTCGCCCCCACACTGGGCAGGGGGCTCGGCTTGTTCATACCAGGGTTTCGATTAAACGCGAAAAATTAACGTTTCTCAGACGATCCATCATCCTCGTCTTGAGTCGCGCTTGGCAGCGGCGTTTTTAAAAAAACACATTACGCTCTCGAAAAAACGCTAGCAGCTTATTGGCTCCTGAAAGATGACCAGACACTCTGACATCATCACTCAGTGGAGACCAGTCCGCATTAGTATGTTTTGTTCTCTTTTTTTTGCGGTGCGCTTTCCCTTTAAAAGAATGTGTGTGAACACCAGAGGCTTATGGCTGGGAATGGATCACTCTCCTCCTCTGTTTATACTGCACTGTTAGACTGAAGTTTTGTTGGATGATTTAAGCCCAAGGTCCTGACCCTTACAACATATTCAGCAACTGAATTTCAAGGCTAAGACCCAGATTCAGTCTCACCCCTGGGCGTTGTTTTTTTTAACGCTCTTGGATAACAGTATGAAGAAAGTGGGGTTTTTTTTGTTTTTTTAAGTACTGACAGAGCATTGTGAGTTTGAAAGCAACCGAAAATTATTTTTGAGTACTTCCACTATTTATTTTAGGCAAATATTACTTCTTCTTTTTTTTTTTTACTACTTTCATAATAGAAAAAAAAGAAGAAGTAATATTTGCCTAAAATAAATACTGGAAGTACTCAAATATAATAATGGGGAAATTAAATGTGATAAAACAAAGTGGTTAATACAGAAATAAACTACGTAAGATACATGCAAACAACGCAATCATACATCAGTATTGCACACTGATGCATAACAGTATGTTATGACAAGAACTCAAGTGATATGCACAAAAGTTACATCTCACAAATTAGATAAGTAAGTAGTTTATGTTTGCCGATTGTTAAAAAGAACAGAAACTGAAAGTGGACTAAGTGTCATTGATGAAAACAGCTATCTGCATTGATTTAAGCAATAAATTGTTGACGTGGAATGTAATTTTTGGAAATATTGATAATGCCGCACACTGGCAATATTGATACTTATATTAGAATAAAATCACTTCTTATGAACTGGAGTACGGCAAATTAGTGGCTCCAATAATTATTTCACAATACCGCAGATATTGCCAAGGGACCGCCCTGTTTAACGATACATCTCTGTCAGTGGAAATACTCTCAACCTGTCCTGATCTCATCACATAATTGGTCCAGGATGAATTTCAGGTTGTGTTCTGTTTAAACTCAACTTGCCATTCTGGACAAGGCTATATGTACTGTAACTGTGACAGATGACTTTAGTGAGAAAAGGCCTATTTATTTAAATGTGGGTGGGTTGGGGGGTGGGAGGGCGGTATTTTCACTGGGAGATCTGGAGTTTGGGTTCTGGCTTCTGAGTTTAATAGTGTCTATCTCGAAACTGAGGTGATAATAATGTCGACCACTGCGAATCAGCCTTGAATTACACATTCAATTTCCTGTTCATTACAGTTAATAAGTCCATGTCAGTCAATGTCTTCGCGGGACACATCGGTGTATTTACGGTGTATTAGTTTGCAGCTTTTTTATGGAAAAGTGAGGACCTTTTTATTGCGAATGTTTTTTTGCGTGATTAATGCGTACGCAGACCGCATCGCTCATAGCAGATTTACACTGCCCCTGCTTGTGCCCGCGCTGTTTGGACATGACGGCTAAGTGTTTCCTCAGATAAGTAACAGGATTCCATTATCCCAAGTGTTCCACATGCGTGACTCGGGGGTAACACCCCCCCCAACCCCCCACCCCCCTCGGTGTCGGGCCCGTCCTGAGTGGGGTGCTCGGCTCCTCTCTAATGGCTTGGGGAGGGGGCGGGGTAAGGGGGGGGGGCTGATTTACTTTCCGTAATAAGGGCAGGGGGTCAAGCGATTGTCAGACTGTCCTCTTTTACCAGGCCCTCCACTCCGGAGCATCGACACACGGCCGTTCAGGGACGAGTTACAGCCCCCCCCCCCCCCCCACCCACCCCCCCCCCCCCCCCGGCTTGCAGTGACAGGGCCCAATCAGCGTGCCGTAAATGTCAGCCCTGGGAGATTGAGCAGTAAGTACAGCAGTGCTGGAGCTGTGCAGAGGGAGGCCTTAGACAGCCGCCATCCTCCCTGTTAGCGGTCAGGCCTAAAAAAGTAAACATGAGGGCTGGGAATGGGACAAATATGTTTTATATCTTCTCCCACTTTTTTTTCTCTCTCTCTCTCTCTGTTTCACTCTCACTCTCTCCCTCTCTCCCTCCCCCCTCTCACTTTCTCTGTCTCTACTGTTCTCTCGCTGTCTTTGTCTCTTCTCTTCTCTTCTATTGTTTCATTCCCCTGCTTCTTTTGCTTTTCCTCTCCTCTCTTTTTAACTATTTCTCTTCCTCCTCTCTCAGTTCTTTCAGTCTCCCTCCTTTAGGTCTTTTCCCATTCTCTGTCTCATTCCATCATTCTCAAGCGACTACTGTTCTCTCCTCTTTCCCTCCTTTTCTTCTCTTTTTTCAGTTTCTCACTTTCTTCTTCTTCTTTCTTTCTACACACTTTCCCTCTCTGTATGTATGTATTGAAATTTATCTGTGTATCAATCATTAGATGAAAACTTTGTATGTGACATTTTTCCATTCCATGTACTTTACCTACTCAGAAGTTTCAGTGTCATAAACTGTTTTTGATTATTTTATAAATCTCAAAATTGTGTAGAATACAATGCTTTCTTTATATTCCTTCATATAGCATTCAAGTGTATGCAAAATATTTCATTTCTTTGCAGTCATCATGCATAGCATGTTATTTGCAGCACATGGAGTCTGGTTTCTTGTTAATTCAGAAATGTTCCAAAAAACCATCATGTGTGGTTGACCAAAAGAATAATGAACATTGAACAGGTGAAAGCACGTGCATGACAGAAATATTAAACAATATTGAAATAACTCCATGTTACGCTAATCCCACGAGTGAAATTATGTTTTACTTTGCCATTATTCACAATTAAAATATTTGTTTAGGCTGGACATTTTGTGAATTTTTTCGGCGTGAGCGCACACAGGAATCCTGAATAGCAGACTGTGGAAGTTTTAATGCCGCTGAAGTTTCTGAAACTGAAGGCCTCTTGGACAAGATGGAGGGCGGTGATGCGTACTTCCTTATGGTCACATATGGCCTGTTCCACTAAAGTTATGTTAGCCACAGTCATGTTCCAGACCTGGCTTAGTATACCTGTCCGTCAAACCATTCCCATTATGACAGGAAATTGAGTAAAACTCACCTGGAAATGTCACCAAGTGAGCACTACATATTGGTCATGGATGAACGGTGATCCAGCATAGAGTCACATGTTGATAATGATGATGACTAAAATGACTCCAAAAACAATGATGATGGCCTGCTCCCACACCTGGCCTACAGCTTGAACTTGTATGTGTATCTCATGATGAGTTTCGTATAGCCTCTGTTCTGAGTTACTGAGGCCTCTGCTATAGGATGGAGACAGACTGGAGACTCTCTGGAGCCTACTGCGCTGCAGTGTTTTTAATATTAATCCTCACTTAATCTTTTACGTGATATCAGCTACCAAATCATTATGAATTAAACGACAGAGTTCAAAAGGAACAGACGTGGTTTTCCGATTAACGAACGTTTCTCATGTAAAAAAAAAATAAATAAATAAAATACAACATGTAAACACCGAAAGATATTTTGATAAAAAAAATGACTTATGGGATACGCGGTTCAAACTTGGCAGCGTGCTAGGCTGTAAATTAGGTGCAATTACAAAAAAAATAAAATAAATTGTTGCCATTAAGATGCATCTCCAGCGCACTTTCTGAGCGCTGTTGCTTTGCGAGGGGCGTTATTGATGAGGCGTTGGAAGCCGTCCAGGCGTCTGATTAAAACCCGGCCTTGTGGGTCGCTCTTCGTGCGCGGGCTGTTGGCCGGCGGGTCTTCCTCGTCCCCCCCGAAAGCGCACGGCTTCTGAGTGACCACTCGCACGCTACCGTAGCGCCCCGGGGAGCAGCAACAACTCACTTTCAGCTTTTAGGGCCATCAGCAGGATGCCCTGCAGGATCATTAAAAATGCTGTATTCGGAGATTTATAAATTGGGCAATCTCCTTGATTATCGTAATCATTTACGGAATCGATCGGTCGAGCGGGCTATAGACAGATCTCCGCGGCCCTATTGACAGGGTTCAGCTCTGTAATATACAGCCCTCCTCAGTACAGTGAGATGTCACCGCAGGGGGGGTGGTTTAGCCGGTTATAGGCATCTCAAGGGCAGATGTTCTCAGAAATTAATATGTGGACTTCGAAGGCCTTTGAAAGGTGGATTGTGCGACTAGCACATGATTTTGTGTACACATGAAAAGTTTTTTTCATTCTGAAATTGGTGTGATTTTTTGAGGAATCAGCGCAGGTTGAATATACAAACATATGCACGTATACATAATTCTGTATACATGAAAAATGTATACAGAATCAGAGACAGAAATTTTTTTTTTTTTTCATTCTAAAATTTGGCTGAGTGATTTTTTGAGGAATCATTGTGCAGGTAGAGCGTTCTAACACATGCACAGCCCTCCTGTGATCGCTAACATTTTAACAAGCCTCCATGGGGTCTGTGGGCTCCCTTGGCCAGCTCGCATTAGCAGGTCGGCTGGTCAGCGTCAAAAAAGGGGGGGTGCTGCTCGTTCAGGTCTGACCCTCATCTGGGGAGGGGGGGCAGACTGGCGAGCCGAGCCCAGATAACATAAATCGGCTTTATGGAGTGTTTACAGTAATTCTTGCTTAGAGCCGTAACGAACCTGCCCCACTCAGTAGATTAGACTACAATGACGGTTATCAATCAAAGTGTGTTTTCTGGACTGCCTTCCCATATATAACCGTGTCCGCGGGGGCCAAGGGAGCCAGGGGACGGTCCGGGGGATTCCTGTGAGCTGATGCAATGCTTAACGGTTTTTTTCGAGGTCCAGCGAGCTATCTCAGGCCTGAGGCCCCGTTGGCCATTTCTGCGCTGAATGGTTTTCACACACACACACACACACACACACACACACACACACACACCTCGCTCTGAAACTTAACCTGTACAAAGAATCAGACGTGAACCGCAGGCACGCTCGCTAAAGAGCGTCGGCCGATGTTGACGTTTTTTAAAAAGTAAAGGGGTGACACGAGTTGGATGACTATAAGACGATTTTGTCTGCAAGAGCTGACCCACTTCAGCGTGTACTGTCAAACATAAAGAAAATGAAGAGACAATGAAAGATGGCGTAGGCTTGCTCGCGTGAAAATTGATATACATGGAAAAATGCAAGGAAAATATGTCTCTTGTTAAATGTTCTGCTACTCATTTTCAAACTAGAAATGGTTTGAAAGGCAAATAAATCATTTTATAATCTGAACACTATCATATCTGTAATGTCTATAAGGCATGAGCAGATGTAACCTATATTTACAGTCCTATATTAATATATAACAACACTTTATTCAACACCTTTGTGTGTCATGTGATCCGCTGTCATTCGTTTAACCTGTTTGTGATTTATTGAAGTTTAGCGGTATATTTTACTTCATGTTGATGTGGCGACATCGTACAACGATGAAAGGATAGAGGGGACGCATTTAGAATATTCAAAAGTCTGAAACTTATTAGCGCTGAATAGTCTTTGAACACAGTTGTCAGATTGAGATACTTCAGTGAGGTGATGCATCATCTGTTGTGATAGCTTGGGCGGCTTGTGTGCAAAACTCACAAGCATTTCTGTATCTCCTCACGAACAGTTTTGGACAGCAGATTGAATAGCAAAAACAGCAGAACGACACGAAAGTTTGCTCTGTGCAGTCATTCAACACAGAAAATGCGGTTGCTAGGGAACATGAATTATAGTGCCAGGAACCGAGAACTTGTCTTGTGTAATTTTCTGCAAGAGAACCCCAAAGTCTAAACACACCTTCGCGAGTCTCTGTTTTTGACACAAGACCCAAATGAGAGTGTCTTGCTTTCAAATGAAACTTGTTCGGAACTGACAAGTACTATAACACTTGCTTTCGTTTGGATCGTACCCGTGTTGATCTTAGCAATGATCCATGGCAATGATGAGTTTGCGTAAGCATCTTTTTTGTTTATCCTCGCATTCATATTTTTAGTCTTTCCTGGTCAGATTTGTGAATGTGTTCAATTTGTTTAAGGAAAGTGTCATTTTTCTACTCTCTGTATATAAATATTACAGTATATTCTTCCCTGTGCACTGAAGAACGTTTAGTAAAATGTCTGCGTTGATGTTGTGCGTTGTGACCCAGCGAGAAACTCATTCTGAAGCGTGTTATTGATTTCTGTTGACTACTGGCGGTGTTTATACTGGCTGTAATCTCAACAGCCGGCGGCGACGTGACCTCACATATCGCTCTCGATGGTGTGTTGAAATCCAGATGAGCGTATATATCACGCTCGTGAGGAGCCTCTCTCGATTCCTCCCGTAAACAGGTTTTGAATAATTCCAAACAAACGGCGAAAATTACAGCCGAGCGTTTGCGGTAAATCTCGTACGCTCTGAGCTTTGGTGTCCAGCTGAATGTGGGGGGGGGGGGGGAGGTGGAGGGGGGGGATGGAAAGCGTTACATGTAACAGCGGGAAGAGAAGAATATCTCCCTTTCAGTTGAAGGAGAGGAGCCTGTCCTCGGCAGGACACCCTGGAAAGGCTCCAACATCAAAGAGGGGTGGCTCTGGTGAGTCAAACGCAGAGCTGCTGCGGAGGGCAGGGAAATGGATGGACTGTCAGGAGTTTTTCAAGTGGAGACATTTTTTTTCCCAGGGACGGGGGGGGAGGTGAAGGGCCCAGCGTCTCCCTCCGATCGCTGAGCGGCCTTCGCTAATGAAAAGCTGATTTGCGCTCTGTCCCTCTCATGGTCTAGTGTGTGTGTGTGTGTGTGTGTGTGTGTGTGCGTGTGTGCGTGTGCGTGTGTGTGTGTTTGTGTGTGTGTGTGTGTGGGTGTGTGGGTGTGTGGGTGGGTGTGTGCGTGTGCGTGTGTGTGTGTGGGTGTGTGTGTGTGTGTGTGTGTGTGGGTGTGCATGTGTGATGTGTGCATGTGTGTTCGTGTACGTTTTTGTGTATAACTTGTGCATAAGCATGCAAGGGTGTTTGTGTGTACGTGTGCATGCATGCGTGCGTGTGTGTTTGTGTGTGTCCGTGTGCACATCCATTTGTACATGTACATGTGGATTGGTGAATGTGTTCCATTTCTATATATTTGTGTTTGGAGGTGTATGTGTCGGTGTACACGTGTAACTGTCAAAGTGTGTATGCAGACAGTTAGTGAAGTAAACGATGAGGACCTGCTTCCCAAAGCTCCCTGTGTTCATAGTTCAGCCCTCTTCTCTCCAGACACACCAGCTGTAAACAGTCCTACTTCCAGTCCTTCGTGAGAGGATGTGGCTGTCATTCTCTGCAAAGGTCTTTCTATATAATGTAAACTGAAATTGTACTGCAAGCTTTTGCTGTTGTTGGGAAACCTTGAACAAACAAGGAGTAAGGAATAATAATAAAATCACCAGAACATATTCCCTTCTGCCTAGTCCATTACAAGCTGACACACTTAATGATATATTTTCTGCAAATCTTGATCGCAGTAACATTTTAATCAAAATACTTTTCTTGCTGGAATGCTAGAACATCTCTCACGAGTCTACCATTTCATGTGGAATTCCAGATTATAAATACTTGAACAATTGCAAAAAAATACATATTTCATAATCTCTTGGAGGGGTCGTGTTATCTCTGTCTCTGGGCAGGCCGCGACCTCCCTGCGGTGTTTCTCGGTCCTCTGACATTCGCTGCTTTCCACGTGCCGGTGTCTCAGTTTAATATCACTCCCCTCGACTTTCAAGTGTTACGGTGTCAGCAGCTGCGGCGTCGGACCGGCCAGCTGAGAGACGTCAAGTCGAGCACCTAAAGTAAAAAAACCGCTTTCCGAAACAGTCGCACAATATCAACACAGTACGCATTTGTATATGTCAGAATGTGTAGTGTAAAAAAAAAAAGTGGCGTGGGATTTTTTTTCAGTGAACTAGCTGTCAGACGGGCCTACGTGTCACTGGAAGCCCTGGGTTTTCCAAGCTCTGTTCTTTTATGACGCGCAGCAATTCGCGAAGACTGACTGTAATTTAGAGTTACGACTGGATTTGTTATGCATATAAATAACGTTGACCAAATAAAATAAATAATTAACCGCTGTTGGCTGACATGCAGCGTGTGATTTTAGATATCATTTACTAATCTAAAACAAACATTAAATCTGCATGTCACAGGACAGGAGCGAATAAACAACAGCCATAATTAATAACTCCATGTTTTTATCATCCGCACCACTATCATGGTTGCCATATCATCATCCCCATATGAAACACAGTTTTGTATCTGTACTTCAGGTTTTTTGATGTTAAAATTTTGAAGAGTTTTTTTTTTTCTTTCTGAACTGTGTACCGCGTAACACAAGACTGCGTCCGTCCAGCGAGGCGATGCCTCCTTCCCGCGAACAGTTCTGTTAAAAACCGGCCAGAGGGCCCGGTCCTGATCTTGTGTAACAGACCGCTCCAGCGTAGGCAATGCCTCAAGCATTCTATCATGTTGTCAGAGAGGGGTGGAGGTTCACAAAAAAAAGATTCAGGAGGATGAGAAAGAGGGATCGCCGCGGACAAACTAGATGTCAGGGACTCAATGGGGTCAGCGGGGTCCTGAAAGCCAGCGCTCGGCGCGATCGCGGAGACGAGCCCGGGGTCTGTAACCTCCGGACCGCGTGATGAATGGCCGTAGAAGGAGGTAGAATTGTTTCGCGAATTTATTTGAAAAAAATAGCCGTTTTGACATTTCGCATTTCCTATCATCTGTGAAAGGACCTGTCGACCGATTTGTTGGGCCAGTTTCGCGAGTGTTTTGTCACATTCGGCTCTCGGGCTCCAGATCAGAAGGTAAGCTATCGTGTGCCGCGAAGCTAAACCGCTACACACGCGATGCTAATGTTTGAATAGCGGAGGGTGGCCGTGATGAGGGCACTTCTCTGGGCTTTCCACTTTTCCAGGGCCCCTAAGATTGAAGTACCCCATGAGCTGTGCTGAGCTGAGTGTACCGTGTCTATAAATTGTTATGATGTGTCTGTCACTGCATTATTCTACATACACTGGAGAAAATTCATAAATGCTAATAATTCAATTAAATTATATTTCTAAAAGCTAAATACTTCAATTGATACAGTAAAGGGAAGGTTCAAAAGTTCATAGTTCTTGGTGCTAATGGTGTGAAGCGAACTTTTGCAGAACAGAGATTTGTGCAGACTGTATAAAACACTCCCGAACAGATGTAATAATATAAACACTATTCTGACCTGCGCATGTCTTCATCATGGTAATTAACCTAATGGCAGATGATAATTTCATCATGAAAGCAAATATATTTTGAATGATTGGATGAAGTACTCTCAGCTGACTTCAGGCTTTTAATGCAGAGTTTTAGTTCATTATGCTCACAAATAGCATCTGCAGGGAGATAAAAGTATATAATTTAGAGAAGTTACCAAAGTGAAAAGTGATAAAGAGCCTGATTAGTGCCAGGATGAAAATGCAGTGAAAAAATATAATAGCCACTCTAAACAGGCCTTCTTGCTTTTTTTTTTGATGTTTCGCTGCATTGATACCCCATTACACTGCATCTTTAAATCTTGTGTTGGCACGGGGAGAGAAACCTAGCCTCCCATGGGCTCAGCATAACATGGCAAGCAAAGCAGATGTTCTCATCATCCTCTTGGAACTTCCCCTGCAAAAAAAGACCCAAATAAAAATAAATAAATAAATAAATTTAAAAAAATTATGCAGTCTCAAGACCTTATCCGAGTGTGGGAGATTCCAGGGATTCTCGGCATTGCAGATCCCAGCAGCGTGCTGGTTGGAATGGCGATTACAAAACAGAACTGAAATAGCCTTCTCCGGAATACTGCCACATCGTGCCGTTGTGTCCCTGTCACTGGAGTGGTGGGGGGGGGGGGGTGGGGGGTGGAAAAGCCAACCCACAAAAATGCCATCCTTTATCTGGTTATCCTTTATCTTTAGCCGTCGGTCTCCTGGGCCCTGCGCTGTCTGATCCATGGAGATCCACTGGATTTCAGTCAGGCTTAGTCCTTGTTACAGATTGAGCTTTGATTGTGGAAGACTTCAACATATACAGTATACTGAATGGGAGGATCATTCCCACAAATTGATGGCTGTAAAATTAAAAATGTAAATAAACCAAAACATTATCACAGCCTGCAGTAGTGAGCTGACCTAACCTTTTTGCCTTTCAGATCTACGACCAGGAAGGAACGTTACAGCACTTTATCGACGGCAACGAGCCGAGCAAGTCGAGCTGGATGAGATACATCCGCTGTGCTCGGCATTGTGGGGAGCAGAACATGATGGTCGTCCAATACAGGTACAGTACAGAGAGCGTGTTAACCTATGACCTTCACTGTGCATTGTGGTGCCTATTGGTTGTACATTAGCTGCAGTTCATAAATGCATGCACACATATGTAAATACATATGTACCTGCATACAAACAGCTCATTCATGCTCACGTACATAGGTAAAAATACCCAGACATGCTGTATGTCAAATGGATATTTTTTATAGGTATGTTATATCCTTATATTTAGTAGTGTAATCATATGGAAAAATATTTTTTTGGGCTTGGTGGATGCATGGAATGGAATGGGAAGAATTTTCATTTGAAGATAAGTTGCATAAACGTACACTGTTGCGTAAAAATGGCCACCAAACCATTCTGCCAGACAAGGGACGTAACACGCAAGAACTTTGATCCAGGTACATTAGTACCTGGATCAAAAGGGAAGGTAAAGCAGTGTGCTGGTATGCTGAATGACAGAGAGAGGCCCTGAAGCCTTTGCAAACCTGCCATAATGTCAGTTGTGTTCCTTTAAATCAATCAATCAACCAATCAATTAATGGCTTTCAATGTAGCCCTGCCTGTTACCTCTTTCATAGCAGTGGTGTTACAACAGTGAGCACAAAAAGCCTAGCATGGTAGCTATATAACTCCCTACTGAAATAATGGCCTGGATTGAATCAACATTTGTCATTAACTATGACTGCAATTATTAAGCGCAGTTATTACTTATTTTATTAACATTCACAACAGTGAATAAAGAAGTCTGTTTTCTCCATAACAGCTGACGTCCCAGCTTTCCGATTGACTGCATCTGGGCTTTTATCTTGATGTTCATTTTGACCTCTAATGACCTTCTGGTGCATTTATCTCCAAATCTGGACTTTTCAATAAATATCCATCCTGCTTTTTTTTTTTTGGTGAAAAAGCTTGGTGGAACTTAAAATGGCAAGAGTAACATCATGTAATTTAAGTTTGCAAAGACAGGATAGAGGTTGAGGAGAGATTAATCTCTCTAGCGTGACTGAGTGTTAAGTAATTTTTAATGTAATTTGGACCGAGGAAATAAAATGAGTGATACTGAACATGGTTGTTTAAAAACTCATTCAAAACATAATCAGAACGGAATGTAATTGTGGTTTCTATGTGTAAAATCAAAGTCTGTTTTATAGCCATAGGGAAAAGTTTGGTTTCTCTGGATGAAACAATTCTGTCTCATCAAGAAGAGGGCCAGAATTGTGATCTTGTTTCTTTTAACTCTACATTCAGAAAATTGGTGCTGCTCTTCCAAAGATTTCATTTGACCTGAGTATATAAATATACAAGTTTAACCCTTGGATTTCTGTTCATTGCATACCTTTACTTTCACAAACCTTAAAAATAAATGTCAGTCTTAGAGTTTTACCCAGCACTAACGAACAAATGTCAGTTAAAGCCATATTTTGTGTCATAAAGATGCTATATTGCGTTTCTCGATCATTGTATTAAAATTGCGACATTTTTGCGTGAGGTCAAAAATTGACGTCCAAGTTGCAGTTACCTGGCTGTGGTAAATCTGGACTGTATTGGTGGCAACTTCTGTTTTTGCAGCAGGTTATTTCTTACCTTGTTGCCCATTAGCGCCCCCTCTGGTTGATCGGATACCTGTTGTGAGTTGATTGAAGCATCTCTAGGTTCCCATTTGTCCTCCGTCAGCTGACTCATTTTACATGACTCAACATAACACCGGTCGAGGAATTCTTGTGTTGGCTTTTTCAGTGAGCTGTGCAACTGAGATACCCAGTAATATTTCTCACGAAACTAATAATTATCCGAAATGTGACATATTAATAGATGTTTGTCAGGTTTTAGTATTGAATGTGCCTCAGTTTTATAAGATGGCCTGGGAAACACAATTTATCGCCGTGCTAATGTCAATATTTGCAAATGTGAAGTGCGCTTTTAATCAGTCTGATAAAAATGAATTTAATGGGTTTGGGAACGCTGTCGAGACCTGACACAAAACAAAATGAAACCGAACAGAAAATAAAAAGGGCAAACTCTTTGGATGTGAATCCTCAGGTGGCTCAAGGACGCACGTCAGTGGCTACAGGAGAACGCCCTGGCGTTGTTCAGTTCCTAGCTGCCCATTGGCTGACAAACTTAATTGGTAAAATATAGCGCTCCTGATAGGCTACGCCAACCGCTCAGGAAATAACAAGTCCTCGCCACAGTCGAGTATGTAGCGGAAAGCCCGTGCGGTAAGACGGCTAGCCCGGCTAGCCCGCCTTGTGGTCCTCCGAGTTCTCCGCCCGCGGGTAACGGGCACAGACGTAACGGAGAACGTCGAACGTCGTCCCCGGCGCGGCCCGTCGTCCCGGCCCCCCGAGCGACCGAGCGAGCGATCGTCCGCCGGCGAGCCCGTCAGCTGGTTTGAATCCCCGCGTGTTATGATTCGCCGTATCGAGGAGGAATTCTCTTCAAAGCCGGCCCGTGATTGATCGACCCTGGGACGGCTGTTTTGTTTTCGCTCTGACAGTAATGTTCGCTGGCGTGCGCTCCGGTTTCGGCCCCGCGTCGGGACGTCCCGCCGTCGTCTTTATGACTCATCCAACCACAATACTAAATACATGTCGGCAAGGGAAATATTATCCGAAACGAAAAAAATGCCTTTGATGTGCCTCGGCGCGCTGAGATCTGTGCAAGTTTTTTGGAAGCGGGCGGCCGGGGCTTGTAAGAAACGGTGTACGTTTACACTCTTTCACCCCCTCTCTCCGAAAAAGTGAGGGACCACCCATCGCTCAGAAAACAGCCCTCTTTCAGCGGCCAACTGAGTCATTTAGTCCAAGTACATTTATTTGTGCGCTGCAGTGTTTATGTTAAGTGAGGCCAAACTGAGAGACGAAACGTTACAAGGGTATAAAATACGCGCTACGCTGGTGTTTTTTTCCCCCCTCAGGTTACGAGATGTGTGTGATTTATTGGCTCGTACCTCGTTTTATTTTTGTGTCTTGGTGGAAAGAATTAATAAAATTCACAGGCTTCAGCAGGGGCTGCTGAGACCAAAGCTCGGAGTTTTTTGTCAAATATTTGTAGAATTTTCTTTTTTATTATTCTTCTTATTATTGCTGATATATTTTAAAGTATATGGGGGTAAAAAAAGCGTTCTGCTAACCCGGCGAAAAGTCTGGGAATCGCAGCATGGCCACACATGTAAGGGCCCAGAAGATAAATTTAAATTTTTGCAGCTGCAAGTAAAATATTTCGATTCTGCAGCTTGTATCGATCTCTGTTTTATCACTGCCAGGGGCAGCTTTGCAGTGACAGAATGTCTTCGGTCGTGCATATCTCCCTGCCACGGGAATGTGGCAGAGGCCTTCTGTTCCGCGATTGGTTCATTAAAAAGGGTTGCATCAGTGCTGACACTTTCTATCGGTTAGAAGAAAAAAAAAGAAAATCTTTAGCTCATTGCCTGCAGAGTTTTTCCAAGAATAAAGAGGGGGGAAAAAACGCAGTGATTCTTGAGCATGTACTGGATTACACAGTACTTCTGTCCAAGAGCACGCAGCCCTGTTGCAGACAGTTCTTCACATTGCCCACATATGATTTTTATTTAGCACAGAGTAATATATGTATTCATATTTATATTATCATTTATGCACGGTATTCACTGCTGGCTGCTCTGTGGAGATGCGTAGCACGTTGTGTTATGCTATGCCCACATTGTGTTATGAATGCTAAGTTGCGGCTGTGTCTCCCGTGTGCAGGTCGTGCATATTCTACAGAGCCTGCATGGACATCCCTCGAGGGACGGAGCTCCTCGTCTGGTACAATGACAGCTACACCTCCTTTTTCGGGATCCCCCTACAATGCATCGCACAGGATGAGAACCGTAAGAGACCTCTGCTCTTCTCAAATGCCTCCGCGCTTCAGCGTACCCTACGCGTCTCCTTCCTGATCACTTCACAGTGTGCCTCCTGCACCTCCCCTCACTCAAACTTCTCTTTTCCTCACTTTGTGGTCCCTCAAACACTTCTCTCAGCAAACCAAAGTACAGCATCCCTCACACACCTCCTCACACCCAGAGCTCACTGACCCTCAGACACCTCCTCTCTCCCAAAGCTCACTGACCATCATGCAACTCCTCTCTCCCAAAGCTCACTGACCATCATGCACCTCCTCTCTCCCAAAGCTCACTGACTCTCACACACCTCCTCTCTCCCAAAGCTCAGCCTCTCACGCACCTCTTCTCCTCTATTTCTCCGCTCTGCTTATCACACACTTCCTCTCTCCCTAAGTACAGCATCCCTCACACACCTCCTCTCTCCCAAAGCTCAATGACCATCACACACCTCCTCTCTCCCAAAGCACACTGACTCTCACCCACCTCCTCTCCTTTAGTTCTCCACTCTGTTTATCACACACCTCCTTTCACATAGTCTTTATTGTTCCTCATACTCCTGTCTTCCCACTCTCCACGTCGTTACTGTGAGATCTGTCATGCTGTCTACTCTGTCTCTTCTTTAATGTATACAGCTCTTTTATATGGGAATACAAATGTATTAGTCGGTCTTGTCTTTGTCAGTCTGCCTTCCATTTGCCTTGTCCTATTTGTACTTGTTTTCAGTGTCATTTTAAATTTGAAGAGAAAACACATGCACTTGCAGGCATTAATATACGCAAACCTACCCCTGGATGTGGTCGGCTACATACTGCAGATCAGTGCGTAATTACCAATATCCAAATGCAGGCATAACATATTCCATAAAATAATGGCCATTTTGTGAGATGTCAGTGGAGTTTAGACACAGTGTTGTATCTAGTAAGATATGCTATGGTTGAGCCTGTTGGTGTACTCGCTGTGTGGTTTACAGAGATCTGCTTGGAGGGCTGGCTTTTATGGGCAGGTAGTTCTCTTTGAAAACCAGATGACAGCCGTTGCTGTGAGGCTTTATGGCTTGTCTGAGACCGGTTAACTCCGTTAAGAACGTTCTCCCTGTCGTACACTCTGGCCCCTGGTCATTTAGATGTACTTTCGTCCGGCAAAGAACGGTATGTTTTCTCAAAGTACCCTTTTTGAAACGAGTGAATAATTCCCACACTGTACAGAATTTTGTAATAATATTCTGCTGTGATCTATGGTTTGGGATTATTTGTCTGTAAATGGACGTTTTTCTTCACATTCAGTTTTGGTTTTTTTGTGAAGAGGCACTTGGTTTTTAAACCCAGTTTCAGTCATGGATGTTAGTTTAATTGGTTGTCATCCTTCTGATTAAATTATAAGAATGGAACAGTTTACTGTTTTTAAGAAATATGCAGTTATAGAAGACCAGGCTTGATGAAAACCAGAATAGCTCTCATGTGTGCTGTGATGTTGAAGCAATCTTTGTGTTTTAGTTGTGGTCATTTTCTTTATTATAGAAATAATAAAACATCCTTCTCATCACTAAAACCTCCCTCTCAACTCTAGAACAGATGAATGGGCTGTACTTTTTATTGAAAAGTCAGTTGTTGCATTTCATAGGAATATTATCAGTTTTCTGGATCTAATGTCTTTGGTCTGCACATCTGGATTATTTAGTATTATCTGCATGTCTATGCACATTCGTTAACCAGAGTGTATTTATGACAATACTGGGTACACGACAACATTACACCACTATCTCTGTCAATCTTGCACCACAGGGTAAGCCAGTGCACATGTTTCAAACTCCACACAGTCAGCTCACCCTGAAACAGACAGAAAACCTTGCAACCACTATTGTATTCAGCTAATGCCAATAAGCCAAAAGACTGATTTCTAGTGAGGGCCTGTTCTTGTGTTTACATGTATGTGTTCTGTAGTGGTTAATTAATTAACCTTACTGAATTCAACTGAATAACGCAAATAGTCATATAATGTGACAATGTAAATAGTAGTGATGGTATGATATGCTGTGTGACTGGGCTTCCAAAAATATACTTGAGAGGCACAGAATAGCTGGACACAAAAATTCCAGTTTTCACCCACATTTTATTAGAGAGAGAGAGCGAGTTCTCAAATAAACAAACAAAGGAATATCTTCACCAGTCACCGTCACGGGATCCTGGCAAAAATAATAAACTAAAATAACAAAGACAAATAAACCAATCAACAGGAAAGCTTTCAGCTTGCTGTCATGTTTCACGCTCTCTCACTCTTTCTCTCAACTCTCTGCTCTGCTCTGGCTCTCTTTCTCACACTCTCTCTCTCCCTCTCTCTCATTCTGCTCTCTCTCTCTCTCTGTCTCTCTCTCTGTTCTTGCTCTCTCTGCTCTCTCTCTGCTCTCGCTCTCTCTCTCTCTGTCTCGCTCTCTTCTCCCCCTCTCTCCCTTTCTCTCTCTACTGTGGTAAGTGGCAGACTTTTAAAGCTTGGGCTAACAACCCCAGTACCCACTTTATCCGGTAGGCCTGGTCCCAGATTATTATATATTCCCTTCTCCCGGACCAAGCCTAGCCACTGTTGCTAATATCCTCGGCTAGTGGCCGTGGGGCAAAAGGCCCACCATAAGTGTACTCTTGGGCCTTTGATTATTTCAGAAGAAGAAAAAGTATTATTCAGAAATCGTGCTCATGTGCAGATCTGCATGTGCACAATCTCAAATCCTCCCACTCCCACATGACGTAATAAGTAATAGATATGTTTTAATTTACGCATCAATTGTTAAAAAATAGTATGTGGGAAATGTGGTCCATGTGCACCAGTTTTCAAATGAATCTGGCTCCTTAGAAGAAGAAGTGCTTGAGGAACTTTGATCTACTCTACTGTACATGTTATGTGGTCCATAGGGTAAGGTTACACTCGAGCATGAATGAAGAGTGGAGGCCATCTAAATTGTTTTTTTGGGGTGACATCATCAAAGACAAAAACTTTTATTTTGTGGGCGAGTTTGGGAAAAGCCACTCACTTTATTTCTGTCATCGGTGAGCACCTCCTCCTCGATTGTTCTGGATATATCAAGAGCCACAATAGAAACGGAACGGATGTTGAATATGGAAAAATGTTGAATATGTAGTTTATATTCAGTATAATCCCATGGTTAAATTTCTGCCTCTATAACTGAAGACAGGGTTAGGACAGTATTAGTAAAGCTCTAATATGGACTTTTCTAATATAAATTTTTCTGTTTTCAATCAGTTCATGAGATTTCTCGGCCAAATCATCACTACAAGATTCTTTGAAATGCACCAGACGACCCCTCATTTGAAACAGACATGTATATGTTTTTAATACAATTTTTATGCAAAAAATAGTATTAGAAACATTCCATTGCCATTGAATACATCTTTCTTTGCCCCCAGAACAATTACAAACAACAAAGTGTTTATTGTAACAACAAACAGTACGCAATGGTATTTCGAAGGTCTTTCGGAAAACTCAGTATGTTTGCTTTTTATTACAGTGCAAATTTTGATTATTTTTCCGATCGTGCAGAGCACTGTTCTTTTTAAAATGTCTCATTTCTTATTGCTGTATTCCCGTGACTGGTTGTAATTTTCTGAGTTTTTTGAGGAAGACACGCAGTGGACTGTAGTATCTGGATCAAATAGTCTGCCATATCAGAGATAGCACTAAAACTGTATTCCTGGGTCAATTAATCAGGGAACTGGGATTTCATAGCAAGGATCTAATTTGGGTAGTTATACACGTGCACACTGTGCATATATACAATTTTTTATATATATAAGTCAAAGTTAAGGACCCAAATGTTGCTTCAGCCCAAGCCAGCGAGAGATCAACTTCGAGAGCGGCTTTTCAGTTTGTGTTGTTTTGACAGTGGCCTGTCACGGTAGTCCGAGACACATTTCTGAAACATTTATTTCTGGATCGTGCTGATTGGTCTTGGCACTTTGATTGATGATACGTGTCTTGTTCTTTTGTGTGAAAACAGCTGAATACCATTAGGAGAAATGATAAAATGCAGTTTGATTTGACAGTATCAGTACAGTACAAACACGCACAAAAAAGAACAGTACAAAAACCCACAGCAAGCACCACACAGTGCGGTAGCAAATAAGCGACACCACAATGAGTGTTTTCTTTGTTTTTCCAATGAAAACCATTTGGAAAAATATTATTTGTCCTTTACCGAAGGCGAGTTGAATTTATGACATAATGGCTCCTTGTAGCTGCTGCAATTATAGGTGTTTATGCATAAGAACTTGAGTAGGACTTTTCATTGAAAGTATAGCAAACATTGGCACTTTTAATTTCGAAGTCTACAAATGATTTACAGGGGGAAAAGTAGTTCACCTTCATGAAACGAGCGTCTGCTTGAAAGCAAATTCAGAGTATGAATTAGTAAGGCTCTCAGTGAGCAACGAATGGAACAGTTTTCAGTACCAACCAGTGTTCTGCACCATACTGTTCCGTCTGGCCTCTCTGAAACTTATTGGCTAGTGGAGGACCTGGATCCCTGACAGAACCTGATGGAATTCTGTTTACATGTTAAACATTTATTACCTGTGTCTGGTTAAAAGTTTAGGCCACTGCCTTTTTATGTTAACCTTCATTCCCAAACTGTTAAGTACCATTTCATAAATATGGAACGGTAACTAAACCCTCACCCACCAAACCCCGGTACTACTAGCCACACCCAATGCCCCCCCCCCCCTCCTCCACCCCCACCTCATCAAAATTCAGTAAACAATGAAGAAAGTGGTGTGGAGTCTTCAGACATCAGCAAATTTGGCTTAAATCAATAGTCCCACGCGTGGCCTCCTATGAGGAGAGCGTAGCACTCGCCATTTTGATTTATGCATCACCGTCACATGACAGGGGGCACCACAGGCAGTTCTGTTTAAAAAATGAACAGCTTGGCTTACCGGTGCTTATGGCCCTAATACATTTCCTCTGCTGTGACTTTGTCATAGCAAACCCGTAACCAATTTCAGAAACACTATAACATTTCAAGGCTTTCAGACCCTGTCACTGTCCCATCCATATCTATGGCTCTGCAAAAGCTGTAGCAAGCTGCCATTCCCCTGACACCATATCCCACCTAACTGTCTAAAGCTGTCAGTGAAAACCCATTAGCCTGAATGTGAATCTCTTTTTTTTCCCCCACCTGATGAGCAGAATCCCTTTCTGGGAATAAAAAATAAAAAAAAGTGTGACCGGGGTTTAATTGCTAAATTGCTGTTACTATTGATTGTGACTGTCCCTTTGTAACTGAATGGGACGTGTTTCAAGATGGGTACGCTGCTTTGCTCCGACAAGACTCTCATTCAAATTAGCATATTTGGCCAAACAAATATTTGGCAAACACAGTGGGTTTGCGCACAAGCAACTGCCCTAATTTTGCAGCTGTCGGAGCTGCCTTGGAGTTTTCATGAAATTGGCGAATACTGGGAGAACACTGACATTGGAAGTTTCAGCGGAATGCGTGTGAGACGTTTAGCCGGGGTTTTTTCTTCTCCGTGCGTTCTGCGAGCGGTACCGTGTTCTCCCTGAAGCTCCAGGAGAGGTGATGACACGAGGCCCTCTCTCAGCACGGAGCTGCTGTGGATCCGGGAACCGCCAGATGTTCAACCGGCCATTCGACCGGGACCCGCTTCACGCAAGAGACGAGATTCCCACCTTTTTTTTTTACAGAATCTCCCACTCTCAGATGGTTTTAAAAAGAAAATGTATTCTGTAAAAAAAAACATATCCGTCTTTAAATAAAAATAATGAAACATTTAGTACAATTAATTGGAAATTAAAATCATTTCAACCATAATTTGGCATGCCTGACTCTACTAATTAGCAGCTCAACGAGATCTCTAGCTGTTGAATGAGGTGTGGCTTTGTTATGGTTATAATGAAATCCTACAGTATGATAGTGTAGATTTCCTGGAACAGGGTTGGCTATCGCTGCTTCAGAATAGGGAAACAATGTCTTGTAATGTGTAAGGAGCTGGTCTTGCAACCTTTAAGGTTGTAGGTTTGATTCCCAGCTGGGACACTGCCATAGTACCCTTGAGCAAGGTACTTAACCTGCATTGCTTGAGTATATACCCAGCTGTATAAGTGGATGCAAGGTAAATGCTATGTAAAAAAAAAGTTGTGTAAGCCGCTCTGGATAAGAGCATCTGCTAAATGCCTGTAATGTAATGTAATGTCGCTCTGGGTAAGTTTCTCTAGATAAGAGCGGCTGCTAAATGCCTGTAATTTAATGTAATGAGACTAAACCAGAAAGGCAATAGCAGTCAAGACAAGGGACGCCTGAATCGCGAGGTTCCCCCATTTGCTTCATCGACAAATAATGGGCCATAATGGCCGAGCAGCGTGTCAGCGGGACGCACCTCACCCCGGGATCACAGACCTCAATCAGTCAGCTCAGGCGCGGCAGGCCTGACAGTGAATGGAATGTGACAGGGATCCAGCATTGTTCCCCGTGACAGATGGAACCATGGAATTAAGACGGCCATTTTTTTTTTTAACCATCTTCTTTTCTTTCCCCCTTCTCCAGTTTTTCTAAGCGCATATATATTGATGGATGTTTCTAGCGGTGCTATCGTGCTATCGTGCTCGCTCTCCGTCGTCTTGTTGAGAGACGCGCCGCGTCCTGCCATCTGGCCGCGCGCTGTGTGAATCCCGGCGAACGTTGCGTTGAGAGCGCTCGCTGTGCGTGTGCCAGCGTTTCAACGTTCAGACTGCCAGCTACAGTCTGTGTGTATCCTGCAGTGATACAGATAAATTAAATGTAAAATTGTTTTTTTTTTTTAAAAACAAGCATAGCAAATGCAGCAATCCCTGAATTTGCATGTGTGCGTGTGTGCGTGTGTGTGTGTGTGTGTGTGTGTGTGTGTGTGCATGTGTGCCTGCGTGTGTGTGCGTGCATAGATTTGTGTGTGTGTGTGTGTGTGTGTGTGTGTGATAGGGTGGGGTGGTAAGATGGGGGATCTAGTTAAATATGTTGCAACAAGATGGGGGGTTTTGTTAAAAGTATTGCAGTGAGATAGGGGTTCTGGGTCCATATTGTAGTATTTATTTATGTTCAATAAAAATATTAGGGCGGGTGGGATTCTCAGTAACAGACGTAATGGAAACAGGCCATACATTCTCCTTAGAATAAATAGTAGTATATAATGTAAGATGGTCAGTGCGTCGGGCAGCTAAAGTAGAAGAGTTCTTGTAGGCCGAAAGAAGTTATCTATGAATAGACAAAGGAGTGAAAGGTAAATTTGTTATAGTAGTAATGTCAAAGACCCTTATACACAACAAAGCATTAAATCAAATCTGAGTACATTTTACGCTGACAGATTATGTTTTATCCCCTTTATACTCATATAAACTCTGTTAAAAGTTGGGGGGAAAAAAAAAAAAAACGCGAAACATTTCACTTTGTTCTGAGAAAGCCCAATACTGTATGATGTTTGCTCTGGTTTATGTCTTTAATTATAGCGTACTTACTTAATCAGGTTCATGTTGTGTTTGTACAGGAGACATAATAGGCATACACACAACAGCCATGCGTGTGTGTTTACTATGAGCCACATTGCTGGGCCATCCAGAAGAAGAAGAAGATAATGTTAAAGGAGCCCTGCATTGATGAGGAGTATTCACAAAACTCCATCTCTTTTATAATCAATGCTGCTGTTAAACTTGAGGATATCTACAGCATGTTACAGAGAACATGTCATTTCTAAGGCATATTGAAAAAAGTCTGCCATATGTTCTGTTTGATATATAATAACATTTTTAGTCAAAAGTTATTTATTTATTAGCATGCAGGTGACGCCCAAGTCCAGATGATGAACATGTATATTATGTTCTTTACAATGGATGCTATCCTTTTTAATTTTCTTTATCCTTTTTGTATGTGGAATCATGTGCACTTTTTCAGGAGTTAACTTGAATCTGATTCCTTAGCATTCACAGACATCAATATTATGTGCAGAGAGATAGAATTTACATTTTATTACATTAGACGAATTAACTTTATTAAATAAGAGAGCCCTGCTCGAGGTCCCACAGGTATCGTGTTACAGTTCTGTAAATTTGTGTTTCTGTACGCTGCATGTTGCAATACAAAGAATGCGGGATGCGGTTCGTCCACAGCTGAATTATTATGGCTTTGACTTCTTAATATAGTCAAAGTTGAATGTGAAACAACGTTGGAGAATCCTCATGTGTTTCTTATAAGAGCGTTGAAATAAAATGTTCCCCTCTTCGCAGCTGGTTATGCTTAAAACGCATCAAGCATAATTCTAAGTGACCCGGTAGCTAGCAGAGGATGATGTGGTACTGCGGGGTCTTAGTTTATCATGGCCCAACACCACCTCGATGGTACTCAGCTTCAATGATTTACGCGGTAGAGGGACTATATGGCTTTCTTTAGAAAACCAAGAAGACACGGATATACAGTTGTAGGACGAAAGCCGTAAAACTTGCTCTCTCAATCTCAAAGCTCAGAATTAACACAACCTGATCTGTTGACGACCGTTTTCTCTCCTGCAGACTAATTGCAAACAGATTTTTTTTTTTTTTTTTTTTGCTTATGGTGTGTGTGTAGCAAAATTAATTGAAAATACGCAAGAGGTTTAATGCAAATGTCGATAACGGCCACGGGCAACTTACAAATGACATAATTATCCATCTCCGCATAATATCAGTATAAGATCAATTTAGCATGTTTGCATGCCACAGGAGACAAATGATGTAAGAATAGGGGATTGCCATTTGTCAGCATACGGCACACATGCAAGGGTTAAGATAAAAAACATACTAAAGCAAAAAAAGTGAAATCTGTGCTGTATTAAGTAATGTAATGTACTGTATAATGAATGCAACATTTTGAAGACAGTTTTTGTGAATTCCAGGACTGCGTCAGGAATAATGTTACAATGATTTACCCACTCGTCCATTTCTTACCATTAGAGTTATAGCACAGGCCACATAAACCCCTGCATTTATCTGGCCCACCATAAACGCAGTTCTAAAACTGTCTCTGTGAAAAAATAAAATGCAAAACAAGGAAACCATCAAGCTTTTTGTGAGACCCAGTATTAACATTTTCACCATGTTTTACCATTTGCATACCAACTTTTACCAAGTTGAATGCATTTAGTTTTGGTTGTTTTTTTGATAAAAATGGCTAATATTAGGTTAGCTTGCTCATCTTTTATTGGGACGAGCTAGGTACCTGAACTGGCTAGAGTGTCTACATATAGGTCTGCCTGTACATTTGCCAGTACATTATCAGCTAATCATTACATAATACATAGCTAATTCAATTTTCTCACATAAGTATTTGTCCTTAACTTTGTCATAGAAATAAATGAGTGTTTGTTTTTTTTTTCTTTTTTTTTTCCTTCTTCACAACAACTAACATTTGCCTTTATTTGTAAATCAGATTAATCCGATTTAAAGACAAGCACTAATTTCCAATATCCAGGTTCCCCATTAAATGAAGCGGTACAGATGTTGATGAAAAAAGCTGAAATTTATAATCTGTTTTTTATTTTTTTGTTTTTGCCCTCCAGTAAACGTCCCCGCCACAGTCATGGAGGCCATGTCCCGGCAGGAGACGCTGCCGCCGTTTGGCAAGACGGGCAAACCGCCGTCGGCGGTCCTGCCGCGCTCCATGGTGTTCCCCCACTCGCCCTGCGCCCGGAGCTTCTCCATGATGGACAAGCCCGGCCAGACGGAGTCCGGCTACAACCAGATGAGCGCCAAGAACCAGCGCGTGCTGGCCAGCCCCACCTCCACCAGCCAGCTCAGCACCGAGTTCAGCGACTGGCACCTGTGGAAGTGCGGCCAGTGCTTCAAGACCTTCACCCAGCGCATCCTGCTCCAGATGCACGTGTGCACGCAGAACCCCGACAGGTAAGCGCACCCCCCCCCCTCAAAACCTTCACCCAGCGCATCCTGCTCCAGATGCACGTGTGCACGCAGAACCCCGACAGGTAAACCACCGCCCTCCCACCCCCCCCCCCTTCAAAACCTTCACCCAGCGCATCCTGCTCCAGGTGCACTGTGAGTTTTCTTCATCATCATCATCATCATCACCATTCAGTTATTATTGCTGTTGTCTTAAAGCCATTCAGGAGAAATGTCCTTTTTCCTTTTTTGCATCTTTTTTGCAATACAGACTTAGATGAAGATCTGTAGGTCCTTAAAGATTAGGGTTGCTGTGGTCTTCAAACCATTCGGTGAAGACTAAACCTCAGATTCCAATCACTTTTTCCTCCAGCCTACTTGATACCTGAAAGATTTTGGCAAGCATTTTTCAGGTACTTGGACGTAGAGGACTATGAGAATAAGTAGATATGATTTGAACCGTACGTCAATTCATAAATTCAGAAAAGTGACCCAAAACGACACAAAATGGAGGTGCTCTGTCTGTAGTGTGCATTCAGGGCAGCCTCGGTCATCACCTTGTGAACGGCTGGCCTGTTGTGGTCGATACGCTTGTCATATTTTACACAGATGGTGATTAGAAGTATAATAGCGTCGTCAAGTGACAAATAATGACAGCCGTGTTAATTATTTATTACCGTAATGCATCCTAATTATAGGTCCATTAGGAAACCACATAAACAAGTTTGCTCTTTCAGCAATGTCAGATGCGCAGAAAAGAAAGAAAAAATCCATAAAATGGAGTTGTCAGCCCCAAATATCTGCTGGTAATTAAACCATTTTGATAGATAGTATTGGACATATGACTTTGTGCATTGGTTTAATTTTCCCAAACCGACACAATGGTAATTAGAAAATACTGATCCATGGATTGCGGTCGCGTGTTAAAGTTCATTAAGTAGATTTCATAACTTCATTACTTTGGCGTAGGATTATTACAGAAAGTGTTTTGATTTTGGTGTTTGGTGTCTTAGGAATTAAAGCTGTACCAATACAAATACAGCAGTAACGTGTATGTATATTGCATTCTTGCAACAAAGGTAGATGAAACAGAGCCAAAAAAAGGGCTTTTCCAATCTTTGTGAAAGTGTGTCGGTTACAGGTGTAATTTTTTGATGTGCCTTTCACAAAACGTGGATTAATATATTGTGATCCGATCATTTGTAATGTGCTGTTTTATTGCAACCAGTGTTTAGACATTGGTGATTGATATCTAGTGTGATTGGTTGGTCATGAGTGTGATTGCTTGTCTCCATAATATACAACCTCTACACGTGCCACTACATGGCACATGCATAGAAGTATGTTGGCTTTCCTCTTCTCATGTAATCCCTGACATTTATCCTACTTAGAAGTAGGAACCACTGTTATGCTACAGTTAAGACAGCGATTCGGTGTTAGTTCCTTGTAAGACTCGAACATAAATGGTTACTTTCACTGGAAATCCAGCTCACTCATTTTAATTTGATCTGGATGTAGCTCCACAAACGCTGACTAATTTTTTTTAGCACACGCAGTCACCCACAAGCACAATCCCGGCACAGATAAAGTTCCCCTTTTTGAAGAGTCTGCTTGACTATCGGTGTGGTCTGGTGCTGTCAGGCCGCTTTCAGGGTTCAAATACAGTGTGTAACATCTCTGAACTTAATTAAATACGGTGGGGGGATGTATTGGAAATTTTTGCTTAGCACTATTTTTCTACAGAGCATTCGAACCTATAAATCAGCCGCAGCTGTCAGAAAGAAATACCTACCCTAACTGTGATGCGGAGGAAAACAGATGCCACTTATTCAATAAACTAATATTCATACAGAAGAAAAATGTTGCCTGGATACCCAGGAGTTGAAGTCAATGTGAGTGTTTGTCAATATCCAACTTTATAGCCCTCGGTCGCAGATAAAATTTAGCTGAACAAGGGAATCGAGATCTGGCAATATTTGGAAGCACAGCCCTTTGCACACAGTAAATGATCCAATACATCTATTTAAAAATGTTCCATACCGTAGTTTATGGCTTTTTTGGCTTATACATATTTATTGATATGTACTTTATATGTAAGCTCATCCGAAGATAAATTCCCATTGTATATTACGACTTTAGAAAAACCCTTGTGCTGACTGCTCGCTTGGATTTACTTCAAAGACGGCCGCTCAAAAAATGTTTTTAATATTTATTTCCAGTACGACTACTTTCGCGTAAGTTAAATTTTGGCCTTGACAGCGAAATCACGTTTTTAAAAATCGGACTTGACTGACGCCCGGCCGTTTGCGTAACTATGGCGATGCGGCACAGCTGAAATGGCATAAGTAAATGCAGCCCGGGTGCACTTCTGGTAGTATTAAATTCAGGATGCGGAGGCTTGGAGAGAGAAGCAAGTCTTTGCTGTAGGCTGGCCACAGGTTGGACTTGAGCAAATGGTCACTCAGCCTTTTGGGGATGGAGTGTTCCCCGCTAACCATCAGAAACCTGGAGCAGTGGTACAGTGGGGGGGGAAGTAGCGACCAGGGCAGGAAAAATTACAGGAGCCCAGATGGAGCGGCAGGGAACTGGTCTTGTAACCTAAAGGTCACAAGTCAAGGTACTTAACCTGAATTGCTTCAGTATATATCCAATGTTGTGTAAGTCGCTCTGGATAAGAGTGCCTGCTAAATGCCTGTAATGTAATGTAATGGCAACATAAGTGGTTTGTTGCTAACTGAGCTGCATGGTATTGTGGAAATGGTGAAAAAACACGGATGTTCAAAAACGTACTTACTAATTTAATTGGAAATCGAAATGGAACTTTTTTAGCGAACGGCAACGCAGAATTTATATGGAATTTATTTAAAACAATAGGCCTCGTTCCACTTGCTTTTTTTGCTTTCTCTTTTTTTGTTTTTTTGTTCCATGCCCAACCAATGTTTACTGCCCAGAAGGCTCAGCCTCCCACTGATGCTGGTATTGATGTTAGTCACATGTGGACCCAGCCATGCGTGAGCGCCGTGTCGCTGTGGAATGAATCATCATGCTGTTTTAATCAGGTGTGGAGCGTGGACCGCGAACGGGGTACGGGTCTTTATTTCCGTCTGCTTCCTCCGCCTCCGCCGCGGCGGCGGCGAATGTTCGGCTCGCTCGCTGTGATCAAAAGCGGCGCACGGCACCGTACATTTCCACTTCCTGCCCTTGTCCTGGGTTTGGCCGCCATGTTCCTGTGAGCAGTTTGGGCCATTTTCAATGGGCGGGAATGACATGGTATTCCACGTATGTCAAGACCTGTATTGTAGACTGAACTGATGGAAAAGCCCTCATTATGGGTTAGAGTTTAATTCTGAGTTAGTTACACTGGATCCTGTCTACGTGCAGTTTTGTCTGTATTTTGCTCGTATCTAAGAGCTATGTGTTTAAGTTGATTCGCGTGAGTGTTCATGGTTGAGTTTTTGAGGGAACGAGCTGGGAAATGGCGGTTTGTAGCAAGTGATGGGACTCAGTAATGAATATTTCAATACCCTTAATCAGTGGTGAGCGACCAGCATCCTCAGGGGCTGGATTGCAGCTGGTTTATTGCTTCCCTTCAGAAAAAGAAAAAAAACTGCTGATTAAGACCTGCAATGACGGCGAATTGGACAATGAATTCAATTATGTAATTAAAATTATATAATCAAAAGAGAAGCCTGAAACATCTGTGGGACATTCATGACCAGAGGTGGTTCTACCTAGGCACATGTGGAATATTAAAAGAGCATAGTCATATTCTTAGCTGCTTATGCTCAGGCATCTGGGCGGCCTCCCAGACTTTTCCATTGTGAAACTGTTCTAATGGTACAGCGTTATTGAATTAAAAATAAAGGTGGCTGCTGAGGAAGAACAGTAATGGTTTACCGTCTCAAACCCTAATAATGACCAAAGAGAGTGCCTTAATGGGCGTTAGCGTCCGCTGTGTGGGTTTGAAGTATTGCTATTTTATTAAGTGTTCAAGTAAATTGTATGGTCTGCAACAGAAGTGTTTTGAATATATTAAATAGATGGCGCATCAATAGGCTTTGAAAATGAACCAGGGTGTTAGGAGACCTGATTAAGGATTAAGGAACGCCTTTAAGCTCTGCCAAGTCAGGACGTACGTTGTGGCAGGTGCTTCGTTCTTTTCACCAGGTGGTGGCTGAAACCGTGTGCTTGTGTGAGTGATCAGGAGAAAGCCATACTGGATTAAATCAGTCACTTGTTAGATAAAGACTGGGCAAATTATGGTTAAACTGAATCTGGGACGTGGCCAAAACAGATTACGTTCTGTAGGTTTATTCTGCTCATGGAAAGGAAAGCCAGATGTGGAAAATAGCTAATCTGCTCTCTGCCTTTGTGTTTGGGTTTCGGGTCATAGAACTGAGTCGAGAGTGAAGGTGTATGCACATCCATACAAAGTAAACGATAAGGATAAATATAACTCTGTGTTCTCACTGTTGTTGGGCTTGAATGTAATGTATTCAGGTCATAGGGTCATACAACTAACTGTGATAAGTCTTCACAAATTAAATTAGGGTTGTTTAATTCATTGGACAGACTGAAAGTGTGTGGGTTTTTTTTTACATTAAATGATACCAGGGTTTACCGTAAATACAACTTTTGCTGTAATTATGGACATTAAACATGTCTTACACATAGTGGCTTTTCATACAATAGTCACAGTTCTAACCAATTGATTTGAAATTAAAATTAAGTAAGATTTTCAGATGCAATCACGATTCAATTTTGCCTGTTATTTTTTTATTCTGTCTCACAAAAATAGATTTTTAGGACTAAAATGTTGCAATAATAACTCACAGGAAGTCCAGCTCTGCCTGTATGAACTGAGTTACTTAGGTCTGTATTTCCTGTAGTTTTTTTCTTTTCTAGTGTTGTTTTGTTTCACTCATCTTTCTTTAATTACTGTAATTTCCAAATGAGTGCCAGTATTTTACCACCAGCTTTTAATAGTTCAGTCGATACCAAGAAACCAAGACCCTTCGATATGCTGTGTACATATTTTCAGTAGAGTAATTTTGTATATCATTGATCACGTATTGACACGTTCAGCGTAATGATTTATGACCACAATGTTCAAGGGTCATCCTTTTATAACTTAATTTCTCATTTATCATTGCGCTTAAATAACCAAAGGATGGAAATCAAGACAAGCTTGTCCAGTCTTGCCCATGAGATTAATGTATGAATTTTAACAAACTGTCATTTGAAATAATGTTTTTTTTTAAGTATAAAAGTTCTGAATGACTGTGTGTTACTAGTTGATATGAGCCTGTTGTAGTGGAATATGCATGTTGCAGCCCCCCTTTCAACACTGAAGGGAGGAGATATTGCACAGCTCACCAAAACTCTTTAAGCTAATAGGGGGAAAGGTTTGTGCGCGGTCCAATTAAGGTAACATTTCTGGAAAATATCTAAAGAAAACAGGTTTCTGGTGGTTTCGTTGTGACATTGATTCTTTAATAGTTCCCACAGCAGCGGCCGATTACCGATATTTGAGTAAATACTGTGAGGTAGATGGTTGAAATAAATCTTGTGGAAACTATTTACCGGTTTAAGATAAATATGCCTGGGCAACCAAGCTTCATGACCATTTCTCATAGTATCTCAGTATGAGTTTTACTATCATACAACCGTACTTTTTTTATCACTGACTGCATAAAAGGTGGTCTAAGGTGTATAAACTGCTAAGAGCTCATATTGCATATTCACAGCATTGAACAGGTTAGCAAATTGGTTTGGGTCTCATCAGATACCCTATATTGTTATAGCACCACTTAATAAAAAGATTTGCTAAAGGTGATGTTATTCAACTCAGTACTGTATATAACCGTATTTCACCTGGCCAATGCAGTTCATTTCTGTGAACATAACCAACATTTTGTTTTTTCCAGTACTGTGAATCCATTGTTGGATAAAAATACTTTGTATGGAATTAATTATGAGTCACTTATCTCTGTTTGAAAAACTAAATAGCCCCCCCCCCCGCCCCTCCCCTTTCCCTCCTGCCCAGCTTGCCCCGCTCCCCGCAGTGCACAACTACAATCTAATCCACCACCACCACCTGCCCCCCCTCCCCCCCCACCTGGTCCACTATCTGAAAATAATTACCCCAAATGAAATTCAGCTTAAGACAACTGCACATGAGTGTGTGAGTGTGTTTGTTTATGTGTGTGAGTGTATGTGTGTGTGTGTGTGTGGACATACATGTATGTATGTGTTTGTCCACATCTTTTTCTATGCATGTGCACACATGACCTGTGTGTGTCTGTATGTGTTGCACATATTTACAGCTGTGTATGTGTGTCTTTATAAGTGTCTGAGCGTGTGTGCCTGTGTGTATGTGTGTGCGTGTGTGTGTCTGTGACTGCAGGTGCTTTGGTTGTAAAGGACTTTATCTACAGGGTTCTCCCAGGCTCTGTAATAAACAATAAACTGGCATTAATCACGCAATGTGAGGGTAATAAACAATATCCGCGCATTAATCATGTAAAAGCATCCATAATCAATGCCCCGCTTCATAGAAAAACTCCTAATAAATTGTGTTCTTAGTCACTGAGGCAGAGGCATACTTTAAAAAAAGGATCTGAGGAATGATCAGGGCTCTCGGTGGAATAGACCTCTCCGTGCTGTTTTGCCTGTTCTGAAATTGTGCAGGACAGGTACACACCAGTAGTGAAATGTAAAGCTTGTTTTTCCAGGTGTAAATTGCTCTTCAATGGCCAAATGATCATTTTAAGTGTCAGGTTTCCCGAATCTGAAAAGCATTAATATTCCCGCTGATGTAGAATTAAACTCGAGTTCACCCTTCCCTTTCTCAACCCATTCAACTTAAAAAAAATATGAACTGCAGAGATATTATATGGACTAAATACATTTGAATATTCTCAATCGTATGAATGCTGCCTTCCATGAAATGAGAAAACTTCTAAGTCGTTAACATTCAGCAGTCAATGTATCATGCAGGCAATATAAACATCTGAAGCCCTAATCATGGCTTATATTAAAATCTGCCATTTCAATTTCATGTATATCATTGCTCGGCCGTTATTTTAAATCCAGCACATGGACTCCCAACCCCCTGATTCATTCTACTGCACAAAGAGCACCTTAGGAAATACAGGCTTTGAAACCAAGAATCAGGAATGAACTTTTTTAATACCTCTGACATTACTCCACATGTGCAGAATGAGACTGAGCCCTGCTTGGGTATGCAACGTAGAGATCTTGGTTTGTCTGTGAGATTATCTTGTGTTTATAGCTACTGGGATACCAATGCACTCCCTCCTCTTTTCAATGGTTGTTTGAACTTTCACCTCAAAGTTCAAAGTTCAAAGTCCGGTTCTCATAAGGTTCTCATAATGGCATAAAAAGCAGTGTCTTGTGGAAATATATATACATATATATATTTGTACAACCACCACACTTCACAACTCCAGAAAACTGAACATTCTTTAGCTTGCAGTTGCAATGCCTCTTAATAAAATGTTACTAATGGTACAGAATCCTAGAAGCCTAAAAGAGAACAGGAAGGACTTACTACTATTCCCTCATCATAATTTATGATTAAAAAAATATATGATAATTCACGATTCCCTTTTCTACACAAAATTTTGTTTTGCAGTACATCTTAAATACAGTATAATTGCTATTTTAAATTGCTAAATGACTTCCTCAACTGTTTTCATAAATGCAAACTGTTAAAAATTTAATTTGGCATTTATTCAATGCCTTATTTTAATGTGAAAGAGGTTGAACCTATAAAGGTGTAGTTACTCTTATTAAAACTGGAATTGAGTTTATACCAGTAGTACAAGATATTGTCAAAATAATATTGTTTAAAAATTGATATTTGAACACGCTTGAATTGAGGTGAAAAAGATAGCCTTTCCCTTGTTATTATTCAATGTGCAACTTACACTTACCAAAACTTCAAGCTTGCAGATTTCTCTCGTCATCCATCCATGAAAAAAGACATAACTTGTCTTTTCAGATTTATGTAAAAGCATAAAAGCATAAATAACTTGTGTTTTCACAGTGTGTAACTGTAAAATAATGTGATTAATGTAACTCAGTTAAATTGCCACTTGCTCTAATTGCTCCTGTACACCATTCCTTTTTAGCATCCAGATATCAATAGGTCCTCAGCTTTTCATGAGTGGCTAGGAAGAGTGACAATTAACACCAGTCATTAGAGCTCCGATTGCAAGATGGGAGGGTGGGGGGGGGGGACCCGAAACAAGCACACAAGCCCCGCCCCCGCTCGCCCCCCCCCCCACAGACGCGCGCACACACAAATTGACGGATGGGCCCGGTCATTGGCCGCGCCACGTTGTTGATGAGGTTGGTGTTGCCGTGGTAACCCCCATAACCCCCTGCTCCCCCCCCCCCCCCCCCGTGTTGTCCCCGGCAGGCCTTACCAGTGCGGCCACTGCTCCCAGTCCTTCTCCCAGCCCTCGGAGCTGCGCAACCACGTGGTGACGCACTCCAGCGACCGGCCCTTCAAGTGCGGCTACTGCGGCCGCGCCTTCGCCGGGGCCACCACGCTCAACAACCACATCCGCACGCACACCGGGGAGAAGCCATTCAAGTAAGTAACAGTGAGTACCTACCGATTCCTACACCCCCCCGACACCGAAAACCCAGCTAGCGTCGCGCTCGGTTCATCCGCGAACGACCCGGAAGCGGAAACGGCCAACTGCTGAGTGAACCAGTGAGCATGTGCAGTACTGTGATGCCCTCACTGTCAGCCAATCAGAAAAAAGGTGTTTGCATAATTTATTATAAATGGCAGCCTTGCAGGTACTGGCTTGCAGTTTGGCTTGGTTAGGTACTGCCAATGAAAACCAGGTTTCTACTGAAGAAGAACCAGCAAATGGCAGCTGTAGATCTCTTCCCCACTCTACTGTTTTGGCCACAGTGCTGGGGGAGATAGATATCCTTTTGACAAGACTTTTAACTAAAGAGCTAGACTTCACTGTTGTCAGTGAAGATCCCATGGTGCTTATCAAATAGAGTAAGGATGTTGACCTTTGTCCTGACGTTTGGGAAGGGCTCTGGATGTGGATACAGTACCAGAGTGTCACTGGTCAACAGAGCAGGGCTTTGGGTCAGCACCCCTAGCTATTATTTAGTGAAATGGATTTCCTGAATTGATCCCAATTTAACATGCTCATCTCAGATTATTACAATTAAGGTCTGAAAATGAAATAAATAAATAAATAAATTAGGGCACTTAAAATCACTATGATAATGGTCATCATAATCCTAACCGTAAGACCATTTAGACCAATCAGAGCCTGAAACATTTGTATTATATAAATATTTTTAATATAAATGGATGACCTAGCTGTGTTTTGTCATGAACCCATAACCCCGATAACCTAAGTATATACTACTGTGTACATATCCTCCTAAGACTGGGTGATTAATATTTGTCCCCTGTAGGGGACATTAGTTTATGGTCATAATCTCAAGAACCATACATTCTACTATGCTGAAACCTGAACTACAAGGCATATTCAACAAAAAAATTAATAAACAGTGTTTTTGAAAATATTTTCTTTGCAACATGTTCTTGTCGTCCAAGACACTGTAAATTTAAATAAAAAAATAAAAAATTCTTGAAACTTTTTTTTCTGCCAGGACTTGTGGGAGGATATGTATGTTCCATTTTTACACTCAGTAAATAAACTCAATACAATTACAGACTCATTCTCTTGAGTGAAGCTTTAAGTCTGTCTGTACAAAATGGCTGTACCTTTTTACTCTCAGTGTTACTCTATCTCTCTCTTTCACTTTCTCTGTGACCATCTCTATCTTTCACTCTCTATATGTAACTCTATCTCTATCTTTCACTCTCTCTGTGTGACTCTATCTTTTACTATCTCTCTGTGACTCTATCTCTATCTTTCACTCTTTCTCCCTGTCTCTATCTTTCACTCTTTCTCTCTGTCTCTATCTTTCACTCTCTCTCTCTGACTCTATCTCATCTTTCACTCTTTCTCTCTGTCTCTATCTTTCACTGTCTCTATGTGACTCTATCTCTATCTTTGCGCTGCAGTTTTAGCCAGTAGACCCTTTAGCAAGAGCGCTTAGTCACGCAGATCCATCCCAGCATATTTCCCACTGTCTGATTGATGTTGTGTGAGATACAGTGTAAATAGATTTCTGTAATTAATTGAATAAGTTTAAGGGTCACAGCGGATAATAGATTTCTTTTAATTTAATGGCCGTTACTTACGCGTGACCTTGTTGACTCCAATTTTTTTCAACACCAAACGTCTGTCATGTTTTCAATAAAGCCACCATGCAATTCTAATTAAAGCTATCGGAGTGCTTACTGTAACCATATTTGTTGTGCCTACAAAGGGTAAATCCTGTCACGTAATAGCAAACCCCGCGATCCATCATCTTCAAAACGTCATTATGGCCCTGCAAAGTACGGGGAAGGGGGTCAATTTGCCATAAAAAACAATCAAAATAGAGAAATTAATAGTTAAAACAAGCGATAATATGATGCGTTTTGAAAATTTTCAACCTTGAATTCAGGCTTAATATATGCTCCAGGCAAGCTTATTAGCATGAATTAGACTGTACATATTAAGCGGACAGAAGAACACGAGGGCCTGACCCCCTTGTTATTGTTACAATGATTAACACTATTATTCCATCAAATGTGGGCCTGACACAAAATCTATGGGGAATGAATTTTAAACATTGGGCCTCATGTTTAAAAAAAAAAAAAGAAAGAAAGAAAGAAAGAAAGAAAAAAAAGTCCCGTAATTACGCCTCTTAAAATAAATGTTTATATCTCTCTGGAATTAAAGAATGGTTTGCTTTTGTTTAGCACAAAAATGGCCTTAAATTATTTACAAGAGCAGGAGATGGAATATGAAATCAATTACTCTCTGACCATTTTACGAGTTTTCATGTTGCTCTAAACCCAATTGCCGGTTCCTCGCCCCTCGCCCCCCCCCCCCATATTGAATACAACACAGTTCTTCTCTGTGTTTCATTGTTAATGCCTGGACAAATAACAATACAGTTCCCTTTTCCCTTTTGGGGAAAAACAGACACAGATACCTGTAACCATACATAATCTAGCTACATAAATGTGCTCCTAAAAATACAGGATGCGATCGTGTGGGAAAAAAAAAAACTTGATAGCCACTCTTCTTCCATGCTTAGAAATTGCTCTAAAATACAGTGTAGGGACAACCCACACAGGAGCAGTAGAATTTAATACAGTATATCTATTACAAGCCTGTATGGTTGTAAACCCTGTGATAATATTTCTCGCAGAAGAAGATTGTGGTGAAGACTGATGCAGTTGTTGCCATGGTCGCAGTGCAGGTGTCTGTGCAGGTCACAGTGCCAACGAGTCACAGTGTCACCCCCGGACCCTGTCAGCGGCCCAAGGCCCGCGGTGCCACGGGGGGTGGTTTGTTTGGGACGGGCCAATCCAGTAACAAATCAGCTTTCTAATAAGCAATCAGCGATACACAAATGTGTCATCAGCACTTCAGATGCTCTGGAGGGGAAGGGGAGCACAAAGACATTAATGAATACACCGCAGAAATCTTTAGCCGATCAATACGGCTGAGTTATTTTCATTGAGCTGATATGCTTGATAGATTAAAGCTGGCATTTCACGTTTGTCAAGATTGCAGAATAATTTTCCACTGCAAAGCATCACTTAGATAATTCTGGACGATGTCTGCAACTTTGGCCTTTCGACTGGTCTGCAGTCTCCTTCAGCGAAGGCTTTCTCTGTGCCTGAGATCTCTAAGTAGTAAGGAACAGAGGAGAAACACTCTGTACTCACACAGTTTATACCCATACTCATTCTCCCTCGCACTTACATACATACATACATACGTACGTTCAGGCACATAGGCAACTTACCTGTATCGGTCTTTAATTCAGGACTAAATAAATTTGCTGTGAATGTTCAATAACTTAACAATAAAGTAATTAGAGATTTCAGTCTTCAATCACCATGAATATTACCAGGAGGCTGAAGATTAGTTTTGACTATCGTACTCTGTCAGGTTGAAATGATATCAGAGGAAATACAACAACAGAAGGACTAGGCAAAGAAAGCCGTTTAGAGACACCAAAGCAGATAGAATTATAGAGAGACCCATTAAAATGATGTACTAATATTATACTACTGACCCCCGCCATTAATGAAATATCTTAAGCAACAAATGAGTGAATAGTAAGCACTGTGAAAGCTTGTAACCATCGTCGTGTACACGTATGGTAGCCAGGTGAATCAGAGGTGTCCCACAATGCACCCTGTCATGGCCTTCTCCTGGGGGGCCAATGGGGGGCCGGTGGGGGGGGCACCAGGAGAGACGGTCCCTTTGATAGCCGGCCTAGCGAAAATCTCTTTTTTGTTGGGCGTCTATTGGAAGTGACAACGGCGCGGGGCCTTATCTGGACAGGCGACCCCCAGGGAGACCCCCCAACCCCCCCCCCCGGCGGATTATTGACAGGCTCCCGCGCTGCGAGGCTTCGCGGCCCTTCGCCCATCATCGGCGTCAAGGCTGGGGGGGGGGGAGCAGGCGCCAATTACAGCCCTCCAGCCCCCGCCAGGTTACCGGCCGCTTTCAAGTGTCGGTTGCCATTAGGACGGTGGGGTGGGAGGGGCTGGGGGGGGGCGGGGTCACGGCGTAGCGGGCGTTGGGGCGCTGAGCGATGCGTCTTGTCTTTGTGCAGGTGCGAACGGTGCGACCGAAGCTTCACGCAGGCCACCCAGCTCAGCAGACACCAGCGGATGCCCAACGAGTGCAAGCCCATCAGCGAGAGCAGCGAATCAATCGAGGTGGATTAGCTGATTGACTGGGCCCGGAATTAAAAAAAACCCGCACGGAAAAAAATCATGATTAAATGTCACGGACACTTAAGCAAAAACCAAAGATTTCCTCGGAGAAACTCTCAATCAGCCGCAGAAAACCAAAAGCAGTAATAAAAAATAAGTAAGATGTTAAAAGATATTGATCCTGGCAGAGATAAGAGGCTGGGATTTGTTGGGATCAGAGGGGTGGGGGGTGGGGGGTGGGGGGGTGGGGGGGGGGGGGGGGGGGGGTGGGGGTGAAAAGGTTGTGGGGTCGGAAAGGGGAAAAAAGATTATTTATTTATGACTGGGGACCCCAGTGCTTTAGGTGGAACTGAAAACTGGGACTACAAAGAAACCAAAAACCCTCTGTCTTTAGCTTTGTATCTCAGTTTCTTATTCTTTGTAATATAATACCAAAGGGAAAGGACTGTCGGGGTGCTGTGTCGACGCCCCTTCACCCAGAATGCACAACTTCTGTCAAATCGCACCGTTTCTACAGCATGATTTTTAAAGGGGACAAATTGCTTCGCCCTTCTCGTTTTGTCTCGATGTGATAACTTCAGCCGCAAAAAAAAAAACAATTCTCGACATAAAATGTAAAAACACAAAGATATTTATCTTCCATTGCTCTCTTATCATGTTTTGTGCACTTTTAATAATCCTAACTAATTTAAGATTTTAGCACAATTCAGTGCTCCAAAAATGTAACGACGGAGTGTATTTAAATGCAAAATGAAAATAGTTTTGTGTAAAAAAAAAATATAAGAAATACTTAGCTCCGTGTGAACAACTGTACCGGTGCCAGTGTTGTTAGAAGGAGAGGAGGGGAGTACTCTGTTTTTGTCAAGAAAGTGAAAAGGCTCGGCTATGGCACTAAGCTATATATTTCAGATAATTCCTACGTGAATTTCATGCAATTCTATGTTGTCATTGTGCTTTTTTAACAATTTTTATTTCATTTTGAAGGATCTAGAGTGTACATAATATCAATGTGTCATACTTCTGAGATATGAAGTAAACATTACACATACAAAAAAACTTTATATTTTGCCTGAAATGGGAGAATTATACCATTTAAGTGATTTTCTTACAAAGCAAATCAGAGTCTTTCTCTGTGCCAAATGTTGTTGAATCAGAATGTGTGTCATACTCTGTTCATTTTGAATGGATTTTTTTTTATTGTGGGACTAATGATTTGAGTTCAGATTAGCAAAGCGATTTGACTCAGATTCATTTTAAGCAGTAACATGTCTATGATAATCATCACATCCACTGTATATGAGAAATAACTTTGATTCTGAATTGTGTGTTAAACTCTAAGATTAATCAACATTTGACTCTTGTTTGCATGATTTCAACATATTGCCTTTTTTAAATAAAATGGGCCAAAACCAAACTGTTATTCCATGAAAAATAAAGTGCTAAATCTGTTTTGATTATTTTGAGAATTTGTAAATTTAACATATGCCATGTATTATTTATGTGAAGATTATTTGCTTATAACAAACACACACCTGCATTTATGCATTCAGCAACATATTTCAGTGTATTTTGTGTGTCTATGTGACTACTGGCAATTCAAGTACTACAGATCCGATTCAAAAACAAGCATTAAAAAATAATAAATAAGTGTTTTTGGAAGGGGAGTCATTACTGAATTTGCAGTGGTCTTCCAGCATGCTTAGTTGGACAGTGAAACAGGTAAGCACAGAACACCTGAGTCCAGATATCCAGTTTCTTCCCAATGTCATCAGACAAAATCTTGCACCAGAGTGAATATAACTACAGTTGCAATGACAAATGTGGAATTCTACAAATAGCGTGGCATAATTATTATAATTTTTATTACAAAATAATTATTGCATTATTATTATGGCAATAGGCAATATCATACCATGCCTATTATGGAGTTACATTCATCATTGAGACATTGGTGTTGCTATTACTAAAAATAACCTTGAGCCATTAGAACACAGCTCAGCTATGATGTTGACATTTCTGTAGTAACAATTGTAACATGCAGTAAAGATGTTCTAAAATATCCCTTTATCAATTAATATCAGTGTGATATCTCTTTTTTGATCTGGGCATTTAATTAATTGACCCAGATGGCCCAGCTGTTTTGGTCACACGTTGGAGACTTACTTACACTTACTTTACACTGATGTCCAAGTGACAGGTTATATTTATTATATGGACTTTATTCATTTAATTTCTTGTTAAAGACATTCTTTTTTTCCTCAGCTGTGAGAAAAAATATGTTTTCAAAAAACCACAAATGGCAATGTACTACCTATTGAGATAAAACAGAATAGACTTAAGGGTCATACTACTGCTAGCTATCTTAACAGTAATCTTTCACTCACGCTAAATTTATCTCAATCACTCTACATTTCCAAGTACTCTTTCAACACAATTATAATGAAGACCTGGAGTATGAAATATACATTTTAAACAAACTTGTTTAAATAAATAAATCATTAACCCACAGAATAGTGATTTGCCTTACTGCGATGTTAGAGCATCATGTACCCAGCTTGCCTATAAACCATCCTGTTTCAGAAAGATAACGGATCAAAAATAAATAAATCATACCCTGCTGACTGTCTTAATCCCTATTAACAAGATCACAAATTAGCACCAGGAAATTGGGCCTTGAGAAAATGCACACACTGGGATGGTGGCTGCCTTTAAACTCTTAATTATTAAGGAATACTGATATTTCCCGACATTCCCTGTGATTTTTTAAAAAGTGTACATTTAGTGTACAGACTTCATTTGAAATTCACAGTTTTCCCCCCTCTCAGTCAAGTGTCCATGCGATGCACCGTATGAAAAGAGCATATAGAGCTGCTTCTGGACCCAGGCAATGGAGAGGCTTTTTTTTTTTTTTCTGGAGAAGGCGGTAAGATCCATCTTTGGCGGGCGGTGATGTATCAGTTCCGCGGCGGGGTTCGCTTCCCGCCGCCGGCCCCCGCGGCGCGTGTGCGTGGGGTCACGTCCCCCGGCTCCTCTGTTTCTCCAGCCCGGGCAGCTGTCCGGGGGTTATGGATCTGACCCGGGGAACGTGAACTCGCCCGAGCCCACAGCCGGCTCCCTGATTTATTAGCCCGAGCGCACACACCTTTCAGACGCCATCTTTATTTTATTTTATTTATTTATTTTATTTCTCCTAAGGCCTTGCTGAATTTGTGGAATTAAAATTTGCCGGGGGGGTAAAACAAAAGGCAAAGCAGCGGGTTCCGTAGACCTCTCCTAGTAGCCCGTTTGGGTCGAGCGTAGGCCTACGACATTTTGACCATGAGTGTCGGTTCAAATGTATGACCATAATATCTTTAATCATGTCTGTTGGATAAAGGATATTTCAGAAAATCCATATATGATTTTTCTTTGATCTGATTTGTGACCAGGTAAAAAGTTTCCACCGGTAATTATGTTTTTGTCTTAATTAGCATACTAAATGCAAAATTTCAAAACAGAACTGTACTGTACAGTCTTCAAATGGCACCCACCCCATTTTGAGGGCCCTTGAGTTGAAGACACTGAGTTGTATAAACAGAGCACTAGTGGGGTTGGATCGTAAAAGCAGTCTGAGAGAGAGGCTGCCTGTAACGTGTCTTCTGCCACCAAATAAGCCATCTGCATTCCAGACTCAGTATGACAGGCAAGTGGTCAGGCCGCTATGAGGAAATAATATCTATATGTTACCATGTGTTCAGTGTTTTAGATCTTACACTATTCTGTGCATCTCCACTTGACATGCTTAAACAATAAAATGCACGTTACCATGTTATAAAACATGCTGCAACTGCTTTAAATTCACTATTGAATGTTCAAAGCAAACCATTTTCCTTTTAGATTTAAGTGTGTACTAATATTTCTAGATATATTGTTGATAGTATATGTCATTTCTATGGATAAACAACCTTGGCTTTTACATCATTACTTTGATTATCTGTAACAGGCTTGCAGTTATTCAGTGCATTTAATGCAGACTATTATCCCTGTGCAAGATGTTTGGAAGGATTTTAAATGTTACTGTTACTACGAGTTAAATGGTAACATTATATTTATGTAACTACCAGTTTCCCTTCTTCTTAAGATGATTTTTTTGTTCCTGATGACACATTTCATGCCAAATTTTTTATTTATTTATTTTAAAAAATCTTTTAGAATGTTACCTTGAACTTAACGTACGAGAGACATTTACCAATTTTCTTCAAGTGCTTTGAGAGCAGTCACAATTTGGAGTTAATGAAAACACAATCGTCAGACTTTTGAGTGATTTAAGGTAATTATTCTCCGGGGAGTTATACAAATTTGTTAAGCAAATACAGTTAAAATTTTGGACATCAATCACAATACTCTGCCATGGGAACGAGGACCTGCGAAATGCGGTTTCGCCCAGAGGCTAAACAAATGATCACACGAAAATTATTATTTTGAAAACATACATGCGAAATGGCTCTGGGGGTTTAAAAGCCGTGGCGGGTTTTTCTTTCTGTGGAATTTCCTGCTCGGGAAAATCTTAAGCAGACAGGGGTCACACTTTCAAAAGCAATTAGCGATCATGCCTGAGTTTTTCTAACTTCTTCGCAGCGGACTAATTGGAAACATATAATGCAGTTATAAAAAGCCTGTGAGAAATCTAAGTTCTGGCTTGACCTTTTAAATTACAACCTCAGATTATTAACATGACAAATGGGGCTCGCCCCAAACGATACTTTCTCTGAGCGTGCATTTTTTTTCCCATCGTGTGCTTGGCAGGCACCATCATCTAGAATGGTGTAAAAGTCTGAAAATTGTGTAACTCATTTCAATTACTATTAACTTGGAATATATGAAAGGCAACCAGTGTCTGAGAAAGGGAGAGTGCTGAAAGGTACAACGGCTGCATTGCACAAATTAATTGGCTCCATAACTGCATTCGAGTGCTCTGTCAGAGCCAAGGTTGTTTCGCTTCAGAACGGAGAGCAAAAACCCATTGATAATATCTACTATCTGCAGCTGCAGCAAAACAAGTTAAGCCCCATATACCTCTGAAGGTAATGATAGATTGCCTACAGGTATGCGAGAGCGATATTATCATTTCCAAAAAGGTACCTGTATGATGGTGTGTGGTGATGATTTTAGGAGACCCACAAGCAAAAGAGCTGTGGTAAAATTCACTTAAAAATCACTTGTGTTTGTGCAGGTGTAAGGTGAACACCAGTGGCTTTTAATAGCGTTAAACTAGGCAATTTCAAAACTACCTGAGATAACAGACAACAGATGTACCTACTGTGATTACATGTAAACAGCAACTGTAATCTGTATCACTGGGTTTATTAAGTACAATGAGCCGCACTACAGTACAATACCAGGTAATACTCAGCAGAGTGATTGCCTGCACGGGTTAATGGTAGTGTGTGGTGGAGGAGGCTGTAGATTCTTGCACCATAGATAACATTTGGAGAACGTTTTAAATTAAGTCAGTTTCTTATGGTGTTCAGCTGGTGTTCTTATGGTCTGTTCACCTTGGGTGGCAGGCAGAGGACTATAACACTCATACCTGCTGCAGAGAAGATGCTTACTGTACATAATGGAGATCTCAGAGGCATGTGTGTAACAGAGGCGGTCGCTATCAAAGAGCACAGAGGACTGGGGTAGCCATCACGTCCCGGACAGGCATAAATCAGAAGGCCGGGCCCGAGGCGAACGTGCCGATAGCACGATAGCACGCGTCCGTATCGGCTGTGTAAGCTGTGGCTGACGGCCTGTCCTCATAAGTGCGGGGGGCTCGGTCGAACGCGGGGGCGAGTGTCTAAACACCGCCGCGCGCCGCTATCGGCCCCGAGCAGGCCTCACGGACGGCAGCCCGCAGCGGGGGCCCCCTCCGGCCCGATAACCCGGCCCCAGGAATTCGGACCCCCGACTCACAGCCGCGGGGCCGCGCGACGCGGGCGACACCCCCGCGAGCAGAGATACCCGCGCGGGGAGCTTACTCACCGCACGGCTATGCAAGCCTCCGCCATCGCCACGGCGACGACGTGAGAACAGAAACGTGTCCATCGTGTGATCCGACTCCCAGTGCACAGAGTGGACAGATAGGAAAGGCTTGTTCATCAAGTGATCGTTGACCTCAGTACCAGCGTGTGTGTGTGTGTGTGTGTGTGTGTGTGCGTGAAAATGTCTCACACAATGAGCCCCACAATGACACACGTAAGGTAAAATAAGGCCCCTCCACCATTCAATATCATTATCAGGCACACCAATGCACTAACCTATATTCAGTTGAACTCCCAGCATGCACTGCTGTAGGTAGAGAGAGGCCATGGTCACAGGATCATTATACCAGACTGAGGCAATTTTCCAGGCCAGGAAATTAAGTAAACACAAGAAAATATCTGGAAAATTACAATACCCAATTTGGTAAGACAAAATAACTAAAGCAAGGGAACCAGTTAAAATCATTAGCAGTAGCAATAGCCATTAATTGTATAAACACCCCCCCATCTCCAAAAAAACCTGTAAAATTTCCTGGCAGTTTCCTCAATATCTATGCAAAATCATTTATAGCATGACAAATAACACGCAAAATGCATGCCAACACACATCTGCGTCCGCTTGCTTAACTCCTGTCACTGGAATCGGAAAGGCAATTATCATTTTGGGTTTTTTTTTTTTTGGCCCTTGCTGCTTTCTGTACAGCTCCCTGACACCTCCTAAACGTCTGGGCTCTGTTCGGGAGCGTAGTCGGTCCTGCCGAAGTCCTTCAGCGCGCGGTCTCCGCGCGACGGCCAGCCCTCCCCGGATCGATGGCGGGCATTTTAGCCGGATTGAGATGAGTCATTGAGCAGCCCTTTCTCCGGCAGATCCATTTCATTTCTTGAGGCTCATTCCGCCTCTCGCTTAAAGCACATTGACGCCTTTCTTTTATCTTTTTTTTTTCGTTCCCCACTCAAGATTGTTCTTTTTTTTTTTTAAGAAACAAACTTGCACGGTTTATCATTCACTGGTAAAGTACCTGTAAAGTGAATGTCACACTGTCATGGGAGTGATGTACCAAGCCCACCCCCCCCCCTCCCTCCCCAGTACAGACATCTCTCGTCTCCCTGGTCTAAAACATTGTGTGTTTGTTTAGTGATTTATGGCCCAGCGCACTTTCAGGCTGTTATTTCTCTGCAGCACCACGCTGGGCTGAGCTAAAACAGACCCGCTCTGACCCGTCTGTCTGTACCCCACGCTCACCCACACCATACCCCCCCACGCAGTCCCACACCACCGCACGTCCACCCAACCCTGGGCCTGTCTCCCTGTACCCGTCTGTCTACCCAGTACCCCACCATCACTCACCCCCACCACCACCGCACTCACCCACCTGGCCTGTCTCTGTACCCCACGCTCTCCCTCACCGACGTCCACCCAACTGGCCTGTCTCCTGTACCCACCTCTCCCACACACAGACCCACCAACCTGGGCCTGTCTCTGTACCTCACCCTCTCCCACTCCACCGCACCTGCACCCAACCTTGGGCTCCTCTTGGGGTTGAGGGTCACGCTGCGCTCCTATCCCCTCAGGACAACCCTGGGCGAGGCACCCGCTCCGATCGCGGCTTTGGGTTAGAGCTTCAGGAGATGTCCATTGAGCCCAATGTTCAGTTGTTTAAGGACAGTTCCAGCACACTGTGAACTCAGAGGCCATTTTGAGCCAGTCATTAAGTGCATGCAGCAGTAAGTCATTACAGGATTGTCCAACTGATCTGTGAAGAAGTTAAATGTCTCCTTGTAGTTTGAATTGCAGTGGATAGTGAATGCCCACAAATGACTAATTTTAAAAACTACACTTAAAAGACGTATGTATGAAATAATTTATTAAGTACAAAATACATACAAAATGTCATGCATTTTAGCTGATGAGGGGGAAAAAAAGCTAAATATAAAAGGCTGGCACTTGCATTTCTACACACAAAACGAGGAACGTTAGCATTGTAAACTTTTCTAATGCAGTAGCGCCATCTGCTGATTGCAGACAGTGTTGCAGGCACACCTGATCGGAACACACATTTAAACACACTGAGGCACCATGAAGTGGATTCTGATGTCTGCCACTAATAAAATATTTGGAAGTAGAAGATCAAAACTCACCCAGAAGTATGATGACCAACAACACACACTAATCCAGCATTCTGGCTCACTGGAGAGACAGCAAAGCACTTGCATTAAAATTATTTCTACAAGATAATGCCACCATTAGTAGAAATCCCTTAAATACAGAAGAATATATGAGGAACAAATTTTGTTTTAGAAAAACTAATGCCTAAAATTTTAACTGCCTGAAGACACACACTTTAGTTTTTCCAGAACTTTCCTAACTTTTAGCAGCAGCTAACTACAGCTCACAAACTTCAGCTAATACATCATATAACAGATCAGACTAAAAGCTTTACTGTAACCATTTACATGAAGCTCAATTTCCCCACCATCCTAGCTAGTTTATATTAACTTTTAAAAACACACACTGAATATATAACTATCTATACAAAAACATACATTACAAAAACTTTACACAGTATACACGTTGAGTTTTTTTCTTTGACCGCACGCGGTCGGTGTTGGTAGCGAGCGGTCCGGCGCGGTCCGGTGCGGTCATCGTCCGACGGCGCGGTGGGCGGGCCGCGGTCGCGGTCACTGCCCCGCCCTGTGCGCCATGGCCTCCTGGATCTGGCGGTTGAGCTCCAGGATGATGCGGTCCTCGTGCGTGTACACGCCCGTGCGCAGCAGCGTGTCCCGCTCCTCCAGCAGGCGGGTCAGGTGGTCGTCGGCCGCCTCGTTCGGGGGCGCGGCCGGGGCAGCGTCCTTCCACGGACGCGCCTCCTCCTGCTGCTTCAGCCTGGTGGGGGGGGGGGGACAGACCGAGCGCTTTCTCGTGAAAAGCAAGAAAGCGAATGCAAGCCCCGAGCGAATGCCCCTAAATCACACCCGTCTCACCCTGAAATCACACCCAGCACACCCCTAAACACCAGTGATGTCACGATGAGTCCACACCTCATCAGGTTTGACTTGACAGCAGCCAGTCTAAAACACCTTCCCCTTAGAAACTCTCGTAGGTTGATTTACTATCGCATAATAAAGAAAGCAGATTTCATCAGGCTCAATACACTCAAAAGCAGCCGCTCATTCTAAATAAACAAAAGCCTGCACTCGCTTGATCTTAAGTAAACTCACGTTAAGCCAGTTTCTGTTTGCTCAAGCTGTGAACTTGTTTCGTCTGCGCACACGTGCTCTAGGCTTATTGTGTCTGCGCGTACAGATGAGAGCTCACATTCATGCTTTCAAGCTTAAACCATGTCTGTGCCTGAATGTGGTGTAGCGGGCGGTACCTGTCAAGCTCGTTCCGCACGCGTGTGGCGTAGCGGGCGGTACCTGTCAAGCTCGTTCCGCACGCGTGTGGCGTAGCGGGCGGTACCTGTCAAGCTCGTTCCGCACGCGTGCGGTGTAGCGGGCGGTACCTGTCGAGCTCGTTCCGCACGCGTGTGGTGTAGCGGGCGGTACCTGTCAAGCTCGTTCCGCACGCGTGTGGCGTAGCGGGCGGTACCTGTTGAGCTCGTTCCGCCGGTGTGGCGTAGCGGGCGGTACCTGTCGAGCTCGTTCCGCACGCGTGGGTGTAGCGGGCGGTACCTGTCGAGCTCGTTCCGCGCGTGTGGTGTAGCGGGCGGTACGTCGAGCTCGTTCCGCAGCTGTGGCGTAGCGTCGTACCTGTCGAGCTCGTTGCTACGCGTGGCGTAGCGAGGACCTGTCGAGCTCGTTCGCACGCTGTGCGTGTGGCGGTACCTGTCGAGCTCGTTCCGCGCGTGTGGTGTAGCGGCGTACCTGTCGAGCTCGTCCGCACATGCGTCGTGCGGCGGTACCTGTCGAGCTCGTTCGCACGCCAGTGGTGTAGCGGGCGGTACCTGTCGAGCTCGTTCCGCACGCGTGCGGTGTAGCGGGCGGTACCTGTCGCGCTCGTTCCGCACGCGTGTGGTGTAGCGGGCGGTACCTGTTGAGCTCGTTCCTGATGTCCTCCAGCTCCTGCTTCTCCGTTCGGACCGCCTCCTTCTCCTCGGTTGCTAGGTAGCGAAGCCTCATGTGCTCCAGCTCCTGCTGCTGTTTCTTCAGTCGGTTCATGGCGTTCTCCTGCTCTCTCTGGAACAGAACGCATCATCACTGTGCGCCACTGCTCTCTCTGGCACAGCACAACAGAACGCATCATCACTGTGAGCCACTGCTCTCTCTGGCACAGCACAACAGAACGCATCATCACTGTGCGCCACTGCTCTCTCTGGCACAGCACAACAGAACGCATCATCACTGTGAGCCACCGCTCTCTCTGGCACAGCACAACAGAACGCATCATCACTGTGAGCCACCCTGTGGACTGCAACCCTCCCTGCCTACAGCTACAGCTAACTATGCCCTACAAGGCTGCCAGCCACAGCCAGTGCAGGCAAGGTCCAGATGACCAGCTCCATTTCCCACGTACCGCTGGCTCTATAAGATGATCAGCGGTCGGGATGACCAACGAACCGTCCTAAAAATAAAAGCCATGCTCTTCTTGTCTGCCGACACCAAATCTGTACAACTGCAACATGAAAAGGACACACACTTCATTTATTTGTCTTTTTGTCAGTCAGTGAAAACACAGCTCTCATTCTTGTCTTCATGCCAAAACCAAAATAACAACAGGACTGTGTGGTAGAGATTAATTCTGAAGCGATATAGCACATCAAAAGCTCTGAAGTACCAGACTCAATGAGCACCCATTAACCTACTGCAACTGAAACTGAGAAATGAGGGCTGGCTCATTCTGAGACTGAGCTGAATTCCTAGTGTTGACGAGGTGTGTGGTCCTCCCCCGACAGCCTTGAATGACACTCTCTGTGATATCAGCCAGCCTTTCGATGGAAAGGGCTCTGCAGAGTTTGGCCTGCTACAAGGATAAGGGGAGGGGGAGAGGCACAGAAAAGCTGGGTGACCAGCGAGTGACCCCCCCCCGCCCCCCCACTCCCTGTGGCCGGTGACCCCCCCTTCCACCCCTCCACCCCCCCCACCCCACCCCAGGGTCAGACTGAGCCGCCGTCGGGGAACCGGGCCAGACGCGGCTCAACCGCAGTTTTCTGGAAACATCCGCACTGACAGCGCAGGACAGGCACCTGGAGGATTTCACGCTCCCATTTTCACGGCTCTCCCACGCACACAAAAAAAACTGCAAAGCACTGTGGGAAGGCGGAGCGAAGAGAGCAGCAGGCATGTTAGGCCTGAGAGTAATCAGACGGCCATATCTGGAGCATTAGGAGCAGAAAGATAAGACCTGCTTACCGAGACTGGAATGCATGCGAGGTTAAGAGGATGGTTTGAGTTCTTCTCGAAAGAACTGGAATCCCCCCACCCCCCCAGAAAACTTCTGGGGACATTAATAACTCTCCGCATTTATTATTTTTGGTAAACCGCGATAATTAATGGCGCACGTCGCCGCCAATCAGATTTCACGCGCACAGTCATCAATTAAGCAGCGGTGTGTTTTCACCGAAATACCAACGCTTAAAGGACAAGCTGACAGAGCCGACAGAGCTAACGCGCACGGCTACGGCGCGGTACATTCCCAGGTCGCGGCCAGCCGCGGATCCCGGTGCTTTCAGGGCCCTGGCGACCACGCGTGACATTTAAGCGGCTAAGGCCGCGCGGCTAGCGCTTCACAAAGCGCAAGCGTGATTTATAGGCTCGTTTCACACGGAGTTATGAAACCCTTAGCACAGCATAAATCAGTTTGTGTTTTCTTAGCATATCTGGCACTTAAGCTTGAAAAAAAAGAAAAGAAAAGAAAGGAGCAGGTCAGATTCTGCAGCTGGCTTTCGTCTTTAACAGTTATTAAGCAGGGCCCATAAGCGCTCGGGCGTCGGCTCTGTTTACAGTGGTGTCTCGGTGAGCCCGCTCCACCAATCACGGCCGTCTGCTGCTCCACCAATCACGGCCGTCTGCTGCTCCGCCAATCGCGACCCTCCGTCTGCTACAAGGCAGAGGTTGTTTTTTTTTTTTACGGCTTCTGGTCGTTTACAAACACGCAACAATTGGGCCAAACGAAAGGTCCGGTTGTGCCCTTCAGCTTGCGAAAAGGGGAGAAAGTTATTGAAAATTATTAATTATTATTATTATTATTATTATTATTATTATTAATAATAATAATAATCATTTAAAAATAAATAAATAAAAGTAGCCGATGCTTACCTAAAAGCACTAACTGGACAAATCTAGTTGTAGGCAAAAAAATTGTAGGCAAGGTCAGTGTCTCAGCTCCATATTTTGGCTCGATACTCAGGCTAACTCAGTCACATGCTTTCAGCTATTCTGTGTACCACCCACCCCCCCACCCCCTTGTTCCAGAAGCTTCTGTGACATGTTTAACGTATGTTCCTACAATGGCCATGTAAGCTTGAATAAGAACGCCTGTCAAACAAAATAAATTTAAAAATCCAAGACTAAACCACACACTGATTAAGGAGATAAGGCTGGAAGTTTATTAAACTTTGACGGGTGTAAAACACACTCAAAGTGTTTCGATACAGGCAAAGCAAAGAGTTACTTTCCAACCGGACTGACAAACAAGGCAGATGGGTCAGAATATTTAACGGCATACCTGTTTGAATCTGGCCAGCTCTTTTAAGGCGCGCCCCCACTGCTGCTTGTAATGAAGCTTGGACTTTGTGGTGGATTCCAGCTTTCTCTCGAGTTCCACCTTAAATCGAGGGCGGTAAATCAAAGAGAGCCACATTAGCCCATTACAAACATTTGGTGAAAGATTATATATACCGCTGTCTGGGTCGCAGACGCTTGATCCGCTGTGAGGAGAAAATATGCTTTCAATCCACTCGTGTCACTTAAGCTAAATATTATGGCAGATGAACATTTTCTTTTCTTAAAATATGACCTTGTTACTCGGTTACCCAGACGAACAAGAGGAGCACTTCAGGAGGTCAGATCTGAAATGTGTCTATATTTAGGCAGAAGTGCAGGAGCAGTCCTTCCGGATATTACTCACGGTCCCTCTGCCCCTCGGCCACGACGAGTCCTTCATTCCCGTTTTGGAATTTTAACTCCCTTCAGTTCAGGGAAAACTTCTGAATTCCTGCGCTGCAGAAGACTTACTTACACCAGCCTCCTGGCAGCTGTTTATGTTGTCCTTGTACCGGTTCTTTCACCATATAGTACCCAGCAAATGAGAACTGGGACATAAACGCTGGGGAGGTCTGATTGGCTCAAAGCAGGTGAGAGGAACCGTACTTTGTTGCAGGTAAACATTGGGAGATGCAGTAAAGAAGACCTTCACAAAAGTGAAAATATATGTCTGGTATCGTCTCCGAACAGAAATTTTACCAGTTTATTTTCCGAGTTTACCAGTTTATCCCATTTTCAATCAAGGCCAAGCATGCGATTATAATGCACGGATGTTCAAATCCGGCTCTCAAATCTAAATCTGGCCCTGGTCCTCTCCCAGGGAATTAACTGAATAATTGGAGCTCCTGATTGGCCAGACTGTCTCCACACCTGACCCCCCAGGTACAGGGAGGGAGGGAAACCCTTATCCCTCGAGAAGCAGGTTTTGAGTGACAGGGGAGCTCACCTTCTCCAGGCTGAGCAGGTTTTGAGTGACAGGGGAGCTCACCTTCTCCAGGCTGAGCAGGTTTTGAGTGACAGGGGAGCTCACCTTCTCCAGGCTGAGCAGGTTGATCTCGGACTGCAGGCGGAGCTCTGGTCGGGTGTTCTGATGCTCGCGGAACTGCAGGAACTCCTTCTCCAGCTGCTTATACTTGCTTTCTGCTTCCTGAATCTGCTCCAGAACAGGAAGAGGAAACTCAGCATGACTTCAGAAGGAGCCTGCAATCTTAAGGTCTCATTTATGCAAATGGGTATTGCAACTAAGAAAAAAAATGTTTGTTTCCTTGACAAATCTGTTGCATGTCAGAAGATAATGGATAAGACGTGAAGGTAATCTAGCACGCTCTTCTCCGACCACAAACATGATGCTTTCAAATGACATCCCATAATGACCATGCTCAAGTTTCGAGACGGTGTCGTTGGGCTGATCGCCAGGTTGGTGGAAACACTGAGCGATAACAAGGAGAAATGTGATCGCAGTCTAAATGCACAGAATCAAATATGCAGCACATTCTTAAAAAACAGCAGTACAAAACCACGCAAATCACATGCATCATATATACAGAAATCCAATTGGTCAACTGTATCAGACACAAGTGTAAACAGGCTCCAATGTGCACTCAGAACGTTGACCGATCTCCTGTTTACGGGGGATATTATCAGTGATAGAGCCCGCTGTAATGGGTTTATAAAAACAGGCCTTCAGTGCATCTTGGGCAGTCTTACAGCACGAGAAAATAATAACCAGGAAACAGAAACCACACATTTTAAAAAGAGCCCATAATGACTTCAGTTGTTGAGCATTTGATACGATCATTTAAAGCCTTGTACCAGGGGTTCCTTCCAAGCAGACTTTTGTTGCACATTAAATACGAGGAAAACTCAATTCTTTCACTAAAACAGCATGTGGTCCTCATTTAAAAAAACTAAAAAAACAAAAAAACATTTTGCATGCTTTGGCAAATCCATCAAAAAGAATTAAGTAAACAAGACAATAGCACCGTCTTTTCCATCCAATGAAAAGATGGCCTGCAGCTCAGTCTACTTTATTCCTCAACTGGAGGAAAAACTGCATCTTATCAAAAAATGGCTGACAAAAAAATTTTAATTAAAAAAAAAAAAGACTATAGGAATGCAAGGGAATGTGGCCATTCCAGCCGCAGAGGAGTTTAAAAGTTCCCTGCTCAGAGAGAGAGAGAGAGAGAGAGAATGAGAGAGAGAGAGAGAGCAGAGAGGGAGAGGGGGAGAGAGAGAGAGCGCGAGAGAGAGAGAGAGAGGGAAAGAGAGAGAGATCCAGGCCTTATGAGTTGCTCCAGCCTGTCCACTGACACAAAGCAGACAGTGGAGAAAACTTCCAGCACAAAGGGTGGTATTCTGTTTTGAGGGGGGACAAACAGGGGGATTCCAGGCTGATAACCGGGGTCCCGGGGTGCAGCCTACGCGGGGTGGGGCGGGGGTGTGTTTTTAAGCATTCCCGCCACGGGGGGACCAGATATAGCGCCCCGCGTGGCGGGGTCCGGCCGCAGCGTACTTCTCACCGACTACGCACTCGCGCGTCAGAAACCCGCTTCGCGCGATGCGTTACAGCCGCGGCGTCCAGACGCTCATGCGGAAAGGAGACGGCAGACAGAGCTACCTCACCAAGTGGGGCTGTCGGGACGGAGGGGGTCCCAGGAACCATACAGACGTAGAGACTAAAAACCTGAGCCGATGACTCGCTGAGAGAAACAGGCAAGAAAAGGAACCCAGGCTATTGCTACGAAGGATGTGTTCTTCTCCCATATTGTACCAGAGCATTAACCTGCTTTATGGTTGCGCTGGCGTACTAGTGCCAAACAAAGTGCAGTTCATTAAAACGACCGAAACGCTTGGACTAGGTAGTGCAGGCCCGATCCTCTGTCACAGCTGGAAATCCTTCAAAGTGAAAACTATATAAAGTGAAACAGGTGAAATGAAATCACACATGTGGGGGTGGGAGGGAGGATTGGGGGAGTAAGGCAAAATTTCCAGTGTAGTAATTTGTGCCTATAAAAGGCCAGCCTTGATTTAGCCAAGTTATTGTGCCTTCTTTAGAAATATGGTGTTGAGTCATTGTGTCAGTTACAGATGAGAAACTAGGGCTTTTGTCCATGTTCTCGAGGCCACAATAAAAAGGGAATTGGGCTTATAAGTCCAGGGCTGCAGGCTCAAATCCCAGCTGGGGCACTGCCACTGTACCCTAGAGCGAAGGCACTCAATCGAAATGGCTTCAGTAAATATCCAGCTGTATAAACAGAATGCATACACGAGAATGCAAAGTCGCTCTGGACAACAGCATCTGCCCAATGCCAATTTCTCCCATATCAGGATCACATGCTCGTGTGGAGAGACTCCAGTTAGCAGCAGGTAGTCAATTCACGTACAGGAAGAATGTGGATACAGCAAATAGAGGATGAGAAATATGAAAACAAACAAAAGTGTAAAACTGGTCACAAGGCTTGGCTATGATACCAAGAATGTACCGTTTACAAAAAGGTCCTGTACTACAACTCCTTTGGAGTTCATGACCAAGGAGAGAAAGGGCTAAATGAAACACTGTAGCTAGCTTTGTTTAGACATACTGTGCAGTATGGATCACCAAATCATTTTTATGGCCCTTTATGCAATTAACTACCTAGCAACACTTTTACTGATAAATTAGTCTGTTTTTGAACTAAATTAGTTTTATGGTCCTCTGTACTTATCAAACAAGCAATAATTTGACTGATAATTTATGACTGATGGTCTGTTTTTGAAATGATGTTCCACTTCACAGTTCGTAGCTCGATAAGACGCGAAAGTGTGCACAGCACTGCAAATCGCAGCTAAAAGTGTCTGTTTAAATATCATTTAAAAGCTTTTTTATTTCCCTAAATATTATTGCCATGTCAAGATCCAGCGTGCAATGTTTCGTAACTATAATACGAGCAGGACAGTTAGAAACATGCGAGTGACTGATACTGGCTGTATGAGCTAAAGCTATGCCTACGTCAAAGCCAGCATACAGAAGCCCAGCCCCCACACCAGAGAGAGCCTGAGCGTAGCGCCGGGTCAGTCTGATTTTCTGCTGGGGGGTGGGGTCGGCATGCTTTTGCTTTCAGGACAAGACTGAAGAGGGGCGATGCTTTTTTGTTTGGCAAGTGAGAACGTCCCCTCTGTGTGACATCAGAGGGCCTCAGGCCCCAGTCTTCACAGATGGGCGAGCTGCGGGTTGGCAGGCGGCTAACGCATTCCGCTGACCCCTGAGGTCAACACCAGCCCCGCCCCCCCTCCCCCTCCCCACCCCGCGGCCCCCGCTCACCTACCTGCTGTTGCAGCCGGGCGCACTCCTCCTCCAGCTGCCTGACCTTTGACCTCTCCAGCTCCACCTGGTGGGCGCAGTCCTCCCGCAGCCGGCGGCCGCCGTCCTGCAGCTCGCGCATGGCGAAGTCGTGCTCCGCCCGCATGTCCCGCTGCAGCCGCTGCGTCTGCGAGGGGGGAGGGAGCCGCTTTTAAACCGCCATTTTAAACCGCCATTTACCGTCGAGCGCATCCGCCAGGCTCAACCACACCAAGTTATAGTTACAGCCATGATTGGACGATTGATTGATTCTGACTTGATCAAAGTTTATTCCTTTAAAGCAGTGTGATTTGTGGAAAGTACTGTAAACCTCAAAAATGTCCCTCTCCTGACGGCTTCTGTTTCCGGAAACTTCCGCGGTGCGCTCACCTCCATCTCCGCGTGCGCGAGGTGCCGCTCCCTCTTCTCCAAGTCAGCCAAGGTTTTCTGCAGCTGCTCCTCCAAGAGATTGTACTCCATCTCCTGCCACACATCACAGGGAAGGCTGCACTGACCGAGACCATCTTTGAGTGCTGAATCACACAGGTCAGTGACTTTTCGACATGAAGAATAAGGATTAGGCATTAAGACGCACTGGGTAGTAATCCTGCTGAAAGGCCCAAGTTAAACTAGTCTAGAATTAGCATTTATTAATAGTAAGGCTTACTACTCAAAAGATCAATTATAACTACTATCATAAAAAGTCAACTGAAAGACTTGATTAGTTACTTTACCACAGACTACATTTGAAAGTTAGTTTTAGTGCTAAAGTACAAAGTTACAGAGTTGTGTGAACCTGAAAGTAAAGTTTCATGTTTATAGAAAATGCAGGCGATTGGCTGTTTTCTCTGAATGGGCGTGGCTACCTTCTTTTTGACCAGCGCCTCTCGCTCTCGGTCCCGCTTCCTCCACTCCTCCGCCAGAGCCCGCATGTGGCTCAGCTCCTTCTGCTTCAGCTGCGCAAGACAAACAGCGTTTAGCATCGCACCACTAGCACTTAATGAGTCAGTAAACTAGCCTAAAACATGACACTGCTACATCGCTAGCTCTTAAAGCATCAGTAAACTAGCTTTTAGCATCACACCACTAGCATTTAATGAGTCAGTGAACAAGCCTCACACATGACACTGCTAGCTTTTAATGCTACAAAAACAAATTAAACTAATAAACCAATCATGGCTTCCACACAAGACGTTGATCAGTGGAATCACGTGCCTTAGTGCCAGACAAAAAAAAAAACCTGTAGCGATACCAGTCCTTTTTAGATAAAGCTTGGACACCCCTGAATTAGACTGACGGGTCACCTGAATGGGCATGTGAACAGAGACAGGCCAGCGCTGAGATTCAGCTTCGGACCGTTAGCGGTTGCTAAGGCAACGTGATATCACCTGGTTGTCGAACAGGTCCTCCTGCTCCTCCTTCCACATCTCCAGCTCCAGGGCGGCCTTGTACTCCAGGGTTTCGCGGGGCTCTGGGGGCGGGGGCGGAGCCGCCGGTACCGCCGCGGGGGGGCGCTGCTTCCGGGGAGGGGGCTCGGCTTTCGGCTGCTCGGGAGGCGCGTTCTGTGAGGCAGAATCAGTCTCTCTCAAACCTTTTAACCCCCCTCCACGATCCTCCTCAATGCAAGATCCCAAGGTCAAAGAGTAGGGGGTTCCCCGGTGTCCTGGCTAAATTGGCTCTCTAGAACATGTCACCTAATCATCCCCTGATTTAATTGGCAAAAAAATTCTCTCTCCCTCTCCACATTAGCTGATGTGTGGTGAGTCTTCTGGTGCAAAATGGCTGCCGTGTATCACCCAGGTGGGTGCTACACATTGGCGGTGGGTGAGGAGGGGGGTACTCATCACTGTAAAGCACTTTGTGTGTTCGGAAAAGTGCTATATAAATGCAATCATTCATTAAGTCATTCATAAACACTACTACTTGCTGAATCCAGCATTGCGCAGGAAAGACGTACCTGAGTGGATTCGGATACGACGATGTCCTGGATTTTCACCAATCCCAGGTCTTCCAGGGTGGTGACGTAGCACAGCTCAGCCACCTTCTCATTGGGCCTGCACCGAGAGACACAGAGACACTCTCACAGAGGGAGGAAACTCTCACTGCAGACACAAAGGCCGAAATGCAGGCCAGCACCAACACCGCCATCTAGTGCAATTTCTGCCACAGCACCATTCTTAAGGGTGAGGATTTTTTTCCCCCAGCCCAAAGCAAATATATTTTACAATATACTTAAGGCTTCCATTTGTCCATCACTGCTTTTAACGTGCTGTACCGAAAGTTCCAGAGATAGCCAATTTGCTATCCTTTTGTCCAAAACCTACTGTCAGGAGCATAGCATTAAGCAACCTTAAGGAGTGTGCGTGCGTGCGTGCGTGTGTGTGTGTGTGTATGTATAACGCAGGAGGCTGTACCCCCGCGCGTGTGTGCGTGTGTGTGTGTGTGTGTGTGTGTGTGTGTGTAAAAAGCAGAAGGCTGTACCCGCGCGCTCTGATGACAGGGATCCTGTCACTGAAGGTCTGTCTCCAGTGCTGCTGTCCCGTGGGCCCCAGGAAGCGGGTCTTCTCCGCGGCCAGCAGGTGGGACAGCTGGACGCTGGCGGTGCCCAGGAGCAGGTCCCGAGCGCTGGGGTCCCTGTGCCACACCTCCACCACCAAGGGCACCCTGGGGCAGGGGAGGACCGCCGTTAGCCAGGCGCTAACGCTAGCGCACACTGCCAGTCTCACACACCAGAGGGGAGGAACACCGTTAGCCAGGCGCTAACGCTACACAAAGTAACATGGTACCCATCTCTCTTTCTCTCTGTCACACACACACACACACACGCACACCTGAGGAAAGTGTCCTGTAGCTGCTGAGGCAGAGTGGCGAAATCGAAGGCACAGTAGGACTGGGGCAGGAACACCTCCATGTTCTTCTGCACCTCCACAGCGGGGTTGGTCATGATGGGTCCGGCACTCCCAAAGAACTGGTAAGAGTACCTGGAGCAGGAGAGAGAGTTTGAGTCAAAACTGCTTAACGCTGCTGTGTTTAAATTGCTTAACACTGCATTTTCCTAAAGCAGCTGCCCATACCCTTCAATAATTTCCATTCCAATAACCACAAATGAAACGCACTACTAATACCTTTATAAAAGGAAACTAATGCCCTGCAGCTGGAGGCTTCTTAAAGTGGCACACAGCTTCCGTATCTCGCTCAAGAGTACAGCAGCAGTGCCCATATCCGCACTGACACACACAAACTTCAAAATCACAGCATCAAGTCAACTGAGCCTCAGTAATGCGCAGGAATGTTTAAAAATGCAGGCCAGGATCAATATGCACTTCAGCTGAATGGCTTTAATTAAGATAAAGCAGTGTAAGAACATGTTGGATGGAGTGGCTCGCTAGCAGAGCCAATCACCTCTCCTGCCTGCCCCTCCTCCCCGCCTACAGCAGTGCATTCTGACGCAGGGCACCCCTCTGTGCTACAGCGACGCAGGGTACCCAACAGCGAGGCCAGCTGAGAATAAAATTGCCGAAGTGGCTCAGCACCTCAGAGTGCAGTTGACCGGGAAGCCCACGTCCATGTCCCGAACGCTCCGGAGGTCCAGGGAGAAGCAGAAGTGGTGCGCCGAGGACGGGATGGCGATCTTGGGAGCCGAGACGCTGACGGAGGACGCCGGGGCCTCCGGCTCGCTCAGGACCTGAGCACCGCTTGGACCCGGGGGGCCTGCGAGCGGACCAATCGACAAACACACCTCATCTTCAGCAAACTGGTCTCTGGCTACACATGATGTCGGCATCAGGTATAATGAGGGTGGACGGACGGATGGATGGGTGTGTGTGTGTGTACGTATCCATTTTGTCTGAGGTCAGTTTATGGCATGCATTACCATCTACAGACAGGGCCTGAAGTGAATGATGGATGGGGAGAATGCTTCATTGCTGCGGCCCCACTACCTGCTGGGATAGATTGGGCCTGTCCCGAGTCCTCCAGCAGGCTCTCGGCTTCGCTCTCCGTGTGGAGGCTGGCCGGGTGCGGTTCGCTGGCCGAGCGCAGTTCGGTGGAGTTGTGTGACGGGACGGGGGACCGGGGCGGGGGCGACGGCACACAGGGCCTCTGCCCAGGGGGAGGAGATTGGGGCGGGACGGGGGACACGCACCCCTTTTTCACCGGAGACGAGGGTCCATCCGCACCCCGACCGGGACTCCCCAACTGCAAACGCGAAAGACATGGTTCATTTAATACCAGCACAGACGACACTGCTACAATTTATAAATACAGCTACAATCAATAGTTCTCTACAATTACCAAAAATACTTAAATATAATTCAATCATGCAATCCGATATATAATTATGTACAGTACATTACACACAGAGTACAACCGTAAAAAGGCCATTTTGCCATTTTCACGACATATCTGCATATTCATGTTTGGTTATTTTTTGCCAAATTTATCCTCTAAGAAGCCACGTGGCAGTAAGAGATCCCACAGTGCCGTGGTTTCGGAGCGCGCTCAGTACCTGCGGGTCGACGCCCTCCGTGCGGAGCATGACGGACACCCCCAGGGTGGGCTGCAGGTCGGGCGGGACGGCGGGCAGCTTGAGCTTGGCCCGGTTGGGGGGCACCATGGTGAAGGCCCCCTCCACCGTGGCCGGCAGCGTCTCCAGCTCCGCCCCTTCCTTCACCAGACCGGACAGAGAGATCTCCGTGCTTCCCAGAGAGTGATTCCCACAGCAGAGATGGATCTGCCAGAGAACGCACAAAGAGCAATGAAACCTGGGGTCTGTAAACAGGAATTACTGCATCAGGAAGCAGGATGGCTGAGTTTGCTGGATAACTGCACGGAGTAAAACCCGGAACAGCTCTTTTTACTTCAGTCCATGTTCCAGAATTGGGAGGGTTCCAGGTTTTACCAACTCAGTGATCCTGCTTCATGATTTAATTCAATGCACAAGCATAAATGACAGAAACACACCAGCACGCGAGGAACAGATATGCCTGTCCCCGCTCTTAAGACCAACAGCAGGCACCAAACAGGAAGTCTCTGCGTTGAGACACTCAGATCGTCCAGTCGGGGCGTAGCCTGAAAACCACACTGAGCAGGACTGCGTTTTGGGAGAACTTCCTAATGGACGCGATTTCAGCTTAAAAGCTTTGCAAATGTAGCCAACAGAGTCACTGAACGCAGGACGGCCCTCGTTCATTAGAGCACTCTCAACAAGAGCTGGGCTCTCTCCAAGACGCTAAGAAGCCCTGCATTACTCTATGCAACAGTACGTGCATCAGTATCGATCAATGCGATGGCGAGCACATTTATATTGCTCTATGTAATGACAAGCACACATGCGCATTAGGATCGCTCCATGCAGCAGCAGGCGCATACATGCATTAGTACTGAGCCATGCAGCGGTGGGCGCATGTGCGTATCAGTATCGCTCCATGCAGCGGCGGGCGCATGCGTGCATTACCTGCAGATTGGGCTGCTGGCTGAGGAAGGCCCGCAGGACCGCCATGCTGCTGCGGATTCGCACCGACGCCCGCTCCGGCTCGAAGCTGGGGCTCATCAGGTTGTGGAAGGGCTCGCTGGTGATGTCATTGCCCAGGAGCGTGTAGTAGAAGAAGAACTCGGACCCTTCCTGGGACAGCTTCATGGTGCTGGAGATCAGCTGTGTTCAGACACACGGCAAATAAACCCTTATTACCCAGTACATGCACTGCAGAAGCACTTAGCCAAGGGGATCTACCATGTTCTAATTTCCATTACATTTACAATGTAGAAGCACCCACAAACTCTACTCATAAGGCAATATAAAATACTATGGCCAATGGCAATATGAAACAAAGACATCCTCATAAAATTTCAGTCTACCTGCTCCAGCCTGGTTGCAAATGCCACGGTAACGGACAAGACGAAGAGGTCCGTGCAGCGATCCTCCGGTCCGATCTGGTGATACCCTTCCTCTTTCAGAACCGCCTGCAGCTGACCCGACACCAGGCTGGCCAAGAAAGGAGAACCTGCCGAAAAACACAGAAATGCGTACAATGGCAGTGTCCCAGCTGGGAATCAAACCCGCAACCTCAGCATTAGCAAGCCACTAGTTTCCTATACCATATACTGACGAATCTCGACATTCCGATAGCTCACCTTGCCTTGAGGAGCCCTGCATTGCAACGTCCGTTGTCTGTATTGCATTACTGTAGGGCCGCTCCCAGTAAAATTCCGGGCTTCAGCTTGGTGTACTTACTACTAAGCAGAGGGTACCACTTAGGAGCCTGTGGAGTACACAAATCAGTGAGTATACTTCAGAGAGCACCGTACGCTTGAAAACCATGGCAACAGTTACATGTACCTGCTTGACTTCCTGGACGGATCTCAGGTCCAGCACAATATATCCCAAAGACTCCCGTGCAGAGGTGACTGTATCCACTGCGTAGCACTGCAGTTTGATGGGCGTGCGCTGGAGTCTGACAAATGACACTGCTTTTAGTTATCAAATAGAAATCAAGACATGCAATCCCAATAACTTTGTAGAAACAACCACATGCACATTCACAATTTACAATAACAGACTGAACTGCTGGTTTAAGTAAACATTAAGAATAAATGAATTGAACTGTAATAATGATTAGTTGGCGACAGTACCCGGACAACGGACAGGAATAAACCTCTAAGATGAATTTGATAACAGGTGACGCGTCTGCCTGGAGCGTATTGGTAATGTACCTGTGCTGGTGCAGTGTCTTGCGGTCAAGCTCCCAAGCCAACTCCGTGCAGAACTGAGGTTTATCCTTGTGGTCCACCGGGTCTGTGGCGAGCTGTTCCCCATCGAATTTGGCCTCCACTACCAGCTTGTGGCGTGAGCTCTTGGGGAAATGCCGACCTAAAAATAGGAGTGAGCACGTCACAAGCAGATTTGGGCCTGGGGCTCTTGAATTAGCTAGATTTCGTCGCTATCTATCTTAGCCAGTTAGAGCTATAGATTTAAATTGATATATTAGCTCTTGTGAACGATGTCAACGCATGGCTGAAAGATATCTAAATGAACACATTATTATCAGCATGCTTAGGTTACCACCCAATTGAAACTCTAATTGGTTTCATGTTTCAGCATAGCACAACTAACAATGAACCAGTTGAAGATTAACTGGCTATACATTTTTAATCAGATAACGTTAACCAAGTAGCAATTGATCATTAGCAAACGCTAACCAACTGGCTAAATTATCCAAGTAAAATATGCTTAATGTTAGTCGAACTTAGTTGACTAACCAGTCTGGCTGTTAGCTAGACCCGAAAACTGTTAGCAAACAGTTGATTCCAGAATGCAACATTAAAAGATATCTTGCTAACCATGAACATTTTAGCGATACAGCTAGTTACAGTAAGTTAGCTGCGAGGCTTATTTGCTTGTTACCATACGCACCCATTTCCCTAGAGTAGATTACATGCAATAGCTAGTACGAGTTTATGGGAAAGTTAACGTTACCTTCTAGAATGGAGACTACAATGAGAAGTTGATCCGATTTAGAGGCCATGACAGTTGCTTAATGCTAGTCAGCTAGCTCCTGTTCGTTTGCCGAATGCGTTCACGCGTCCCATTAAATTATCACGAAACACCCATCTTGTTTTTCTTGAGTATCAAAAATGCAAGACTTTGTTTCCAATCATCCAGTGACCGTTATCGAACCCGCTTTGATACAGATATTTGCCGCCTTCCATTTAAAAATGTTGACTTCCGCCTAGTTACTGTTGTATGAAAAATACGCAGGTGAGCTTTCAGTGGAACAAGTAAGAGAATCATATCAAACAGAAATACATTCGGTTTGTTAAGCGCCCTCTGCTGTGCAGGAAGACTAAGAGCAAGAAAGGCCAGGAAATCGTTGTTACACGGTTGTAAAGACCTATTTGGTTTCAGCTTGAGAAGGACAAGCCCCTTCGGAAATAAATCTATAATGAGCTGTAAATGTATCAAATGATTTATCTCAGAACATTTATATTTATGTATGCATTTATTAATGCATTTATTAGTAGGTGCTGATGCATTCATTCATTTTTCGGTATCCTTTTGTCTTTCATATTATCCTCCATTGTTTTCACTTCCATTGAAACCTCATTCAGCTGTAACTGAAGCAACTTCACGACTAACGCCAGAATGTATAATAATAATAATAATAATAATATACCAAACTACACAACTGAGCAATGGGGATAAAACAGCCTGGATAGTGCATCAATATTCAGACAACCAAAATGTCTTTCGATACACTGTTTCCTTTTTTATGAAATCATAACTGCAATGGCAATTACACAGAGAAAGAATGTGAAATATACAGTAGTTCTTTCTTTATTGTTTCCTATTGAAAAACTATAGTTGTACTGCAGATCAGTCAGTTAAATGAAGAAGGTATCCTCACACTGAGTTGGAGATAAAAATAATTAAAATTCAACATTATAAATGGATTCTAGGCCAGATTAACATAATTTAAATTGGACAATCTCTAGATGAACATTACTATAGCAATATTTCTCCAACTTAACAATGTAATCATGTAAATGAATGTAAATTCTGTAATGTCCTTATAAGCTGAAGATTATGGGAATATAACATCTTAGCGAGTAATCAAATTAAATACTAACACAAACACTAACAGTTAGAGCCAGTGCAATTTTTTTCATTATAATTAAACACACAACAGGGAAATAAACACAATGAATAGACAGAGTATATAAACATCTTTTTCTTTAATTTTGATTGCCAAACATTTTTAAGGCAGGTATAAAAAAACAACTGCAATTTCAATGTACATTTGACATTAACGTAAAATAAACTTGATTACAGCATTAAATAAATAACCAGGCAACAGCAGTGAGGGTTCTCCCTACATGTCAATACTTGTAAACATTTAAAGATTGCAGCACTATTCAAGTAGAACAATCACAGATGCTATGCGGGTGAACTGGGTTAAACTGCCAGACTACGCCGTAAAATAAAAAAAGAATTTACACAAGCGCGTTATACTCTGCCGATTAGCTATATACAGAATATACACCACAGTTCTATGGCACTGGATTTTAAAAAAAGAAACTCAGTGTATATTTACTCTCACATAATACGATACAATAGAGGGGTGAATACAGTCAAGTGTATACAGATGCAATTTCAGTAATACAGAAGGAGTCACTTCATAGTTACTTGTACGTAGTGTTACTTCTACTGCAGTCCCCTTCCAAACGTCTCGGGGATGCTGCAATATTCAATACATTCAGTAACACAAATACACAATGACACATGTCCATACATACAAAGTAATACTGCGTTATAATTTTTTATTTTTTTTTTGTGGCTGATGCTTGATTCGCTAGGCGTACACTTTTTCGTTCCTGTCCAGCAGCTGCGAGCCAACGGCGAGATTCCCCAGAGTCCTCTTCACCGTTACAAAATAAACAGTCAAGCAGTAAATATGTTCCACCGATCATCGCATAACAACAGCTTTAGAACTCTTATAAAATCTTCATTGATAAGAAATGAAAACTGGTTTAAACTGGTTTAAACTGGTTTGTGCCTCCCATGGAGGCGATGAATAACACCATGGAATTGATGTCTGTGGATCCGCCCCATCGTCATGTGATCCCGTCACATGCTGTAGGTTCAAATCTTTCCGTCGTTCCCTGCGGAAACAAAGAACATAGACGAACTTGTCAGTTCTAGACCTCCATGCAGCACGCCACTCTTTCCTCCCGGAGACAAACCAGGACATTTCTCTTCTAACTTTACAGTACGTGCCACTGCAGTACTGTAATGCCTTCTTTTAAATTTAAACCAACGTCATGCACATATATCAATGCTTTATATTCACAGATGGCATCTTTGCGGAGTCAGCTGAACTGGGAGATCGTATTGTGAGTATACTGAGGGCTCAGTGAGAGAAAGCAATAGGTCTTCGGTGGCGGAAATGAGAATTCTACTCCATTAAAGACGTTTAGCGGCAGTCACCCAGACGACGCACGCTACGGTACATACCAGCCGCGGACGTCTGAGCTGGCACCTGCTGATTGGACACCAGGGCCGTAGAACTCAACCCTGCAGATCGAAAACAGCTCAGGTCACGGACCAAAAAAACTCACGTCGTCGTGACAACACGCTGGCACACGCTACACGCACTGCCAGGCAACGCCCTACGTATGCCACACACAAGACCCAACACCACAGCAACACACACAGACCTGAGTACACACCTGATTTTATGCCAAGAGCATTTCTAATCTCTCTCATTGGACGGTATTAGATTGCACATAACATTGTCTGCTGTTTCAGTGTTGTTGCTGTTGCTGTTGGTTTTTACCTTGGTAGGGGTCATACTGCCCAGGTATGAGGGGGTACCCCACGCCCAGGTGCGTGTGGTGATGGGTGTGAAGGTGCCGGGCGAAGGGCGCGTGCTCCCTGTCCCGCTCCGTCTCCCTCTCCCGTTCCGGGGATCCCCTCTCCCCCGGCTGTCAACAACAGCGGGACAAGCCGTTCACACGTCGCGTCCGATGCCACAGCGTTCTCAGGCTGCTCTCAGCCTGCATTATTTATAACCGCGCTAAGTATTTTAAGGTACTCTCACAGGAGAAATCGGAAATCACGAAATGTCTATACAGAAAACATGATCTAATTTCGGGCGACAACATCCACATTTCGATAACTCTGACAGCCCACTGGCCCGACGATGTTCATATTATCATGCCAATGCTGTAGCGTAAGACCAGTGTAATATTCAGCATACATACTGTAATAAACCAGTATGCTGGTTCCCCTGTCCTCTCAGGAATTAAACGGAATCCAGCTGGATCAACTATACCACTCCAAACGAAATGCTTCTGTACAGCGAGGCGATGTTTTCTTCAGGACCGGTGACAGAAGTGAGAACGGACCGCATTTAAACGCATTCTAAAACCCCAAAATGCCAATTTGGAGAAATATTCTGTGACATTCCGGTGGCTGTCTGCAAAAATGCCTCTGACTCAGAAATAAACAAGTATCCCAGAATGGACTGGGAAACCTGTCTGGCGTCTTTCTGAAGTAGCTGAAGTGAATGCAATTAATGTTGGCAGCTGTGTGGCACATCAGTATCTAATTAGATAGTGAAATAAAATGTCTTTTCAAAGCACTGTTTTCAGGCAAGTCACTCCTATTTGCATATAGAGGAATACATAGTTTGGTAACAGCTGTAGGAAATGCATTTTATACAAATGGCAATTTTCCCAGCATACTGTTCAGGAGGACATTTGGCTTTATGATGTCTATTTAATTATACCTTGTTTAAAGCATCACTTAGGTACAAATCAAATGCACAAATGTTGTGTTCTTTATGTGAAGCCAAAACAAATCTAATCACACATATGGCCTCTTCTCTAATACTTTATTTTGGACTGACTGATAAGTTATAAAATCTTCTGTTGGTTATGTAGACTTGCCACAGTTACCATTTGACCCCCTCCACAAAAGTGCTGACAAAGTTAATGTGTAACTGCAGTGTCTGTCTGGATGTAGCTATAAAATGCAAAGCAAAACTCTGCAACGTAAGAATCAATTTCCACCCCGTGCAACTAAATGAACGCAAATGTGAACTTTGGGAAGTGTACTAATTTAAGATGCTAATTTCGAATGTGCAATCTCCTGCAACACTTCAGCTACCTTGCGGCAAATGGATTCTAAATTCTAACAAGTAGTGAGCGCACTGCATTATACATTCAGGACAGATCAACCGACAAATAAAATAAGTTGTATACAGTACAAATACGCTCTGCATTGAAAGACATAGGTTAGGGGGGGTTGGGTGAGGGGGGCCTGGGGGGGGTTGGGTGGGGGCGGGGTTGGGTGGCGGGGGGCAGTTGAATGGATGGTGGAAGCTCACCGCAGGAGATTTGCCGTGGTATGGCAAGTTGTGGTGCTGCAGTAACTCGAGAGCGGTGGAGTCACAGGGGGGCTTGTTGGTGATTCCACGGCTGCTGTGGGCTACCTCAGACTCCTCCCTGCCCGCAGTTTTCCCATATAAGGGATAGTGGAAGCCTGACCAACACATCAGACTAGTGAAGACACTGTTAGGATTACAGTCAGCACTGACACCACCCACCACATCACACTAGTGAACACAGTACCCACCACATCACACTAGTGAACACACTGTTAGGATTACAGTCAGCACTGACACCACCCACCACATCACACTAGTGAACACACTGTTAGGATTACAGTCAGCACTGACACCACCCACCACATCACACTAGTGAACACAGTACCCACCACATCACACTAGTGAACACAGTACCCACCACATCACACTAGTGAACACAGTACCCACCACATCACACTAGTGAACACAGTACCCACCACATCACACTAGTGAACACACTGTTAGGATAGGAGAGCGACGTACGGCCATACGCGAGGCTGCATGGAGGTGGCGGCTTTCAGGGTCTTACCTGGGTAGTTGTGCACCAGGGCCGGTGACATCACCCGGTAGGCAGTGTTGCTCGGGTCGCACATTTGCAGGTAGGGGTACGCGTGCTGGTACTGGATGTAGGACTGGTGGGGGTTCATGGGCGAGGAGACGGCAACCCTGGCGTTCCTCGAGTCTCCGGGCGCGGCCCCCGCGGCCTCCTGCTCCTCCAGCTTGCCGGAGTCCTCGGCGCACCCGGGATGGGCGTCCTGCCTCTTGGCGTCTTCGGGCTCCGCCTCCATCTGAGTCAGAGACCCAGGGGACACATCCCTTCCCTTGGCCTTGTCAGCACTTACCTCCTCGACCACCTCCTGCGCTTGCTGTTCTGCGTACGTGGACTGATACGGGTTATACCAACTCTGGCCTTCCGACTCCTGAATCCCAAGAAAAAACGTTTTTATCTTTTATTTCACTGTATTTTAATCAGACATTACAAAAAATAAAACTTTGAGACTTAAAGGACCATTTTCATTAACAGACCACCATTATTTTCAATGACCATTTTCATCATTCACGAACTGTTGGAAGGCAAATGGTGAAGTCATTTAGATGGATTTAAATGGATTGTTCCCAACTGTCAACTGGGAGGTTTTTCTTCTCAACAGTACCTTTCTGCCAATGATAAAATGTCTGATGCAAGCAACAGGACATTCTGTTGGTAAAATTGGTGCTGGGTGAGGCAACAGAAGTGTGCATAAATGAAGGCGAAGATGTAGAAAACAGTTCTAAGGTAACATGTTGAAAAAAATCTTTAACAGAGTCATTAAAATTGTGAATTGTAACCATGTGGAAAATGAGAACATAAGCTGCCCTACACCCATTTGGAACGATTCTCGAGAGAATCACTGCGGATCTGACATTAACTGTCAGCTCTTCAGAAACAGATTTTCTTGTGCCATCTAAAATGGAATGCAGCCCCTCTACCAGAGAACATCTTAAATTAATCACGGTACAATTCCGTGCACTAAATGACAGCACTGAACCATTTCGCTCTTTCCTCAGGGTGCTTATTTTTGATAATTTATGCATGAAATGTGCATATTTACACAGAAACTGTAGGTTACATTTACTCAGGAGATAATGGCTCTCATTCAGTCTAAGAGATATTTTCTAAAATATATACTGTTATTCCACTGAAGAACATTTTAAGTACCGAATGTTATTAGATGATTTGAAAACTGAGAAAGGCTTACATGAGCAAATGGTAATTTTGGCTCCAGAGTTGTTTGCTTCACAGGCTCAGTGGCAGGTTTCATGTCTCCAGATTCTTTGACGAGCTGCTGATTTTCGGCCTCGTTGATGGAGGCCGACTTTCCCTGGTGATGCTGAGCGGCTGGGAGCTGCGGCCTCCCAGACTCCTCGGCGTTAGACACCGCAGGCTTACCGCAGCAGCTCTTAGCCGCGTCGGCAGCTTTCGACGCCACAGCCGACGAGTTCATCTTCTGTTTCGCGTCCTCCTTCGATTGCTCCCCTTCGCGATTCGACAGGGGCGCTGCTTTCTGCTCGGCGAACTGCTGATTGTCGTAATACTTCTCGTACGGCTGCCTGTACGAGTTGGAAACCATCAACAGCTTCTGATCCATGTAGAGTCCGCGGGCGTACTGTCCGTAGTACAGCGACTGCGCGAGCGCGGTCTGCGTCTGGGTCATAGCCAGCTGAAGATGGGACTGCGAACTTGAATTCGCCGCGTCTGCTTTTTTAGCCTCGGAAAAATCAGCCTTTTCCTTGTCCTCAGCTCCTTCCTTCGTCTCTTCCTTCTTAGTCTTGTCCTCGTGGGTCGATGTGCTGTTTGGAAAAGCAGACGCGTTTGGCTGCCCGGTGTGCATATATCCCGGGAGATAGTAGGGGTCGTATCCATGGTAATAAGGGGACTGAGGTTCTTTTCCAGGAGCTGCTTGAGGTGGCGTGGTTGGGAATCCCTTGACCGTACCCTCCTTGTTGGCGTTAATATCAGCGGGCAAGCTCGTTTTGGACCTCGCTCCCTCAGAGCGACTATCCAGTCCCCCGTCGTCGGCCGCGTCGGATATGTCCGAGTAAGCGGGGCTGTTGGTCTTGTTAGTGGCGCCGTCCCCGTTCGCGAGGACGCCGCTGTCCAGCCTGGAAGAGCCGCCGATGGAAGGGCTGGGCGCGTTGTCGGTGAACGTGTAGACCTTGTCCGCCTCAGCTCGGATGCTGGCCATGCGACTCTCTTGAGACTCCGACAGGCCGTTAGCCACTTCCTGTTTGCTCAGGTGCTCCTTCAACAGGCTCACAGGAAATTCCTTAACCGCCACCTTTCCGTCGTCGGCTTTCAAGAGCTTGTTGTCGGATTTGGGACTCCTGACCTCCTTGCATCCCCTGTCTTTTAGCCGCCGTTTCTCTTTCCTCCTGTTGTCTTTGCAAGTGACCAAGGAAGCGTTCGCTAAACCTGGCTCTCCCAAGATGGTCGCCTTTGGCTTGATGGGTTTGAGAGGGGGGCTCTTGGCCGTAGTGTGAGTAACAGCCGTGACGGACGTCGACCGCTGGGCAATGGCTCCCGTGGCGTTGGTGGCGAAAGCCGCCGTGGGAATCGCAATCAGTTTAGGCGGAGGAGGGGCGGGAGCGATCGGCCTGGTGGTTTTAGCTTTGGATGAGCACTTGTCGGTTTTACCGTTGGCTTTTTTGCTCTTGTCACTCGCACCTTTTTTATCAATCAGGCCCTCAGCTTCCAGCTTGGGCATCTCTGCCGATGAGCTCCTGTCAGTCACAAGACAGTTCTCAAGCACCACAGTCATGTTGGAGATGATCGGAAGGTTACTCAAGCTATCGACAAGTCCTTTGGTCCCTGAATTCCTACGCGTTTTAGAGTTTGTCCCGGTACCTCCATCATTGCCTAGCATGACTCTTCTGTTCTTTGGCACCCCTAATGTGCTCATTTTGCACAGAGGGCTTGGCTTCTTCAGGGAACTGCAGTTGCTCTCCGTGCATTCCAAGCTTATGTTGCTGAAGGACTCCTCACAGTCGGAGAACCTGTCCTCGCTCTCCACCTCAAACTCCATCTTGCGGTCGATGTCCAAGTGGGCGTGGGTCTGGTGGTACCGCAGTCCGTTGATATGCTTGTACTTCTTGTTACAGTTGGGATGCGGGCAGTCGATCAGTGTTGGCGATGAGCATCCCTGGTCCAAGAACGTGGGGTCCGACTTCCCCTGCGGGGTGGACGGAGCGCTCCTGGACTTCGCCCGAATTCGCTTGCCCGTTTTGGTGTCCTCGCCGACGAGGCTCAGATCCAGATCCGCCGGCGGCTTGCTTTTGCGTTTTCCCGCCATCAGCGAGCCGGGCTGGAGCTCCTCCACCGTGAAGAACGGGGGCGACTTGCAGCTGCTGATCAGGTTCAGGCTTCCCCGCCGGCCTTTGCCGTGAATGGCCCCGCCCCGGCTCTTGTGCGGCAGTCCTCTCACCTTCGGGAAACCGGGTTCGACCCCCGGGATGTTCGGGATGGCCAGCCGCATCCGCTTCCCCCGTCCCCGGCCCCCCCGCATCTCAAAATCGCTTGGGGATTCACAAAATCTAAAAAAAAAAAAAAAAAAAAAATTTTTATTTAAAAAAAGGCAAGAACAACATTTATACATTTTTCAATACAGATAAATAAAAAAGTGTGAACGTTTATCTTTGAACTTAAGCACAATTCAAGTTCAAATATCAGTATTTTATATTGACAACCTGAGTATATACAATCGCTATGCCTGCCTGCGATGTACAATCAGGAAGTGTCCTCAAGATAAATCAAACTGAAATTCTGAGAACATTGAGTGCTGCAAGGTTGACTGTAATATTTCAATTAGGGATGTTTTTTCAAGGTTCTGAATATTCAGACAGTCTGTGGCTGCCACGATTATTATCCTCACTTTCCTAGTTATATTAATGAATTATATATATTAATACAGATGAGAAATCATGAAAAGAGCATTTTTTAAATGAATTAATATGCATTCAAATAATGACCCAAAGAACTGATTATTGATCTTTTGGTCTAATATTCAAATAAAACTCTCATTGCAAGGAACATAAAAATAGAGTATGTTTTTAACATCAACAAGAAGAACAGATCCTTCCCTTTCAAGTTATATAAATATGCAAAAATGAAGGAATAATTCATTTTCACGGGTTCCATCAAAGCATCAGTTCATCTGATTAGGCACATCCCTTTAATATTTATCACATTACACAAACATTAAATGTTCTTGTTCCTTCGCATCACAAAGAGAACTGGAAATTTACTCCATGGGTTGATAATAAACACTGATATCAGGTTCAATATTCTATCTGCTAACTATTGCCTAGGTAGGTACAAGAAGTACAGCCGCAGGACATACTTCTAAATTAAATTATAAGCTATCCTATTACCATCCTATATGTTATTGTCAAACTGCCTTCATTCTATTGTATGTTCTGTAATTGTGTCTTTCTATGTATTTATGTTTAGTTTTGGACAAAATGTTTTAATGGTACAATTACATGCCTACATTTCAATTCTGTTGACAGCACATGTAATCTAATTGTGCAGTCCCTGCCCTTGAGAAATGACTCTGAATTTGAGGGGGGGGGGGGCACATTCTGGTGTGTATGCATTACCTGGGTGGAGCCCAATCATGCCGAGTACAGTCCAGCAGAGTCCCAACATAGGTCCGCTTCCTCCATGTTACATTCACCACAAGGACCCCTATCAGACGCACAGCACAGCAACACAAAGAAACAAAAGGTATAATTGGTGTAATGGGAGCGATTGCTATAGCAGAAATGGAAAAAAGCCTTCTGTCTAAACCTATGGTGCGCTTCTTTATTTTATTCATTAGCTGTGGTTTGAATACATTTGCATATTTATAAATGGGCGAAAACACACATTTTTTAAAAATCCACATTGCGTGGGTCGCTTAAAACACACGTGCGAAGAAAAAAAAACCGTCGAGGGGGCCTGCAGCCTTAAGTCTCGGAATTGAACGAAACAGCCTCAGCGTCGCGGGAGACATTTGCAACCGCGCGGCCGTCTGTCTTTCCGCACCCCCTCCTCCCCTCCTCCCCGCGCCTCTCCCCGCCTGCGTTAGGAAAACCTTCCAGTCTCTTCCTCCGGCGTGTAATCAAGATGGAGCAGCCAGCGGGAGGGACGCGCTCCCCACATTCTGCTGTAAAACAGTGACACTCACCTTCTCATTTGCTGTTATTTCACATAATTGCTTTTGTTGGCAGGCAGCCAAGATTACAGCCGAGCCTGGCGGGCGACGCTCAGAGCTCGGAGCCCCAAACCGGAGCTCTCAATTGGTCTCCACAGATGAACCCCACCAATCAATTCTGATCTCATTTGCATAGCCTTCCATAATGCCCACTTGTCAAAGCCCACATTCACAACAGTTCTGAACATTTCAGAAAAAAGGGTTTCAATAGATGGAAGGAAACAAACCCAGGGCTACCTTCGCTGATTTGCCAACAAAACTCCCGAGACTTTGTTCACACCATGCAGTACATTTGCAATGCAGGCGGGAAAAAAAATTCTGCTAACACAATGAAAATACTATATTCTATAAGCAATCCCCTGAACAATTGTTTTTTTAATTCTCTTTGCATTACAGCTTTTGTATAATACCCATAAACCGAAAGGATGAATTGATTCCAGTAGGAAACACTATCTCAGCTGTCACAAGTAAATAACGGTTTATACACTGCCCTGATAAACATCTCACAATGTCTAATGTACTGACATTATTCCCAGGCTTGTGATGTGAATTATGTTGAATGGAGCTAAGACAGTGAAAATAAATATGTATTTGTTGGACGAAAGCTAATTGCATAAAAAGAAAACACTGATTGCGTAACTGTTCTTAAAACACCACTTATCTGATAAGCAATTTGTTCTAAATGCCACCCGCATCATTTAAACAAACAAAAAAAAGATAATACAGTTTGAAAATTAATAAAGAGCCATTTCCTGATCTTGTCTAATTTGTCTTGTGCCTCTCAAGAGGCAAACAATCTCCTTCAAGGTAAGATTCTAATGGGGATGTGTTTGGCATTCAACACAGTCACAGAACAGGGCAATTAATAAATTATTTTGGTGCTTTACAAAATATTACGAGGTCAGCAGCCACTGAAAAACGTCCTGTGAGTAATAGAAAAAGTAATGTTGGCATAAATCTCTTACTCATAACAAAGGTCAAACCACAATGTCACAGGACTGGCTCCAAGCCAGAGGCACTGGGCAAATCGCCTGCCATCACAGGCCTTATCAGCGCGGATAAAAATAAACTTTATTACTAGGAGTTCACCACGCTTTAAATAGGGGTTGCTTTTAATGCACACAATTTACATCTCAAGAGAAGCCGTTATGTTAAACTAAAGCCTATAGGTTTGTGTCGTTTCCATTTTTTCCTGCTGCACCTGTACGAAAACAACGCACTCCAGCGCGGCGCGTGTCCTCGGTGAATTCACCGCAAAAACAAAAGCAATGATCCCGAACGCGACAATATCGGGCAGTTCAGTTGCAGGGAGAAATTTGATTTCTATCAGCTGAGAACCCCCCCCCCCCCCAAGTGTCTCTCACATTTATCAAATTAACCTTTTATCTCAGCAATGGGCGGAACGATAAATCGGTCGTGCTTACAATTAATTCGCCTTAAATTGCGGGGATTTCAAAAGCGAGCGTCCCCGTTTTTTGCAAGGGCTTCCTCCACAATGAGATCAACGCAGATTAAAAGAAATTGCTTTGGGTCGAGCGGCGCAGGCTTCCTCCCCTATTTTTTTACAGTCTCTGCTTCCTCCCTGCCAAAGATTCCATTGTTGCTCACCGTGAGACGTGACTTCTCGTGACAGAACAGGTGAAAGGCATTATGGGATAAATATCTGCGGAGGACCCCGTAAATCCTGTTCGCGAGAACGAAGGACGGATGTCAACTAAGTGACACCTCGCACATTTTCTCCGGTACTTCGAACGATTCTGACAAAAAACGTTGAGGAATTAGAAGGTCAACGGCATAAAGCAAAGTAAGAAACCCCACCAAAAAAGAAGCTTCTCTCCCAAGCACCATCTTAGAAGCACGAGGCAGGGGAGGGCAACCGCTCTTCTGTTTGGCTAAAAGCACACGCAGCGTGCTATTCACTATTCGTTCAACGCGATGACCTGATAGAGCAGGCTATTGGTCCTCACGGTTTAAGAGGTCACCTACTGCATCATTTTTTTGAAAATAAAAGCACTCACTGTGCCGCTCGCAGTTGACAGCAACACAAAAATGCCGATGATAGTGACTGTCATCACCTGAGCGGAGATCAGGAGGGATATCAGGGCTGGGGCTTTGAGCTTCCTTCAGGCACTTCTTTTTCTTTCTCATCAAACAGGAAGCCAAACAGCCCTCAGAGCCCCTTGCGTTACAGAGGCCCTTGTGTTACACTGCTCACAGTGCTCGGGTCTCCTTACGTCTCCATTCCAGCTCGTTCAGAACACACGGCTGCTGAAGTACAGCAATAACCAGCACAAGAGTAAGAGTTCACTGTTCCCCCTGTCCTTAGCCTGCTGCGTTGGCCTGCTCGCACCTTTAAGAATTGATTTTCAAAATTCTTGCGCTTCTCTTTAAAGCATCAAACGGTTGAGCCCCCGAAATATGTTTCTGGCTGTTTATCCTTTCTTAAGGTCCTCTAGAGTTGGCCTGTAACCTCCCAGCAGTAAAGCTTAAAAGAAGGAGAGAGGCATCCTTTGGTTTTATGGCCCAGAGCTATGGAACAGTCTGCCACAGCCAATCAGATTTACAGCGCATGTTGACATCTTAAAAAAAAAAAAAACAGATAGACGTATTTTAAGATAGTATACTTTTAAATAGTATATTTATCTAGTTTCTCTATTTTTCTCTACTAATAATGTTATGTAAAACACTTCGGGTTGAATAGTTCAATACAAATACAGTAATTTATTTATTATTATCTACTTGTTTTATATGTATTGCAAATCCAACCTTCCGTCTGAATAGGCCGCTATTCAGAACAGCTTCAAAACATCAGGCATCAATATTTAAAGCCTACTCTCTACTTCGCCTCTGCAGAGTATGCACACAGCTATCGAAACTAGGAGAGGAAGCTATAATTAAGTTTTAAAAATCAATATTTTTTCTAATAGTGCATGTATGCTTTCAGGAAATTTCACGCATGGGTTTTGGATATTGATAAAGACATTGTAACAAGTCTAATTCATGACTGATTACACTGCATTTGACTGTCTTTACTGTATAATCAATCTATAAAAGTACTGGTCGAAGGAGCGATTGGGAACAGGTGATGGGGAAGGTGATTTGACCCGTTTAATGAAGAGCGAAACAGAAAGAGGAGCAGCACTGTGGAGAAAATGCCGTTGGTATGTTGGAGGCTGGTCAAAGTGAGAGTGCGCTCTTGCATGTTGTCTAGGTTGTTCACAGCCAGCGATTTCTAACCTGGCAAGAGGTTACTGCCAAACACATTCTGTCGATGATAGGCCATGATCTGGGACACCATGAATCATGCCATCTGGCTAAGATCGAGTCATCGTTGTGCTCCAGGCTAATGATTGTTTTTCGCACCGACAGTTCCCCTGCAAATCCAGATCAACGGAATGCTCTTGCATTCAACGGCTACGATCGGGGTGTGCAGCTACTCAAACTCAAACTGTCCCATTTGGATCTTTCCTTTGACATCATACACAATGGGGTTGTTCTGCATGTCTGCACTACATCCACTGATGAACTAAAATGGAGCTGTATAAAAAGGGCTGTAATTCCAACATGGATGCTTGATATGGATCCACATACTCACAAATTAAAGCAGACAGTCTGTATTCTGTACTTAAACCTCATGCTCATTTCATTTCAAATCTCAGTACCTCAGATACTCAGTACCTGGTGGAGTCTATGGGTCACAGACCTCAAATAGTCATTAGATGCAAAGGATAAGCAACAAAGCATTAAACACGACTACTTTCATTTACATGACATTAATATGTCCCAAACATTACAGAGCCCTAAAATAAGGGGCTGTGCATAAAAAGCACTGTCATTTCAACATGTGCACTTTGACCACATGTGAATTCTTTGATTACAAATCAAAAAATTGTGGCGTACAGAGCCAAATAAAGAAATATGTCTCTGTACACAACATTATGGAGCACACTGTATACAGTATACTGTAAATGTGTGTGTGTGTGTGTGTGTGTGTGTGTATATGCCGTGCAAAGACTACATCACCACCAACAAGCTACCAACTGACAAAACCGCTCATAACACATGTGAGAACGTTTTCAAGCACCCGTCCTGTAAAATCCAAACTGACTGGGTCCACAGTCCAATATCCACACTGACACCGCATTTACAAACAACGCGTATCAGTCGCTGTTGTTCCGCACATTTTCGAGGGGCTGGAGAGGCACTCGAGCCGCCGAAGCTCACCGCAGCAGCGGTAGCGGCGGTGGCGGCGGCTGCATTTTAAATGTGCATTCATCAGCAGTTGGGCCCCAGTCAAGGATGTTAAGAAGGTGCTCGGCAATTAGCATCCGCTCAATCAATATGCACTCAGTGTCCCCGCTGCCCTCCATCACTAGGTGATTCAGCCCCGTCTCCTGGCACGCTCGCACGTCGGGGAGCTCCAGCTTTTCTCTTAAAATTTAGCATTCCTGTCTGAAAAAAAAAACAGGGGGGCCGAACGGGAACGTGGCGTTTCATCAGAAAGGGAGGCGTTACACACACAAAAAATAATTAATCCTAGCTTTTCAAACGTTCGATGGCAAATATGCAGTCTGTGTTATAGATCGAAACACAAAAAAATAGCTGCTGTGTCTGTAGGGTTTGCGTGCAAACACACCATCCCCCAAATATTCAAATAAAGTGAAATAATATTCTTCAGAAACGTCATATGGTGCCACTCTCAACGGGCTTATGAAAAGGAAGACGGCAACTAAACAAAATAAAGAGGGTTTGTATATCAAATTAATTCCAGGGTTCAACAAAAAATGTATTCCAAGCTGTGGTTTCTAGTAGAGAAAACAAAAATTAAGGAAAGCCAAATTTAGGAGGAAAGCCTTAAAATTCTCCAGATGGCAGACTATTGCCTTGGGATACAACAAACGGTTTTTTTTTACAACGGCAAAAGCTGGATTATGTTGCATGGGCGTCACGGCAACAGATGTTGAAAGTGCAACTCTAAAGGCACATGAAATCTGCTTGTGTGAGAACTTTGACTATTGACACTCTGTGGCAAGCTCTGCACAGCACAACCCCTCCCCCCCCCCTCCCTCCAAGTGTCGAGCAACGGCACACAAAACGTCAATGCTTAGTTTAGTTTTCTGCACACGGACAGAAATGTGGCGAGTGTGCCATTTGCCTTGGCTGCGGCTGACACAGTTCATAAATCTCAGGGCAATCACTACATTCACCATCTGAGCATCTAAGAGAGCGGGGCCCAGCCATCCAGCCCCCCAGCCCCCCAGGACTCAGCACCAGCTCCCAACCCCAACCCCAACCCCTGCCTCAGCCCCAGGCCCTGTTCCCAGCCCCCAACCCCAGCCCCAGCCCCCTAGCCCCAGCCCCAGCCCCAGTTCCCAGTTCCCAGTTCCCAGCCCCCCAGCCCCAACTCCCAGCCCCAGCCCCAGTCCCAGCCCCCTAGCCCCAGCCCCAGTTCCCAGTTCCCAGCCCCCAGCCCCAACTCCCAGCCCCAGCCCCAGTCCCAGCCCCAGCCCCAACAAAAAATGAAAGCACTTCCAAGAACCCAAGTAAAAATGTTGACACTGTCACGAACTTTCAAGTTCTTCATTTTATTTAGCTAAATCTGAAAATTCTATAAGGCCCAGGGTGCCCTGCTTCCAAGAATTCTACAAGCAGCACAGGCTGCCCTTTCTTCCAAATATACTATAATCTTTTCATGAGTCATGCTTGACAACGGGCATATTTCTATGGCTGTAGGTAACACTTTGAACTTGTGATATTTCCAACACTGCAAATACACATTTGCAATGTCTTGTACAATGATTGTACTGGCTTGTGTTAAATGTGGTTGTATTACATGCACTTACAAATACAGATATTGTGTTTTCTTATATAACGAATCAATCTGTCATTACAGACGCATACATACTGTATAAAAGGAAGAGAACACACACAAAGAGAAGGGGGTAAATCTTTCTCCTGTCAAATATGTTGTACAATAATTGTACTGGCTCTGTACTTAAAAATACAGATATTGTGTTTTCTTGCGTTTCCTATCTATTTTTCCATTAATCTGTACGGATGCACACATAAAAGGAAGAGAAACACATTAAGTAACGCACACAAATAGAAGAAAGAACTCTCACTGAGTTGGGTTTATTTTCGACTTTTCTCCCAATAACAGTTTTTGGTCATTTTATCGCTCTTTTATATTTTTTTCACCCATTGTTCTGTCTGCAAACACGGCAGACAGCAACGCGATATTAATTCACCGTCCTCGGATCTTGTCTCCTTTGCTGTCGAGGTTGAAGTTACAGCGTATCGGACAGAACAGCAGATTCTCTGGAAACCAAACGGCGTTCGTTTTCAAAGGTTCCTTGCTTCCAGCGCACTTACCCGCTGCACGGGTGAGGTCAGCGGAATCAGCCCCATTGAGATAATCAAGCAAAGCATTGTTTGATAGGTACAGTAAAGACCACCTACTGGCTCATGATTCTCCAATGCATTTTTATGGACGTAATGTGGAAATATATACTGCAGTACAAGAAGTGTGTTTCTGAAATAATTGGGCCAAAGCCTACCATTTAATTTAACATCAAAGAAGTTAGTTTATCTCTTTGTGAATGCTGTATTTTAACACGTAGAATATTTATATCAGGTTAAATCTTGCATATTCAGTGATATCAGTGGCATCTGAATATTACATTGATCACATGGTGTAGTATAGACAATCTATTCCTTTGTATGTATAACTCTATTTAAATGTTCTATGGAATTTAATTCACTGATGTCGAAGAGAGGATGTGTTTAACATAGACTAATTTAAAAATACCCATCCAGTTTTTTAGCACATTAATCCCAGTAGTAGACATGTTCATAAAAGGCACAGGAACACCTTGACATCATCCTGAAAAATTCTTTTTAAAAAACAGTTCTTCATTGTAAGTTGTGACTCTATTCAGATTTACGGCATATTGACCCATAATGCTTTCCACAGTGAGTCCCAAGGTTTGCAGCACTACACATTTTCAAGCGCAATCAGATTGTCTTCTTAATTAAATCCCAAATTCCACAGCATTACATTTCCTATTGTTTCTATTGATCCTTTACCGATTCTGGCCAGCAGTGGTACCTCTCTGTTTGGATTCTTGAAAGCATTAACGAGACTGAAAAGATTTTCTCTTATCTAAACATTTTTGATACAGTCTGTTAAACTGCAGCACAACAACTTGCTTTCCCACTTTCCCACCTTCCTCTCGACATGAATCAACAAACAGCAACTCTCAGAGCCTCATTTACTAAGACCTCGAGGACCTGCAAAAGCTTTTAGCACATTCAAAACTAATAACACAATCAATGATTGGTGCAAAACAAACACCACAACCAATTGTTGGCCATGTTACTGGTGTTGTGTGTGCTAAAAGGTTCAGCATGTGCTGAAGCTCTTGGTAAATCAGGCCCTTAGAGTCATAGAGGCTGATACTGGCTCACCCCTTTGTACTGGCACTGTCTATCCTGATCTAAATACCCGTGTGTTGCCACGGGCACAGAGATGCCCAACACTGCCCCTCCTCCATGCCGCGCTAACCCTCATCATGTTCTGCAGGCACGGGTGCGAACCAGTCTGTCTCAAACCCTTCCCTCTCGCGACGCGCTCGTTCCTCGCTCGTCTGATGTGCAAATCAGCTTGTCTCGCAGCCCAAGCTCACTGTGTACATTTAGGCCCACGACTGCCCCTCAATGCCCAAATAAACGCATTCATCTCAGATGCACTTTGTTCCGCGCCCGATTCAAACGTGGTGATTGGCCGCTCTCCAGGACTCAATTCGCTGCCCGAATTAACCGAGGGCACCTCGTCACTGATTAAAATGCTGATTTGCTCGCGGAATTTGAACGTGCAACTGGTTCCCACATCTAGACAGAAAAGACCGTTGGTTCCTCAGACTGGGCCTAAGCATTCAGAGCATCTGCACTAAGCAGAGAGCAAACACTCAGTTTAATTGTCCTCTTTCTTTTATTGTCACAGAATTACTGGTGGAAAAATACTGTCCTCTGTGACATCAAAACAGCCTGGTAAAAAAAATTGAAGGCCATCTTACCATGTAGACAAATGTAACTGATCCACACAATTTCCCAAATTGTCAGCAATTTTACACTTTTTTAATTCATATTTTTGTATATTTCACTAAATTATGCCATTCACATAAATCTAATATCAAGGCAGGAGCAAAAGAAAACATTTAGCAAAATGTTAAAATTAAAAGATGTTACCTTTACACTACTGTAAATCATTTTCTTATACTACAGGCACATCAGCTTATGCAGAACAGTTTATGAGGACTACAGAGTTTAATCAAAGTTCACGACTTTAATCAAAGTTTTAATTACAAGCAGAACCACAGCTACGTAGCAAAACGAATCAAGCTATACCAAAATCAACAGAGCAATATTCACTGAATATTACAGGCAAATAACAAATTAAAATGCACTTAATGGCCCTGTCCCATCATCATTTATGTATTCAATGGTCAACGACTCACTGGAATTAAGCATGCTGAGGCTAAATGAATGAGGTCTGTGATTTGTGCTAATTGCTAAATAGCAAACTATTTCTGCCATCACTACATGTCATCAGCAACATATTGGCTACCTTAAAAGTCTAATCTAGAAATCATCTAGGGGTAAGGGATATATTAGCCATCCAGTAATATCAGCCAAACAAAACAAATGCCTTCTCCTAATTCTGATGCAGAAGGTAACTATAGAGAATTTAAACACGTGAAGACACAGGAAAATAGCTGATGTCATTTCACCTCTAAAACCAGCTGTAAGTTTTGGGAGGAGGGCATATTTCAGAAAAACACCATTTTCAGTTAGGCAATCGGTCAAAGACTGGTCTGGAAACGAACAAAGAAAACAAGCACTGCGGAATTTCTCAACAAAAGGTTAAGACGAAAGGCCCTGACAGTGTAAAATTAGCTGCAGAGTGAGGAACGGCGCCCCTGATTACAGAGCAGGGGACACGGAGCTCACCTTCCTCGGTTTCGTGCCACACGATGCCCTCCAGGTTCACGCTGGTGCCAGGCTCGCAGGGCCCCAGGCAGGCCGGGTCGGTGCCATTGCCCGTCTCCCGGGTGTTGGTGCCGATGGACCGGGTCCGCACCAGCAGCTGTTCGGACGGGGAGGATATGGGCGGGGACGAGGGGGCGTAAGAGGGCGGGGCTTGGGCGGTCGACGGTGGCAAGGCAGGCGCTGGGAACAAGGGTTCCACCTGACAGCAAAAAAAAATGAAAAAAATAAAAAAAGGTCAGGATTGGCTGCAAAATGATTTTCTAGTTTTAGTACTGTTCAGGCCTGGAAGATAAACAGCATAGGAAATTACATTGATCACTAGATTTTTTTTTTTTTTTTTTTGTGCAAATACATCCAACACAGGAAACAGCACCACAATACAATACAATGACTTTTCTATGAAATCATTATTGCATCAGTACTGCTTAGTGATCCGCAGTATCCACACAAAAAAAAAACATAAAGGGCACACAAAATGTGCAAAAGATTCTGCAGCTCATTAATAAAGCCGGATTTTCACTGGAGCCATTGAGATACAACAGCAGGGTCTCAACTGGGATTTCAGCCAACAAAACGAGATGAATTCCTCTAACCGCCACCATTCATCATGGCCTGTGAGAAGCAAGCAGTGCACACTTTTTAATCTTCACACAAAAAAGCGTGAAGATTAACCGCATAACAAGATGTGCACTAAAATGTGGAAGATGCGCACTGCAGTGTAAAGACACAGGGCTTCAATTCTGAGCAAACAAAAGAGACTAAGGCGAGTGCAAGAGCGGGCACATGCCACACAAACCTGGCACATGCCACATAAAGCTGGCACATGCCACGTGAAGTGGGCACATGCCCCATAAAGCTGGCGCATGCCACCTGAAGGGCGCAGTTTCAGCTCGCGACGAGTCGACGGCGTGGCAAACGCGCGGCCGCGTGTGGCGGAGGTCGGCTACGCGTCGCGCGGAACGGCGCACGTCGCTTCCGGGGCAAGCCGCGCGGTAAACACCACAGCCGTTCGTTCAGGCGGGCGACGTCTTCGCCGCAACCTTTGGTCTTTCGAGAAGGAGTCAGCTGTGATTACGTCTTCTGAGATTCGCACGGCTGACTAACACCACAATCAGTATAGACTTGAAGGTCACGGTGTCTGCGCGAGATTGTTAAGCGACTATGGAACCGAGGCGTAGATCAGTTGAACCTTTACTCATTAGTTGATTACATTTTTTGTTTAAACGGAAATATATTTTTTTCTATTCTCCTGTTTTTACTGTCGCAAGAATACTTAAAAGCATTGCGGCATTGCCGTCCTAGCCTTCTGCGTGAAACAGTCACCTTATAAATGATCCTCCATCTTGCAAATCTGTTTATTTACGTTGCTAACGTTATTAACGCAACCAGGCTTACATCATTGATTCGACATTTTATACGAGCCCGATGCTGCTGTAGCCTGTGGCTGTGTGCTGTTGCTCTAAGTAATTAACCACAGCAGTTGTGCCGTTTGCGAGGGGGAGGGAGGAGGGCTCATCTCTTGCTCTCATAAGCAGGCGCTTCTGCAAGCTGACTACAGCAAATTATTAACATTTCCATGTAGCACGATTAATGAGTTACCGCTATTTGTTTTACTAATAAAAGTGTAATTATGTGATTGCTGTCATAAAAGGCTTGTGTCCCAAATCCCACTGTGATCTTTATTTTTCTGGAGAAATTTGACAAGTGAACAGAAAACCGTTACACGTGAAATGCAGTTAAGAGATTAACTGCATTTCATGTAGGTAGGTAGATGGAAAAGTATTGGGACAGCGACACTGTCGCAACTGTGTCACTCGCCCAGTAATTTGGCATTTAAATGTACACATTCACAAGGTATGTTTGACTAGGGGACAACTAGTCAAAAAGGCTGCAATACAAAAATTATCAAACCTCAGCCACATCACAGAGAGTGCTCCTAAAATCGACATGACACATTCCAACATCTGCTTTAAAATGATCTAATCATTTCAGTTGGTGCAATGCTCCACCATTGGCCACCACATTAGGAAGAACGAGAGAAAAGGCTAATGTGCTAGGAGCAAAATACAATGGCAATTGCCTTTCAATTATCAGAGTTCAAACGTACAAATGAAAATGTTTGTATTGACACAAAATTATATGTTGAGCCAACGTTTGTTTGCACCGATACACGCCATAAAATATGTTAATCTCAGTGTAGGTCACAGATTAGCACTCTCTGGCACAGCAAAAACAGTTAGGCTAATTAGCCTTCATTTCACACTTTTGCATTCCCAAAAATGCACAGCAGAGAAAAAATGTTCCCAAGCAATAGCATACATGTGCGATCTGCAAAAAAAGGTAAAGAAAAGTGTAAATGAAGAATGCAAGATAGAGGTTATGGGGGAAAAATATTCAAAAATGTTCTCAGTACAGTCACTGACCCAGACTACCACCTTCCACGATTTCACACTTATTGCAGCCAATTGACACTTTATGACTCATGGTAAATCGTCGGGGTTGTGCAAAAAACCTTCTATGTCCATTTTCTTCTCACTCTGTTCCCGTCCAGCCCTACTACACGACACGGCACTGCAAAACTCCCACGAATCTCTCGACTAATGAAAGTGAGTCAAAAACACCACGTGACTAAACTATTGTGTGTGTGTGTACTGGAAACGTGGAAGGGACTTTCTTCCTGTTCCTGACAATTCAACACAATTCTTGACATTTCAGATGTTGAGTGGCGACCAAAATGACAAACGTGCTTCTCCAAAACTGTCAGAGACATTGTAACCGTTGACATTTTCGGTGCTTTTTACCGATTACTGACGCCGTACAGGAGACAGAAAGGAGCGAGTGGGAGGGTGTGGCCACAGGTGCCCAGTGAGCAGCCATTGTTGGGTACTCAGCATTTGACCCAGTACCCTTTCTCATAAGAGACACATAATGTGGAAGGGGGAAGGCTAGGGAGAACAGCAGAACATGCTGTCCAGCTCTATCTGCTTTGCTCACCAAGCACTGGCAGCTCAATCTCACCCACTCCTCTCCACTCATTCATGGCAACAGCAATCAATGCGTCGAGAGTCTAAACAATAACAACGATAGCATTGGTGGCTAGCTAGCGTGCACACACACACACTCCATCGCGCACGCTGCCTCTGTCCTATCCGCATTTGTCCGGATGAAGCGTTAATGTAAATCAGCCTGAACGCCGTCCAGCTCCATCTCACGAGCAGTGGGAATGTAATGAGCTGTGGATGTATATGCAAATTAACTTCATGACATCACTCAAATATGCAAATTACCAGATGCCATCATCCAGGGATTTAGTGACAAATGTGAAGCTCAGCAGCTACTTGTTTTCTGAGAAAAAGTTGCTGACACCGGGCCCATATATTTTATCCTTGTTAGTCTTCATTATAGATTAATATAAATATGATGCAGCAGTATCAGACCTGGGTCAAATATGTATTTGTTTTGGATTCAAACCCCTGCCTCCTGGTCATATTGGCAGACCCAATTCCACCAGGCAAGATCAATAGAGCACAGAAAAGAATTTGAATCCAAAACAACTAAGTATTTGACACAGGTCTGAGCAATATGTATGGATAAGCAATGACAACGCAGTCAAATGTCAAGCGATCTACAGGAAAAAAGGAAACACCTTGGTTTCCTTACAGTGAAAGCTTCCGGTGTTTTCTGCAACAGTGTGGAGAACTGGTATTTTCCTGGTATTGTTCTCATCTGCTTGTATCCTTAGAAGACGAGGAGGCGCATGACACTGGTGTTACTGCACACGTCCAGGCCTCCCCAGTCACCAGATCTTAGCCCAGCTTAGCATTAACGGGAGAGCCTAGAAAAAACACTTGAGCCATTGTTTTCCAATTCCATCAACCAGGGATGGTTTAGACAGGCTTGAGTGCATACAGGCCGTACAGACCACACATGATGGATCAACACCCTCTTAAGTGACATTACATTACTGTTTCCATCGACATCCTACAGCCCCTGTATAAAATCCATTCTGAAGGACCATAGCTGGGAACAGTCAATGTCATCCCAGTGTAATTTATAATTCACTCATTCAAGTTGATGCTACAAGCTCACTCAAAACGACAGACATTTCAACCTGCTCCTTTTGACAGAAAACTGAATTAGCTTGTTACACATGATTTGCCTCTTATTTTTCCTTCAAGCTCAAACATGGCTAATATTGGCAAACACTGAATGTGGCTCCTTCACACACAGATCAACCACAACGAGAAGGACTGCAATATGAGTACACAATTCACTGAGCCTAAATAACACACAGATACAAGAATACATTTCTTATCACTATTATCGCCAAACTTAAAGGGTTTGCACTCATCATCAATGAAAATTGCCTTTAGTCACACATAATACCAACCCTTTCAGGCAAGTGCAGTCAATGACCTCTCTCTTCGTCTATTAGCAACATGCAAAAATTAGTAAAGATTTGGCTGGCCCTGATCTATCAACAAAAAACGTAACACCTTTGTCTATGCTTACACATTTCCATTATATTGTGCTAAAGATATATGTAGGCACCTATTGTGACCTGCTCTACGTCACTATTTATTGGTAGACATCACAGATATTTCTTGACAGCAAACACAATAAAATGGTGGAAAGTAAATTGTATAAAAACAAGTTCTGAATTCAACAAGGATTGAATGAATAGCAGCTATTGATTGATATATAATAATTCTTCTGAGTATCTGGCACCCTGCGATTGCACTGTAATTGCAGTCCATTCAATCTCAGATCTACTGCTTTTTTTACCATACCGGAAGTGTCAGACCAGACAACACAAGCGCTAATCCGTTTTGGTTACATCCTTTGTTTACTGCCGGCTGTTTTTAACTGGCAGCTCGTCATAATCACGACATTCATTTGTGTTTTTGTTGCGTGCGTAAGGACAAAAGTACAGGCGATCGGGGTTAAACGTTCTTTCTTTACTGTCACGGTGAGCTCACGCTAGCATTCAGGGGGTCAGGAAACACCCGGGTGAATGAAACAAGCCCTGTCGCGGGGACTCTGTCGCGACCGGATTGTGCATTTCTACATGTCCGCGGTCGCCACCAGCATGTCACAATTTGACCTGCTTCCACGGGGCGTATCAATACATTAAGAACAAATATCGCAGCCGGATATACCACCCGCAATCGCTAAAAGAAATATTGTTCTTTAATCAATAAACGCTCTCCAGTCTCACGTATCGATCTGTTGTTGGTGTTCAGACCAATGCTAACACATATTAGATTAGCCTCTCTGCTATGGTCATATTAAATAGGTTTGTCCCAGTAAATTCTCTATGATTTTCTGGGCAATTATTGCTTAGATGGAGTCGCCTTCCGTTCAAACTGAGAAGAGAATGTTATAAACCATGACAGTAGCAGACTGCTGATTGAGCATGAAAATCACAGGCAACACGTCACATTAACATTATATTAGCAATCTAATTCAAACTGTGAAGCTTTCCATTGAGGCAAGGCAATAATTCCTTAACGTTATGTATTTATTATATATTACATAGTTTGTCACAATGTCTCCAGGGCATACAGTACAAGTCATCACTAGCACAGAGTCTGTGTACTCCTGCATACTTCACCACTATAGTGGCATCAATAACAAAACTAATTTGCTTGATAACCTTGAGCAGAGTAGCTTATTAAAAGAAATCATGAGCCATGTAATAATGTGACAAACTTCACCTTCCACATGTGTGGTGCTCATCTCAAGTGGATTCCCAACCCAGATGGCATCCGACTCCGGGCCAGTTCTGTGCCAAGTCCGGCCTGGCAGTGCCGACTTCGGGCCAGAATATCGGGCCAGATCCGGCCCGGAGTCGCCTGCTATCTGGAAATCCTTACCAGTAGAACACACACAAAAAAATAAAAAGTAGGCAGCATAACAGAGTGCAGCGGTGCCATCTCAGCGGTATCGGACGAGATCTTCTTTCTGACAAATATTTTTCTAAAACACGTAAGTAGGCTATAAGATGCTGGTGTCTGCCACACAGCAACAGCAAGCAAAGTGGTGTCCACAGGGACATCTCCCACACCTCAAGCTATATTCCACATGTGACAGGTCAGCTTCAGCTTTCCTCTGTCGGAAGAGAGGAGGCGAGGGACGCGGGCGGCTCTGTAAGCAACTTCAGTAGCTTTCTCTTCTCCTGGCATTGTTCTGTCACTACCTAGCAGGAGTAGCAGAAAAAATCTATCCGCTACTTGCTGCGGTGGCTAATGAGCTAGCTCCCTTGTAAACAGCAGGCCACCACACCCACCCCCACCCCCCCACCCCCCATTATGTGCTAGATTTACTATCTGCAGACTGAAGGTAACAAAGTTCAGGATCCAAATTCAAATCAAGGCAACTATCCCTCTCCTTCTGACAGTACAGTATGTCTGAGGAGCTTTTAGCTATAAGCACTCATGGCTGTGCATCTTGCTGTTTTTCCTATCTTGCTTGCTAACTATCTTTGTCCAGCAATACTAGCTAACTAGTTTGCTATTCTACAGCTTGGCCACATTCACGTTTCCTAACATCAATATTTGTTCTTTCCTCTAACTCACTGCAGTTGTGTTCATTAGACGCTGATATAATATTGCAAGCTCTTCCCAGTGGTAAAATATTGACCATAAGAGCATACTGTAAAAAAACAACATCCCGTAAAAACAGCAGCGATGGTGCTAGGGAAGAACCTGTTAGTATAATTGAAGCATAAATCTTGTTATTTAACTGGATAAATCCTGTTATTTTATGGGACGGCTGTTAAATAATGACTTATTGGCATTGTTCTACATGACTTTGGTAAAAAAAAAAAATTAAAAATTAATTTTTACAAACATGTAAAAATGTGGTTCTTTTAAAGTCTACATAATCTACTTTCTGTATAGTGCTTGTATATCTTTCTTATAGTGTGTTGCCCAGAACTGCACACAATAAGGCAAAGGCATTGTATACCATCACTAAAAATAATAATAATATTAATAATAAGTTTTGAAAATAGATTTACACTATATACCGCAGCATTCAACATAACTGCACCACCACAATTCCTAGACTGTGGGCTTTGTTCGGGTACAAATCTTTTTTTTCTTTCTTTTCTTCAATCTGAATGCATTCTAATTTTGTTCCTCCCGTAAAACATTCCTGGCTTTTATTTATTTTGTGCAGGGAACACAATCGGAATGCGTTTCCACACTTCTGCCTGCTCACACGCGAGGCCCCAGGCAATTAAGCGACAGGCCACTGCATCCGTCACAGCGGACCGAGCGTGGCAGACGTGCGAGAGGATCTGACAGCCCACTGGACGACAGCGAGGCCCCCTTTTAAGCGTCCGCAGGTACGGCGAGGAGGCCGCTGGTTTTCTGTAACTGTTTTTTTCAAACGACCGGTTACTCAAACCGAAAAAAACGTACTCTGCCGTTATGCGCTCATAGGGGGGTGTCTATCCTCACGTCCTTCCCTCGAGCGAATTACAGGAGCTCTGTCTGACTGTGGAAAGTGGGAGCGTGTCTGGCTGAAGGTAGCAGGTTCGCCGTGGAGTCCCAGGTAGCCATATGGTCTAATAGAATGCGCTTTTGGCTAGCGTCCAGGCTACCGCTAGTCCAGCGGATATGATAGCTGTAGCAAAGCTCCCCTAGCGCCAATCATCTCTGGTCCTAAAGGCCTTGACATGCTGACAAGCTCTATGGAAGCACCAGAGAACCATGGGGGATGGGAAATTAGGAGCAGGCTCAGGCTGATATAGAGGAGAGATAACAGACCTGGGTCAAATACGTATTTGTTTTGTATTCAAATACTTTTCTACGCTTTACTGACCTTGTCTGGTGTATTAGAACCAATGAAATACTCTCAAAAAGTGCAAACCCCCACCTTCTGGACATATTGGCAGGCTCAATTACACTAGACAAGATCAATAGAGCACAGAAAAGTATTTGAATCCAAAAATACGTGTTTGACCCAGGTCTGACAGATACCCATTGCGACAACTAGCAATAAGCTCTCACCGCCCTTTTCTCATTTGCTACAGGGATGATTCACAATCTAGTTCTCCAGTGGTACTCAACAGGCCCTCTATGACATCTCCAATGACTTAAAAGTGATGATTCACACTTCAGTTCAGTCGAGTTTAGGGCACTAGGTGCAGACAAAGATAGTGAGCAAATAATGGCCCATATTGACCCATGTGAAGTCAATAGTTTTAAGAAGATATTGGGACCAGTGCAGCCTGTATGTGCTGTGGCACAGCCTACCAGTGTCTGGGATCATACGGGAAGAATATACGAAACCGCTGTTCACCGAGAGAGTCAGTCGACTCGCGCTCACTCGATGGAAGTTGAAAGCGCCGTCTCAATTTGGTTTGATTGGGCTCGTCGCGAGAGCAGAGAGAACAAAGAGCAAATCAAGCGGGGCCGACAGCGGCCTGACATTTGACGACGCGAAAGCTGACATTTCAGGATCCCGCATTTCCCGCTCGCACAAGCTACCGCGGCTCGGCGCGCTCGAGTCTGGCTCAATTTTAACCGAAATCACCCCGCTACTGTAGGCCTACCTACCCCAAAATCAGATAGGGGGAAACGGACACTTGCCCATCGCGAGGTCTGAGTTTATTTTCTGCCCCAGACAAATATGAAAATTAATGTAGGCATCTGTCAATATTTGAGCCACTATTGAAGTACTTGTGGTAGTTAGCACTCTACTAGCATGGGGGCAGAAACAGCATAATATAGCCTAATGATACTGTATAGGCTAAATCCAATAACATATACCCAGTAATTCAGAGGACATTTATGTGTATAAACAACTGTAATGTGCTGCATATCAAGCATAAAAATAGAGGCAAATATGTGCCTCTTTTACTTCTGCTGCACCACTTCATCGCCTGGTCTGTGTCACATTGACTGCTGGTGTACATGTCATCATCCAGGCTGTTACAGTGCAAGTACTACACCGCAACTCACTGACAGTTGTAGTGTGAACATCGTTCCCACGCGTCAACAACACATGCAGTAAGCGCACGAGTGCATCTAAACCACGCAAGAAAAATGCCTTCAGTACCATTACGGGTGTTACCAGAACCCTCCACCTTTAGTTTTTAACTTTTAATTTTCGTAAATTTAACTGTCAGCTAGCCTCACAGGCAGGTCACTATTGACGAACTCGCTCCGCAAGACCAACGTAAGAATTTGTCGTACTGCACGTTTGTACCATCCTTGCCACTTGTGCATTTGGATTCTGCGGTTTATATTGGTCCATTATTTGTCCATCATATGATGCCGCAATAGCAACTGTGGATTAACTGGTCCACACAGTAGGCCTTAAAAAGCCTGGGAATTTCCTGTCCATCCACTGGCTGACCTGCATGCACCTGACAGGGCTTTTATAACCGCTGCACAGCAGGTTATAAGCCTAAATGATCTATGCCTGTGGCCTGCACAAATGTGGCTCCAATTATTTACCCCACTCATCTGTTTGAGATCAGCAGCACAAAGAAAAATATGCTGACCTAGTCACGCACTTAAAAGAGAGTTTACCCAAAAAAAATAGAAAATAAATGTATTTTTAATCAACCCACAATATATTTATGTATGGAAAAAAAAGTTATTAAATTATACCATACAAATTGTCCACAAATCCATTTTGAGAGCTTGTAGTGTCAGCAAGGTCTTTCTTAGTTTTAAGACCAAGCTCTAGGGTGAGCCTCCAAGGTTGTCTACTGGATTTTAAGAGCGATACAGCTGGTGCATGCAAGTGGCCACCAGCCAACTTTGCACCCTCAATTCTCAAAATCCCTTAACAGCATATAGACTGCATTGTCAGGAGATGCATTCAGGAGAACTCCACTCTTCTCTGACATTTAATACATAAAGATATTTGTGCATTTATATCAACAATCCTCAGATATTGTCACACATTCTGGTGATTTTTGGGGTTCTTGTGAGGATCATGTTCCAAGAGGGTTCTTGTTCTACTTTAAGACTGCAGGTAGTTTGCTTCAAATTGCAGCTTCTCCTGCAAGGCAAGTGTTCTGAAACCAGTTCAGTTCCTGACAACCCACACATATTCATTTTAACCAATATACCTCACCAGCCTGACATGTTAAATAGAAAATGTGGTTGCCATACTCTTGCAACATAGTCTACAAGTAAAGTACCTTGTTATAGAACATAGTGGCTGTCTTCAGTGATAGAGAACATAAGGGTAGCTGTTAGCTCAGTAAGTTTTTTTTTCTTTTTCTTTCTGAATGAAGGGCAACAACCGGGCCATCATATTGATTGGAATATTAGTGTTTGAAGAAAATAAATAAGATGATAAGCTGTCCTTTCCTTTCCACAGTGTGGGTAACATGCTTTGAAAATGTGCCTTTGATGCGGTCTTTCCTAAAGACATCTCTCGTCAAACCGCCATAATGACAAACTGTGCTGACTGCAAATTTAGCATATAAAACATGGACAGTCCTCTTCTCCTCTGTGTAATGGTATGCAAACAGTGTTAGCAGAAACAACTACAGCAACAGCCACAACAACAACAATAATAATAATTAAAGTCCCTTGTTCTTAATCACCTTGAAAATATGTATATATCTATATTAATATGTATTTAGCAGTCCACTGAGAAACACTGGATGCTGAAAGGACAAGGATGTCCGTAGAAATGACACAACCACACAGTTACTGTGAAATATGAATAAGAAAATAAACCATAAGTGAATGAAATATCTCATAAAAATGGCAGTGCACATGCATAGCTAATCAATAACTGCCAACTTCTCATGGGCATTGTATCCATGTTTCCTTCATAATTATCATGAACCTCCATCAGAAATATCTGTATTATTTCCTGGGTGCCAAGGTCATAAATAATTTATAAATAGCATGTTTATTTACAAAAGTAACTGACAGTCTGTATTTCATTTGATTAAATTTTAATTTTGCTGGCCCATTTACTTATCTCTCTCTGTCTCTTTCTGTCTCTCTCACACACACAGGCCTATATATATATATATATATATATATATATATATATATATATATATATATATATATAAACTCATACCGCCTTGCTAAACCAACAAATACATTTTCAAGTTTATAGATCTGTGAAGCATTCCCCTAGACACCCCTAGCCCCAGCGGGGTTTTTTTCCTAACTCTATAACCGTACAGGACTTAATAGCTATTGTGCAGTGTAATTTGAATTGCCGCATCAAGTTCTTAATAACCGTGACAACCATCTATATTTCAGCACCCATCCAAACACGTACAGGAAAAGAGCTGGTTTGTTCATGGCCAATAGCAAATTAAATCACGGACGTATTTTCGGAATTGATATGCAAAATGCACAGCCAGATTTCTCGCGAACGGAACAATCGGCTCCGGTGAATAAAAGGACATCTTACCTTCTCGGTTTTCAATTTCTTTGCAGGTGTGCCGATTTCGTCATCGTTCTTCTTTCCGACAATAGTGTTGCCCATTATCCCTGAATCCATGCCACTTTTGGAAATGTCTCCTATCCCGTTGTCTCCGCAATGACACGGGCTCCCTTTTCCAGCAAATCCGCACCGATTGCCAGATACAGGACTGAAGTCGGGGCTCGTTTGTTTAACATCTTGCTTCTCTTTCTTCGCCCTGGCGACATCCCTCTCCCTTTTCAATCCCCTGGTTTGATTTTTGCCATTTTTTTCCTCTTTGCCTTTGGCGCATGAAACGGTTACATCACTAGTGTTTGGGTTACTGACCGCTTGGCCCAGTGCTGAATTCATCCCAAACGCTTCTCCTGGGCGTCCTTGAGCGTCTTGCGTTTTACCAGCATATATATCAGGAAGTCCAAACAGGGTAGGAGCCGAGGCAGATTTACAGATGTCCTTACAAGTTTTGCTCCTTTTCACTTTGGATTTACCATTCTCCTTGTTGTAATTTCCCGAGGGACCGGGGGGCTGGACGGATGGAAATGTAAGGCCACCTGATATGGCTGATGTTGCTTTAGAACAAGTAGATGCCAGCCCCTCGCAATCTTTTGAGCTGCCTTTGCTATTCACGAAACGATTCATCTCCAATTTCTGTCGGTCTTTCTCCAAATCGGCATCCAAGTCAATTATCAAATTACCAACCCCAATTTCCCAGTCATCCCCGCTGTCGTAGGTTTCAACTCCGTTTGGCTCCACACTCTTCTCAACTGTGGAAGTGACTGACATCCTGATAGTAGAAATTCTGACAGAAAACGATGATGAATCCCCCGGCGTTAAGATGGGAGGGCATTCGTCGTTTTTTTCAGTCTCTACCTAGGCTTTCTGTTAGCTTGAATTCGTAAGATGGCAATCAGCTCCATTACGCCCTGTGGCAAAAGCGAGGGAAAAGTTGTTCTGTTGTTCACGTCCATGCCCTGCATGGACATAAAGCTATTATGTTAACTTAGGTTAGCGTTGCAATGCTCGAGCGCCCTGACCTCATCCAGGTTGTCTGGCATGGATTTATCAGAGACGAAGATTAATAAATAATAATAATGGCTAAACCCACAACGCACTTGTGTTTTCACCATCAATGTCATGTATGGTTAGGTCTTAAATTAACATTTTAAAGGGGGACGTATCTCTCCATACGTTATTTGCATTTATTCCCTGTAAAATCCGTTAGAAAGTCTCATCTGCTCAAAAATCGCAACGACCAGCATTCCTTGCAATAGCCTATATTTCATGATGACCACCGCAGTGAATTTAAAATCTTGAATAAATCCGACCTTTAGATGAAAAAAACAAATCCTTGCCATAATATTCTGGTCTTTCTTACCTTCTCTTCCGTCAAAACATTTTCCCTTCACTGAGGGTTGAAATCAAACAGTACAATTATTTAAAACCTCATATTGTTGATGTTGATGCCACAAATCTAGATCGATGTGCGTTAAATGCCACCGTCAGACTGAATTATTCAATATTCCCCGTGGCAAATGAATCGAGATCTCCATCTTTTCCTTGCCTTTCGCAGAGACAAGAAATGTTAAAGCGGCACATGTCAACCCCACAGAACTGAGAGTATTTACGTGAGAAAGCCAAACCAAACGAGCCCAAGGCATTGAGTTTTCAAACTTTACGTTCATCCTAGGCTACACACGACAATCCGGCTCAAATGCATAGCTAATGATGGCATGACACAAACCTACGGGCAGCCGCTTGAAACATGACAGAATTTTGCTATGCCTGGGATAAATTACCGAGAAAAAATGAAGAAGGTGAAAAATGTGGAGTGGAATTTGATTCGTGTCTGGACCGGCACCGCTTTAGACTGCTTTGCTCCAAGCGACAGTGCTTGGTACCCTTTCTCAGTGTCAATATTAAAACAAAGCCGTCGTACTACTTAGATCACACCTATTCGCAATGCAATACGTGCGGCACGTAGCCCATCGCCGAAAAGCCTAGGGTAAATACCATTTAGACTAAATAGTCATTTGATGACGGATGGCAAAAACTGACCAGCATCGTCTGATCGTTAACAATTGTCCAAATAAAACCCAATACAAGCCTGTAGGCTGTATCTTAATCGTTACATTTTCCAATTATAATTGTGCCAAAACTATACTGAGTATGTTACGCCTATATTATCAGTATTGATCTTTGTAAATTGCAATGTTCCGCAGCTGATATTTGCAAAGCTGGTTAAAATGGCCAAAATATCGCTTTACGTTTTAAAAAGGCAATACAACGCCTCGGATACAGATGTGTCATTAAATGGAATAGCAGCGCGTCCACTGGCGAACAATTTCCACTCGTGCATAACTATTAACACCAGCCATGCCGAGAGCAAGTCGCTGTGCTGTCTGTATAGCTTGCATTTGTCTCTTCCACAACGGTACGTTGACGTGTAGGTAGTGCCAGTAAATGGCCATCACTGGTTATTTACAATAATAAGATATTGTAAAACCCCAGTTCTCCCTGCGCCTGACATCTGTGGTCCGAAAACACAAGTGTTAATATGAAGGCAGGGACCCTCTTTGTTCTAAATAGCCTTCCCGACTCAGCCAATCAGATCCGTACTTTCGTGAAACTACAGGTTCTGATTGGTAAACAGATTCTCCTTTGCCAGAGGATCTTTTCGCTACACAAAATTACAGGATAGCCAGTTTGTGAAATAAAACAAAGATATGATTACTAAAATTGAGCATGCATTCATCGTGTAATCGCAGGGTTTGATGGGAAAACACGATTTCCGCAGTTGGTGGGCTTTTATACACAGGAATAATTAATGTGATGACAAATTAAGGGAAATTGTAAGCATGCAATATTTTTAAAGTGCTGGTGTAAATTTATGAATTACACCCTTGCTTCGCGACGCCATTTTACGCGCTAGTAATTAGTGATGCATTTGAAAAGTAATTACCCTTTATTTCAGTACCATTTTGATCAGCTTCTTCGGCTGCTCCCAGTTACTTAGGTTGCTTCATTGCCTAATTAATTCGCTAAAAATAAGAAATAAAAACCTTCAAAAGGACCACTGGAAAACATCAAAACCGTGTTTTCAGAGCTATTCTCTTCTAACCAGTGGACTGTGAAGAGTAACGAATGATCTGTTGCCATTTAATTTCTAGAATATAGTGAAATTTCAGCCTACTGGACATATTATTCGTTTGTTTACTTGTTAGTCAATTGAAACAATTAATTGCACTCTATGCACCTGGCAAGCAAAAAAATATAATTATTATAATTTATTATAATGATCAATATCCAAATGCTTGTTTTTTTCCATTGCATAAAATTTGAATCAACCACATTTAGATGTGTAACTCCATCTGTCTCTTCCTCTTCGCTCTGGGCTCAAGAATGAAGTCGACTTATGTAACTGTGCCAAATAATATGTATTTTATTAACTGTGAACTCCATAATGTTTGTGACAAAGATATTCATATTTTTTTCTTGATTTGACTCTGTACACCACAATTTTTTATTTATACAGTACAGTGGTATAATGTTACTTTGCAAACGTAATATATATCTCTGCTGTAATGTGCAAATAAATAGAATCCCTATATTTCTATCTATTCCAGTCCGAGAAACAGAGTAGCCAATGTATAAATATTAGTATCTTTAAACGGAATCAACAACCATCTGCTGAAATAAATCACCGTAAACAACTGCAAAAAGGTCATTATTCCTGGCTGGCAAGTTTTCATTTTCTTTCATTCAAGGTCTGAAAACATACCTCTGCTAATTGAGATTTTATGATACTTTTTAGTCAGGTGCTATATAATGAGTTGTAAAGCACATGCGTGTGACCACTTTAAATTCCATCGCTCAGTGAACAGCAGCGTATACAAGGAAATATTTTGGAGTTCTTGGGTGGAAAGGTCAGCCCTGTACTGGCAATACAATGTTCTTAAACGTCTTGCCTGGACCTACTAAAATTAACCCACAAATGTACAAATTCAAATCCTGTTCAGTAATATCCAAATGTTTTGTTTTGATTAGGCATTATCCAGTTGCCACGGTTACGGAATTCTGAGACTCTTCACAGCAGAGTGACCCGAGGTAAAAAATTGAGTGTCATGTGACAGTACAGTAGCCCTCCCGAAATGGCCCAGTAAACACTGCCCTGAAAATGGGATATAAACAGGGAGCTGTCAGCCCAGGCGCCCTGTTGTGCTCCTATCATGGCAGCTTCATATCGACTCCCCTGTATCAGCAGGATAACCCCCCTGACATGAATTCCCCTCAGTCGCGCTGCCGTCTTCAAAAAGTATCCCCTTCAAGCCCTTCGCATCCTAGCAACAAGCCCAGGACCATTGATGCGCTATTGATTTTCCTCCTCGAACCCCGCATCTCCCTGGAAAAGCTCACCAGTCAACAACTAGCAAACAATTAAATACACCCCTTGACTGGGGAAATGAACAAAGGTAATTCACTGCACACAATTGTGTCTACCGCCAGTGTAGGCCGTAGCCAATCATGCCTGTGGTGCACATATTAATTGAAATTTTAAGGATTTTAAGGTGCTCAAAGTGCATGGATGCTACATGAGTTGCAACTTTGCTGTTCTATTTCTATCTGTATGCTACCAGGAAGAGAGCTCCAGGACTTAAAAGCACCCTTTAATAAAAGCTGAGAATCGAATCTGCACTTTAACCACATGTGAACTGGTTGATTATAAATAAAAAATTGTGGAGTACAGAGCCAAATCAAGAAAAAATAGGTCTTTGTCCAAAACATTATGGAGCTCTCTGCACATTGCAGAAACCATTTTTTTTTTAAATCATAAGCAAATGGAGCAGGTAATGTGGTTTAATATATCTTTTTGTAAAATGCTTTTTTTATATATGTACATGGCCACTGAAGGTGTTTTACAAAATATCAGAATGTTACAATATGGTATTAATTGCATTTATATAAAACAAAAACATTGTTTTATACATTTAAAAGGCTGCCATTGTGTTTTCAGATTTACTGTTTAAAATGTATTTAATTTTACCTTTTTCAAAGGTCAAACATATTGCAGCAACCTAAGCAGAATTGCATTATAATGGGCATGAATGACAGAACAGTGAAATGGCTTCAACTCCCAACTTGACCAAATTACCAATTATATGTGGATTAACTCTGCATGTGTGTAAGGTTAAAAATAAATCAGTCAGCAGTGGCAACTGTGCCTCAAGCCACAGGCAACCATTATTCCTGCTTCTGAAAATGCAGAGGATATGCTCAGTTTAAACAATCTGCCAAACCACAGCTATGAAAAATTACAATAAATAGTAAGCATTTATGTAAAGGATATTTTAGATCAATTGTGTTGCAGGGAATTGTGTTGCTTTCAGCATGTGGATGATTTTGGCATTTGCGTGTTTGCCTGTTGGATTGTACAGTAAAAACCACTTTTTTATGTCAGTTAATATGAAGAGTCATTCTATTGTGCAAAGACAGGAAACAAGACTTAGAGGAGACTTAGACTGAGCAAAGATTTAGAAAGATTTATGCAAAGACTATGACCAGCTAAAGAGAAGAATGTTTTGCAAAAATGTGTTTTTTTTCCCCCATGTAACTATTTGTTTATTTCAAAAATGGAAAGCATTACGGTTTAAAAAATGACGTATGAAAAATAATCTTATTTGTCCAAAATGGCTACCTGGGGTCACCACAGGACATCCAGTCTCACTATAGTTGAGCGTGTGTTGATTTCTTCACCCAGAAAGGCTCTTAACCGAGTGCCTGATGGCTCTCGCAGAGCTGGGAGCAGTGCTTAGAGATGCTCCTGTTATTTATTCTACGCCCAGTCCTTCGTGCAGATGGATCTAGCATCGGGCTCAAGCGGTCCAGGTGGTCATATGCTCAGGGTACTCGGTAACAGATGAGACAGAGAACCTGGGAACACGAGAGGAATACAGAACTGCAGAGAGTCTTATTAACCACACAGAGAGGGGGGGGGGGGGAGAGAGAGGGAGAAAGAGAGGGGGGGAGAGAGAGCGAGAGAGACAGAGAGAGAGAGAGAGAGAAAGCGAGCGAGAGAGACAGAGAGAGCAAGCGAGAGAGGAGAGAGAGAATGAGAGAGAGAGAGCGAGAGAGACAGAGAGAGAGAGAGAGAGAAAGCGAGCGAGAGAGACAGAGAGAGCAAGCGAGAGAGAAGGAGAGAGGGAATGAGAGAGAGAGAGCGAGAGGGAGAGAGAGAGAAAGCGAGCGAGAGAGAGAGAGAGATAAAGCGAGCGAGAGAGAGAGAGAGAGAGACCGACAGCTGGACAGCTTAACCTGTCTCTGGTGTCTCATGTATTTTCGTTTCATCTCAGTTGGATTTCTATGAAAATCTGTATTAAGTAGTTAGGATAATTCCTGCAATATTGAATTTGTTATGCTTTGTGTAGTAGGGAGAATAGGTATCACACTATTTTTCACTCTTCTGTACTTACAAATATATACAAACAGGTATTTTACCAGTGTATCCAAGATCAGGACTTGATTTAATTGCTTAGATTCTGGATGACTACAACGGCTACAATCATTGCTACAAGTAAACTCAAAGACTGACTTTTGTTTTATACACACCCTTTATAAAATGTACTGAATGGGGTTTGTCTGAAAATAATCTTATAAAGTTCACAACAGGCTCACAGAGTGCTTTGCATATTCAAATAAGTCAGTGTCCATGAAATTCAAATTCGAAACCCAAAGGAAATCTTGCTAACCAGACCATTACTAGCACAGGAAACCCATCTGCTTTAGTATATAGGACTAAATGCAAATCAATGTTCAGTTCCATTGAGGAGTCACCTATCAATATCAACACACAGAGTAGGAACAGAACTTACCCATTGGAGTACATGAGTCCAGGTACAGCCATTTTGTTTCTCTCTGTACAATGTTCTAATCAAACACTGACATGAAGCTAACTGTATGTTTGATATGAAATCTCAATGGCATTTCTGCAACTTTTTCCACTGCTTGTTTCTGCACTTTACTTTACACTTTACACAAATTGTGGAAACTGCAGAGAAATTACAGGAAATGAGTAGCCAGTGATCATTTTCATGTAATAAAATGGTAATTCTTTCATTAACTGAAATAAACTGTTGCGTGGCACGGGAGACGATGACTCACCAGAACAGTGGTTCAGAACAGATGGAGTACACAACACAAGGAGTACACTTGACCCTCAGACCAGGATTAGGGCTCCCCTATGATGTTATTATTTTGCGATACCTTGCCTACGATAACTATTCTTTCTTCCAGCAGTGTCCTCAAGCAATTTCTTTCCACGCCCACAAATACTACAATATTTCTGATTCTGCAGAACTGTGATATGTCTTGGATGTGTGCTCTGAATTTATTGTGTGTTGGTACTTCTGTACAGTTTATGATGATGTGTACAGACGGGTCCACAGGGGATTGCTGGTCCTCGTTCCTCCTGCAAAACTTTTCTATGGCAAACAGAAAAGCTGACCAAAAATAACATCAAAATAACTCCTGTGTTTACCATGCCGGCTGGGCACCTACAGGGGACTTTGTCTTGTTTTTTTTGTCAGATGTTGGCAAACACTGCAAGGTCCACAAAGACCACAGAGAGTTGTGATGTTACTACAGTGCTTTGACGCTATGCAAAATCATATATGCCATTACACAATACAGTACACATTATCATGCGTCATCACGATGGAGAAGAAAACATAACAGAGGATATTTCAATATTCCGTGAGATGTCTACACAATGTCAGCTAAACAGTTTGACAGACATTTCAGTTTAGACTGCAATAATTCTGTGGACCAATAACATTCTGTACCTGATGTGCTAACCTTTAACCTTACCCAGGTACATGTACAGTTGATACTACAAAAACACTGCTAGACAGAAATTTCCTCAGTATTCAGGAAACATGTCAACAGGATCAATTTGACAAGTCCCAAGCATGCTTTTCACAAAGCCAGTCAATGCAAGAGTAACACATCTTCACTGCAAGTTAGGAAAGAGATTTTTTTTCTGATTTAGTATTCTTACAAGTAGTCTTGGCCATTAAAAAAACCGCACATATGCATTTCTGCCACTCAAACTCCATGAGAATGGCTTGTCACTGCTTTACTCTAGAAGCAAATCACTTTGGATCTTTACTAATTTGTCAGAAAAATGAACTACACTCCAAGAAATACAGAGAATTGGGGAAATGTGGTGCCCTTTGAGCTATTGTTAGGCACACTCAGGACAGGCTGGAGATTCTGCTGCACAGACAGGATAGAAAAAAGATACCGCAAAAAAGATAAAGGAAGAGAAAGTGAGTCAGATGTAATCACGGTTGGGAAACCCCTTGGGGAGCAAGCTGTGCTGACCATGAATTCAGAGGGCACACACTGAATATATAGCGAAAGTTTGACAAGAAAACATCTCAACCCAACTCCCTGATTTGTGTTGACTTTTCCAGAGGTCACACTGCAGCTATACTGTGCCGCACCGACTGCAAACAGGCAAACTTCCAAACCGAGAGGTGATTTTCTCATACAGGGGAAAAGCTGAAACAATGGCTATTTCAGAGCCCCCGTCAGAGCTGCAGATGACTGTATTTCAAAAAAGTAGCTCTGGACCGGTGTATTTTGCACCTCACGGTTTATACAGCAAAATAAAAAAAGATCATTGCACCTGTGACTGTGCTATGCTTACACGTGGTATGAGAATCATTTTGAATAGCACTGTTGGCAACGGAACCTTCAGTATATAATGAGACGTACAGTATGCTTCAGCGTGTGTTTTTGCATGTCCCTTAATGAGCTAGTTAGTTCAAGCTACGGCAGGCTGATGTAAGACTTTCGTCTCACACTACTGGTGCGACAAATATATTCATGTGTCACTTCCAGAAAGATAATCCTTTTCTGCAAAATGGTGGCATTTCAAGTAATTTCCTGCCACAACTCTCGAGTCACAGCAAATGTTCTGACAGGACTCACAGAGGCTCAACTCATCTCCGCCACCATCATTTTAGGCCACGAACCTGAGTGATACCGTACAGGGCAGTCAGATTCCACCTGATCGCTCAGTCTCATTACTCTGAGAAAGCAACAGTGGCATCTATTTAGCCAACTCAACTTGCTTTCATTTGGAAATTTGTCGAGGAACCAGTAAAGAACCACAACTCTGCAATAAATAGGAATAGGTATTGACCGGTATGAGTCATAAAGTTCAATTTTTAAAAAGGGAATCAAAATGTCTCTGTGCACCTCAGTAGGGTATTTTATTGTAATTGGATAAGAGGGGAGAAGCTGGCTTTGCAACTTTTATTTTCAAATGCAGCCTAGGCAATGCCATTGCACATACCTTTGGAAACATTTGTTGTGCTCATAATATACAGTACATCTCGGGGGATAACTACTACCAACAATAATAAACTAGTTAGTTTCCAACACCTCTTGATTCCAGCACAATAGCTCCAGTCAGAAGTCAGATAGAAACTATATTTTTTACTATGACCTGAGGCTCAAGAGGGGAGGTTGCAAATAAATATGACGCCTCAAAGCTCAGACTCATTTTTACAAAATAAACGTAGACCACCATCAGCCGAAATGTGGCAAATGGTTCTGAAACGAACAGCGTTACTGTATAGCCTATGACAGGCTTACATGTTGCCACTACGGTGGTCACCTCGCTTAAATATTACAATTTGCTGATTTATTTGACCTTAAGGCATTTTCTTACCTGCGTGTGCTATTGAAACTATGTGGGGCAAACGGTTACTGCAGGCAATTGGAACACCGTTGTCCACTAGGTGCACGTACGCGAGACTTCGGACAGAGTTGAGCAATGTTTTTTTTCCACCGCTGGAAAATGCTTTGACGCGCACAAGTTAATTTAGTAAGCATTTAGTAAGTTACTTGACTATATTTTGTACAGCTTGCAGCCAAGATAATGGAATATCTCCACGGGCACCAAAGGAGGAAGCAGGGTTTTGTGTATTGAAATTTGTTCCCTCCTCCCTCTCTCCCTCGTGGACTTTCTCCGCTTGATTGAAATTTCCTGGGAAGGGCCTTTTCCCCAAGTTGAACCTATGGGCGGTGGAAGAGACATCTCGATCGAGCCTACTTAGGTAGCTGGCTAGTTAGGCGGAAGGAGGCCAGGGGAAGGGAGTCAGTTACCGGGCAGTCCCTAACGAGATGGTACTGATGACCGACCAGCCGCAAAGTCCTTTAACTCCTCTCTCTTCACCAGATGAAGCCAAATCCGTTAAGACGAACGGCAGGAAAGAATCAAGAGATATACACTTCATGTAAGTTTGTATGGAACTCACAAAACTTGCCATTGTCTTATAGTTACGGCCTAAGTTACATGACGATCTTGTTACTTTATCTCGTAGTGCTTTGCTAAATTAAAAGGGTTGCATGTGGGCTACTGCTGCTAAATTAAGCTGGCAGCTCGCTTGCAACCGGCAGTTACTTTGTTTAGATCTCCGACCTTTGTCGCGAAGAGTCCTTGTCCTTTTGTTTTTATTTTAACCGTGTCATTTTGTTTTTAAAACTGTCGAAATAAATGCAAAATGACCGAAACGATGTTTCCTGAATGTTATTGGTATTAGTTTGTAAGCGTGGCCTTTTGTTTGTCTTTTGCAAACAAAGCCACTAACTCGCAAGTACGTACCTTCGGCAGTAGTGTTATGCAGTAGAAGTTCAGCTGTGGTAGCTTGTTTCGCTGTAGTCGCCTTTCGTAACGGAACTATATGGCCCATAAATATTTTTATTGGCTCGTTTAAATTGCTATTGTCAGTGGCATAGATATGGTGTACAAAGTAGATTATGCGCAAAATAATTTTATTTGTTTTCCATAGCCTAAGCCAAATAAATTGTTTTACGGTAGCCAACTTTATGGAACGGAATCTGCGCCAACGCATTATTTTCTAGAAATCTGACACACTTCTGCTCGCTTTACTGTAAACTAAATGACTGGAATTACAGATGGGATATGCCGCTTGGCAGCTAGGACCACGATTAGAACTTTTATAAAAACTTCCACCGTTACGGTAGCCTACCAGCAGGGCAAGCAACGTTGTCTGCTTGATGTAGGCTCAGCAGAAGCAATTTAATGGAGTTAAGTTTTCCATCGATATTAAACTGATTGATTATTTAATCATGTAGTAAAACTTGAATATTGTTTCAATAGACCTTATTTTGTTTGCCTAAAGTATTTTTTCCTCCTTAATAAACATTATACGACAATATAGCCTAATGGTAAAATTATATAAATGTGAAATATGTAAAATGCCCTTTTAATATGCAGTTCTCGACCCATTGTGTTACCATTGTAGACCAACTAATGCTTTGTAAAAATGAATTTGGAGTAGCTATGTTGACTCTTGCATCATTGATAGAAGTAAACTGTGGTAGAAATTATATTGTGTGCAGTGTTTTAAGAACCCATTGCTCCTCTCATTCATCCTCACTGCAGTTAAAAAAAAATATCTCTTGAATTGACATTGATTAGTTATGCAATTTTGTGTTTGCCCCTTTGTTTGAATCCTACATTTGCCTGCATTCTGTGTCCTACTTAGGGCTGAATTAGCCTATGTGATCAATTATTTATAAACATCATATCTGTGCCACACACAAAAGTACAAAAGCAAACGCACGGCCTTCCCTGTTGTACTTTCAATCCTTTGCAGATTTATTTATTGTTGGTCCTTAATCGGTATCCTGTGATTGGTGTGCAGCTTCGAGGCGGAGAATGGAGGAGAGGAGAAGCAGAGGAGAAACGGGAGGCCTGGAGCTGACCTGCAGCTGTTGCTGGAGGCCGAGTCAGATCTGTCCGAGAGCAGAAGGAAGCCTACGCTCGTGAGGTGAGGCGTTTTGCGTGTCTGTTCCCTGGAGATTCCTTTATTCCACTGGCCTGTGGGTGAGGTATATAGAGTGCTTTCGGTCAAGTTAGGAGTTTGAAGAAAGCACAAGTCCTCTACTTGATTATGGATTTATTTTTTACTGCAGAATTCATGGCAAAGTCACGCAGTAGTTGAATTCCTCTGTGCCTGGTCAATATCACTGACTGGGCTGTGTGTACAGTGTGCAAAACTGCCATGTTAGTTTGCAACAGGTTACATTGCACAACCAGTATTGACATAACCTCACTTCAATGTTGGTTACGTTTTTTTTTTGGTTTTTTTTGGCGGCAGAAAGTTGCAAAGAAACATTCTGTCCTGTGTAACTCCTCATTAATCCACACATGGTTTCTGTATGTGAACCGTGTAACATGGGCAGCTTTTCGTTTTCAGGTCCAAAACATTTGATCATTCGCCTCTCTCGCAAATATCCAGTGACTGTGAAGTAAAGATCGAGCGGAAGAAGTCTCTGACCAATCAGGTTTGTGCTGGAGAACCGTCTGCTTGCATTTATCAACCTTTATCAATTTTCCTAGGAATTTTGCATACAAAGCCCTTTCTACGCATGTTTTAAAATAAATTACAAATAAGTGCAAACTCCTTTTAGTATCACCAATATTGTGGGGTAGTGAATTTCTCCTAGTGATACTGGTTTTATACTTAGGGGATCTGTCAAAACTATTCAATTGAAATAATTTTTCTTCTTTCAGTTCTCAAAGACAAATGCCCAGTATCACAAGGTTTTTGCCGAGATCAGTAAGGATGAGCTGCTTCGACAAAGTAAGTCATTTTGAGCATGTGCTGCACTTTTTCCAGTTTGTCAGTTAGGGGTAATTGATACAGGGCCTGTTTAGGATGGCTTGTCCATTTTAGTTCAGACTGCCATCTCCCCATCTCCTTGTTCTGTATATAATAGAAAGTGTGTGCTTTAAACACACAGCTCAGTCAGGACTGTTTTGTAATAATTATGCAAGCCCACTTGTGTGATTAATCTTCTCTGCGTGGTGTAGTTCAGTGTCACGGTTTACATTCCCTCTGAGCGTATCGGTTGGCCCGGGCTAGATCTCTGAGCTCATTTCTGGGTACGCACGCACGCACACACACACACACACACACACAATATGGACACAAAAGTAGGGCGAGAGGAAGTAGGAGTAGTTTCCGATGTGTGGAATCGGCAGTTGGGGGTGTTTTTGTTGATGCGCGTAATCACCTGTAACCGAGGCGATGCAGAAGGGCGTTTGTGCGCTGCGCTGCGTTATGAAACACTTGCAAACGGTGGTCCGGTGAGGCGTGTGGTTGGTTAATTTGAGAAACGGCATCAGAGCGTGTTGCAATAACAGATATTTCTCAATGGACTGAGAGTGTGTGTGTGTAGCTCCTTAAATAGCTGCATTCACCTGGGTGTGGGCCACACCTTCGGCAGCCTTTCTTCAGGCGTTGGTGTAAACGAAGAGCTCCGTTGAGAAACGCATGTTAAATTAGTTTGCTATTCAGGGCCGACTTGCACTTTTTTTTTTTTTGTTGCAGAAACCATAGCCACTGCAGTGTAGATATAGCTAGCTTCCTGACCTTTAAAACCCCTGATTTGATTCCTCAAAGACGCAGATTTGAAACGAAAACAAATAATGTTTCTGTTACACTCCACTTGACTGTTAATTTCTCGCAGCCTCATTGTTTGCGAGCTCAACCAGTTAATCTATACTGAATTTGAACTAGAATTAAAAAAAAAAAAAAAAAAAATATGGCCACATTTATGTTCATCAAAACTGCAAAGATCTGAGGTGTACACACAGTTATCTAGAGGCACGGTAGCCCCCCCACAGGGTCTTGCCAGTTTCAATCTATTCTCCACACGGACAATTGTGGACCCGGCAAAAAGAGATTTTTAATTTAGACATCTGTCACACTGTTGCCGAGTGCTGTCGCGTAGCCGCGAGAGAAGGGTGAGTCACCTCTGAAGCATTTCCATGTAGGCCGGGAGCAAATGGAAAAAGCATGTAAATGGCCATTTGAATGGCTCCCAGCCCACACCGCACTGGCCCGGCACGCTTGAGTGTGCCCAGTGAAATCAGTGCCAAATGAAAGGGTTTTAACGTCGCTGAACTGCTCCATGGATGGACACAAAGGCTACCGTCAAAAAAAAAACCCTTTGTTTGCACACTGCAAGGTATATTGATGAGTGGTACGCAACAAGGTCAACCTTTGGTAAATGCACGTCTACTGCCAATACGTGACACGTAACCATTTCAAATACAGAATGTCGTCGCTCATTTGAAGTGAATGCTAGCTGCTCATGCTAATGTGCTTTGCAATACATGTACAATACATGTCTACATATTGCTTTCTGTCATTAACACGCATTAACATTGCTTTCTGTGAATTAAATAATTCACTCTATTTTGTATACATACAGTCCACTTTATTCACTGCTGGATAGCAAGTTTCATGTGACATTTATCGTTCAGCTAGAGACACTTGACATTGATTTATTTGGCGAGGCTTTTATTGACACAGACAGATCTTGATATGCTTATGTCTCGTAAAGTTTCTGTGGTTTGAAGGTATTCAAATCATTGCCAAAACTAAATCTGTCAGCACACTTTGGTAAATATGTTCAGTCATTCTTTTTTTCTGTTTTGTGTAATCGGTGTTTAAGTTGTGTAATTCATTAATGTAATTCGTTTTTCATACTGTGTGTCCTACATGCATTTCCCTGTCCCTAGGTTACACTTGTGCCTTGCAAAAAGACATTCTCTACCAGGGAAAGATGTATGTGTCTGACAACTGGATTTGTTTCCATTCAAAAGTCTTTGGTAAAGATACCAAGGTACAGAAAGGTTTACTGCAGACAATTTGTTCTGTATTGATTTTCAGATTCAAATTAAGCCATGTCAAGATTTTTCTACAAGCATGCACTTATTTTTTTTTTTCCCACCCCCCCCATTAGATTGCTATCCCAGTGCTGTCTGTGACCCTTATTAAAAAAACGAAAACTGCCATTTTGGTGCCAAATGCACTTGTGGTGGCCACCACAACTGAGCGGGTGAGTGTGGCTTCACAGCCATTTGAGTCCTGTTTGAATTCTGGCTTGTTCTCGAAACGTCTCGTCTTGTGACCGTTCTGAAATGTTCCTTTGCAGCACGTGTTTGTGTCGTTCCTCTCCCGTGACACCACGTACAAGGTCCTGAGGTTGGTGTGTTTTCATCTGGACGTGAGTGTTACCGTGACGTCTGCACACCTATAAATTGTTTTTAATTGGTCTTGGTTGCCCACTATGATGAAGGAATTATCAGTATGCAGTTCTTTAAAAGCAGTAATTATTACGCGAGCTGGCACTGGACTTTGGCTCCACTTCATAAAGGTACCACGTTGTAAATTGCAGATCTGGCTTTTATCTGAAACGTTTCCATTCGTGTTTGTTTTTTCTGATTACTGACTTGCATGAGCTTAACGCTGTGGAACTCTTGTTTGTTTGATGTTGGTGTAAAGTAGGGTTTTTTTTGGCAGTGTGACCCTGTTTACACTTGGTTTTAAAATGCGCCTTGGGTGATCGGATCACAAGTGGACAGCGCTAAATACATTTTGATCCGATCACTCAAACCACTTGCCGAGGTGGTCTGGGATGCATTTGACTACATATCTTTTGTAGTGTAAATGCTAATGTGTCCCCGACAAGGACGTAACAGGAAAATACGTCATCAATGCAATTTTTCGTCTTGTCCTGCGCTCTTTTGCAAGTCGCAAATGACTTTGTCCTGCCAATCTCAACAGTTGGAATAGCCCGTACATGTATATTAGTTCTTGAAACATTTGTTTTCTTAGCTAGCCCGTGCAAAACAAATCTGGCGCTTGTCTGGAGACAGACTTTTGACCTTCTAGCGGAAGTGACATAGGCAGTGACGAAATCTGAACTCAAGTGGTCACCTTGGAGACGCATGATAGACGCAGGTGTGAACGGCGATGTGTCTCGGCCGTCCACTTGCGTTCGGATCACCGAAACGCATTTTGAGACCAAGTGTAATCAGGGTCAGTGTGAACTAAATCAACACGCTGTGATTCCCATTCCAGGGAATGAGCACAGGAAGCAGCCCGGTTCCTTCTTCTGCGGAGAACAGCTTCAGATCTGAGCGGCCACCCTCTCTTCCTCTGGTCTGTGCTCTTCCGTACATGATCCGTTTTTGTTTTTGTTTTTTTTTGTGGGTGGGGGGGGGTGTTTGCATTTAGAGCAGGGATCTCCGAGCCGCAGTGTCTGCCTGGCTTTCAGTGTGTTTCTGCACTCAAGTGCTCAGTGTAAGTCACTGATCCGCTAAAAAGAGTCCACCCATCGTTTCCAAGCCCTAAACTGGCTGCTCTTCTAAAAGGAGACCACAAAGACCTGCAGGTGCTGCAGCTCTCTGGGACTGGAGGTTGAGATTCCTGCATTAGATGGTAGTTTGTTTGCTCCCACTTCTCCTTTTGGGCATGTTCCTCTCTCACTCATTCCCCCCCCCATCCCCAATCACCTGCTTTATGTTCAGTGGTGGTAGTCCAGGTTTCACTGCAAAGTTCCTTCAGTTGAAGTAATTTCCAGTTGTCTGAGGGGTTTCTTCGTTAGTCTGCTGATGGTACGCGTGTCTCTGTGTGGTCACCCGACAGGACTTCTCTGGGAATTTCTCCGATTTGGACGGGACAGTGAGGCAGCGGAGACAGGACATGGAGGAGAGCAGCAGCTCTGGATCCCAGACCCCAGACTACGAGAAAATGGCAGGTGGGTTCCCACCGTCTTCTAACGCTAGACTCTATATTGCAGTGAGTCGGACCCCTGCTGAGCCGCAGTTTAAAAAATAATAATAAAAGATTTGACGGTTGGAAAATACTCTGCAAAGTTATTTTGCCCTTTGTTTCTTTTCTTTTCTTTTCTTTCCCCCGGCTTGACTTGTGACAGAATTCCCCGTGCTCCCCGAGACCTTCCTGAGCGTGCCGAAGCAAGGGGAGGTGCCGGTCCGCGCGGACGTCCACCCGCAGCAGGCCCTGCCCCCAGCCCCGCCCCCAGACGCCGTCCCGGGGCAACAGCAGAACGGTGCGGAGCTCTCGCCTCCGTTCCACCTCCCCGAAATGAGCAAACGTGGAGGTTTCCGCCGTCCTCACCGACGTACGTGTCATTTAAACCTCCTTCCCCTCCCTCTCTTCCCTCTTCCTCCCCCCCCCCCAGGTTCGTCCAAAGCAGCAGGGGCCGTACACAAAGTGAAATCGTTGCAACCGGTGTCCTTGAATACCCTTCTCCTCGTCTACTTGGTCTTGTGAGTGCACTCCTCGTTAATGTAGTTTTTTTTTTTCTCCCCCTCCCCCCCCCCCCCCGGGATATTTCATTCATTGAACACCTGTTCCTTTTTCTTCCGATGTCCTGGGTTTTTTTTTTTTTAGTGGTGACTGTGACTTGTGTCTGCAGAGTCTGCCTGCTGGTGTTTTCCTCCTGTTACATGGCCTTCAAGATAGCGGCCCTGGAGCAGCGGCTCTCGTCCCTCGGCTCCATGGCGGAGTACCCGCACAACGAGTAAGCCCAACTGCCTTTTTCTATTTTAAAAAAAAAAAAAAAAAACTGCCTTTTTTGTTTTGGACAAGAGCAGGCAGTGATGATGGCGGTTCTCCGCAACCGTCCACTGCATGCTTGCCTGTGTCCCGATGCATATTTTTTATTTTTCCGAGTGGGATTTTGAGAAGGCGTGTCCATCCATTTGATTTTCACAGGCTTGTATGTAAAAAATTCTAGATGATTCTTAATATTTCTGAGACTTCAATGCATGCATTTTTGCATTCAAACGTACTAAAGATTTGTTCTCTTTCAGAAATGTGGTACACCACCGAGCACCGATGGAGGTGAACGCAGAAATCTACGGAGAGTTATCTACAAACCTGTTAAAGCTGGAAAAGGTACCTCGCCCGTTTCTTTCTCTGGTAATTGGTCGTATAGTGGAAAAATCGTGTGTGTGTGGGGAAGGAAAGGGTGACCATTTCGGCTCGGCTGGGTGACCAGGTTTGTGTTACTGTGCTAACTAACTAGGGCCTGTGAAACGTGACCACGGTATTGTGCCCTTAATCAAACATTTATAGTAACTGAGCTCTGCCGGAGCATTGTCTAAGGGGTTGTAACGTGAGCCGCTTGCTGTGGACTGTTGACTCTGGCTGATCTTTCAAAATGGACAAATTATTGGTGCCTCTTGCCCCTTCAACCCCCGAGGTGACGCCTGTAGACAGAGAGGAGGAGGACCTTGTTGTGTTTGACACTTTTTTGCTACGTTACAGTGTTTACCATTTTCTTACTGTCACAATGCATTCACTGGCCTGGAAGCAAATGACAGATTTGATTAGCATTTTTAGATGCTAGATTTGACTCAGCATTTTTTTTTTTGTTCCTTCACAAACTTAGTTCACCCAAAATCTGAATATTGTTTTTTTTAGGGGGTGGTGTTTACTTGATTTTGATTTAATGGAGTCAAACTTGAGGACAGATCACAAGGGAAAGAGGGTTTTGTGATTTGTCATTTTGTGGATAGTTAGCTTTGTCTTTTCCGGTTCTTCTCAACTCTCTTTAGATCCAGAGGAACCTGCAGAAGCTCCTGGAGGAAGCTGCGTGACTCGTAATGACCTGTCTGCACTTCTGCTGGAGAATCCCACGCAGACCTGGCGACCCCAACCAGCCCTCCCCCACATTCTGGCCGGGCAGAATCTTCGACCTCGGGCAGGGCGGGAGAAAATGAAAGGAACGGCAACAATGACTTTGACAACGGCACAAAAAAAAAGAAAAGAAAAAGACTGCCTTAATCGTGCAATAAGTTTGCTCTCTCTAACGTCTCAGGACTCTACTGCACTATACACTACACTGCACCTGTTACACTCACCCAGTGGTTCAATAAAGGAGAAATCGACAGGTCCGATTGCGATCTTACTTTTCCTGGTGGCACTTTTGGGGGAGAAGGGGTTATTGTTCTCGGGGAAAGTCCAGTTAATCTGTTGTACGCTGGCCGGTGCCGACTTGACAGTGATGTACCTAGATAGACACGTATCCAATAACCCTCCTTGTACGACATTTCTTCAATAACACAAGTGACAGGTGTACAGAAGTGTGCTCTACAGCACATGGTGCAGAGACGTGCATGTTGAGATCAAAACAACAAAAGCAAAGGTTTAAAAATAGTTCTAGAGTTTCCGGCCTTCTGGACTGTAAAGTAGCAGTGGCCAAATGCTTAGGCCTTCAAACGATGTCTCTCTTATAAGCTGCTGGTGTGCTGTTTGAAGACTACAGTAGGTCTTCCACCAGGTCACTCAAGTAATATGCTGGCAGGGCGTGGGGAGGCTGCAAATGTGTGCGAATGTAAAATCTTTGATCCTGTAAATCATTTCAAATGAATGGCTCTTTTTTGTGTGTTTAAAAAAAAAAAAAAAAAAACCTGAAATATGGAAGTCCCACCTGAAGCGTAATTTCATTGTGCCTAAAAAAGGCACCTGAAATGCAACCACAGATGGAGCTCATTTGGCCGAATACTTAAACATGCGAAAAGACTGCAGAAACGCCCGTTTGCCTCAAAATCCTTCGGCAACAGCGTTCCACAAGTCTACGTACACCTTGTTTTGTATTAGATTTATAAGCTGTGTATAAGATGGGTAAATTGTTGAATAAAATATCATTGTAATATTAGTGTATATACGTTAGTGTGCTGTGACTTAGTACCGCCTTAGCCCATTGGCGTCTTAATTTAAAATGCGATTTTCTCCTCACTGGAAGTCGCATTTAAAAAACATATTTATGTTGTGGTGTAAAAAAAAAAAATTAAAAATTGCCTTTTTTATTTGCTTGGAATCAAAAGCATATCAATTCTGTTGTGTGCCTTTCTTTTTAAAGTCTCAAAATGGATGGACAGCTTGAATATTCATACTAGAAGAATTAAAATGCCATATTTTTTTACTGTTGTTGAAAAAATAAATACCAATACAAATATATCACACAATGTACAGACCATATCTTTCAATATTTTAAAGCTCAATTGCTCTGTCTATGGACACATTTTAACTATTAGTTACCATTTAAGTATTGTATGCATCTTCAGATTGTACACAAGTGTGTTTATCCTGGTTTGTATCTCATAAGGACATTGATTTGCTCCTGTGCAATCTACTGTGTGTACCAGGAGCCGGCCTATATCCTGATCCAGAATATGCTGGGAGGAACCTTTTTCTACGTAGTGCATTTGTCAATGGGACATAGATCCGTGTTGCACATCGGAGAGTGAGGAACCCCAATGAACTGTTCAGTGGGAAACCCTCACTTATGATAGTCCTAGCTGTGCATTCCCATATCAATTCCAGCAGTTGTAAAAGTGTACACCTTGTTTTGAACAAATATTTTATCCCTCTTTGGAATGCTAAATGATAGACTATATGACCAAAAGTATGTGGACACCCCTTTGTCTGGGGTTGTTTTTCATGGTTTGGGCAATTTCCCTCAGTTCCACTGAAGGCAAACCTTAATGCAACGGCATTCTAGACGATTCTGTGCTTTCAACTTTGTGGCAAAAGGTTTGCCAAGATTTTGGATGTCCGGTGTCATACTTTTGGTCATATTGTGTATTTTACATCCATTCCATGGTGACATTTGTCATTAATTCATCGTAGTGTAAATTCAGGACAATGCAGAATAGCAGGCACGTCCTTCAAATCAAAGGACCTGCAGACAGCTGCTGCTGCTGCTTTTCATTTTGCGGTCTTCACTAATCTGCGCAGCCTCCTCATTGGATGACTGTGCAGCTGGTGCAGGCAGAGCACAGGTACCCAGCCATGCAGAGGAGACTCTCTTGCGTGATGAAGCAGGGAAATCATCACCCAGTCAGTACCAGCGCTAATAGGGTTTTCTTTCCTGATTGCATCGGCGCACTGAGAATCACCGTTGCAGATGGATGCCTGCTTAACCGCAAGTGTCTTTCTATACCTGTGGTTAACAGTGCATTACCTACAAAGAGAATGTGAAAATTTTGACATGTGCCACTAAAACTAAAACTACTAGTGGATCACAGATTTTGTTTGGAGAACATTTGTCAGCGCAAATTTATAAAACATAATCCTACCAAAGAAGGACCAAAATATATATATATTTTTTTATTGCAAATATGTACTTAAACATTTGCTGAAATTTTACCTATTACGTACACAGTATTGTACTACAGTAAATGTTTTATGAACTGACAAAGCTGTGCTGTTATATGATGTCCGGTTACTTCACACCAGATCAGTGGTTCTTATTAAGTATTGGCATAAGTATTGCTCCATAAGGCAGTTAAAGAGCATATCACGTTGACATGATGCGGCTTGACCCACTTCTTTTCGCTCAACAAAGTCTACGAGGACAGAGTCTGAAAAGTTTGCGTCATTCAAAAACAGCCTGCTCAGCTCTAGTTTCGCTTCCAACTGTGCTGGACAGGAGTTCAGTTACTCCTCAGCCTGCTATTGTTGCCCTCTCACTCTACCCATTACCCATGGTGCACTGCCAAGTTTCCAGGGGCTTCGCTGCTGTCAACAAACATGGCCGAGATGTCAATGAACACTGAACCAGACAAGTGAGTTTCCTTCATTTGAGCGTTCAATTCCTTCATTTCTGCTGTAGGTGAATGATTTAAACAGGATATACAGGTATTTTTATGCAAGCTTTCATTTTGGAAATAGTGTCATTACTGCCAGAATCATATACATATTTTTTTTCTGATAGGTAAACTCTCTACAACTATAGTATACACATACATGTATTTTTTGTATTTTACTAATACTATTCTTTGTAAAAACATTAAAATTAGGACATATATTAACTGATCAAAACAAATAAAATATATGCTTCACTGCATTAAAAAAAAAAGACAAGCCTTGATATGGAATCCGTCTGAAATGTTTCTACAGATCAGCGCACCACCATGTCCCCGCTTTCTCCGTCAGACATCCCATGATTCCGAAACTCTACGTAATGCCATGGAAACAGGACATGAAGAACCAGAGGCTCTTACTGAAGGTGAGCACGCACTTCAAGCGAACAAGCGAACCGCGTTTGACACGAAAAGGCGCTCTAACATTTCCGTTCTTTTCCGTGCGCTCGGGGTGCTTCCCGCCGTCCCCTGGCTGCAGGCCCAGGTTCCCCGCAGGCCGCACGAGGAGAGCCTGTTTTTGGAGGGAAGAGAGCGGCTCTGTCACGGACAGGGCAGAGCCGGGTCGCTGGACCCCACGGCCCCCGCCCCGTCCCGAACCTGCCGTCCGCCCCCCATCGCCTCACACCTGTCCAGGTACAACAGCTCTCTGACCACTACCCGGGGCTTGTATGGACAAGCCCCGCCCTGATGTCCTAAAGAGACTTTCATCACTGGTCCAGTCAGGAATACCTGGACTAGGATCACTTCCATACTCCACGGGACTAGAGGACTCCATTTTTGGACCCTTTGCTTTATTTCGTTTCATTGGGGTTTTTTTTTTGTTGGTCAAAACACCAGTAAGGTTAAATAAAATAGTACATAACTTCAAACGTTTTAAATGACATTTTCATTTTTGTCTGTCTGATTGTGTGTTGCTGAAATTGCTTTTAAGCTCACATTGAACATCTACACCAGCAGTTGAATTTTTTTTTTTTCCCCAGAGTTAAAGAAGTGAAGTGCAGTCTTTTCTCAATGGTTTTTTTAAATATTTATTTATTTATTTAGTTATTTATTTATTTAGTTATTCATTTATTTCTTCTCCCGCGTGCTGATGTTAATTAGCTCTGTTGGACATTAAGGTGGGGGGTCTTTTATGTTTCCACCAGAGACGCAGTTAAATCAAATGACAATCAGAGATCAGGGCTGACACACATCCGGACGTGGAGCAGGGCGGCTGGGCAGGGTGGCTGGGCAGGGTGGCTGGGCAGGGCCGCATTTGCAATGCAGAATTTGCAGAACAGAAGCGGATTGTGTTTAAAAGTCCATTAATTTTAATGAGTTGGCTCACACCAGCCACAGAGCAGCACCGGGGCCATAAATGCTCTGCTACCATCAATTTTTTCACACCCTGCTCATCACATTTCCCCAAATATCCAATCGCTGCTTGAGGAATCATTGATGTATGCTTATTGCTTAAAGCTTACACGTTGGTAACGTCTGGAAAGAGGGACTTTGCTACCCTTATTTGCAATGCCATGTTGGTGTAGGCCACTGCATATCTACAGCAGCAATGCTTGTGGGCATCTGCAGAGCATACATACACAATCACCATTAAGCAAGAGCTAATGCATATTTAATCAATGAAATATTTTATGGACACTTAAAACTTCAATTGTTATTAGCTTTTTTGTTTTTGCGGAGCCATAAACCGATTTGAAAACAGAACATTGCTGGCTGGTGACAGCTTTATGCCGTCATTATCAAAATTGCGTTGATGCTAACTCTAGCCCCGTGAGACCCAGTGATTTACTTTTTTTTCATTTCTGTGATATGCAAGATATATTTTCTACAAAATGCAGAAGATTTTTCAGGAGAGAGCTTGTTCAAAAACATGACCATGGTGGAAGCTATTTATCAGCGGATATGTTGTCACGTGTAGACTACTGTACACGGAGACAGATACCTCCAGCTATCCCTGAGCACAAATCATCGAATCTGTGTCTGCCAGCCTAAAAAAAGCTTGGCAAAATGCTCTCCTCATCAATTTCCATGAGTATTATAACTCCACTGCATTCAGGCAGGGCAAGTAGGTGATTTCAGCGGATATGAATATCTCCAGAGTACTGTACTTAAAGCTAGGTCCACCGGTAATGTCAAATGTAAACGCTCTCTCGTTCTTCATCATGCTGCGCTTTTCTTGAGGAAGCAGCAGTCATTTTTATCACATAGCTCAGAGATTTAAAGTGTAAAACATTTGTTCATTAATCTTGCCCCTTAGCCTTTCTTCTGCTGCAATATTCAGGGTTGGTGTCAATTCTGTATCAGTCAATTTATTTCAGTTCATAAATTCTAAAATTCCCACAATGTTCAGTGATAGTTTTTTTTTAGTAAATAAATTCAATTCTGAAGTGACTTAACTAAAATGACCCCAACCCTGGTCACATTTGGAGGATTATACAATGTGTGTGAACAATTGTGATTTGTCAGACAGTTCTAGGCTCATTTAAGTGTTATACACTTAACATGGTCAGTCATTTAGGATTTATATAAAAAGCATAGAAAATCAAAACCTCTGAAACTGTCTGTTTTTAATATGCATTACTGCAATAGGCTACACAGCCTAGATACTGTCAAATGACTTACATTAAGTAGTGCTTACACTAAGTACATTAGCCTACATGTTTGCAGCCAGAACATGGGCTATACTCAAAAGTATGAATGGCATGTGTGCTGGTCTAAGGAAACAAAACCGTCATTCAGTGTGTTTTGAATTCTGTCACCAGTGTTGGAGTTGAAAGGTTGTGATTCACCATTGGTTTTCACTGGTCACGTGTCTGTTACATAGTAATTAGCGGCCATATTAGTCATACCATTTCTTTCATTAGACTGGGGGATAAAGTGGATGGAGGCAATTCCATTAGTTTTCATGTATTTTTAAAAGAAAATGATGATTTACTAACTGTGGATTTCTTATTTTAGCTTGTACGTCTTTGGATGTAGGCTAACTAAACCCTCTCTACATATAAGCGTATTAATTTCTACAAAGTCAGTTATTGTCAAACTGCAGTGATGTCGTATTAATGTAAAATAATATCAAGCCTTCGCGAAATTTCGTTAGAATATTGTTCTTAATTTTTTTGACACGCATTTACATTTTAGGCTCTGCACTGATTTTGTACGCTTGCTGGTTTTCTTGTCTTATTGCATTTGCGATATAATGGCGGCAGCTATTACGACTCCGGCCGGGCAAAGAATGGGGACCCGCTCCACCGCCGCTACTCCGTTGAGCCCTACAAGAATATCCAGGTTGCAAGAGAAGGAAGAATTAAGAAACCTGAATGACCGCTTAGCCGTGTACATTGACAAGGTACGGAGCCTCGAGTCCGAAAATAGTGTTCTTCAGCTGCAGATCAGCGAGAGAGAAGAAGTAAGAAGCCGGGAGCTCACTGGTATTAAATCACTGTACGAGACCGAGCTCGCGGACGCTAGGAGAACCTTGGATGGCATCGCTAAAGAACGCGCCAAGCTTCAGATTGAATTGGGAAAGATAAAGGCCGAGCATGAGCAGCTATTACAAAAGTAAGTTTTTCTGTTTTATAATTAGCGCTTTATACACCATTGCATAATGGGATGATGGACCTTTTCACGTTAATTTATTATTATTATTATTATTATTATTATTATTATTGTTGGTACTTTAAAACTTTGTTTTATTGTGTATTATTATTGGTGTTGTTTTTGTTGTAGTTGTTATTTTAAAACGTTGTTTTATTGTGTACACTAAATCAAATATAGATTGCATAAAAACTCTGGGTTGAAGTTTCATGGAATGTGACATTGTTTTCAGTAAACTAGGGGCGCAACTTAATCACTGACCGTTTACTTGAGTTTTGTGACTGATTTAGCGCAACTCAACCTGTCATACATTTTTTTTATAGTGGCTGGTGTTTTAAGGTTTGTGTTGACACACTGTCACGCTACAGGTATCACAAACTAAAGTGAATTAATTACTATAAAGCTCATGATTGTAAAGTCCCATAGTGTATTTAAACCATATTTTAGACAAAGGGAGTGATGCTAAATAAATATAGGCTATATCTGAACACCTAAATAAAGTAACTACTCACTAATGGACCTCTTGATGTTGGCTTAGGAATCAAGTAAGTTGCTCTATGATCAATAAAGATGTCCTAACTTAAGCAATGCTCAGTAATTATTGGCAAAAAAGGATGATAATGGGCTCTTGAGTGTATTGCACATCTGTGATTATTGTGGTTATTTCTGTACAAAAACCTTGAAAAGTGCCAAACAACTTGCAACATGGTAGAGATGGCACACCTGCTGTAGCCTACCTCATAAGGATATATTTTAAAAAAAACATATTTCCTCACAGTTAAGTCTTGCTGATGATGTAACTTACATATGTACTCTATTTGTTTCTAACTGCTGTGTGATTGTCTGCGGAAGTCACGTGGTTGTGAAATTTTAGGTTGATTATACAAGTTGTGAGTAACCACCAGTCCCACGCAAACCCATGGATGCCGCTGAAGCATGGTATATTTGAGTAAAGGGGTCTCTTTTTCCCTGTCAGTGCTCACCAGATACAACAGGCTGTCGTGTCCAAGACATACCACGCAGGCTAACTCATGTGACTTAGCAGTAATTATATTTACTGTGGAATGTGTACAACCTCAGCTTTTGAGCGGTTGGTCTTTGAGGTAGCTCAATGAAGGGATGGATGCTGGAATGGATGAATATCATCTTGGCTATTTTTAAACCAATAAAGTTGCGTTCAAACTGATCAAGAAAAGGTTGGAATATCAAGTTGGTGTGTTTAGTTTTCATGAAATTAGTTTCTGATTCTCAGTATTTCTTCAGGGAGTTGAGTTCTTGTAGTCAGACAGTTCTATCATGTATTCGAGGCCTGTGCAGGAAATATTTTCTTGGACAATGAGTGCTGCAGATCAGTACATTGACGGTCATTGGATATCACTCATCTAATAATATTAAAATGTTAGACATAATACACAGTAAGTTATAACCACTCACTGTGAGCAGTTTGAATGTTTTTCAAATTATGTGTGTAACAAATTTTATTCATCTACTGCTTCTATGAATGTGGAAACGTGGTTGCAGTTGCATTGGCCGACATGGCCTGGTTAATACTGGTTAGTGAAATTGGCCCAGATCTTCCAAATGATGCATCCCTGGATTTATTATTTCTTAGCAGTTATATAGCTTTCTCGTGTTATCTCTGGGGAAAATAAATGATACTGCAGTCCTAGTGTCTAATAATGTGACTGAGTATTTCATTATTTGAATGTACAAGATCATTGATTAATTATTTGCCCCAGTGTTTGAATTCTTATGACTTAGAAAAAAAGTAAAGGAAAAAGGTTACTTTCCATCTCATAAATATTCATGAAGGAATGCTGTAGAAACAAGGTTGATGAACGACCCCTTTTTTATCCGAACTGTTGCATACGCCCACAATCATATGATTCAGAACTCTCATGTCGCACACTATTTTTGGATTATGAAGGTGAATTTGAGAGCAGGTGACTGAGGGGTTTTACAGCACTGCATTCTGGTTAAATGAAGGTCCTGATTTACTGACTGCTGATGTACAGAGATTTACTGCCGGTAAAGATCCAATGTCGGAGTAATTAGCATAAAAGGAGGTACAGAATTTTAAGAATGAAGAAGAAACCGAAAGTAATGTTAGAACTTTTATGAAAATGATTTTTAGGTCAAATTTTGGCAAGCAACCAGCAGACCTCGTTCCCCGCCTGTATGGACTCTCGCTCTCCTCCCTCCCAAACCCTGGTGACAGATCCTCAGCTAATGGATGATTGTGTGCACGTACACTTAGGCCTTATTATATTTGAAACTGGGAGGTCTTTTTAAAAGAACATTCATAAATGGCAAGGTTATTATCAGGATATATGGTGGGTGACCAAAATAGTATTCAGCTCACACGCTCTGTTCTAGCAAATAATGTAAAATGCCATTATTCAAGTGCTGCTTAGGATCAAGAATTTAAAAAGTGAAGTATAAAATGTTAAGACAAAGTTAAAAAAAGATTTCATTCTGTTTTGTACATCATAATCAATGAAGTCAGCGATATCCTGTGGTTTAAAGTGAAAGTCTAGCCCTTTTACAGAGAGGCAAATCATAAGTAAAAGAATAAGAATCACTTACAGCATTAATTACAGACAACAATTGTTTTAATCAGAACCAAGTCCCAAATAATACATTATTAGTCCCACTCACTCTACTTTGTGTTTCTGGTCTGCCACCATTTCTGCAGATGGGGTCCATCAGGTAACAATACAGTGTCCAAATAATTTGCACAAAACGGGATTCAGAATGTGTAATGAAGAAATATGAACTATGTATTAATGCCAGGAATTTGATGAAAAGGTCTAAAAGTGATTTCTTGGGCCTCATTGTCCGTGCTACATGTGAGGAAACATTAAGCCTGTTGGTCCAGAGCTTTTGGCTTGACAGCATAATAGGACCGCTGTGCCTGCTCTTGAGGGAAGTGTCAACTTGGGCCTGTCGTCTCGCGGCCACTGACATTTAAAAACGGACACTTCGAGAAAGCCAAGTGCCCTAGCGGTACTACGGTGCCGTGATTAACGTAATCTCCTAATTACAATGTGCACCTCGAGTACTTGTCTCTGATTAGCTGGCGGGGTTGTGCGCACCAATCGGTGCCAAGCACACTTGCAGAGAAAAAAAAAAATCCCTCGGAAAATCCGGAGATAACGGCACTAATGTAAAACACTGCCTCCTAGTGGAGGGATGAGGAACTGTAGCCACGGTGGCTCTGAAATGCAGATTCTCCGGCCCCTAGTTCCTTGGTTGATGGAGAGTGCCGCTGTGCCCCCAGCGGTCCTTGTAATTGCATCTGATTGGGCAGACAACGCCCTGGCATGAGCCAAGTTTCTTACTCTTGTTCCAGTGAGTCACTTCTCCTTCTGCAGCAGTCTTAAGTGCTCTTCTGAGGTCTCCTAATGCCTGTCTTGCATACAGAAATGACCTTCGTAATATTTAATTTAAACTCCACCCGGCTAGTTGAGACACAGAACTCTTTGTTTAAGAAATGACCTAATGTAGATGTTCAGCAAACGCATGTACTCACACTCATACACATGCGCACACACACACGCTACAGTGATGCTATTGTTACCGAACGCATTTGTTAATAAAGACCTTCAGTCAAGCGCAGTAACCAGACCATGAGTAGAATTATGTCGCGATGCGAAGAGATTCAAGATGTCACTTGACTTAATCCATTATGGTTGTTTTTTTTATGAACAGGGACAAGATAAGCCCCCTGAAATAATGGTTGAATGTGCCCAGCCCACAGTTCCCTCTGTATTAATGTTCCTGACTCTTTTCCTGCTGTGGCCAGGTTATGGCCAGCGGTGATAAACGCATAGTAAAGCGCCTTTCATCAGCGTGACACGCCATATTGTTCAGGCCTCGACAGGTGTGATTTAGCACAGCTCAACACGCCGTTGCTGCTACAGGGGCGGTGGTCTTAACACAGAGGCGAGGTGGAAGAACAACAGCTATTAAATGGCATTTTGTGTGTCTTTTTTCAACCTTTTCTCCTGTCCTTACAAGGTCACAGTGCTGTAAACATTTTATCTCACTAAACAGTTACAGCAGAACTTCCTCCAATGGTCAGTGAAATACCACACCGGTATCTGATGGGTAACCAAAATGGCCCCCGTACCACCCCGTTTTTTTGTACAGCCTGTGGTTTGGGCTGAGCCTTCTCTTCCTTCAGGTCTTTTTTCGGCCGCCGAAGTTGTCCCTTCTGTGAACCGAGCTCTCTCCTCTGCTTTCCCTTTTTTGCAGCTTCGCGAAGAAAGACGGCGACTTGGCCGCCTCCCAGGCCAGGCTGAAGGACGTGGAGACGGCCCTGCGAGCCAAGGAGGCCGCGCTGGCCTCCGCGCTGTCGGAAAAGAGGAGCCTGGAGGGCAGCCTGTCCGACCTGCAGGCCCAGATCCTGGAGGTACCGCCCCCACCCCCCCCTCCCCCCATTAGCTTAGCCGCTAAATTATCTTCAGTTCTTCAGTTCAAGTTAAGCTCTGCTGCCTCAGGTCTGTGGAACAGCTGGAACAGTCTACCAGGCCACAGTCCAGTCTGCGAAACGTTCTGCCCCCCTGTAAACATCGCTTGTTGACCCCACGCAGGAGGATGTGGGGAGGCCCCGCTAGGTCGCTAGGCCGCTAATTAATCTTCAGTTTTAATTCTTAAGTTTAGCTCCGCTGCCTCAGGTCTGTGGAACTTCACTGCTGGAACAGTCCACAGTCCTGTCTACTAAATGTTCTTCCCCCCCCCCCCCCTCCATTAGGGGGGAAGGGAGAAGTAGGTCTGTGTGCTGGGAAAGGAGTCAGAAGCTAGACACTGAGGAGACGCTGGTTTAAGTTTTGTGTAGCCAGCGATGAAGAGCCGCATCGCCAGGCGCACAATTTACACAGACGTCTCCCTCCAGACGTGACCAGCCTGAAAAGCCTTTCTGCTATTTGAAGCACTGCCTCATTATTTGCAGTCGGCTCGGGTAAGGGGGCCTTGCAAGGTAGCCACGGTTGGAATATCTAAATTGTATCTAAATTGGACGTAGCAGAAGAGCACTCTTAGCCTGCATTGATCTTGACCGACTAGTCCTCAGTGTAGGTCTAAATTACTGGGTTCTGCCCCACAGCATACATCTTTTTTTTAATCTGCATTTGAAAAAAAAAAAAAAAAAAAAAAAAGAGCAACAGCCTTTTTTTTCCCTCCGCTAAGTGGCTGGAATTGGTTGCTGTGTGTCTGGAAAAAAGTAAAAGCTGCCTGATAATCTTATTAACTAACAGCACAGGACGCAGTACTTCAGCCCAACCCTATGCTCACATCCAAGGTTCTGCCAAAGCCACGACCGAAGACATTTTCAGATGAGCAAGGACCATCTGCTGTGCCTCTGCAAACTATATATATATATATATATATGGCCTCTGTACAGACACTTGTGTTTGAGAGCCAATCTGCCTTCTGGAACGGAATCCTTGAATGTGCACTTTTTAATAAATAAAAAAAGTTTATTGCGTGTAGTCATCTAACGCTGGGGGATTGTGTTGTGATCATTTACATCCCCAGTCTAAACGCGTCAGGGTTTGTTAACAGTGTGCCACTGGTTCCTGGGCCCGCCTCTTGCCGAACGGGCTGAAGTAATGCCTGTGGGTGAGTGATGTGGAGGGGCGCTGTTGTGAGCGGTAACGATAGAGATGAGGGGTAAAGGCTTGGCTTCTCCGCTGCGTTCGTTGGTCCACAGCTGGACGCCGGCCTGGCCTCCATGAAGAAGCAGCTCGGCGAGGAGACGCTGCGGCGGGTGGACCTGGAGAACCGCTGCCAGAGCCTGGCCGAGGAGCTGCAGTTCCGCAAGAACGTGTTCGAGGAGGTGAGCCCCTCGACCAGCTGCTCCTTCTCCCACTTACCCACTATCTTACGAAGATTCTTTCTTTTTTTTCCCTTTGTTTTTAAAAAGTAATTTCCACATTTTTAAAAATGCTCTGCTCTGAACACAAATTCTAAAGCTGTTCATTTATGTATCTCGGGCAGAAAGCTGTCTGCACAGTATCAGTTTGAAAGGAAACTGCGCTGGTTTTGCTTGGACGGTTTGCTCTGAATGCCGGTGTTGGCCCTATCCTGCAGTGTGTTCACCTTTGTCAGCTTAAATTGAGTGAGCCGATATAAAGTGAGGGAAATCGATTCCCCTCCCCTCAACCCTTGGCCCAGTATTGCACAGATCTCAACACTGCATTTTTTTAGAAGAACTGTTGATAGTGTAGATTACCATTAAACAAACCCCAGACAGAATCATGTGATCGCAGTGAGCCGCCATTTTTAGAGTCGCGTACGACAGGAATTCGACTCTCACGGGCATTCCTGCGGTGAGAGTGCTCCCGACGGCCCCTCTCAACCCGTCCCCCTCTCTCTCCTCGTTCCCCCGCCGATGCGTCTTCCCCCCCGTCACCCCTCCCCTCCCCCACCCCCACGCAGGAGATCAGCGAGACCCGGAGGCGCCACGAGACCCGCCTGGTGGAGGTGGACTCGGGCCGGCAGGTGGAGTACGAGTCCAAGCTGGCCCAGGCGCTGGCCGAGATCCGGCAGCAGCACGACGAGCAGGTGAAGCTCTACAAGGCCCAGATGGAGCAGACCTACGCGGCTAAGGTGAGCCTCCCTCCCGCTGTCCAGCCTCAGCCTGTCAGTCTGAATGTCTGTCCGGTGATACCTGGACGTCTGTCTAGTGATACACCCAAGCAGACCAGTGCAGGGACACTGAAAGTCTTGCTGAGGTTATATATGACAATTATATGAGGAGCGGCAGTCGCTGTTACATTACAGGCATTTTAGCAGACGCTCTTATCCGGAGCGACTTAAACAACTTTTTACACTGCATACATTTATACAGCCTGATATGTATACTGAAGCAACGCAGGTTAAGTACCTTGCTCAATGGTACAACGGCAGTGTCCCACCCAGGAATCAAACCTTTCAGTTACAAGCCCAGTTCCTTACCCACTGTGCTACACTGCCGCCCCCAACATTGCTCGACGGGTTAACCTGGCTGCGTTTCAGCTGGAGAACACGCGCCTGTCCGCGGAGATGAGCAGCAGCGCGGCCAGCCTGGCCCGGGAGGAGCTGAGGGAGTCCGCACTGCGCGTGGAGAGCCTGTCCGCACAGCTGGCCAACCTGCAGAAAGAGGTACACGCCCGTTTCCCTGCTGATGAATTTTTGTCCCAGTGCAGACACCGTACTGGCGGTGACAGTCGCGATTGCAAGCTTGATCGACCTGACACTGTGGAGGGGCAGTGGACAGAGATGACCACACTACAGGCCTTGAATTGAATTTTTTGGATGCTGTACTCCCCTGGCCAGCTTGACATGGTCTTGCTAAGGCTCCTATCATCTCATTGGCTAGCGTGTGGAGAAATACATTTCCCATAATGCCATGCGTGGTAAGTCAGGGTTTTTTTTTTGCACTGCATTCTGCAGACCCGTGGGCTGCAGGACCGGATCTGCATTCTGGCATCTAATAGGGTAGCATGTGTAGAACTACATTTCCCATAATGCCATGTTTTTTTTTTTCTTTCGGCAGACCCGCGGGCTGCAGGACCGGATCGACGAGCTGGAGGCGGCGCTAGCCCAGGAGCGGGACGCCGGCTACAGGGTCCGGGCGGAGCACGAGCGGGAGATCGCTGAAATTCGGGCCCGGATGCAGCTGCAGCTGGACGAGTACGAGCAGCTGCTGGACGTCAAGCTGGCCCTGGACATGGAGATCAACGCCTACCGGAAACTTCTGGAGGGAGAGGAGGAGAGGTGAGGAGGTGTCAAATGTAATTCGGCTGTGAACGGGGGTCCACACGCGGCCTGGAAAACCTGGATTTTTTTAATGCAGTTTCCCAGTCATGGCAAATGAGAAAATTGCCTAAATGGCCTGAAAATCAATTAGTTGGTCCTGAAAACATTTTCAGTGTAATGTTATAGGCCAAAACAACTGGTGCCCCAGGTGGCAATCTATAACCCTCCCACCCCCTCCCGATCAACGATTGCAATCAATCTCTCCAACCCCTCTCCCGCCCCCCTAGTCCGCAATTACAATCCCCCCTCGGGTCACGATCACAACCACCCCCTCTATATATTAAAGGTGTTGCTCATATAAAATGGCCAAATGGAAACAAATGCCTTGTGACCCTGGTGATGTACGTTCGTGCCCCGTCACTCATTTTGGGGCCCCGCCTCGCGTCCCCCCCTCGGCCAGGTTGAGGCTGTCCCCCAGCCCGTCTTCGCGCGTGACGGCGACCCGGGCCTCGTCCAGCCGCAGCGTGCGTACCGCGCGGGGGAAGAGGAAGCGCGTGGAGGAGGAGGAGGAGCCCGAGGCCAGCGGCAGCGTTAGGGTCACCATCGCTCACTCCGCCTCCGCCTCCGGGAACGTCCGCCTCGACGAGCTGGACGTGGACGGGAGGTTCATCCGCCTGCATAACACCTCCAACCAGGTGAGGGCGCTGTGGCATTTCACAGGCCAAGTTTAAAATGGGACGTTCTTCCTTTCTTCGCCTAGATTATGACAGGAAAAGCCCATGTAATGGAGTCAACCAAATTGCATATGGCAGCCCTAAAGCAGATGAGGGGGGCATTAATCTGTGACATATCCGATTTTGAGTCAGAGTTGCTTCCAATAAGAAGACGGCGTTCATTTCTCACCCCTGCACAGGACCAGCCCATGGGGGGTTTCGAGATGACCAGGACCATCGGAGACGTCGACGCGACGTACAAGTTCACTCCGCGATACGTCTTGAGAGCGGGACAGAAAGTGACGGTGAGCCGCATGAAGTCGCGCTGTGATCAGGCGCTTCCTGTCGCATGCGGGTCTGAGTTTATGCTTCCTTATTGAGCGCGTTGTGGACCCCACTGCACTGCACAGCGGTCAGTTCCTCTCAACACATCGTCCCCAGCGAACTGAGGAAGGTCATCTCCAGGCACATCCATCCAGTCGTAGATTTTACCCACCAGTGATCTTTACTGGACATGTTGGGAGCTCGGAACTATCACCCGTCGCCCACATTAAGGTCAACCACAGTGGGGATTGATGCATATTTCAGATCGCAAAAGGCATTTCAGATGCAATGGTGTTCATAGGCAGCCAAGGACATTTAATTAGCATTTTATAACATGAAATATTGAAAAGCTTGCTCTATACATTAGATTATAGGCATTTTAGCAGACGCTATTACTCTTACTTACACAACTTTTTTGTATAGTATATACTATACAGCTTTTTCTTTAGTAAAGTACAGTTCATCTGTGGCCATTTGCATGTGCAGTCTTTCAAATTTGTGGTCACTAAGAAAACATTACAGAGTGAAGTCGGAAATCTTTTTGTATGGATCCTTGAAGCGGTTTGTTAATTTTGGCACGGTTGCTATTTCCTGCTATAATCAGCAAGTGTGATATTGCTTATGTTTGATAACCGATTCCTTGTGCTTTGCCAGTGGGTCGAGGTTTTATGAACAGATGATGAAATAACCAGAGAGCTTGAAGTATTGATTATACAAACAATTTCACGTGAAGCTTAATTAAAGCTGTAACTTGCAATATCCGTTTTACATTGATTCTGTTTTACTATCCTCTCTGTGAAAGCTGTGTGTTGATTGGACGAGCTCAGACGCACAGCTCTCGGGAAATGTACATTTTCGCTATACTTGCATTAAAAAAAATGAGCTTTTCAGCAATTCAAGCTGCTTTTGGCAGACGAGCAATGATCTGAAATATGCACCTGCACAAACAATCTCTTATCGGTGAAAACTGCAAAACACCGTTGCCCGTAAATATTCAGGTAGTGTGCTCAGCACCACTGTCCCTGCAGTGGACACCCCAGCCCCCCAGCCCCCCCCCCCTTTTTCTGAACCCATCCCCCCGTGTTCAGGTCTGGGCCTCCAATGCGGGCGTGAGTTCCACCCCCCCCACGGACCTCATCTGGAAGAACCAGAGCTCCTGGGGCAGCGGGGTGGACGTCAGGGTGCTGCTGCGGAACCCCCAGGGAGAGGTACGGAACCGTGCGGGCCTGGGGTTCCATTCCTCCATTACAGTACAGGCATTTAGCTGATCGCTCTTAGCTAGAGCGACTTACACTACTTTTTTTACATTGCATTCATTTATACAACTGGATAGCAATGCATGTTAGCAATGCATGCTAAGTCACGTCCTAGCTGGGAATCGAACCTGTGACCTTTAGGTTACAAGGCCAGGGAAAAGAGACCTCCCTCGTCAAACCACTCTGTCTTAACAGGAAGTGGCAGAGAGGACCATGGTCTTCAAGACCACCTCAGTGGAAGAGGAGGACGAAGAGGAGGAGGAGGAGGAAGAAGAGGAAGACGATGAAGAAGATGAGGTCAGTGAGGCGTTGCAGTGATGTAAAAAGGGGCGCAATAAAATGGGAGATTCCCCCTTGCAAGGATGATGCATAAAATCTAACACCCCTCGCATCTTTTACAGGGTGAAGCACAGCAAACACAGAGAGGCTGCTCCATCATGTAAAGGCAACAATGCTAGTTCCTCTTCGACCCGACGTGACCCGATTCAGCTGCCAACAGAACTGCAACAGAGCTATTTTTGTATGCGTCCAGTTTTTATTGTGAAATGTGCGATCGCATTTTTATACCTTTTGAAAAAACGCAGAGGATTGTGAGCCATTTTGGTGCTTTTTTTTTGTGAACTGCAAAATGTAGCAATCGTGACTTGTTTTATATGGAGCCATTTTTCTTTTATCAGATGACTATTTTTGTAGAATAGATGAGAAAACTGGTGCATCTGTGGAAGAGAGGCAGCTTGCAAAACAATATACTCCTCCTGGTGCTGTGATTATATTTTCTACAACTTGGATATCCTGACTGTTTTAAAGTAGCTTTTTACGCCATTTTCCCTTGGAAAGAAAAGTTTTAATTTTTTTTTTTGACAGGCAAGATGTTGCATACTTTTAATTTTACTTTCCTGTAAAACCAAAAATGTAGGATTTGTTGCCATTCTGGTATGTGTATGCATGTTACGCATGTGTAACTGTATATATAAACATTGTTAAATCAAGTTCAACAGCCTGCTTTTCTGTTTATTTATAATACAGCTATCCAGTTGAGTTGTCTTTACGGCAAATGTGCTTTCCAACAAGAATTTGTTGCAATATCCAGAGTCTAACCGTAAGATGTGCTTCAAGTTTTAAAAGTGTGAAGAGAAATGTTGAAAGCAGAGGTGGAAAATCCACGTTCTGAAAGTAAAAGTCCTCCCCAGTATTGTGTTCCAATGACCTGGATTTGCTAAATAGAACTAATTAGTGAAATCAGCTGGCTGAGTTCATGGATGGAAGAAACACATGGCAGAACTTATTTTCTGACCCCTGCACTTGCCACCTCTGGTTGGAAATGTTCATAGTTCACAGGCAGAGGTGCATGTGTTCTAGTATGACTTTACACACCCTTGTTTGAAGGATATTGTATTCATAGTTTCCACTGTTGATTGAAACAACAAGGCATCAAAGCTGATGTGAGTCTTCATTTTTGTGCGTCCACCAGGGGGCGCTGATGCACCATTATTGCTGCTTCATCAGCATTATTTTCCATGTGACAAGTACAACAGGGTTCACAAGGACTTGGCAGGGCATGGAGTCTTAATGGCTTACTGAAATTGGACCTCATGGAGCCCCTTTATTCTACCAGTGCATTACTCTCGTTGCAAAAGGATAGCTGTGTCCTCAGCCTGGGAAGGTCATATTAGGTCAAAGTCTACGTTAGGTATGAGTCAAATGATGTAACCAGTAGACCATTTGTCTGTTACTTGCTTTTGCTTTTTTATTGCACAACAATATATAGCAAATGTGCTAATAATATCGTACGATTTTACTATTACCATTACCCTAGATCAGTTGATTTGAATCACACTGACGAGTTGTGATTGTCATAACTGGCAATGAACGCTTAATTAATTAGCGTCATTTTCATTTTGTGATTACGCTGGGAACCAGAAATGAATTAGAGTTGAGAAGTGCGATCCACCATTGGTATTCAATTATAGTTTTATAGCTATGATACTGTGGTGTAGTCATAATTAGACTGAAGTCACGTCTGATTATGAATTTTTAAAAACCCTACTGTACCTATGAAATAACAGTTCTGTAAATGCCACCCAAGGTAGCGCAATTCTCAGTGTTCACATATGAATTCTGCAGTCCTGATATTCTCTTTTAGACATTCAGTTACTAGCATGGTCAAATAACTGTTCGATATAGGTTCAGTATCTACAACGCAGGCCAATTAAGGGTAATTGAACAGAGTGATCTGCAAACAATGCATAACTATGCAAGTTTTTTGAGGACAGACAAGACAGACAGTACACTCTTAAACTCTGTGCCCTTCAAACCCCGTTATTCAAAGCACGGCGTCATTCAGCTGACCTCTCTCTCCAGACCTCTCTCTCCAGGTGTACGCTGAATCGGATCCATTCTCTACGCTGGTGTGTGCTCAGAATACTGCATCCTCCTCAAAAACACCTGCCCCAACCACATCCTCTCATCTCCCACTTCATGCCACAGCATCTGACACCTTACACCTTTGTTTTACTCCAGTCTCAGAGAGATGTGTACGAGGTAATATTAGAGAGAACGGACAGGAATATTAACTGTCACGGACCGTTCTCTTCAAATCCAGGAACGTTCGAGTGAGAAAGAAATGTATACTGTTGTCCGGAATTTGAAACTTAGGAACATCACAATGGCTTTTTATGATGGTATTCAATGAAAAATTTAGGCTCACAGCTATAAGCATGACTGAGCTGAAGATGGGGCGAACCATTCATACCCTGTAGGGGTCGAGCCCTGTGCTGCAAATTGAATTGGTAGAGCTCACAATCCAACAGACATCTGGGCATCAAGCAAAACAATGAATCTGAGAACTCGTCTGAACTCCTTCTAGCCAGCCAGCCAGCCAGTCTATTTGTCAGTCACGTAGGTAAGTGTGACAAGCGTGTACAAATCCATTAAATTATTCAGCTTTGCGAGGTAATTTACCGAACAAATGTCAAACCTCCTTCATGCATATTCATGAGGAAGCACTGTGTGCAACCGCACTACCTGTTATGTAAATGGTTTTTCACAAAACTGGCACATTGTCACATTTGCTTTATAATTACAATATTGTCTTTACAAAATAGACATCGCAAAAAAAATTTACTCGCGTTGAGTTTAGTGAACTTCAGTCTTTCGGGTACATAGCTCACATCGATATAAAAAATCCCACGCATTCATATTCAGAACTGAATACTGATTTTGTTCGCATAGAGAAAAGATACAGCTAGTCAGCTCTCCAAGGAGCACCTCTTCATTCCTGCTGACAAATGCTAGAAATTTAAAAGAGAAAAGGACAACTGTGATGAACAGTTCTATTATTATAGTCTATTTCCCAAGGGCTTTTAAAGTATATATTTCATTATTTAAAAAATAAAAAAGGCTAATTAATTTCATTATACCAATGTTCAGTTATATTGCCTAATTACCTTTCATATTATAGGACGTTGGATATGATTAATTTTCTTCTTTGAATATTGGCAGTAAAAGCAATAATAAATTAGGATCAAAATTGGTAATTTGTGAGGAAGAATAACCCGATATGAAATAAACAGTGAGATCTTTGAACTAATTTGGAAAGAAATTTACATAAAATTTGTGGAAACCAGGATTAGTGTGTCAGAGCTAGAGCTAATTAAATCCTTCACTTCCTTCAGTACTGGATTCCAAAAACTTCCATAAAATTATCCGTTGTTAAAAATTATCACACACCACCCCCACGCCCCATCCCAGTCTGCAACCGCTCCCCCACCCCCCCACCCAAAAAAAGAAGCGATAGGTAATCTTGCCTCCGGTGGCACAGAAGCCTACAGCCGGGCCTGTGTGTGCGCATTATAACAGCCACACTCACAGAGACAAGGGAAGCTTCACACGCGTCCTGAGGCCCCAGAAACAACTGCCGCTCTGAGCTCTGCCGTCTGCACACAGAGGCCACAGAGACCTGGAGGCCCCGCGTCTCACTTCTCTCAGTACATATCTCTGACCTTCCGAAGGCCGCCCGCCGCCAAGCGCGATTGGTCGAGGCCGTCCTTCGCACGGCCCCGCGCGGCGTTTTCGACACGTTTCCATCGCGGCGTCGTTTCTGCCGCTGAGGGGCTAAACTGATTAATGATGCCGTGGGTGAAACCTGATTGATTTTTTTCACTGACGCCTTCCAACATCCTCAATTGAAATGTATGGCGCCTGGGAGAGAGGGGGAGAGAGAGAGAGAGAGAGAGAGCGGGCGATCGGCACAGAGGTTGCAGTGTCTCTCTCAGAGTGAATGGACAGGTAACAGTGTGCTAGTCCCGGCTACCTAAATGTACATTATGGAGTTACAAAAATAGAATTGGCTACCTACACGTGTGTCAGCTCACATCAAATTCAAAACCTTGGTGCTAGCCCGTCCAACAGCTAAAGGGACAGCTCCATTATAGTATATCTTCAAATAGTCATCTAACCCAGCACACCTACCTGACCCCCCGATCCTGCCACCTCTGGGCATCCTGTTGGTGCATCTCTGTATTCCTGATAGCAAGTAGCACTTTAAACAGCAATGGAATGGAAATTAATATAAAATGTGAAGTTTTTTGTAGAAACAACGCTTGTGTAAAAACCTAATCCATCACTGAAGATTGCTCTGACAGCAGTCTATTTTCAGTCTGTTCATTTTTTTTCAGCTGAGGGTTGTTTTAACAAACAACACAAGCTTCTTGAAATTCAGGTTCCTTTACTTCCAATTTCATTTTGTGTTCAGTGTAAAGTCCACTGCACATTTCAGTACCGTATGCATGGTGGGACCACTGACACTTATATGGCACTACACAGCAGTGAGTTTTCACAATGCAGCCGGCCACAACCAGTAATGGCTGCTCGCTTTTCATTCCACGCGGTCTCTCTCATAAATCAATCCCCAAATACCCCCTTCGTAAAATGCTGGTTCAGCAGCCTGTGTATCGTATTTATTTATTTTTACAGGGGACTAGACTGAGCCTTAATAAGTCTGCCATTGCTATTCTGAGCCTGGGCTATATCATAAGGCAATAACCGACATTCCACAGCAAGGCGCCACAGTTAGCGTAGCTTCATCAGCCTGGGTTCCTATGGTTACCATTGCTTAGGTGCAACCTAGCAACCCGCTAGCCACCTACAGGTCCGATTTAAGTAAGTAAATAAATAAATAAATAAATAAATAAATAAATAAATAAATAAATAAAAATCTTTCACTGTAGTGCTATACAGGTGTACATACAGCTTACAGAGTAATTGGAACTGTAGGACATTAGCAACAATTGTTGCAAATGCTTCAGCTCCATCTAAAAACGTAAAGAGTAAAGACTCCATGTTTTAATCCACAGAATGAAGACACAAAGCTGAGCTCCGACCGTGTACGCCGGTCTCCCAGCCCATCGGGCAGAACGGCCGCATGGTCCTGGGCACTGTGCCAGTTCCCCCCGGGTGGCATCACAGAAGCATCCGTCACACGCCCCGTGTGCCGGTGTGCCCTGCCGCTTGTAATGCCTGCCCTGGGCATTAATTCGACCGGAGAACGGGCTTCCGTGGCCCGCCATTTGTTTTTGCTTTCTTTTGCCACTGCTTCGATTCCCTCCCAGGGGTCAACCGACACTTTATTACCCACAGCGGGGTTAATATTTTCACCCTCCACTGGCAACCGAGACAGCAGAGATTAACCACCACAGCCCAGCGTGGGAACCCCTTCCTCTGAACAAACGTATTCCCACACAGAGATAAAAACAAAGGTAATATAATCTCAAATGTATTTGCAACAAGTCTTCGCTCAGCGGTTTTTCCAGATCAGACTGGGGGTGTGGCTGTGTCTGGGCCGTGTTTGGACCTCAACAGGGCACACAGTAAAGTGTTCCACTATAAATAAATGAAACAAACTGCGGCATATTAAAAATAAATGACATTTCCAAGATATTGAAACACTTTACAATATACGGGGAAATACACACATTGCTGCAATATTTCCAAAAAATACAAAATATATTTATATTTTTCAAAATATTTTCCAATTCATTATAAATTTCACTCTTGCATTTCCATAAAGGAACAAATATTTTACGCTACATATTTTACAGGCCGGAGTACTCTCAAAGAAGCATCACCTTGTCCTTGTGCTCTCAAATATCCCTCCCAATTAAATCTTGCAAGCACCAGCACTAGGAATCAATACCCACACCTCGGACATCACAACGCGCAGAATGGCCGACGCTTTAGTTCTGCTCTTTCGTTTATATCAGTAAGGTGCCTCATGCTCCAGCAGAGGATACTCCAAGGTGAAAACACTGAAAGTTATTATCGGATTTTATGTCCACTGCGCACTTCTTTCTGTTCAGCACTTTATGCAGGCAGAGACATGCTCACTGCGAAGGTGTCAGGCGAGATATACAAGGTTTCATACCTGATGAAGAGTTGTGGGGAGGCACCGGGCCGTCGGGCTGCAGTTCTCATCGTAACGTTTCCGCAAAGTTCCACAAATCGCAGGTTCCCAATGTCTGGGACCGCGAGAGGCCCGTCGGTCTCGCTCGGCCGATGTTTACGGCCGTGTTCCTGATCTAACTTTACCCGGAAGACCAGACACGTTCCGTCCATCCTCAGCGCTCGGGGGAAATGCCTACACCAAACTGCCTTTGGTTCATTCTCCATCTATTTGGAGCAGACCTCACACATTCTCTATCATGCACCGTTCCGTTTAACGATACCGTTAGTAACTGTAAAACTTGTGGCTGGATCAGGGCCTCTTCCGTTTGCCAGCTAGTGGACTCCCGCAGGGCACGATGGGAGTTGTGTGCAATCTAATGTCGAGGTGCCATCACTGCTCATGTCAGGTAATTTTATTTTGTTTATTTCTCATGCGTGGCTACATAGCAACAACGAGCACTGCTTAGAATGGCCACGTATGATCAAGAAACCTTCTTCTTCTTCATCGATAATGTCTTACCTTGAGTTAAAGTGGACATCCTTGCTGTTGCCAACCACTGGTTAGCAGTTGAGTTGAGCCGACTATTTCCTGTTTGAAGTTTGCCATACTTTAATGCACATATGTCCTCCTCAGGATTGAGAGGGGTTACAAATTGCAGCGCTCCCTTCTGTTTAGTGTAGTAACAGCTTGAAAATGAGATTTTGCTGGCCTCTTAGCTGGATTGATGTGTATTACTCTGAGTCATCTCCAACCGAAACAAATGAGCGAGCGGCTAATGACTGTCTCCCCAAGCCAGTATGCTATTCTAGGCTTCATTCTAAACTTAATGTCTCTCCATTGCTGAACGCTTTCCAGCACCTCATAAATATTTGTACCAATACAATTTATTCCATAATTGCGATAAACCTGAAGTACGTGTTCTCTAAATGATTTTTCTTCTTCTTCGTTTTCCCCCGAAACTGCAATTAAATTTACTTGAGCATGGCGGGAGGTAGCGGGAGAGGAACAAGCACTTCATCAGGAAATTTGAGCAAGGCCCACGCAGCGTAGCTGGTGGTAAAAGCTTTCACGCTCTATTAAGAAAGAAAACCTCGCCATTAAAACTAATGAGTTATAAAACCAATGACTAATATGAAAATGGGAGAGGACCGGCGACGCTGCGCGAGTAAATCCGCGCGCCGCCCACGCCTCGTGAGTTTAGCGTGTTGTGTTGCTCTGCTCTGCTGTGCAGACACCTGTGTAGAGGAGAGACCCTGCAGGGGTCACCTGCTGATGTTAAGCAAACAGAGGTGTGAAAGCTTTGGGGGAGGAAGAACTGCTTTCTGCTTTTCACAGGAGGCATTGTTACATTTATAGAAATTTATATTACAGTTGTTTCATAATATTTTCTGAACATTCTGCTGTAGTGGTTGTATAGTGGTTATTATACAAACACATACACACGCACACGTAGAGATCCCCTAAATTAAATATGCCTAGAAACAAAAACACCAGTAGCTTTAAAAATAAAGATGTTATTAGAATCCATTGTGTATACATTCTATAGAATGAAGGTTACCCCTGCAATATTATTCTGTGTTTTTTCTTTATAGTGGTACCCAGTAGTATCAATAACAATATGGACATGCAGAAACAGAAAATACAGTGCATTGTTGAATGATGTGAACATTTAAGGGGGTTAAGTCAGTTCAAAAGCCGTTATTTTCTAATTCTATTGTTGCAGCCTCTTGATTGGCTGCAACAAATGTCAAACCCAATTGGAACATAAATGGCGGAGTCTCACAGCACTGATTGTTTTTTATGTTTCGAAAATAAAAGAAAATTTGTTTTGTCCTCCGCGTTGCATCCATGTTAAAAAGCGGGCTTGTAGCGCCTTAATCTACGTTATTAAAGAAATAAATATGCCCTTGTAGCAGTTGTGTGTATAAACTGGCATTACTTCTTGCAATTCAGTGCTGTACACTCATCAGCAAACCTCCTCAGCACAATGTTTTGTTATATATATTGTATATATCACCTTATTGTACAAGTATGACAGTCTGTAGATGTCGCACAAGGGTGAATCAACAGCTTTCATGCTGAGCTAGGAGCCTGCAATGTGAAGGTCTTGCATTTATATCACCTGCCAGTTCTCAAAAAACACTGCTTTAATGCAGTTCTGCAGAATGATGTCATTTAGCAATATATGGTTAAAATGAATGCATGAATGAATGAGTGAATGAATGAATGAATGAATGAGAGATATTTACCCCTCAGTGGTCTAACTCTAGCTCATATCTTATGCACACGTTATATCCTTGCATAAGTAAATACTCTGTGCTAAGGTGAAGCAAGATGAATTGTGAATTTTATTAAAACATTTTACACTCCTGCAGATATTGCTGAAAGAATAAGTACAGCACAACATGAAAGACGTGTCCTTAATATTGCCATGGAAACAATGAGTACTGTGGGTAGCTTGAGTAATTTTCTGCCGCAAAGTGAACAAAACACACAAAAATAATGGCTTTTATGAAAAGAATGCATCTGTGTTACATATTTATAGAAAAGACCATGTGAATGATAAAAGTCAATATCAGTCAGGAAACCATTTTCCCAAAGGCAATGACATAACTAAAAAGACGGGGGAAAAAAATAACCCCCTCCCCAAAAAAGGCCCGTTTTGTACCAATGATCATATTTAGTTCACAAAAGGAAAAAATTCTCTTGTCGCCATATTCACAAACTCCCATGAATTTCACATCCCAGGTGACCAAAAGAGAAACATTTTTTTTTGACCTGAACAGAACGCACACTCATTCCTGAGAAGGAAATGCATTTATGTTACGAGTTCAAGAGTTACTTACTGCAAGAATAACAAACAAGAACACCCTGCCCATGGATCAGGCTCTAATTGTGCATGCGCTGACAATAACTCATTGAAATATTCCTCTACGGATGGCACCTGCTTTAATCTTCCTTCAATTAGGGAATGCGGATCGATATTAATCACATTATTTTCTTTTTTTTTTTCTCCATTTGTTTGCTGCCCGGCAGAGTTTCAGGCGACGGCGGCTGTGCTTTTTTCCCCCCTGTTTTTCTACGCCTGGAAATGGAGAATCTTTCAGTGATTATTATTCATAGAAAAATGCAATTCTTCACTGTGCGAGCTCCTGAATGCCCGTGTATTATCTAGACATTGATCTGCGGGCTGTGCTTTGCTTTTATGGCTCAGAGACAATTTGATTACCGCTTCGCCATTGCTTTGTTCTTTGTTTCTTTAAAGAGTCTGCACACGCTTAAGAGAAGTTTGGATAGCTGGAACTAGTCTAACTTTATGTTATGTTGTGTTATATTTCACTGCTCTGTTCTGTTAGGTGCAGCTGATTTCTCAGTGGCTGAGACTGAGCAGGGAAGACTCTACTGACATCCCAGCTACCACAGAATGTTCTGACAATGTTGCTGGAATGTTTTGCTGGTGTTATAACATTGTCTTTACATGGCAGCAACATTGTGGAGAACATTGTATGTTAGCCGGGTAGACAAGGAGCTTCAAGGCCATCTGCACCGACAAAGGCCTTGGTGGAATATTTGCTTAAAATTTTTTATTTCCACACAAACATGGCCAATTCATCAAACCAAATCAACTCAAAGTGCGTTTATATTTCATATTTTACTAAATATTTGAACAGCATGCTGCACAGTATAGCCAAGCCTAAACCTACACAAAAGCAAGGGCAACATTGGTAACAACTACCTAGGTGACATACTGTATAGAAGAAAACCTGGGAGGAGCCAAACCCAAGAGGAGGAGCTTATCATCCTATGGCCAGCTCAGGGTGTGGGGCCATAGTGGCCATTATGGTCAATAAGTCAGTTGTTCAGTCGGTCTAAATCAGTTCAGCATAGGTTACTACTAGACCAAGGCTAAGACCAAGGTTCAAATAATTATTTTCTCCTTTTCTTTGTTAACTTGGACGGAATTTAGTGCAAGCATTGGTTTCTTCCTCACACTTTAAGTTCGGTGAGTTCAGCTATCGCCTGCGTTAATTCTCCAAACTGTGTTTAGTTTTGAATTTATGAATCTACGAACGACCTCAGGCTCGGGCTGTAAAGGCAAAGGCACAAATTAAGCCGACGTTTTATGCACGGAGTAGCAGCGGTTGCTTACCTCGTTATGTCGTTACCGTTTCCTCTAATGCGAATATTGACGCATCCATAAAATTCCAAGTTTGCGTCCGTGACTTGCAAGGTCTGACCTTGTGTCCGGCCGTGCGAGACAGACCGGTATGTGCATCTCAGGTCAAACCGACGCGTTTTTGTAACTTATGCATAATTTATCGCGGGCCTTCTGGGGAACGCGTTTGGGGAAAGTGAAGGAAGCGTTTAGAGACCAGATGGGTTCAAGGACAGCAAGCCATTTATTTATTAACATTTATTTTAAAAAGTTTCACGCCCGCCCACCCCCGTGTGTACTGTTTAATTGCAAATGCGCTATTTGGAATGCTGAGAAGTTTCCCCTACAGCTATTTTGGAAGAATCTGTTGACAGATGGTGTGAACCGCGATGACAGACACACCAGGTAATTCCAGGAAAACTAGAAAACATCATGTCTTAAGTTAAGAACTCCATTGAAGCAAGTTATTTTAAAAGGCCAATATAGTAATGTTGTTTTCCAGTAAAACATTAAAATAATAATAGCAGTGTGACTCATGCCTCCCACTCTCTCTGCTTGTTGATCAAAAGCTTTGCAACGCCTGTAAAAATGGCAAAATGGCAAAATGCACTATTTCATTCCTGTGGTCTGTTGGGCTTCCCTTCCTTCTCTGTGTGGGTATGGAGCCGAGAATGATTTTACAAAAAGGTTCGTCCTCAAACCTTCGAGGCAGAAAATAATTGGAGACTCACCCTGAGTGCTTAAAGGATTCTCTGCCTTAGTCTGAGATGTACCTTGAGAAAAAAAAGAAAAAAGAAAATCGACTTTGTTCAATTTCAGGAGATAAAAATGGCACTGCAGTGATAAACATCAGAGTTGATGGTCTGAGTGACAGTCTGAAGTTCTGACACCTGTGGTGCGAAAGCAATGGGGAGACGGGGAGGCTGGGAGACATATGTCAGTTCTGAGTCGGAAATTCACTAAAATTAATCCTCCCAGACCAACACAGGAGAACATAAAAACCTATGGACCCAAGAGTGCCGGCAATATGTTCCAAAGAGCCAATGCAAGCATCTTCCGGGGAAAGCTACAGTAAAGTTAAAAAATAGTAGCTGCAAAGACTAATGAGTTGCATCCAAAAAAATAACTGCATGTACAGATAGCAAAAATTGGAAAATGGGAGCACAGCAACCAAGTCTCAAAAGCCTAACCAGGGACTGGGGTGGCAAATTAGCTTTGGCTGGAAACCGTGGACAATGCATCTGTTTCTTGTTCTTAAACTGTAACAATGTTTATATGTATTGTCCCTGGCAAACAAACGAACAAATAAATAATTAAATAAGCATTCTGTGTACCTACAAATGAAAATGCTAAATACAAAAAAATGCTACGTTGAAAACTGAAATGATTTTCTGTTGCAAATGAAAAGAAAGGAAATATATATCCAGAGATTCCTTTGGGCTTGGAACAACCAAACTGTGCAGGACTGTTTTGTCTGCAGCAGGGATTCTTCAATTAGCTGGAGGGTGAAGATTATTTTTAGTGCTTTTTTTGTTGTTCTACTGGAAATGGTAGAACCTGTTTCTTCAGAGATGGTAAATAATTCACTTGTTCCTTTTCACAAATGATACAGTAACATCTCCTAACCGTAGTAAATGTACCCTTCATACAATCTTTCCTGAGTGGTGCATGAAGATTTTGAGAGAATTCTTGCTCTAATTCCACAGGTCAGCTAACACAATGAAGCCTCCATGACAGAAATCACCATAGGACACTAAAGAGGATCAGATTTATCTGAATCAGACCAGGGAGGGTCAGACTCATCTGATGCAGACCAGGGAGGATCAGACATATCTGATGCAGACCAACAGCAGTCACTTGTCAGAAAGTGATTGCTCTGATCTCTTTCCCCCCCTCAGAGGATCATAAAAGAACAAAAAAAAACGACTCAGCCGCCAGAGAACAATTTCCGTCTGCCCTTGCCCTTCCTCCATGAGACGGGGACACTGCTGAAGGGAGCAGGTGGGAGGGAGGTGACCTGACCTGCTCTCCTGTTCTCCACCTCCCCTTCCCAAACTTCTCCTCCAGCCATCTTTTCTCCACAGATAATTTGCTGCAGCTTGAAGCCGATGTGGCCAGTTGAATTACTGCATAGGCCCATGTGACCCACACAAGGCCTGTCTGGTACATAAAGATCCGCCAGGACACCAGAAAGGTCATCTTGGTTCATCTTGCACCCCCACTAGCTACAAATACCAGCAAGTTATTCCATGCATTAATAACACTCTGTGGGAAGAAATACTTCCAAGTGTCGGAATGAAATTTACATGCATTGGATTTCCAAAAGTGCCCTCTAGTTCTATTGAAATAGTAGAGCTTGACACCTGGTTTAATCTACTTTGGAGCTAAACTTAATGTAGGTTACTTAAAATAAAAAAGGAATTGCAAAGTCTGATGAAAATGATGATTAAAATCTCAGCATACTTCCTTATTCGAATAAAGTATATAGTTTCTTCCATATGAAAATAAACACTTTATATTTGCTACTAGCAACATGAATTATGTAGTGATCTTAAAAAGCTAAACCAGGGAAAATGGAAAATACGGAATAACAAAACAAATATTTCACAATTTCTGCAAGTAAACACAAGTAGACGTGAATGTCAAAAATATACTTTCAATAATTTAACAGTAGTTTGTCAGTACACCATCCTGCAAAACTATTTTGCTGGTGAACTGCGGTAACGCTCAGAGGCTTGTGAGCGCTATGAGACTATAAGAGAGAGTCCATCTCATTGTCTCAGTTTTCGTGACAGTACCCTTTAAATAATTGGTGGAGGAGAGCCGTACCCAGCAGCCAAGGACACACGGTGCATTGCCAATCACTAATGAAACACGCCCATGATCCGTTCTGACCCTCCACCGGGTCCAAGTCCCCCAAAACGCTTACTGTGGCACACACCAGCAGTCCCCTCTGAAAGAATGTCTGTGACACATTCTCCTCCATTCTCCCGCGGTGGAAAGTAACAATAAAAAAAAATAATAATAATGCTACGTGCTAATACGTGTTATTTAGGTTTGAACTGACACTGGCTTCCGTGCTCCGTTCGGGAGAGCAATATGGCACTGCGAAGCAGTCGTCTCGGCGGCTCTGGGGTTTGCAACGGAACAAAAGATATTTTATTTATGACTGAGAATGCGGCAGTGTGCACTCAGAAAGCACAACGCCCACATTCGACGAGCCTATTACACCGCCAGCGGGCTTCCTAGCGCTCCCATTTCACCTGTCCCAGCTGAAAAACAGAGGAACCGCACACCTCCACTATGAAAGGAGGATGACAGGGCAGATTCTGAGCCGTCCCCAGCCCCCCCCCCCCACCCATGGGGGCTACAGTTGGCTGTTTAAATGAACTCTGTTACTGTAACACAAGTCTGGACTATTGCATTTCCCCCCCAAGTGCTAGTCCAACAGGTCAGCACATTTCTCTGTCCCGCCATATTAATAATATTGGCCGGTCTGCGCATTCTCTTTTAAGTGTACTGATGGTGAAATGTATCTCTTTGAAAATTCTGTCGATATTTCACACTTTGGACTCTTGCTTTTGTTCCCTTTTGGAATGGAAACAGTAGATTAAGACTATGATGTTCTTTCCCCAGTGACCAATGAAATGACTCTGCACATTTCGGACAAGAGAAAGAATAATCATTCAAAAACACTGTATTTTGATTAATGCTTCTCTTGTTGTTGTACTTTTCTTCTTTTATAAATGGCCAAGCCAAGATGACTCAGACTAACAGTAGTTTTTTCAATTTTTACTCAGTTGAGATTAATATCCGTGCTGCTACATTTTATGTCTATTTCCCCGTTTTCTCCCCCAATTTAGAATGGCCGGTTGTACACAGCTGACTCATGCTGCAATCTCTGAATACGAGAGAGACCTCAGACAAACACACACTCTCCTCAGTGCATGATGTCATTCACAAGCCTGGCCTCCCAGCACAGACCTGAGTCAGGAGAAAACACTCCAGGTGCAGCTTCAGCATCAACCAGCAGGGGTCACTAGAGAGCAACAAGAGACAAATCTCTGCCAAATGAACCCTCCCTAGCCCTGGGTGGCATTGCACCAATCATGTTTCTCCCTGCTGGGCAATTAGCCACAGTCAGCGCTGGCAAGGTCGGAATTTGATTCCATACCGTGCGGTCCATCCATGCCCTAGAACACTGTCTGAACAGGATGAGCACACCCTTAATTTTATGGGTGTTTGAAACGATAAAGTTTGATAATGAACGTACCATTCAGATGTCCATTTGAACTAATAAAGGTAATCCTGTAAAACCGGCATCACATGGAGCACTAAGAAGAGAAATAGGTGTTTAAAACTCCAGTTGGGCAATTCCGAAAAATATTTTCACTGACGGGTATTACGATATACAGTGCAGTCTGTAAGTATTTGAAAAGTATCCAAAACAAGCAGGAACTGAAGATACGTGCAGTACAGACCTGGCAGAGCATCATCAGGGAAGATACTCAGCACTGTCTGTCTGTCTGTCTATAGGTTACAGACTTCAAGCAGTCATTGAATGCAATGGATTTGCAACCAATACTAAATATGATGACTTTATTTAAGATTGTGTTAATATATCCAGTTACTTTTTGTTCCCCTAAAATGGGGAAGCTACAGCTGAATCATGCAATGCTCATAACTTCACATCGATGGGAATCTCTTTACAAAAAAAATTATTGGAAAGTCACACAAAATAGCCCCACTGTTTCAAACATCTCAGATATGAATTGTGTAGTTTATGATTCCAAGTCATGATTTCTAATGAAGTCACTTCGGAACAAAAAGTATAATTCCATCAGTAAAAATGGCATTATTTTATTTGTTTAATCAGTGCTTTACTGAAACAACACTGAGCTATTAATACTGCTCTAGATTCCAACTGTAAATAGCAACTGCCATTTGGCGGGAGGCCTTCAGTTCCGCCTCCAAACATGTGAACTTGTTTATGTCATTTTACCGCTAGTCAACTATTTAAAAAAAAAAGTCTCACGGGCGTACACTCTATTTAGAGCAACATTTTCCTTTCTTTTTAAAATTTTAGCGTTTTTCATTAATACGTCTGTTCAACAGATCAATAGACAGACAGCCCGATCCAGCTGCCTCATCTGTGTGTATCTAATGAATATTTTATGCTAATATTAAATCAGGTCAGTTAATAAAGACTCTTTCCTTGTCGGGTTCTCTTCTGTGTCTCTGACATTTGAATGAATGAATTTGAATGAGCGATACCAGACCTATAAGGCATAAGCTTGAGTATACTATCTATTTTTCCTTCTATACAATGTCTTGATCATGTTTTACACACACTAGCTATGAACATTGTAGGAAGCTAACAATTTACAGGCATGTAACTACGTTCTATGTGAAACATTTAAACACTGTTACAATGACTATTTTATTTTATTTCACAAATTGTATTGGGGTCATGCAAATTATCATAAAAATAAGCAGAATGTGCAGGTAATTGTTACAAATCTAATGCACCCCCTTATTCACCACACGCAAAATCCAAAGGTATACCATTTCGATGTATCTGCCAATGTGGCTTCCTAGACTTGAGAGAGTTTATTGCTTTTTTAATACCTGAGCCCATTTTAAAGGTGTCAGGGGTATACTTAAACTGACGTCTCACATCAAAAATCAGACAAACGCTGTCTTTCAAGAGCGCCCGGTCTGGTGACCTCAGTTCCACCGCCAAAGCCATAACTCTCAACTCCCTGTGAGCCATCAGAAAAACTTTCTCTACAGAGACTGCCTCACAAACTTTGTCTAGACGCCCTCACCTCTGGTACCAACGCAGCTAACAATTCTTGCTTCCCGAAACGTTCCTGGGAAGTTAGGTTAAAATTTTAGTTCTGCAGTTTTGGCAATTAAAAACTGCATCGGAGGAAACATATACAGTATTTTAAGTCTTTTAACTTGACTATAACAGGGCCTGTTATAGCCACAGTAAAATCTTACATTGTATGTTTTACATGTTTTGTAGTTGTTCCAATTACCTTTGGTATGCACAAATTGTACGTTACTTTGGATAAAAGCGTCTGCGAAATGTAATGTAATGTAACATGAGTTAACTGATTAAGTGGATGTCATTCGGCTGGTCTCCTGGAATGATTCCACCCCTTGGCTCTCCCCCCAGGTCTCAAAAGTATATCACCTGAATTACCAAACTAAGTCACAGTCACAACTTTATTTCATAATCATTTTGGGGTCAAATACAATGAGAGTTTTCATTAAATATCTGCAAAGCGCGGTATGTACTGCAACAAAAACAGTACACTATACCATAAAACCTTCATGGGCTAACTTAATGGAAAAGGAAAAGGCAAAGAAAGCTTATTAAAAATTTAGCCAGCTGTTTTATTTTAAAATGATCTGGTCAGGTCTACAAATGCAGCTTAATGTTGGATGCCAAAATATGAATTGCTATCATATAAAAAGCATTAAAATAATGGTTTGTTAGTCTTCGGAGTCTGGTGGCAGGGAACATTCTCTGTCTGGCTGGTGAATAAAAGCTGTAATTGCATTTTTTGTGTTCTAACTGTAAGTTAAGAAAATGACTGTGACTATTGGCACTTGTAGCTTGCTAACAGCATTGTAGCTCTTATTTAGTTCTCCGCAGACCTGGAGTTGTTTTTTCCAGATGATCAGGCGTTTTACTTCAGGTACTATGAACTGGCACATATACCGATCAAAGTGATCTCTCCAGTATTGCTTGCTGATTGTTAAATATTAAGAAATAGCCTGCAATGAGTTTATTATTATTATTATTATTATTATTATTGTTGTTGTTGTTGATGTTGTCGTTGTTATAGTTATTATATATATACCATAGCATTGTTGGAAGCAAACATTTTTTAAAATGTGCCTAATACATTTTGTGAACAAAATCATAATCACTTTGAGAGCCAAACAAGAATAATATGGTGAATTTGAAGTCACACAGACCTGAAAAGAGGCAATATTTTGATTCTTACGTGTTTCTTATGTTTAGGCTATGCATCAGATTTCTACTTTCTTGTGCATATTGCTCTGCATAACTCAATTTAGAGCCAAAGAGTGCAGTTGCTAATCTACTGTACACAGGGCACAATACCATAGTTTAGCAATAAAGCCAACTGAGCTTGAAAGGTGTAGAATGAGTCGAACCACAGAAATATAATAATGGCTTTAACATTGTTCCTTGCCCTTGCTGACTACAGAGAATCTGAACGCGCGCGCTTGATGAATGGCGGAACTCACTCATGCATCACCTGCACGCGCTACAATGAAAGTGCGGTGAAAGACATTCGCTTAGATGGTGTCTAGTAGAGTAGATATGCTACTTACAGTACACATGTGTGTAAGATTTAGAAATTGTATAACCCCGTTCAAACTAAATAGTAAATTCCTTTATTGCGTCTAATTTGCAAATGACTACTAAGACTAAATGCAGAATAGATAACTGGGAGCATTCTCTCTGAAAGGTAAGCAACCAGTCTAGTTAGAGGTAGCCTATTCCATGGAGCTACCCAACGCTGTCGTGGATATGAATACCCTGTGGACAATATAATCGATCAATATGGGATTCTTTAAGGCGGGACACGGTAGAAATTAATCTGTACCACGGCACATTCCCGACAGCAAACGACGATAAGACCTAAGAGGCACTCCCTGGCTGTCTGGCGCGTGTAGAGATGCGCGTGGGGGGATGCCCGGTGATTTCCTACCGCTGTAGAATCCTAATGTGCTCCACGCTGCGTTATTACCTCTGCTGCGGCTCGCGAACCGCCTGTCAGGTTACCGGCGTCGAGCCTCACACTACAGGCACGGGACGAAACTGCGCGTTCAGCCGGAGGTTTCTGCTTTTAATTGCTCCCGTTCCTTCGTTTTCTTCTAGAAGGCATAAACTACCGTGGAACTGAATGTTTTATGAAGAATACGTGTTCCGGAGCTTTGTTTTTTTTTTCTTTTAGCTTTTCTCGCTTTTCATATTCTTGTTTCATCAAGTGAGATTGAGGGCGAAGTAGAGAAGAGGATAGCATGGGCGAAACCCTGGGGTTTTGTCTGTAATTCGAAATGGACCCGGTCTTGTCACGGCGAGGCAAAGGTATCTAGCTGTACTCAGTTGTGTTTTCTGTTATTATAGCTCTGACCGTGGTGATTCTTGCGCTTTTAAATTGTGAAATGAAATTACTTTTCCTGCTGACAAAAAAAATATATACGCTGCGCATGAGCCTTTATTACACTTGTTGACAGTATGCTATATCCTACTTGTTAACTGCATTATGTAGTTCTTTTGGACTTAAATATTAATCAGAAGTCCGATACGACTTGTATACTGTAATGGTTTTGGTTTTGTTCTGTGTTCTGTGGTTTGGTGCATTACTGATTTATCACTAATTATCATTTATGTGACTCAGATACACGATCTGGTTCATTTAAAAGAATTCATCTGAATTAATTTATTTGCATCTTGTACGCACAGGTAGGCGATAACAGTAGCAGCGCTTGTTACATTGTAACTGTACGCTAATTACACCGTAGCAAGCTATCGCTATGCGTTGCGAGATGACAAGTAAATTTAAAAGTAATTTTTTTTTGGGGGGTGGGGGGGGTGGGGGGGGGGGTGGGGATATCGATTGGTGCTTAACAGTTATGTTCGGGATAAGACGAACAGGCACGACGTACCTGCATTTCCATCCCTACAATGTATTCTACCAAAGTGATGTTCGTATGTGTACTGGAACAAAAATAGTGTGCAAGAAATTGTTATGGGTCGGTATTTGAACCAAAGATGACAAAGCCTTAATTTAGTTTTCATAACTTTCTTTATTCCAAAGGTAGTTCTAGTGTTACGTAGGCTTTAACTGCCGAATATACATGTTAATTCAAACAAGGCACTGTGAAGAGATTAACCCCATATAGCCTCTCTCTCTCTAAGTGAAGTGAAAGTTGTTTTCTCGTTATATATTGAACTGAATATCCATATAATTTAATTTCGTTATAATTTTAATTGCATTTGCCGGGTGTTTAGCACCAACTGTTTAAATGTATTTGATATCAGACCTGTCGGTTACCAAGGGCCAAGCGTAACGTCATACTCTTAAGCGACATTTACTGACTAAGACCCCGTCCAAAGCGCCACTGGGTCCAGTGTAAAAGTCGATCAAGGTGGTTTGGGAGCACTATAATCCCCAAAGGTTTCACACAAAAATAAAGGGGAAAGACTAATTAGTTGTTTCAGGGTCAGTGCTTCTCAGCAAGGACATTTTCTGTTTGCACACTGGGGACATTCAGAGTTATGCCCATGGCTTCTGTTTTCCACAAAGTACTGATGTAGAAAACCTTTTTTTCTTCTTGCATTTTATGTTAATATATTCAGCAGTTCATCAAGGCAGTTGTGTAATTTCTTTGTTCTTTTGCTGCAGTTTTTTTTAAAAATTTGACAGTTGCTGCTTTCTTATGGTTCCGTATGACTGCATTACAATAATATTGCAGGTTAGTAGCAGCCAGTTGGCAGTGCTCCACAAGAATGACAGCACAAAGTAAAACACCCACTCCTGTTATCATCTTCCCCTCATAGATGTTGCCCACACAGTGCAGTTTTTTTTTTTCTATTTTAGTCGTTCCATAAGAAGAAGAAAAAAAGCAGTCTTATGATGACATATTTGATGCAGTCCACTCATTATGTTGACAAGTGACACAAACATTTCTCGGGCAGCTGTGCTTGACAGAAGGACGGCTTGAATGTCCAATATCACGTCTCCATGACAGCTTCAGCCTTCCAGCAATTGCATTGTGAATTAAAGGCACATCTCCACAGTCGCACACAGAGTCTCACCCCCTAGCGATTTCACATTGACACATTTGTATCATCAGTGGTACCCAAGCATGTAAATTGCATGCAAGTTTAATAAATGAAACAACCATCCATGCAGGGAAAGGGAATAATATCTCATTTTGACCTTGAGAACTAGATTCCGTCATCTATTTTTGATTCGCTAATCACTGCCATGAACTAAATTTTGTTACCATTAAATTCAATTATTGCCTTAATTACTTTAGTTGACGGCCCCAATAATTAGCTTGTAGGAATATCGCACTTAGATGGATCTCCCATATAAATTACTGGAAATTCATTTTCATTTTATTAGAACCATATTAACCTTCAACTTAATTTTTTCAGTGTGCTAAAGTATATCATCAGTGGTAAGTACGTGCATTGAACCGTTGTCATTTCCTGGTCAGTTGGTATCCAGTTTAAATTTTGTTGCAGTTTGAACCCAGGCAAGGAGAAACCGTGGGGGGTCCGGCTGTTCATTTGGGACCTGCTGTACAACACCCCCCCCCCCCCCCTCCACCCCCACCCCACCCCACATAGCAATAGCGGATGAATTGCTAGCTGTACAGGGGGGGAAATGTCACCTTGTCCAAGGTGATACCAGGGACGAGGCACGCCTCAGCTCCAGAGAAGCCGCACGCAACATTCGACCAATGAAACTGCTCCTGAAGACAAGACCTCCTCATACATCCAGTTTCCTAGAAGAAAAAAAAACAAGAAGATGTTCAAGAAGCACTGAGCCAAATAATGGCACTATTTTTGTAGCATAGAAAAAGATAAGACAGGAGCATAAACAGCCAGGTATCTAATGAGATTCAAATACAAAGTGAGAAATATGAAGCTTTTTTTTTTTTGTCAATGTAAAGTTTAGGCAATAATATTGTTGTTTCTTTTGTGAATGTTTAGCTGTAAAATTAATAGAGCAGATTAATAGACCATTCTTTTTTATTTGTAATGGCCTAAATGTTTTTTATCGCTGGCAATAAAAATTCATAATGTTGCTCATTGCTAATCGTCTATTTATAGCTAGAAACCTGGAATAGAATTACAGCACGCAATTGGCATACTTTTCTTTTGTGCAAAACCATTTTGTTCCCTTTCCTCTGACCAAAAAATAACATAGTCCAGACAATTAGCATAACGTAGTCCAAAAAATAACTGCAATAACTGATGAGGTCTCTTCTAGAAAACCAGGAAATTCCTGCACCTGTTCATGCAATAGTTTTTTTTTAAATAGAGGGCATGTAGGACATAATGTGTGTAGCTCGGTGGACTTCTATTAAGGATGCAGGCTGTGTACAGCTATGTGGTGGCAATGTTTCTGAATGTTGTTCAGCATGTGTTTTGCAATTTCCAGCAAAAAATCCTTCTGCAGAGCTTCACTGTGAATTCATTTTGCCAGATACAGCCGCGAGAATCAATGTCTATTTAAATAATATAAACAAAAAGAAAAAATCACACTGTCAAACAAAATCCTTGTGACTGAACTGGCATCAAGTAATGATCATATTCATTACTGTACATTTTAATGGACTATTTTTTGGCACAGCCCATTAATATTGCCCTTGCAGAACTCCCGAGTGGCTCAGTCGGTAAAGGCCCTAACCATACCATCAAGGTTGGTTTAAGTCCACCGGGACCCCTTGAGTTCCTGCTACTCAGACATTGTCATTACCCCCTCCTCTAACTGGTCCAGCTCTCCTGTACTAATGTGATATGCCTTATTGTTTGTAAAGAGGGAAATGCCCTCTTGACCACAGTTGAGTACACTAGGAGAGAGTGCCATCCACAGTTGCAATGTTCCTTCTGGGGGTGTGAATGGCATGATGGTTCCACCCATTCCACAGTGGGTGAAATGAGGGGAGACCAACACCCCACCCCCAACCAAAAACAATGCCTGTATTTAGCAAAGCATATGATTTATTTGTGGGATAAAGGCTCTATTTTCCCATGCAGGTGCACGCCCTTGGATATGGTACTTAAACTTTAATTGCTCCTATGAAAACTGAACTGAAAGGCTGTTAAATCCGTCGCAGACCAGTGCAGTGGGCGACCTAGCCTGTTGTCGTGGGAGAGAGAGAGAGAGAGAGAGAGAGAGAGAGAGAGAGAGAGACCGTGAGGCCTGGGGTGGTTGTTGATCTGGGGTGGTTGTTGATCTCATGGCGCTGTGTGTTTTGGCTCGTTCTTCTCCCCTCCCCCCCAGACGATGAGGCCGGGCCGGGCGAGCCGGGGCGGGGTCCAGTGAGGATGAGCGTGCGTCTCCTGTGGGACGACCCGCTGCACCTCACCTGGACGATGGAGGCGGAGCCCTTCACCTCCACGCTGCTGCGGTCGGGGGGCCCCGTGCTCGACCCCGGCATGACCCTGGAGCAGAAGACCACCTTCGTCTTCGTCATCTTCCTCTTCATCTTCCTGGGCATCCTGATCATCCGCTGCTTCCGCATCCTGCTGGACCCCTACCGCAGCATGCCCACCTCCACCTGGGGCGACGGCCTGGACGGCCTGGAGAAGGGCCAGTTCGACTACGCCCTGGCGTAGAGAAGGGGCCGCCCCCGTGGGGGGCCCCCAGTTTCTGGCGGGAGTCTCCGCCTCCTCCCTGTCGCCGTCAACGCAGAGCGCTCGGAAACATGAGCATCAGACAGCGCCCGCTATGTGACTGACCCGCTGTCCTTTCCTTTGACCGCTCACGGAAAAGATCGGATTTCTTGCGTAGGGTAGTACTGCAGCTTATCCACGTACGCTGTGACCGAACCACCCTGCTGAGGTAGGAACCGCGAGGTTCGCCCACAGTTACATCCTAAATGTCCCCGGTCACATACCGCTTCGTGTGACATTGAACCGTTCCTCTAATAAATCACAGTTGCGCGCGCTCTCCGCTGAAGGTGAAGAGACATTGATGAACGGCAGAACTGCAAAGGACGTTTGGTTAACATCCACCCGGTCCCATTAGGACTAGGCCCCAGTGGCCGTAAATTACAAATCAAGTTTGGTTACCCTGCGCGGATTGGCCTGATCAATCACAATTGGTGTTGCTCTGTGTTTCTAATTTTTCCATTGGCAAGAGAGTGAAATGTCTTGAATCCACGGGGGGCCAATCAGGGTATTAAACGGATGGAGCTTCCATAACGAACTACAGCAAATGCTGTCCACTCCGTGCTCTGTTTTGCATTTTGTGCATTCAATCATACTTAGAGGTTTGTCTGAAGGTAGGGATTCGGCTTGCGATCGTGGTAAGTGATGCCGTTACTTTATCTGCTTGTCCAAAAATTTGCCCCCACAAATCAATATTTGGACAAACAGTGGAATGATGAGTAATTTCATCTCCTTCGGACTTTGAAGCGTACGCCCCGCCCTGTGCCAGGAACACCATTTAATCCCTTGAAGCCTGTCATTAAAACTATATTAGTTTACACACACCTTTCTCTTTATCTTTTTTTTTTCAAAGCAGAGAACCATTAGCGTATTTTCACATTACGTATTTTCTTCTAGCAGAGCAAAAGTAAATAACTCTCATTGGTCGAGGAGAGGAAGAAGAGCTTACAGCAGACTCGTGTTAAGATTAACACTTTATCATAATAAAAGGCTGCAAGGTTGGCAATAAGACTAGTCTTTTAAAATTGGAATCGTGACTAAAGGTGTCGGCACCACTGGCGTCCTGACATCTGGGGAAATGTGCTTTGCTTGCATTCACCTCAGAAACGTGGGGGAGAACACCTGTACTCCCTGCAGTATTAGCTGTCATGACTGGGTGACTGGCAGGTATTGAATCTGCAGTCAGAGCTCGTTGAAGTCGGGCCTCTTAAGCGAACATCTGCCTTCATTAAACAGCAGCGCACTTCAGACACATTGTACACGATCAATTTAAAAAGGGAAGGAAATCTCATTACAGTGTCGGAAAAAAAAAGGTATTTGGTATATTATGGGGAGAGGAAAACAAGATAAATGTTTAAATGATGGTTGTGGTCATCCCTTTTGACCGTGATTGAAACCATATGAGCAGGGTAGTCCAGTGAATTACAGACTAATTAACTGATTCTAAAGAATTAAGTACCCTGTGAAGATACACTGCATTCTGGCACCAGTGAGAGAAAAAAAAACTGAAAATTGTCTCTACTGTTGTTTGGAAGCAGTGACTGTCACAAGTGGTGTGATTTTTTTTATAAATGTTTTTCATTAGTTTGATCGGACTAAAATACTTTCAAACGTCCTTTCAGCCATGTTGCAAAAATCCAACAAGCAATAACGTCAATGTCATTCTAAAAGGTACGTCAAGTTTCCAGTTTCTCACAGAAGTCAGGTCAGTGGTTGCCCGGCGACACGTGAAGTCGTTTAATTGCATCAGCTTTGCGTTTACCCTCCCGCCATCGGGTTAGCTCGGTGTGCATCGTCCCTTAATTGCATCCACACGGGGAGCCCTGGACCCCAGCCAGGAGACCACTCCTGCCTCGCCTTCTTTCCTGAGAGAAACCTCGCTTCCGTGACACTTATGCACGCAACAAACAGATGAGCTCTTCTGCTCATCAACTCTGACATCTGCAAAAAAAAAAAACACCAGGAGGGTTGTTTCAGAAAGCAGGATAACCAAGTTAGCTGGATAACTGTGCTGAGTAAAACCCGGAACAGCTCTTTTTACTCCAGTCCATGTTCCAGATTTGGGAGGGTTCCGGGTTTTACTCAGTGCCGTTATTCAGCAAACTCAGAAATCCTGCTCTGTCAAACAGGGCCCAGCTACCCGAATGAGACGAACAGCCAAATAAGCCAACCGTGGTGTGACTGTGGCACAGAACCGCAGCTGAGCTTCATATTTCCAAACAACATGCAGACCACTGTGCATTAAAGCATATTTGTAGTACAGCACTTTAGAAACAGCAAACTACCCTTTTAAGCCACGTCTTCGCTCATTTGGATGTCCTGTCACCATTAAAGGTGTTATATCACTCTTATGCAAATCTAATGCATGAAAACACTTCACTGTAATTCCCTGCATCTCGTCCCTCTAGAAGGAGAACCGTTCTGTGTTGACTTTCCCAGCTCTACACCAATATAAAAATGAGAGTTGTGGCATTTTGGATTGGGCATCCATTGTGGACTATAAATTCCCTCTATAACAGTGCTTCAAATTCATTAGCATTCTCTGTGCACATATTGAATGACAGAAAAAATAATTTTCTGCCAAAATGGCTTTCACTCTTGCTAGAGAATGATGTTCATTTGGGAGGAATTGCAATTGAAGCAGAACAAAATTGCGTGATTTATTTTATTTTATTTATTTTTATAATTTTTTTATAACTCTCATGCATATTCATTGGAGATGTGCTACTCTGTGGCTCTTGCAGAAAACCATAATGTGTATGGATCCATTACAGGGCTTATTGAAAAACAATAATCCCTCTGTCATATTTTGCAGAGAAAAGTAAGTTTGACATTGAATGAAGTCCTGTGGAGTTCGTGAAATATCATTCTTCCTCTCATTCATCATGCAAATTAAGTTTGTGGAAAGCTGATTTAATCCAGAGCAGGCAGCAGATTGTGGCCTGCAATTACACTTCTGGCCAGACTGTGTATGACCCTGCTTACACATTAGACAAAATTGTGTTTTTACCCAATTCAGCTGAAATGAGCACCAGAATGGGGAACAATAACAGGAATCGCATCAATGTCATAAAAACGAAAATCTCTGATCAACAGGTGGCTAAGCACTGTTTGTATCTGAGCACATTTGTTCATTGGCAAGGCTCCCCAATTAAAGTGCATTGGTAAGTATTAATTTGCTAAAGCCACAACTGTCCTTTTTGTTATTGTATAACTGAATTACACAGAGGGCATTCGGGGCTTTGGGCGAATCCATGGCTTGCTTTCTATGGCTACCCAGAGACAGAATATTTGGACTAGCAACAAGAATAGAAATTGCTCTACAATGGCCATTTGTGCAGAAGGTAAAAAAAAAAAAAAAATCACAAGGCAAAAATGAATGCAATGGTCTTTTGCCTAGTACACTGTTGTGAGCAACCATGCAATATATAGAGATTACATGTGACAGAAATTGTTTTTTGTTTCATTTTAAACAATGTGCTCCTAAGCCCACACACCATTAAACATTGATTTGCATTTTGAATGCAGATCATTTAATTATGAACGTGACCAGGAATGCAGGTTCAACTGATACATACAGGAGAGTGAACTGGCTCCGGGCACTTTCCACCAACCGACCTGTGCAAGAAGACGTGAAACAGAACATCAGCAAGGAGAGGTAATCACAATGCTGAAATCTCATTAGCTACCAGCCAGCACATCACACGACATAACCCCGAGAGAGAGAGAGAGAGAGAGAGAGTGTGGAGGCGAATTCTTCGGAGAATGACGGCGCGCGAGTGTTCATTTCGGGAGCGCGTGGCTGAGGCAATCCAACGGTTCCAGTTAGATGAGCTCGCCGGCGAACGTGTCGGGGCATTTGATGAGGACAATCACCGGCAGATCCGGTATTGGAGAAATACAGTGCGATCGTACCTGGAATAAATTTACCTCAGGGATGCTGTTATGTGGCTTTAAGTCCACTCAAAAGCCCAGGCAGACCCCATTGACTGCATAATCTCATACTCTCGCATTTAAACAAAACAGAGCTATAAGTTTACAGGGGACAGTTTGAGTTTTCCCGAGCTACATGGGATTCTTAGCTCTGATTAATATCTTGGAACCTCTTTGATAATCGCAGAATGTATTCAAAGCTGCTGCATTCCGATCTAAAACCGCTGATGCCCATCATCAAATATTCTTAATGTTCATCCTTAATACAGTTATTTTGAGATTAAAGTGGAATGCAAGCAACCTGAATGAAAATCGTATTACATATTTACCAACTGGTCATTATATCTCTCCAAATTTATATGAAAAGCCATCCTACTAAATTAATAAAGCATTAATATAGATCCATTAATGTGTAAATGATAACAGAAGTCACCTGTAAAATAAATAAATTCTTGGATTTTTAAAAGTTTAATAGACAGGCCCTGCTTGCGGCCTAGTCAATATGCCTTGTCTTTATGTGACCAAAGACCCTCCACTTCAGAATGTTTGTGATTGACAGTTACGTTTGGCCATGACAAAACAAATCCAAATCAATGTGATTGTATTCAATTTATTTTCTAATATTTCTTATTTGTGTTTATGATTAAGATTAAAGGATATTTGACAACACAAATGGAAAAAGAGCTCTCAGCCATGGCACACAGTGCAACGGACCATTTACTCCATTTCACTCTCAGCTGAATTCTAAACAAATACAGACAGCAGCACGTGTCTACTCACATGAAAATTTCATTATCTCCATATTTTGGTATTCATAGGCATGATATCTATTTATAGATTTCCTTCAGCTGACTGTGCATGGCATCTCTGGTCCTCGTTTGTTTATTTTTGGCCATTTTTTGTGTAACGTACATGCCGTATCAGTTATCAACCAATCAATCAATCCATCAATCTGACTTTATTTGTATAGCACATTTCAGACAGTTTCTCTCTGGGCCTTTTCCCCAATGACTAAAATCTTAGGTTTACCTTCGTTGAACTGGAGGGAATTTTCTGACATCCATACATTTATGTCAGAAATACACTTCACTAAGGTGTCAATGGGGCTAAAATCATCTGGGGATACAGAGATATATAATTGGGTGTCATCAGCATAACTATGAAAATCAATTTTGTTCTTTCTGATGACACAACTTTTTGAGTTGTCAACTCAAAAATTCATTAATTAGCTAATTAACTTCTCTTTGTGTAACCTGTGGTTATTGTTGGATACAGTGGAATTCAGCAATGAACTGAATGTGCTACACAGTGTAGCAGAGACAAGCGCTGGAATTCAATCAACATTTGCCCTTAACTTTGACATTTAAAAATGAGAAGAAGAAAAAAATTTCCTTCAAAAAAAAAAAAGGGAAAAGTGCAAGGTTTGCATTTACTTGTAAGTCAAAGCAAAGGACAAATCTTGATTGAATACAGGCCAGAGACTTAACTAATTAAGGGCAGGGCTTTACTACAGAAAGACAAAACAGCTGTATCACCTATTCAAACTTTGCCACCTGCTATCCTTTGCCTCCCTTGGCATGCAAAATAATTTACCAGTGGTTTCTGAAGTCTCAAGAGAACTTTTATTAGTATTCTGGAATCACGTGAAATAGCCACACAGACTGCATTATAATGAATCAGATCAAATCAAATAATTTATTTGTATACTGTATTTTATTTTACAAAGAATTTGTCACAATGCCCTTCGCTGTGTATCCTGGCCTGAACCCCCAAAAATGCAAGCCAAGGGGGACAGTGTCAACAATTAACTCCCAGGATGACATATCAGAAGAGACACAGGGAGGGACCAGGCCCAAGAGGGGGAGCCCGTCCTCCTTTGGCCAGCTCAGGGTACGGGTTTATGGGGGGAGGGGAAACATGTTTCTGTGTTCAAAAATTCCTAAATTTCTGTTCCCCGTTGAAAGACTGGGAAACTGTTAAGTGCTCTGTGTGCAACCAGGTGGTGAACGGCACAATCAATTGATTGACGGAAAGTGATCCTGCAAACAGATTGATTTGAAAAGACAGTTGGGCCTACTACTAGGCCTAACCACTTTCAGAGTGATCTTGCATTGAACGACTAAAGGGTTTTATCACTGTTTTTTCTAGACTCTTTATTGGTCACTTTGTGGCCACATTATGTGAGGTGATCAATATCTGAGGGTGGGGAGAACTTAGAGCAGGAAGATGGTTTGGGATGCAGCACCACACTCAACGTGAATTTTGCTTTTTCAGATGTGGGTGTCATTTTATTGTGGTCAGTGAATTACGGGATGTATCAATATTTAACGAGGAGCATATTGGGCCCGCACATTAAAGCAGCTCTCTAGAGTTGTCCTTTATCGCCGAGTTTTAAAGCTTAAAGAGAAAATGACGGTGTTAATTTGAGATTCCGCTGTTTGACTTGCAGTTTAGTGTCGGCTTTGAGATACTGCAATATTCACTTCGGCCAGCTGAGGTCGCCATTGTGTGGCTAAATCTTGGAAAGCGATCGTTAACAAAAACGAGGCCTTGAACACGACTGCCTCCAGCTAGGAATCACGTTTTATCACACGTATCACTCAATGTAGTGGTGCTGTTTCTTTATAGCTTTATTAACTTTATATACCGTAGCCTCTTGGCGAGAACCCTCAACAGTCTTCCCTGCAGTGATTCCCAAATTGCCATTCTGGATATTGACCTACTACACCTGTGACATCATTAAGTTCTAGTCCTCACTTCCCATTGGGTGGTAAAGCAGCATACAGCTATAAATGGCCTGACACCTCTACACATTATTATGTACTGTTTTATTGGCATTCCAGGGGCAGCCAGAGAGTAAGGAATAGATTGCGACTGTCCTTTAAGCCGGTAATTGCCCTGAACCTATTTGTAATTGTCTTTTGTCATTAGCAAGCTCGCCAGGGGCTTGTCCAAGAGGTAGGATATTCTACCGGTTTTCTACTTTTTTTTTTGTAACACTCCTGGGGAGATGTTTTTCATGGACGTGTCCTTTGAGCTGGAATGTAATTGCGGTGAGTTAAAGTACGTAATTGGCCACATACAGTCACTCTCTCACTGCCGCAGTGAAAGCGCCATTAGCAGAAACGCCATACTTTCACGCTTCGGTCCTGCTCTGTTTCCTCTTCTCAGCGTCTCAGGTTTTCACGAGCGTGGCGAAGTGACCGTTTTGTTTGGCGTGTGTGGCGGCTCCGCTCAGCTGACTGTGGGGGGGTTGGGGGGTGGGGGGGCTGTGGGAGCTCTCCCTGCGTTACCCGGACTGTCAGGCAAAGTATGAGAGAAGGCGATTGTACGCCATGCAGATGTGGATGCATGTCATTATCTCGCAACACTACAGACGATTGTTGTTAAGTACAAAATTCATTCCGACGGTAAAAAAAGAGGGAAAAAAAAAAAGAAATCAAAGCAAGACCCAGTGTTTTTTTTTCCAAATAAATGTTCTGATGTTGGAGGGTGACAGTTTGAAGATCCATTTACTGGTATTCTCTGAATGCAAGTGTGCCTTAAAAACCGCAGAGATTAAACTGTGAAATTAGTTTGCCGTTATACTAATGAAAGCAATGAGGGAATGCGGAAAGCAGTGATTACGGGTGTTACAGTAAGTGCTGGACAAGGCCAAACCACAGAGCCATAACCATTAAGAAGCAAAGACACAGTGAATATAGGGCAGTGCCAAAGCAGAGGGGTATTTCATGAAGTAGGATTACTATACAGTACTGCTGGGTGCAAGTTTTACATAAGAGAGGATTACCACTGACAGGTGAATTACGACCTTTACAAACCATCACCTTCAAGGAATTAAAATTCTGATATAACAGCTACTAATGCACAATCCCTTCTGCCCCCCACATTCATTTATCCACACACAAATACACACACAGACACACACACATATATACATACATACATATATACACACACACATGCACGCACGCACACACACATACACATACATACATGTACACACACACAAACTTACATACACACACACACACACACACACACACACACTTTAAAGAATAAGCTGTGTTGTGCCATATGGCCCTATAACCTTCCTCTGTTTAAGAACAGACAGGAGCTGCAAGATACCAAGCAATGGCATATAGGATAAACTCCAAATAGAGTGATCTAAATACTTTTTCATCAAGGATTTGTCAAAAGCTTTTTTCATAAAGCTTTAAAGATTAGCCTGCCTGTGAAAACATACAGTAATTTCCAACCAAACTCGAATATTGAAAAAGGACTGATAAATTAATATATTCAGCTAATAGATGCTGATGACAAATGCAGACTAAGCTAATTCAAAGGCTGTTATTGATGCCATAGAAAATTCCTTCTAAATCAGCTAAATAATAAGTCAAGAATATGATTTCAGAGGATAAAGTAAAGTGATTCATCACTATAGGATGCCATTAACTGTTCTGCACTGAGGAGAGAATGAAAATCAACTAACACTGTCCTCATATTAATAATCTACCATGAGATATGATTCTGTATGAGCCCCTGCTAGAGAGATTATACTGTAAGGTCAAATGTTACAACCCAGCTGTAAAATAAATATGTTTTTCTGTAATTTTCTGCATTGTCACTTTACAGTTGATTCACCCTCTGCAGGTTGACAGCAGCTCATATTGAAACACAGGTGTGCTGCCTCAATGTGGTGCAGGTAAATGGTGCTCTGCCCTAAGGGAGTTCAACACTGCACAAAGCGCTACTACTCAATAGGTTGCACCCAACCTTTCTGAATAATGCAACGTGCTGCACAGGGAACAAGCCTCTTATCACAAACTGCATGCATAATCTGTAATAGGTAAAATTGTGCCAAATGTACCCGTGTAGCACGTGTTACCTGAAGAGATGCGTTGTCTTCTTTCGATAATCAATGCGTCGTAAATGGGCATAATACTCAGACTTCACTGTTTTGAGAAGTGCGCTTGTTTTAGCTTGAATGTGTGCCCAAATAAGTGAATTCAATATTTGCGCTAAGTAAGGACGATTATAAAGGCGTCCATGCACTTAACGTTACGCGCAAGGGGGCAGGATGAAAGGTTCAGGGGTTAAAGGTACGTAGCAGGTGTCATCAAAGTGTGAACTACAAGAGGCTAAAGTCTCGCGAGTTTTATATTCAGATAGGCTCCCCGCCCTCGTGAGAGAGCGATGCTGATAGAGCGCGAGCACGCACCCCCAGGCAAGAGAAGCTGGAGGAGTTGTGGCAACAGCGGACAGCAGCATCCTTCAAAGCTGTGGTCATATTAATCGCATGGATGGGAGTGGACCGAAAAGGGGAGAATCGCGTCTAGCTGCGTCTACCTTTTTTTACATGTTTAATCTTTGATGTTGTTTGAAAGTAGACTACTGGCACAAGTTTTACTTTTTTTCTTCAATAGACTAGGCAAGAGAGTGTTTGTGGCAGGAAGCGGTATTTCCTATTTGCATCCAAATGTCAACGGATGTACTTGCCGGCTCTACATTTTTGCAGAGATACAGCATGTATTTCCAAGCTCCACTACATTAAGTGACTTAGACTAATACAATTTGTTATATGGAATGATTCCTATTGCACTTGAGTATTTGGAAAGCAGTGAAACTAGAGTTATGTGCTAAAGAAGTTGGAACATCTGTAACTACACGTGCATTGGAACAATAAAGGACGACAGTGGGCGAGACCCCAATCTTTAAATCTCTCTCCAGCAATTATATCGCCTGGTCGGCTATTCCAGCTAAACAACTGTTTACCATGTCTGGGAATGCATCCTCCACTTCTGCCCGGGAGAAACCGCAAGAGGAGCCGACCGTGACCCCAAGCCTGAAGCCTGCGGGTCCCAAAGCAAGCCAGAGCCGATTCCAGGTGGATGTTGTCGCGGAGGCGGCGGCCGCATCGGCTGCGGAAAAGAGCAAAAGACATTCTACTGAAAAGCCCCCCGCTTTAAGTAAGGGAACTGACCGGCCGGCGAGCGAGGAGTCGAAAGGTAGATTTAGGGTGGTAAACTTTGTGGATCCCAGCGGGGTAGAGATCCCACCAGATGCAGATGGAGTCCAAAGTGGGGACACAATTAAGAGCGAGGGCAGCTTACATTCCTCCACCGGTGGAACGCACCACTATTATTACGACACCCACACTAACACCTATTACCTGAGGACTTTCGGCCACAACACAATCGATGCGGTCCCGAACATCGATTTCTACCGGCAAACCGTGGCGCCACTTGGAGAAAAGTTGATTCGACCCACTCTCTCGGAGCTACACGATGAGCTCGATAAGGTAAGCGAGGGAGACATTTAAATGAGCCTATTTTTAATTTTGTCTGTAACGCTGAGTGACAGTGCGTCAGATTTATTCAGGGTGGTAGATATGTGGATTGTTTAAAAAAGTTTTCCAAGAAAATATGTAGGAAAGAATCTAATTTGTGGTGACAACCTGGGCAAAGTGGGTAGATTTTAATACCAAGAGGCTGCACTTTTATACTGTGAAATAATAGCCTATATTTGATGAACATGTAGCACGGAGGCGTGCTGTTCTCTGCCTCTGCCTTATCTGGTCAAGCGGGAATAATGCCCCCTACTGGCCAAGCCACACCACGTCTAGCAGTTACTTGGGTTCTCTCATCCAAGCTTTCCAAATTGCATCCATTTACAGTTGCCAACACGCATATCAAGGGTGACTTACTAAAAATGCAAATATTGTATAGATTTTTCTTTTCTCCATAGATTGCATTTAGGTCACATGTACTGAAAGAAAGGGGAATAAGAACCACGCCACAGTTAAAAAAAAGGCCTAAACCTGCCTGCATGTTTGCAGATACACATTAATACAAGTGCAATAGTCCAGCGTAAATACAATTAAATACTTGTATCCACACTGGGTTACTGTACTTGTCCTGACCTCCCAAATGTAGTAACAGTTAATATAACTCAGTAAATAGGGTGAATCCCAACTGAATGTGCTTTTCGAAAGGTCTATTATTACTGCAGCGAATTGGATATGGTTGTATGCATAACAAAACTATTTTGAAGCAACTTTAAAATTCCTCGTAATAAAATTGCAGAAGCTGCACTTGTTAAACACATCTAAATCCATTTTAATACAGTATCTAATGAGAACCATTTTATCAAAATAAAAATAGTGTAAATACCATTTTCTCATTAAACAGGGCATGTTTTTGTTGGCTAAATGTTTTATGTTGTCCGTGTCCACTTGCATGGCTAAGCATTAACATTGGCAGTTGACACACATATTCATAAAATATCTCGTTAATTTCTCTCCAAGAGCCGTTAATTTGCACATCTCACATCTCCTTACTTCCTATAGGGCGTCGCACGCAGTAAGTTACGCGCACAGAGTTGTTTGGGTTTGGAATGTTCTGTGGTCTCCTAGCACCGCACGGAAAGCCTCCTGGCGCCATGGCAACGCCCATCCCGAGGGTGAGCAGGCATCAGCTGTTCACCTGCAGCTGATGCCTTTGAGTTATGACAGGACCTAATATACCTGACAGTTACAACCGCAGCAATATTTAAACCCTGCGTTTATGGGGAATATATTATAGCTCACCGTGCTGAGATATAACAAATGGCAGATCACGACAATAAACATGTTCCTCTCAAATGCAGTTGGACTCTTTTAATTGATCACCAATTCAGAAAATCTATCATTTTCACTGTGGCTTCAACAAAAATAGCTGCCCTTTCTATAATTTATCTTTGAAAAATGCATTATGTTTGTGGGATGGCAGCACTGTAAGCTGGAAAGAAAGCTTTGTTAGACAGAACTGATTTATTAGCCTGCTGCCGATATCTTTAAATAAAAATGTGCTTTCATGGGATTACTAGCCCCCAGAGTAGGAGAACAGGAAATAGGAGGGAAATTTTATTTCATTTCATTTTGTTTGCAGCATCAATGTACATGCGGTCGTCAGAAGCAGAAGCTCTCTTGCCAAGGCTAAAACACATTCTCATCTAGTGAGGACTGATAAAGGGCTTTACAGAATCCATTCTTGTCAGACTAACTGGCTGCTGATAAGACCCTGTCGTGTAAATTTGATGATATAAGCCTGTACATTTTTTCTTGGCTAACCCATAATGTGGATTCACAGTGGAATTAAGGTGTTTTTAAAACAGTGTTAATGGAATTTAGAGGCTGCTGTTCCTCTCACCGCCTACATTAATTTCCTGAAATTATTGTATTGGAGCACTATAGCTGGGTATTGTGATGTTTTATGCTTGTATCCGTAGTTATTGTAGACATGCAAGTACTGATTCGATCAGAGTACGATGTCAGTCTACATTATAGGTGTAGTCTTATATAGGCTATGGAAACTATGTTAATTCAATATTTTGAGCAAAGTAAAAAAAAAAAAAAGTTTCACTAAGGCAGATTAAAAACTGTTAATTTATTGTCATGCACATTCCCTTTTCACGATTAACTTCATCATTAATCGTTCAGAAGGCGTTCTTCTTTCTCGTTACGATAGCCACCATGTCCTGGCATTGCCCACAGTCGGAATATGACGAAAGCGTAGTCTGACCCTCGTGCGTTACACAAATGTCTCTCCCTCCCACCTGCGCCTTCCCTTTTCACTGGCACTTTGTTGGCCGGGCGGCGTGATGTCAGAGGCCAGGACGTCACATGACCCTCTTACAATGCTCCTCAGAAGTTTGTTGACGGTCCCGTGAGCCGCGAACAATGTTGCCGTGTTCTCGCGCGCCCCCTGAGCTGCCGGATAGCGCAGTCTCCCTTGGTAGCCCACTGACGGACCTCAGTCTCCGTCGCCGTTGTATTTGCTCACCTGTACTTCTCGCGCAACATGGGGAGCGTGCGCTGCCCGTGGGCAGGTGGCGTAAGCGGCATCCCGTGTCACATGTTTGGGTACAAACTGCTCTTCAGTGTTCCACGCATCTTCCACGTATCTCGGAATAATAATCCTTTGTGTCTTTCCTAGAGATCTACTCGACGTTCCCTACTCTCCTCAATGCATTTGATTGTAGTCACAAAGACACATGGCACATTTACTTGTGCAACACTAGAACATGTGCAATCACTTATGTTATAAGATACCGACCTATTGACTGATCGAGGTGATGAGATTGTTATCTGTATAGTGTGATATTATGACCCAGTTCGTTCATAAACAGGGTCTTAACAGCTCAGTAGATATTTATATGTGTGTGCTTGTGTGATTTATTATTTTGTCTTTCTTCATTATTGTTTGTATTTGTACAAACAGGAAACAGATGCTTTGGAAACAAAAAAGCAAAAGTTTGTTTGTTTTACAAACAAGACCAACTCAATAAATAATCTGGTCAACATCAGGATCCTCAGCTTCCAGTGTATTCTTCACTAACTTCATTAACTGTTCTGTAAGAGAAGCCATTAGCAAATACATTGACCGTCTATTTCTTTTCTGTAACCACAAAATATAACTGAACATCTAATATGCCGTCAATTTCTTGGTGTATATTCTGATTCTGTTCTTAGTACTGCATTATAGATGTCTACTTCTGAATGTCTCACAGGTTTTTTTTAAAGTAATTTTGGGCAAATTGGTTGCAAAGATTGTTTTTAAATGGGAAATTTAAAAAATCAGCCTGCAGAAAATTATCCCCCAGAGCACTAGGGAGAGTGGGGTTCTTTTTTTATACCATTCTAAAATTAATAATGTTGCTTAGAACCTCAAATCTGGAGGTTGGCCGGAGGTGTAGCACAGTGGGTAAGGAACTGGGCTTGTAACCGAAAGGTCGCAGGTTCGATTCCCGGGTAGGACACTGCCGTTGTACCCTTGAGCAAGGTACTTAACCGAAATTGCTTCAGTATATATCCAGCTGTATAAATGGATACAATGTAAAATGCTATGTAAAAGTTGTGTAAGTCGCTCTGGATAAGAGCGTCTGCTAAATGCCTGTAATGTAATGTAAAGCAAAACTTATGAAAGACATTGTGTCCTAGGCCTGTTACACAATTAAAAAGTCTCATTACATGTTTTGCAAATCAGAGCAACGCGCTTATTGAAACAGCATTGTAATGCTCAACTTCATTAGCAACTCTTCTGAAATTTCTTAGGAGCGGAATCACAATAGAAATGACCATTTTTGGCTGACCGCAACAGCGGGGCCAGCCCTACAAACTCGAATGTCTGTGACTGAGTGACTGAGTGATGAAGTTACAGCATTGGTCGGCCGGATCACGTGTGTTAGGTCCAGCCGTATACTAGGTTTTAATCTGGTCTTGTTAAATTATTAAAGGTCAATGTACTGATGCTGTAACATTTCATAACATTTCTTGATGTTAGTGCTGAAGAAGTCCCCCTAAAATTGCATGTTTTTCATCCTATTTTAAGATATGAGGTAACACCTGTTCGAGGCTAATCACAAAAAGCGAGTGAGATGTGAAAATCATGATATATTGGGGTATATTTTTTTTTTCATTAACCTGTCAGATCCAGCTTCCTTCCAAATTAACACACAGTTTGCGCGCTGGTCTTGAAGTTCAAGCCGGCGGGAGCGGTCAAATGTCAGCGCGTTGCGGGTCGAAGCTACGATGCCCCCGCAGTAGCCCTCGCGCCGCTGACTGACGTTGCCCTTTTCGCCACGCCGTCTTTCCCAGGAACCCTTCGACGAGGGCTTCGCTAACGGGGAGGAGCTAACCCCCGCGGACGAGGCCGCCGTGACGGAGCCGGCGGAGCAGAAAGGCACGGTGAAGTTCGGCTGGATCAAAGGCGTCTTGGTGAGCGTCCGTTCGTCTCGGTCTCCACTGAGTAATGGCACGCGCTTTTGACGTGACCGCCGGTGCCATAAGCAACGCGTTTAAAATGCACATTAACAGCCGGAGCTAAAGGCATTTGAGTGACAGCGCATTGTGTCTTTATTGTAAAATCGTCGCAGCGGGCGTCCAGAGATTGTCGTACATCAACTCAAAGGGATATTAATGGAAGTTCAAGTATGTACTACAGAGCTTAATTTACAACGATAACGTTTAAGTACTAATGAAAGCTGGTTAGTTGTTGGAATATTAAAATGGGAATGGGGAGGTGGGCTGGTGTTTTAATGGTTTAAAAGCTGTCACAGTAAGAGAAGTGTGAATGGGCCATGTAATAATTGCAGTCCATAAATATCCCTGTGTGCTCCCCCCTACGCAGGTACGCTGCATGTTGAACATTTGGGGTGTCATGCTCTTTATCCGTATGACCTGGATTGTGGGCCACGCAGGCATTGGTAGGTGGGACCCCTCGTGTCTTCTGAGAACATGCGCTTTCTTTTCAGCTTGCTTGTCACTTGCAGAGGCATGGGAGCACTTGGCTTTCCTTGAAGATTGTGGTCGAATACATTCCTCTCCTTATATAAATTACAGCACTGCATTATCTGAATAAAGGGGAAATGTTAATGTCAGATAGGGGCACACAAGAGAGGCCTAAAATAAGAGCCTTTGTGTCTAGCCTTCCTTAATGCCTCTTAATGCTTCTCAAATGATGATAGCTGTGATCCGAATGCCATTTAGTGAGAATAACATGCCTTATTACGTGACGGGGAGGTAATTTATGATAATCTCCACAGAGAGAAACCCACGATGGTGCTAACATCTTTGTATGAGGAGAGGTGAGATGGACGGTAACAGAGCGTGGAATAATGTACCGTACTCTGGCGTTGTTCAACAGCTCTCTCGTGCGTGATTATCCTTATGGCGATGGTCGTTACCACCATCACTGGACTCTCAACCTCAGCAATAGCGACCAATGGATTCGTGAGAGGGGGTACGTACATCAGCTTTCCCGTGTGACAAATTTCAAAAGCCTGTTGCCACATATGCCGATTATCCAAGGAAGGTCACTGAGAAATGTTTTTATTCATGATACTAACATGTCTAAAAGGTTTGATGCACTAAAATTGTTCACAGTGATCCAGTTTTACAAAAAGAGTACAAAACAGGGTGATGAAGAAAGAGAATAGTGAGAGGGAGAGAGTGGGGAGAACATGCAAACTCCACACAATAAGGCCCAGGGATTTAAACCAAGGACCTTCTTGCTTAGGCAACTGTGCTATCCACTGCCCAGCAGTTTTTGACAGTTCAAGGAATTTAAAAAATAAAGTTATCAGTGATTATATGCAAATGGAAAAGATTGCATGTTTGGAAATGTTGGATAAAAACCATTTGTAAAACCTTATGCAGAGGCAATACAGATGAGATTAAGAAAGGATGTGAATTTCCCTGTGAGGAAACGGTTAGCTAATAAGAGGAAATACATTAAGGCATCATGTTACTATTCCAGTTTAGTATTTTATTCCTGCATAAATACTTTATCCCCTTTGAAAATTCAAGAAAAAATTGTACTACACAAAAGCAACAGATAGCACAACGCACAGAACAGGAAATTGCATGGATGAAGACTATTGCTCTGAGTAGGGTCCTAATTGGCAAGATACAAAATAGTGATTCATAAGGGGACTGCACTGGAGAAAAAAAAGAAGTCTATTTAGATGTTTGGTCTTAATGCTATACATAGCCAGGTATTGTATTCAAGTCCCTCTGCGAGAATCTTTCCTGGATTAGTCATCTCAAGTGTTAGAGAGCACTTGCCCTAGAGTACGCATCCCCTCTTGTGCTTGAAGGAACATTCAAGATGCTTTCCAAAAGCAATTACCAGAGGTAGAAAGGGGGAGCTTCACAGAGGATGCCTGTGTCTCTGTTAATGTTTTTGCTTTTGTTGTAGGCTCATAACTCACTTCCTTTCTTCCTGGCCAGCTGTGGCCTTCCTGCTAACATATCTCTGAGGCTGGAAGCGAAGGTTCCTGCTGTGCTCGGTCGGTTGTTACACGCCATAGTTTTCTTGCTTTGCTCGTAAATTATTTGAGCTCATTTATAGGGCTTCTCATGATGCACGACTCGGTTGTTATATGTATTTATGCCCCTTTGCCTCTACGGAGCTGAAGAACTGCAACATGGCTGCATCAGCGGAAATGCAACATGTTGCATTGCACAAATTTCAGGAAGTCACGCATGCACTTGGAATGTACTGTAGTTACATAGCTTGTTTTCCTTTAACCCACTGCTCAGTTGTAAGGAGACCCCCCACTAATGCAGACAGGGCATTGTGATGGCGTACAATGGACATGAATCATTGTATGTCCTTTTATTAAATGTCGTGAAGATTAATGAAGACTGTGCTTTGTGGTCAAAACCCCCCTGTCTTCCCCTTAGGTGGGGCGTATTATTTAATATCTCGGAGTCTGGGCCCAGAGTTTGGCGGGTCCATTGGTCTCATCTTCGCCTTCGCCAACGCTGTGGCCGTCTCCATGTACGTGGTGGGCTTCGCTGAAACCGTGGTGGAGCTCCTCAGTGTAAGAGCATTCGTTACCTAGACCACCTCTCGTCTTCTTATTTATCCTATGGCTGTAAAAGCATAGTGCCATAAAGCCTGCAAATGGAAAATGTTTATGATTTGCTTTAGTGTGTCATGTGACTCACATGAATTATGACACTGTAGCGCTCCTAGTTGGCTTACAGATTCATTCCTTCAGTGTGAGGAGGTGGTTTTGGGTGATGGTCACGTTTATTGGTTTCTGATCAAATCAATATTTATCTGTTTGTGCCTGGAACTTTCATAATGCATCCCTGGGTCTCCTAGGTGTGAAGGTAGAGTGCCCTTTGAATGAGGATTGATGAAGCAATTCAGTTCTGTTCTTGCTGGAAATGCACAACGCAATTTTGTTATTGCGTCTCACTTGCAGCAACTTTCGCCCGCTGTTGCTTTCATACGTTTCTGTTTTATTGCACACACATGATTGTCAGCCATTTTGTCGTCTGCCTGGGAATTGTAGTTTTAACAGTGTGTTGAGGCGCATGGCTGATATGACGCTGGTTCTGTCTCTGCAGACTATAGACGCCCACATGACGGACGAGCTCAATGACATCAGGATAGTGGGGACCCTCACCGTCATCCTGCTTCTGGGCATCTCTGTCGCCGGGATGGAGTGGGAAGCTAAGGTTAAAACGGATGTTCTTGCTTTTCCTTAATTAAAGTTGTGTGCCTTTTGTTAATTTATGCCGAAGGAAGACGGGACTTTTGACCAGACCTTGGCCATGTCTGAATCAGTGCACTTGCCTACTGTTGAGTGTAGTTGTTGAGTACAGTGGATGGTAAAATCACGTTGGCAAAATTTACTCTAAATGTAGTATGCCTAAATTCCCAGGATAATATCCTTATTTCCATAGTTTCACTGATAATATTTGGGTTTACTTTTCAGGAAGTAAACAATAATGTTCGTCCTATAAATATGACCTGCAGCTTTGTTTTAAAAACAAGTTGAAGCTTCGCTGACATTTTCCTTTACTAACAGCAACAACAACACGAGTATAGCTGTGCAAGTACGGAACGTCTTTTGCCACTTCCACAGTAGGCTACAGTGGGAAAATAGTATGGAGGATGTTTCTCACATACTGCCCTTTATTCTTGCAGGCCCAGATCTTCCTGCTATTCATCCTAATATGCGCCATCTTCAACTTCTTCATTGGAACCTTCATCCCCAGGGAATCCAAACAGCCATTGGGCTTCTTTAGCTACAAAGGTCTGGTCTGGTCCAGTTTTGCATTCATCAAAATAAAGGAAATGATCATCCCCATTCAATACATTCTTCAAAACAAAGTATTGAACCATCTTTGTGAAACACACCTTACCTTAAGCACTAGACTACACACGTTATTATATTGAAAAATCATTCAGTGATTGTTCAATCCACAATATCCAAAGACAGGTTTTGTTAGATTTTTCTCCTTCTTGTGTTATTTAGCGGACATTTTGATGGAGAACATGGTTCCGGACTTCCGTGGGGAGACCTTCTTCTCTGTGTTCGCCATCTTCTTCCCAGCAGCCACTGGCATTCTGGCTGGAGCCAACATCTCAGGAGACCTCACGGTGAGGACCTGCTGGCCGGCTGTCTTCAGTGTTCATCTCATCAATCTTATGTGAAGAAGAGGAAGCTACCATTACCATTTAGTAAACGTCTGCTCTCAAATTAGGGCAATGTCATTCTGAAGCTTCTGTTGGAATCGTGACAGTGTTTTCACTACCGTCTTTGCACCAATAAGAGCCAATTACAGAGAGTGTTTTTTTCTGCTTCAAGGACCCACAGTCAGCCATTCCAAAGGGAACTCTTTTAGCCATCGTCATAACTGGAATCGTTTACCTGGGAGTTGCAGTTAGTGCAGGTAGGTGATATTACTTTACCATAACTGTTGTAATCATATTGCATGTGTACTTCTTTAATCTCCACTTTTGTGTTCATTTTCTGTCCGGACACTGCACTGGTGTGGTAATGTCCTGTTCTTTCTTGTAGGAGGCTGCATTTTGCGGGATGCCTCGGGCAACAGCAACGACACCATCACCGGCCAATCAATGAACTGCACAGACGCAGCCTGTAAACTAGGCTATGACTTCTCCGCGTGCAAGGCCGCCATGAACTGCAAGTTTGGGCTCCACAACGACATGCAGGTACCAGGATGAGGGGCGGCAGTTTAGTTTATTTAGTTATCACTTTGACGTGTTTGGTAATCACAGGTGAGACTTGATGTCTTAACAATGAACAAAGACCCATCCAAGAAGCAAAAAGGCTGCCTTTGTTGAGTTTGTTATTTTTGGTCATTGGATGAGTTTTAGTGGTTCCCAGAGTCCATCAGTCCATTATGTGCTCCTGCCCATACAGTCATTTCCTCTGTCCCGTACATTACAATCTATTAGCTTGGTAATCAGTACTGGATCCGCACACCAACACACAACTATATAGAACGAACAGGAAAACAATTTGATCTCCGCTCCACACAAGAAGACAAGGACCTTGCCAGTGACGTTGCCCATATTTCAGCCAGACACAAAAACATCCAAGGGGAGAACGACCTGCCTTGCGTAAGCATGTATAGATCAACGGATTAGCTTAATATTCAAAATATATAAAACACAGGATCAGCGCATCAACCCACCTAGAAAGAGAAAAAACTAAACAGCAATACAGTAAAGGGCAGGTGTGAACTTAAGTATCCCTCATAAGCACCTCATAACACTACAAAGAAAGAAGAAGCAAACATGCAGGTTTCTTCCTGATCCCCCATGAACCCCCCCACCCTCACCTCTCACCCCTTTCTGGGGTTGGTGCAGAGTCATGAAGGCCAGCGGCTGAGATAATGCTGTCTGTGTGGTCTCGAGGCCCACGGGCCTGGCTCTGAATGACGGCATTGACCGCTGCTCGTAACGGCGGGCACACTGCGTCTCTGCCACCCCGATATCATGAGCGAGTGGCGCAAGGGCACGGCTGGCATTGCGGAGGCCCAGGTGCCCTGTTCCACTGCCCTGCCCGGTGACGACTGCCGCCCTCCCCCCCCCCCCCTTAAAGAGGCCCTTGTCTTCCGCGGGGGGTGGAACGGAACCAGCGGACCCCGGGACAATTGGCCTCACTGTTTGCCCTGTCGGTGCCAGCGCGTCACAGACTGCCTCCAGAATGTTCCCTCTGTGTTTGTACACTTTGCTCGTTTTCTTTGTCCTCCGATTGCACCTATTGGCTTTTTATGCTGCGTGCTGTGAAATTATTAATTTTCTTTCAGAAATATATGATACAACTTTTTTTATTCACAGTAGACACCTGGGAATATGAGTGTTGACACCCCTTGTTGATCCTAGTGCATGATTTTGTTTCCCATAGATTTTCACACCCCTACCACAGAGCACAAACTGACTCATGAACCAGTCTGTCGATCCTGTTTTTTTTGTCTCTATGGTGCATCCTATTTCACAAAAATGTCTGATAAAGAATGAGACTGGTGTGCGTGTGTTTTTGTGTTATGTAACGCAACACATTGACAGATGAATCATTTGTTGAACTTGTCAAAATAGTGACCTGTCGCTTTTTGTAAATGAAATGCCCTGGCCCCTCTAACAAGTCTTGTGCAAAGTGTCTGAGTTGTGATATGTATCTGTGTGACTGTGTGAATAACATGGTAGACCTGTGGATAGGAAGGCCTTCAGAAGCCCGAGCTTGTGAAGGCTCATTACGGATGTAGGTGTCCTCGAGACAGCGCATGACTGAAGCCGTGGACGCTGTGTGCTTGTTCCTCAGATCATGAGCGAGGTGTCTGGGTTTGGGCCCCTCATCTCAGCGGGAGTCTTCTCTGCAACGCTGTCCTCTGCCCTGGCCTCGCTGGTCAGTGCCCCCAAAGTCTTTCAGGTGACTCCCTGTCCATTCAATATTCATATAAACTGAACACAGCTATGTCTCCCACATTTTTGGTCTCTAGAAAAACGTGCTGGCAGATAACCTCTTAGAATTGTATCGCTGGTACTCTGACTACAGGGTGGAGATACAATACTCAGATCTTTGGGCCAGAAGTACGACTGGTTTCCTTTCCACCCCAGCATTCAATTGATTGATTAATGCCACTAATTGACCAGAGATTCCAGACCAGGTGTCCAAATCTTTCCCTGATTAGAGGGGAAGAACAAAACTCAGCAGTCCTACTGGCCTTGAGGGCCATATTTGAGTGTCCCTGCTGTAGGGAATTGACAGTGAATGTATTTGTCCTCCAGGCTCTGTGCAAAGACAACATCTACCCCGGCCTGGGCGTGTTTGCCAAGGGCTACGGGAAGAACAACGAGCCCCTGCGTGGCTATGTCCTCACCTTCTTCATTGGGCTGGCCTTCATTCTTATCGGTAACAATCTTACTTTCATGCTTACCTTTCCTTTTACAAATACCTTTTCTCTTCAACATTTTCTAAGTGCTTACACCTGACTTATTTCTTGAGAGCAGATGTATCACACTGTTGTGAATCCCCTTACTGAAATGTTTGTGTTTTCGATTTGGTTCCCTAGCGGAGTTGAACGTCATCGCTCCCATCATCTCCAACTTTTTCCTGGCATCTTACGCGTTGATCAATTTCTCGGTGTTCCACGCCTCTCTGGCCAATTCTCCAGGTAAGGTGTGAGAGGATCATGAGAATAACCATTCTTGAGGTGAGCAGGAGTTGTACACGGCACAGATCTATTAGTCAAGACAAGTGTCAAAAATGACCATTGAAGTTCCATGGAACACCCTCTTGTATATATTTGTGGTGGGGAAAATATTTGTGGAAAATAGGATATCAAACTAAATTCTCTGCTTAGACCTTTCATATATGGACAGTCTCAAAAGACCTTGGGATATCTGTGGCTCTCCTTTTGTGAAAATTGAATGGGGCTGCTCAGTGAGTGATCGCTGACTAAGCAGAATGAAGATAGACAAGTTCTCATCCTTGTGCAACAGGGTGGCGTCCCAGCTTCAAGTACTACAACATGTGGGTGTCCCTGGCGGGGGCAGTGCTCTGCTGTGGGGTCATGTTCGTCATCAACTGGTGGGCGGCCCTCCTGACCAATGTCATTGTCATGGCGCTCTACATTTATGTCAGCTACAAGAAGCCAGGTGGGTCCTGCACATGTTGGAAGCCAACACATCAACATTGCCCCGTGTAGTATACCACATCAATATTATAAATGTTATTGGTGGAAAAACTAGATCCTGAGACAGTGTAAGGGGTTGTTACTGGCTGAAAACCTAGACCCTGAGACAGTGCAAGGGGTACACACATTTCTCTTCCAAGCAGAAATGGCTCTTCGTGTGTATATCATAAGGGAGTTGAATCAGCACAAGTGTCAGAGACTATTCCTATCTACTCTCAGTTTTTGTCTCTTAAGTTCTTTGATCATGTCAGTGTCAATGGGCTGACTGTCTATATATTCGCAGTGATCACATAACAGTGATGATGATCTTTGTCACAGATGTGAACTGGGGCTCGTCCATGCAAGCTCTCACATACCATCAGGCCCTGTCTCACTGTCTGCAGCTGACGAGCGTGGAGGACCACATCAAGAACTTCAGGTAACATTGTCTGATGAGCTTTTATTGTCTCATGGACATCCTTAATACTTTTGCTCCCTCTAAACCTGCTCCCTCCATGTTAAAATATATTATTTTGAGCTGTTTCTTGTGTCAAATGAAGCTCTGCCAATTTTGCTCTGTGAATAATGTCTCTTTTATGAGTATTTAATTAGTATTTACTGTTAGGGAATAAAGCACCCCATTGCTCCACAATAGTTACTGTCAACATCATGTACTAACATAATTATCCTGATCAAGCAGAATTTTATTAAGACTAGAAATAAAAGTCAACACGATTTAGCTTTCCATTATGATTAATTGAATGAATTTTCTGAGTGTGCTTTAGGGTTTTAACAAAATGTTCTTCCAAGCTTCTTGAATTCTTTACAAACATTTGCATTCATGTTGTTCTAATGAGATTTATGCCTACACCATGTGTCAGGGGAACTTTTTTCATTACCAGAACTTAAAGTTATGTGTTGACTTGTCAGCATCAGATAAAGCAAATTTCTTTATTTAATTTTATCTTTCATTCTTTCACATTACCAAAATTTAGAATATACTATTCAAGGGATTTTCTCTTCTCATTGACTTTGCAGTTTTCAAACTTGCTGTTGGTGTGAGTTACCGGGCAACAGTGTCACTGTTCAGAAGGATAAATGGCTGTTGTGAAAATCTGACTGTGGCCATTTTTCATGGCTGGAAGCCCACGTGTGAAAATTACGTAACCAGGGACAACCATCGCCATGACTCCTGTTCTGAAACACGGGCACTTTTTGTCCTTGACAAAAAAAAAGAAAGAAACACAGGGGAAACACAAACCAGGTTGTTCAGACAGACAGGTTATTTACTGAAGGGTTTAATTAGCATCAGCGGATGTTAAAGATAGATGTCAGGGTCGAGTGATGCACCCAAAGGGCCTAATTAGAAAACAACTGAGGACGTTAGCAATGCAATCATCGTTCCGGTTATTTTATTCTCCAGACTAAGCGCATTCTTCTCAAGCACTAATCCACTTGAAGATCAGATGTCCAGAAATGGCTGCCTGTACAATTGGCCATCATAGTGTTCACTGATAACTTTCAACTAGACCTGACTATATATAGGAAAATATATATTTATATATTTCAGTTTATGATTATGCATGAAGAGAAGAAATGGGAAATAACAGTTAGTGCCAGCGGTATTGTTCCTTGGTCATTTGTCATCATGAATATTAACAAGATGCCTCAAATTTGCACCTTTCAGGTTCAGTGGTGGAGAGAGAACTTTCTGTGGAAGAATAGAAAAAAAGCTGACCATCTGGTTACTTTGTAGACGTAACTATATGCAATATTAGAAAAACTAGATAAATAAATGCGACCCTCAAGCAAGGTCGATTTTGAGCACACTGTGACACACTGAAGATAATGTTTTTTATGCAATTGCGATGAGGCACCACTCAATCTAGGCTTCTGTTACTTCAGTATCCATCCACGTCAGCTATCTGTCTTAGCAAGGACACTTGGCATTATTTGTGCGCTATGTTTTCAAACATGCGCTGTGTTTGTCTTCATTGTCTGCTCGGCGTGGACCAGCCAAGGTGCTAAACGGGAAATTGCCCCCAAATAATTGCCCCCAAATGATTACCCCGAAATAAGCACAGCCCCCGGGGAACCGACAGTGAGCTGTTATGATAAGCATGAGTGCTGCTTTCACAGGTTCTAGAACATTGTGTTTAACTGTCTGTTGCTTTCATATGCTTGGCCGGCCTCAAGAAAACAATTTTCATAGTCATGTGGATTGTATTGAAATGGTAATAAATACCATAACGGTTTCCTCTGTCACACAGCATTGGTAATGTGATCCCTTAAACAGAAACATGCAAGGTTAAACAAGCTTTACAACTATAAATAAAATAACACATTTTTCAAGGATCCTACAATTCACTGTTGCTGTTCACTGGCCATCGTTCGAGTCCAATGACGGGGAAATCTATGGCATGTATTTTCCTGATAATTTTACCTCACGTCTTAACGCTTCTGCCTTCAGCTGATTTTATGATGATTAGCTTGTGAGCCGTCAGGGAGCTGCTTAATGTCATCGGAATTAAATGCATTGCCCACAGCCTATCACAAGGGTGCCCCAACATCCGGGAGGATCGACAGCTCTCTTCAATACATGGCCATTCTCAGAACAGGGAAGTAGGCTTGGTTCATTATTTAGACAGAGGAAGTGTTTATGTGCCTAACCGGAATCCAAACCTGCAGACCTTGCAGACAACCAGGACCTTGGACATGTCGTCGTCCATGAGTCTTATATTTGTTTTGACGACCATTCCTGTGAAACCAGAGCTTCACGGGGGGGTGGGCATCACTAGACGATGATCTCACAACACTCGCAGGTCATTACGTGGGCTGTGTGTTTCGTATCCGGGATCTTTATGGCGTGTGTCTCCCACAGACCCCAGTGCCTGGTGATGATTGGCTACCCAAATTCTCGCCCCGCCTTGCTGAACCTGGTGCATGCCTTCACAAAGAACATGGGCCTGCTGATCTGCGGGCACGTTCGTATGGTGAGTAACATGGCGGCAAAAATGCAAACCGTTTCATTGAATGTTAAACCTGCGCCATCTTCAGCTTTTGCTTCTTTCCTCTTCTGTAAATTTAAACATTTTCGTGCTTCAATACATCTCATGAACAAGTGGCATTTTGTCATTTTTGTAAAATTTTTTACTTCTTCCCTATAAAAAGTCCCCATGGGTTACTTTCTGAAGCCCTGGTCTACATCAGTGAAACTATCTCAGGTTGGAGTACTTAGCGGCTGAATATCTATCTCTAAATATTAATTAGGAATGAAGGCAGTGTGTCATTTTCATTAAACTCCAGAATGTCTTGTGAAATATGGTGTTTTGAATTTGGCGTTTTCTCTCTCTCTCTCTCTCTCTCTCTCCAGTTTACCCGTAGGCCGAGCTTCAAAGACCTAACGAACGACCAGGTGCGCTACCAGCGCTGGCTGCTGAAGAACAGGACCAAGGCCTTTTATACACCTGTGTTTGCCGAGGACCTTCGGCAGGGCACCCAGTACCTGCTACAGGTGAGACCGGAACCCTGGCTTCATGCCATTCTTTATGCTTAAATTTACGTGGCTATCTGACCAAGTTTGAAAGACATTACGCACATTTCATTATACTAAATTAAAGTTTAGAGCCTTTAGAGTGGGTAATTTATATGTTTTTCAGACTCAGTTTTAACTACAGTTTTTTAGGTTATGCCTTTGAATTGAGAACTGGCCGAGTGAATGGTTTTGTATGGGTGTGTGCACTGGGAATGAAAGTGGAGGTTTTAAGTAATCTGATGACCCATTGCGTCTAAGGCTTCAGGTATAGGTCGTTTGAGGCCCAACACGCTGGTGATGGGGTTCAAAAACAACTGGAGGGATGGAGAGATGAAAGATGTTGAGACCTACATCAACATGATCCAGTGAGTGGACCCTGTTAATCATAGCCCTCTGTAGATAATTTATTGATATTATTTTTAAAAATGTGAGGCATCTTTGCTAAAAATGGATTTATTTGTGTCACAGTGATGCATTCGACTTCCAGTACGGTGCAGTTATGCTCAGGTTGAAAGAGGGACTTGACATTTCACACATTCAAGGTCAAGGTATGCTCTCACGGCCTTTTCTGAACATGTACCTTGTGTAACAAAAAAACGTTTGCAGATCTTCTTAGGAACACTCAACAGCCCATTACCTTGTTTGTTTTAGGTGTTAAAGTGTTGACTTTGGATGAGCTCTTTAGCAGTAAGCATTTTCCAGGGTGGTTCCAGTTTCATTTGAATGTTTTCCATCCATTTCGTTCTGTCCCACAGATGAATTCCTGTCCACCCAGGAGAAGGCCCCGGGGGGTAAGGATATCGTGGTGTCCTTCGACCTGAGCAAAGACTCCGACGGTGACTCGTCCAAAACCTCCTCCAGAATCTCCACGGCCCAAAGCAGCCCCATCATTCAGAAAGGTAAGAGCGCGTCACACCGTGTCAACCTGTTCTTCTTCCGATTCGTTCCGTAGTCTGCTGATTAGACAGGAGTGGTGAACTCCATGTCCACTGATCAGAATGGACTGACTTGGTGCTCTCATTAGAGTGGACTGGTGTGTTGCATGGTGTGCTGATTAAAATGGACACGTGCAGTCCATGCAGCATTGAGAAGTATATACAGATGCACTCTATGATGTGTGGGTTATAATGGGCTAACACATTCTCCAGTGTATTGATTAAAATGGACTAGTGCATTTCATAGCGGTCTGATTTCTCAAAACAGACACTTATTCAAACCTAACAAAAAAACATTGTCATGATATCATAAGATGCTCTGATCCTCCATCTCCATTAATGCAAAACAGTCCTTTTCTCTACTAATGTAAAAGTTACAGAGTAATCATCTCATCGTGGCCTGCTGTTCACGCGTCTGCTTCCCCATGAACATTAACCGCTGTTGTTTCTCTCTAACGAGACTCAGATAACATCCCTGACGCCAGGACGCCCACTCAGCCACTGCTGGCAAAAGGCAGGCACCCGACTTACTTATATCCGTTCAGTTTCTGCTGTCACACAGATAACTGTGTAAATATTTTCATTTCTCTTTCCATTTTCCCTGGCCTACTATGCTGTGGTACATGGTACACCACGTGGCCAAAACTATGTGGACACCTGACAATCCAACATCTCATCCAAAATTATGCAGGGATTTCCACTGACATGCTGAAATAGGAAAGGGCCTTCCCCAAACTGTTGGGGAAGCACAGAATCATCTACAATGTGGTTGTATGCTGTAGCATTAAGATTTATCTTCACTGGAACCAAGGGGCCTAGCCAAAACCATGAAAAACAGCCCCAGACCAAGGGGTGTCCAGATACTTTTGGTCATGTAGTTGTACCATCTTGTTGCTTGAGTGGAGATTCTTAAGTGTTATGCTATTTGTGTGCATCTGTCAACCTGCCCAAATCTCTCCCACCTAGAATCGGCTGATTGTATCTCCTCAGATGGGGTCTTCTATTAATCTTCTATTTTCTTGCTTTTTGGACAAAGAAGTATGTTCCCTTTCATAGTTTTGCCAGTTCTCAGATAGAAAATAGTTTTCAAAGAAGTCAGTTTTACAAGAAGAGCACTTTTCTCTAGAAAAATAATGTTACAAAAATTCTGTGCTGGGTCTATTTTAACAATGCAGGGCACTGCAGACTAGGGCATGGACATTGCCCTTCTGCACATTGACAGCTTCTGTATTCTCTCTCAGTCATAGTAATTTTGAACCTGTTCGCATGTCCTACAAAGTACATTTTCCCAATGCATTGTAAATGAGGACACTTTTGGATAAAATGACTGACTTGCACACAGTCTTCACATCTGTATCTAGAGTAGTACCAGTCCTGTTTTCTGTTTGTTTTCTTTCTCAGTGATGATAGGGTAATTCTCACCTGCCGGTAGGCGCATTGCTCTTATATAGCGTGTTTTTACCCGAGCCGCGTGACTGACGTGTTTCTCCGCGTGGCGTTTAGAGAAGAAGAGCCCTCCCGCGGCCTTAAGCGCGGCCGATCAGAGGCTGCTGGAGGCCAGCCAGAGCTTCCAGAAGAAGCAGGGCAAGGGCACCGTGGACGTCTGGTGGCTCTTCGACGACGGCGGTAAGTCGAGCGTCCTCGGCCAATCGTTCGGTAGCATTCACAGAGCCACAGCTGGGGTAGGAGACTCACAGCCAATCGTTCGGCAGCTTTCACAGAGTCACGTTTGGGGCTGTGGGCTCACAGCCAATCGTTTGGCAGCATTCACAGAGCCACAGCTGGGGTAGGAGACTCACAGCCAATCGTTCGGCAGCTTTCACAGAGTCACGTTTGGGGCTGTGGGCTCACAGCCAATCGTTTGGCAGCATTCACAGAGCCACGTTTGGGTAGGAGCACGTCACAGCAATCTTTTCAGGACCAGCTTCCCATTAAGTCACGTTTGGGGCTGTGGGCTCACAGCCAATTGTTTTGGTGATTCACAAGCATTAAGCTGGGGTAGGAGACTCACAGCCAATCGTTCGGCAGCTTTCACAGAGTCACGTTTGGGGCTGTGGGCTCACAGCCAATCGTTTGGCAGCATTCACAGAGCCACGTTTGGGTCAGTGGACGCACGGTCAACCGGGGTTATTCTACTCTATTAACCATGAAGAAAACCATTTAGAAAACTTCCCATTAATGTTGCTTTGGGAGCATTTAAGTGCAGGTTGGGCCCCACATTTTGGTAACAAATTTAAGGCTATGTTATGGTTTGTTACTGCTCACAAAGTTTTCATTTTAAATTGGGGGTGGAAATGACAGACATGCATGCAATGTAGAAGCAATAGCCTGTATTCCTGAAGTTTGGTACTAAGAGGATACCTGAAGGCACAGTTAGTTTAGAATTAGAGTTCTCTCCCCAGCGATATATAAACTAGATAATGTTGCTGAGGATGAATAACCAGCACAATTCTTTTCTCCGTGGATACGACAGGCTTGACATTACTCATTCCATATCTGCTGACGAACAAGAAGAAATGGAAGGACTGCAAGATCCGGGTGTTTATTGGTGGGAAGATCAACAGAATCGACCATGACCGCAGAGCGTGAGTTTTTCACCCAGTCATAGTTTAAAGTTTGCTGTAGCATCTGCAATTTTAGGTGTTTCTATGGTGCTAGGATCGAAGTTTAAAGTGTGATGCTTTTAGGATGCTGAATGCATAAGTAGAAAGTGAAATAAGGCCAATATTTCTTAAGTTTGTGCAATGCAATTAAATTGATTGAAAGTAAAATGTCCTAATTTTGCATGGTGTGCTTTACCAATGAATCAATTCTTCTCTTTGACCTTAGCATTCAGCTAAATTCAGATTTTTTCAACCAGAAGAAAAATTTGACCAAGCACCTGTCCATTTTAAATCACTGGCTTTGGTCCAAAATGACCTCAAAGGATTAAGCCCTTGTTGCATCATTTTAATCATGCTGGTCATTTTATATAAAAGGCTTTTATCCATATTTGGGTCAAGCAAAATAATTCAGCACTGATTGTGATGTAAAAACACATGTTGTTAATTGCTATGGACAAATATTTCAGAGTGTCCTCTCTAGCTGTTCCCTTTTGGTCAGATAAATTCAGCCCCATGCCAGCACAAGGCTTACTCTATTAGCGTGGAAAACCACTGGTTCATTACAACTAAACACTATTTTCAGAATCTGCTGTAGAGTCCTGTACAATGTTCATACATTCTACTTAACTTGTAATAAGTTCTGCAAACATTTTTGAGCCTCTGGTGCATAATTGAGATTTATATGGATTCATTTGGTGGCAGCACCCATCAAGAGTGACTTAACATACAGTTCAAACAACTAGGTTAACAACAGTATAGATAAAGTGAACATAAAATTGAAAGAAACAAAAGACCATAGTAAAAGAGCTATAGCGTTAATTGCAAAAAACCACAGTAGTGCTTGAAGACTAGCAGGTCTTAGATACCATATTTCTAGAAGAGAGCGGCAAGTCTGAGTTTATGGACACATAATGTAACTTTAAGAGAATGGCTTTCAGCGCAGTTTCTCTATGTTAACCAGTTGCACAGCTACATGCACTTGTCATGGAACGCTCTGTCTCTGCTGTTGAAAACTGAAACTAGAAACTGTAGTAAGGAAGTGCAGAGCTGACCATCTGGATGTGACCAAGAATCTTTGTTTTTCAGTCTTAGCTGAAAGATGGTGAGTGACTGTGATGTATATGCTGTAAACCCTTCGCTGTGCTTTAGGGCTTATATTGCGGAACATATTTATTTTCCCTGACAGAATGGCAGCTCTGCTAAGCAAGTTCAGGATAAGCTTTTCCGACATCACCGTCCTCGGGGACATCAACACCAAGCCGAAGAAAGAAAAGTAAGATTTGTATCCCATTTAACTCAAAAAATCTACTTCCCTGCAAGAAATAATGCACATTAAGGGAGCTTCTGAGCCTGGTTCTGTGAAATAAATTCTTATATGAATCATTATTAGTACTCACAAGGAGGTGGTTCTGGGTTCGAGTCCCGGCTGGGTCCTCTCTGCATGCATGTTCTCCCTGTGTTTGCGTGGGTTTCCTCCAGGTACTCCAGTTTCCTCCCACACCAAAAGACATACATGTCAAGTTAGGTACACTCCTGCCATTGCCCTTGACCCAACCACTGGCCTCAGAACTGGAGTTGGTCCCTGGGCGCTGCGCTGTGGCTGACCACTGCTCCTAATTAGCTAGGATGGGTCAAATGGAGAGGACAAATTACTGCAAGGGGTTCAGTGAAGTATATCTTATCTTATAATGTAAGGTTTCTTTAGCCCGCTTACGGTTTTGTTAAGCATTGTAAAGCTGTAAAGCGAATGCTTTGCTGGTGAAAATAATTAAATTCCATGGCCTGTTAAAAGCTTTTTTACAATGTTAAAACAAACATTTACCTGTCCCACAGTGCTATTCCCATCAGACCGCAGTTTCAGCAGGACTTGACCCACTTCACGGATGAGCACTGGTTGATTTAGCACGATATCGTATATGTTGCTTAGTAAGGGTGCAGTGGAATGGGGAGAATTTAGTATATTTAAGAGGGCGTTTTAGGTCTGCTAATATTTTATTTTTCTGTATTTTATATAATGTTCAACAAATGACAATAAGCAGGGGTTGTAATAAAGGCAGATAAGATAAGGATGGTTAATGTACACTTTCCTAACAAGATTGACAGTAAAGTGCATGGCACCTGTCTGAATATTTAAGGTGCCACAACTGACCCAGTGTGACATCACTGTATATCACAGAAAGCTGCATGCACTGTTAACCTCTGTCTTATCTATGAATGGGTTTTCTTGAATATTTTAATAAAATGAACAGCAGCCATAAACATTAGTCATGTGTGACACACGGACCAGGGAGCCCAGCATATGAGCAGCAGCCTAAAGTAGCAGTGATTTGTATTACTGACTGACTCACTTCCCTCCCACCTCCCACCCCCCCCCACCCCCCCTCCCCAGCGTCGCAGCCTTCGAGGAGATGATCGAGCCGTACAAGCTGAAGGAGGACGACATGGAGCAGGAGGCGGCCGAGAGGCTGAAGGCCGAGGAGCCGTGGAGGATCACTGACAACGAGCTGGAGCTGTAGAGCCAAGGCCAATACGGTACCCCCATAACCCATGCTGGTTACAACCATGTACCCCATAACCCTAACCCCAATGAGCTGGAGCGTTTACAAGGGGGGCCAAGTGTACCCCATCAACCCTAACCCTAACTAACCCCCCTTGTACCCCTAACCCCCTAACCCTGGGTGACCCCCTAACCCTCCCAAAACCCCTAACCCCAACAAGCTGGAGCTGTACAGAGCCAAGTACCCTAACCTAACCCGTACCCCTCTAACCCCCTAACCCCAACAAGCAGCTGTCGAGCCGTCCCCTAACCCCCAAACCCTAACCCCAACAAGCTGGAGCTGTACAGGGCCAAGGTACCCCATAACCCTTACCCTGTACCCCACTAACCCCCTAACCCCAATGAGCTGGAGCTTTACAGAGCCAAGGTACCCCATAACCCTTACCCTGTACCCCACTAACCCCCTAACCCCAACAAGCAGGAGCAGATATGTTGGAACAGGCCTGCAGGGAGTTGCAGAGTAAACAGGGTCTGAATCCCTGAAGTGATGGATTGCCAGTGCAGTGGTCCTGTAATGTAATTATGAAGCCTGTGTGCTAACCGCTAAACGGGTTTGCGTTCTCTTTCAGACCAACCGGCAGATCAGACTGAACGAGCTGCTGCAGGAGCACTCCAGCACGGCAAACCTCATCGTCATGTAAGCCGCAAATATGAATCTTTAAACAGCATCACTCTGGATTCGGGATGCAACTGTGCGTAAGCGTCAATTCCCCTGCCCTCTGTGGTATGCAGGAGCTGCTATACAACCCTGTAATTCTATCTGATCTCAGACAGGTAATATCTATATCCGTGCTTGGCACAACTGGGCATGGTTACAAAAAGACATTTCCGCCCTTGCACTGTCTAGCTGGCTCAAACAGCACTGAAAATTGTGTATCATCTTTCTCTAAGTGGAAGGCACTAAAACTTTTTTGAATACTTTATTAAATAATGAAAGTAATTTCATCTTATTCTCGGCTCCCATTTCTAAAAAAAAGCATTCATTGAGCACATTGTTATCCACGCCACAGATTTTGAATGACTTCATGAACAACATTTGGTTACACTGAACCACTGATTATCCACTGACCAAGCAATACAATCTGCATTTTTCAAAAGGAAAAATTATTGAGGCTGCTGCAACATTCCACAACCGCACTGATGCTATAAGTACAAAATTAATGCATTTCAGGCATTTTTTCCAGAAATGATGGATTACAGAAAAAGTCCATAAACATTTTCTAGGCTGCAGCTGGTGCCAGCAGTTGCAATAAAAACAGTCAGGAAGTACACTGGGCTCTGGGGTAGGGTACTGAGCTAAGCTAAAGTAGTGATGATCTCCACAGTTTAGACCAAATCCTGACTAAATCAGTACCAGAGGAGAGAGAGTTTCATTCATTCAATAGCTAGAGATCTCACTGAGCTGCTAATTAGTAGAGTCAAGTGTGACAAATTAGCACTGAATTTAAAACCTACAGGATGGTACATCAGCAGGAACAGGGTTGGGCAGCCATGCTCTAGCTATTGAATAAGGTGTGCTTTTGTTAGGGTTGGATTGAAAACCTACAGGATTGTAGATCTCCAGGAACAGGGTTGGGCAGCCCTGCTCTAGCTGTTGAATGAGATGTGCTTTTGTTAGGGTTGGAGTGAAAACCTACAGTATGGTAGATCTCCAGAAACAGGGTCGAGCAGCCCCTGCCCTGCGGTTACTGGCCTCGGGTCACACTCTCTCTCTCTCTCCCCCGCAGGAGCATGCCCCTGGCCAGGAAGGGCGCGGTGTCCAGCGCCCTCTACATGTCCTGGCTGGAAACCCTGTCCAAGGACCTGCCCCCCATCCTGCTGGTGCGGGGGAACCACCAGAGTGTCCTCACCTTCTACTCTTAAAACATCTGCCCCCCACCCCCACCACCCTGGGTAGTCACCCCTCTGGGACCGCTACAGTACTCATTACCAGGTTTCATGAGACAAAGGAGGTGGAAATTAGAAAAGCATTAAGATAATGATAGTCATAGTAGAGATAACAAAGATGAATCTAATTAATACTCTGTGCTGGCAAGACAAACTTCCCGTCTCTCCTCTATGAGCAAAGGTCCCCTTTATTGTAGATGCTGAGGTGCTATAAACATATCTCAGTGTGTCAACATCAACCAACGGCAGACTTGTGTCACGTTCGTACGACTGAATCTTTCGACAGTCCTTTTCTGGCTTAAATAGTGCCTGTGTGCTCACGACTAATGTGATTGTTGTTATTACTGTTGAGTTATTAATAGTTTTGAATAATCACCAGCCTATCTTTATAAAGGATAAAGAAAAAATCTTTTTTTCCAATTTATTATATTTGAGTAAAATGGGGAAAAGAATAAATTAAACGTGTTTAGCTGTACAAGTATGTAAAACCTCTTAAGAAGAACCATTATGTATATTCTTCCTGTACACTCTTAAAATAATCTTATATTGATAAAATTTTATGAGGAATTTCACTATTATTTTAGTGCACGGAAACCTTTGGGTTCTGTTCATCACCTGAGATAGAGCAGTTTGGGGTTTCCTTTATATGCACTTCCCATTTTAAATCTTTTTTCCTGTATGGTTTTCCTGTTCATAGCCAATATATCCTTTCCTACTCTATGAGTAGTTAATCTTGAAAATTAAAAAAGTAAACCAACAAATTAAAAATAAAATAGTTTGCACTGTGACTGCTTGATAACCTGTAAATACTTAGAATGTGCTGGTATATTAAGCAAATGGTAATTAATGACAAATTAATACATTTGAGGACCACTGTTTTGAGCGATATTATTATTTTGAACTTCAGGTGTCCCCTGCCATTTGTTTTTTTATTTATTTATTTATTTTTACTTAAAAATAAAATATATTTTTTAACTTGCATGTTCATTTAACACTGAAAAGATCTATCTATATATATATATGTTGTGTGTGTGAGCGTGTGCGCGTGCATGTGTGCGTGTGTTACACTATTAACTGGATGTTTTTCTCTTTTTGGAACAATTTAACATTGATTTCCAGTACTTTGTATATCCTTATTATAATAAATAAAAAAAGAATTGAGTTAAACATTATTGAAGGCTTTCTAATCTGTTACTAATGCTAAGAAGCGTAACTACAGTTGATGTTAGCCACAACACCAAAGAAAATGATGTCTTCAGCCATGGCCAGGAGTTCTACGATTCGCCATCGCATTGCCCGTGTTGGTAGTCAGCATGGTCTCAGTTTTCATAAGATTTGTAATGTCCCCACAGGTCAATGCATGTGCAGCATTCAAAATCCACATAATTCAACAATCCTACAAACACAGATTTTAAAAACAGTTCACAACATTACAAAGACAGAGAAGAGCTTAAAAGTTATATTATGTATATAAAGGAGGACAATTTGTTCACATGCAAAGCAAATGTACAATAAGTGCATACTGAAGGTCATTGGAACAACTACAAAATACAAGTCCGATAAGGTACAACACTCAATATGTGAGAGTTCATTCATTGCCGTGAACACGTGTGCTTGGAGTGGCCATACAAATTCTATTGGGCATTGCAAATTTTGTAAACACGAAATAAAAGAGGATGTACAGAAATGGTCCCAATAAAAGGATTCCCTCTGTGGTTGCAGAATACTCTGACTCTTGTTCACATACACAGGGTTCAAATATCCACAGAAAGAGCACAAAATAAATTAGGAACGGCTGTATTTGTCACGCTCAGGAATTTGCTTGTTACATCCTTGATTTTAGGAATCCAGCAAGGGTGAGCCCTTCGCTGCCTGTGGCCAGGATAGCAAACTGTGGCTGCAGTTCTACACCCTTGTTGTGTGCTCTGTGCAACCTCCTGGAAATTACCTTATCAATCACAGCACAACGCGGACGGCACTCCAGTCGAACTCATTACAGCCTGCGAAAACAACATTGCCGAAAAAATCGGAAAAAAAACTATTCCGTTACCTCTCATTCCGTGCCGCTGTATCTCTGGGAAGCCCAATCTTGGGTTATTGATTGCATTGAAGACTGCGGCTTATTTTCACCCTCGGCAACAATTCCGAACATTAACAATGAAACTGCATTCAGAAACGATCCGCGCTCACCATCTTTAGTTAAGATGAGGCAAAACACTCCAATGCTCCTGCACATTGCCTTCTTCGGTAAAATGGTGTTGTATGCTGATGGGAGTCTTCTACATAAATTTCCAACATCGCCACAGGTGTAGCCTACAAACAAATTAAAAGATGAACTACCAATCAGAACCTCTGTTTTGACTACCGCAGGTAAGGAGTGTGTAACTTGAGGGGGATAAATCCTAAGAGCAATATACACTAAGGAATTGTGTAACTCATTTGTTTACTTTTGATCAAAGTGACCTCATCTGCACTATTGACGCTGAATGAATTGGAATAAATTCGTAATCAGCTCGGCAGCTATTACGATGCAGTACACTGTTTTGTCCTCTGGGCCAAGGCGTGCATTTCTATTTGTTAAAATGTGTGCATGTTCTATTTTCATATTTTATTTAGTTCGTGACTTATTTACTTCATAGAATACGTGTAACAGTATGGTCGCGTTTACCTCTGCTCTTGCAAAGCCCAGTAGTTGCAAATGATAGTTCTGAACTGTAATTATTTTACCCTGCGTCAACATTGCCACCTTGCGTTTGTATGCTGAACTATCTGATAACTGTGACTCCAACTAAACGGACTTGAATGTATGCATTCATACCAGAAAAGATAAAACAAGCAGTAACCCGTATTTACAGTTTGCCGTATTACCTGTTTTAAAAATAATTGAATTGTTTGAGAATAAGCAGGAGAAAAAACAACGAGAGATATTTCTTCAAAGCTTAATTATGAATCATAAAGAAAACAACACTTTAATTAAAAGGTGTATACTTACATTAACAAAGTACATAGGTACCTTGTGAGCAAATAAGTACCATAGCCTATTCTGTGTATAAGAAATATTTTATTATCCTATCTCTGGATAAGGTGTAGCGGACATCCTATGCATGTGACATTTGTATGAACCACAGGAGGCGCTGTTTGACTTGTCAGGAGGTATGATTTCGTGGAACAACTTGTCCCCTCCTTTCTAATGTAATTCTCCCCCGTTCACATCTACTGAAAAGGAACAGCGGTCGTGACATTATAATATTCAATCTACTTAAGGGCTGATTAGCCGCCTTTAACGACATCAACTATAATACTGTAGCGTAGTGGCGGTCTTTGCATTGCGATTCAGTACATGTCTGTCAGAAATCTGCTCATTTACCTTCAAATGTGAGAAATACATTTTCACCTCTCTTGGAAGGGCTAATAATAACAGAGCGACTCGAATTGATATAGGTAAGACTATGTTTTTTTTTTCTTATTGATCGAAACAGGATTATGAAATACATCTTAATTACACAATATTCTGTTACAATTCCATCTTAAATTTTCACCTACTATTTACTGAGGATGTGTGGGCTGTCGATGTTAGTATGGCTACAAGTGAAATCAGCGATGATATCAGCTTGTTAATAAACAGCCGCTGTCACATGGGTCTGGAGTATCAGTTAGTATCTGTCAGCTAAAAGACCCTTTTAATTAATTGAATAGCATGCATTACTGCGCTTTCATTTATAGTGCACTAAGTGGCTCTTGTGTTTCATTATGTTCAATTTAGTATTTTGGGTTATGCAGACTGAAGACATAGCCTGTGCCCATGTGTATGTGCGTGTTTTGTAAGCCTACCTGTCCAATATTGTGACCACATTGCGGAATAGTAGATGGGGTTTAATAACTTTCCCTTTTTTAGAGCCTCCTTCATCTGTTTCCACCCCATCGCAGAAAATGCTATTCTAAGTAGTACGCGTCCTACACGCTTTATCAGTGGCTTTTTCGCGATTGGTATCGAGTGGTGTGCGCGAGTTTCTCAGTAGTAGTAACACACCGGTGCCATGGCTACCCCCAGCTGTGGCATGGTGTTTCGCTAGCAACGATGTTACCCAGGGAGGGAGGGTTTGAATCGAGAGGGTGGTCCCTATCTCATTTCACAGAAGCTACATAAAGTACACTTTCTTTGGAGAACGCACGTGCCAGCTACATTCATGGAACACGTTCTGTCTAGGTGATGGACTGCCATTGAATACAATGGTACTGTTATTTACAATTTGTGTGCTTGCGCACATACGACGCTCAGAAAAGCAGGCCTCTTTTGTGGTGGAGGTTTTTACGCTTGCATCGCTATTTTTATTTATTTATTTAGACGTGCGAACAGAAGACGTACATTGATGACAGTCCAGAAACCTGACTTGTTTATCCTTGCAGGATGTGGCTACATTAGCATATTGCGTCATGTTCATCACAGGTGTAGGCGGTGTGTTGTTGTTTTTTTTTTAGCATGTAGCTGGGTTAGGATAGCTATTTTCTCTGCTGTAGAATACCTTTTTTTGCATGACAGTTCAAAAGATTCAAATGGGACATCACTAATGGTCCCATTAGATTGCTTCCATCTGGTGAGCAGTCAGCGCACTGCCACTTTTTGCGAACTTTTTCCCTGATGCCAGCGATGGAGTACACAGCTGTTTGAAAGTGAGTAAGTAGGGGGACCGGGAGCCTGAAAAAGCTAAGCACTACTGGTGCGAAGTTACATGCCAGCATCAGCAGTCATCCATATTTCCTGAACACTGCATGCAGAGAAGCCATTCTCGCTAATCTGTATCGATTTACTAGAAACTTCCAACTTTTGTCAGGGTGTTTCCTTTCTTTTACAGCGTATGGGGTCTTAAAGCAATGCATTAGCTGCACTTCCCTCCCAGCTGCGGAATTTTTTCGAATTGTAATCGTGAACCCTTCTCTCTTTGCCGTAGAAAGGTAGGCGGCTTATTTTGCAGAATTGCGTTAATGCCACTGGCCCTGAATACAGGGAATCGTTTCTATGTTTCACTCACTTGCAGCATTAATGGCTGGCCTTGACACAGTGCTGAATGCACTCTCATCTGTAAGCTGAATAATGAGTCCAGGTGTACTAAATAGTGTTTATGCACTGCTATTTCAAAATTGATATTCAAACCATTTGCAGTAAAAAAAAATTTTTTTAAATCACTAAGAAATCCAAAAAGCAGCCCTTTGTAACATTGATTTTCTTGTGAGGTCAGCCTACATTTTCTCAGATCCATTACTAAACTAAGGAGTTCTGTCATCCATCTTGGAATGGTTGACAGAACCACTTCTTATTTCAGTAATGGACCTGAGAAAATGTACAGTAGGCTCATGCTGCATGTCGCAGAGAAGAGATTGGATGTTTTGCCTCAGGAAATTGTGATGCAACAGGGATAGTCCATGTTTTGGCATCTTTTAGTGCTGAACTATTTAGCTTTTATTGTTTTAGTTCTGTTTTTGTTTAACCTTTATACATTCTCCCATAAGGGCATGAGAGTAGGCCTAAGTAATCACACTTTTGTTGTGAACATAATAATGGCTGTGTTTGGTATTATTTGTTGTTACATGTTTTCGTTTTGGGTATTACTTATCTCAGTAATGTTTCAAAATTTTGTGGTAGTCAATGTAAGATTTAGCCTAGTATAAGTGAAATTCATTCGTAGGACTCTCTTGAGGTTTAGGCTATAGCTTGCAGTGCTTTTCCAGGGGCTGTTGACACCTGCGTGTGAACACCTGACTCCCCCCACATTTTCCTGTGGTCATCTAAGGCCATTGTTGTTCAGAACAGTCAGAAGAGAAAATAGTGCTTCTGGCTCAGAACAGTCATTTTGTTCCAGACATGGTTTTTCTCAAGAATGAAAACTCTGTTGTGTGTTCTTGCTTGTGTATTTCAGAATATGCGTTTATGAACTGAGCATAGCACAGCGAATATGCACCATAGATATACTGCCATGAATAGACTCTTAGTTGATTCTTAAAATGCTGATTCAAAAGGCATTTTTCAAATGTCATGATTGAGCAAAATGCCACAGCAAGCAATATCTGATTGGTTTTAAAGGATAGTCTGTCAGTTTGCCCAGGTTATCTGAGCTGTTGCTGCAGAATATAAATTATGTTTACATTTCCCTTCACACTGAAATTGAATTCTGGGAAGGGTGTTTTTTAAGTCACATCCCTCCAGTGAGATTAAACCTCTGGTTTGCATTGTGTTTGGCGGAAGGACATGCCTCTTCAGGAAAGTAATGTCCTTTTCAATATTGTACTTCTGTTAAAGTTGTAAAGTTAAATTATTACCTATGAATTTACCCAAGAATAACTCAATCCTAGTTGAAGTTGAAGTGGCAGTAGGTTTTTGTTGAGGACCAGACTTTGCTGCATGCGTGTCAAAGCCCCTTACTGCAGCACATGTGCTGCCTCGACACCCCACAGTTGGACGCTATGGAAACATGCCCCCACCCCGTTCGCTGCCCTGGCAACGGGAGCTCGTCCACAGGAATGAGGGTGGGCCTCCAGAAACAAGGAAGATGGTCGCCCTTTTTTTACCACTTTGGCAGACAAGCCTGATATGGTTTTGTGACTCTAATTGTTTTTTAGAAAAAGGGAGATGTTACGTTTCTTATCCTTTTATTCAGTATTTTATCTTTAATCTGTGAGTGAAGTATCTTCTCTGGTCATGACCCTGGAGGAGAATATATTCACTTTTTTAAACAAATCATGTTTTTTGAAGGGAAATGTCTAATGAAATGGTAGGTGCGTCTGAAATTAATTTGAAACAGGAATGTAAAACCGAGGGCTCATGTCATTATGGACGGTTAGAAAGGTATTCAAGAATTTTTTAATTTGATGGTAAATTTAAACAGTAATTGGAAGAGGGCTTTGGGGCTTCTGGAGGAAATGATAAGTTCTCTTTTCATAAATGTGTTTAGTATTTCTAAAAAATAAAAAAAAAAGACAGGCTTTCAGTCAATTTACAAATGTTGGTAGATACATGATGTAAGATAATGAATAAGGAAAAATGGCCCTGACACTTACAGTAGGATATTGTATACATATGTATTTGACTCGGCTCCAGCTTATAGCTCTTATACTGTAGTGCTGACATTGATTGCGGCCGCTGCCTGCGACCTTATATTTCAGAGCTGGCTGAGTTTTCCTTTGGGAGTGCCCTCACTTCGCAGAGTCGATAGTTTCTCTGCAGGAGTGACTTTGTGAATGCCGCTGGTCCAGTGACCTGTGACTGAGTGGAGGACAAAGGTCTCTCGTGGGGGGTCGGGAGGGCGGGGCGGGGGGTTGGGTGTGGAGTTCTCAGAGTGCCCTCTTAGCTCTCTCCACAGCCCCACCGCTGACCCTCACAGCCTGGAAATCCACCCTTTCTCAGTCTCCTTTCCCGTCTCTGTTACTGGCCTTTTTTCAGTCTTAAAGATGTCAAGGTGGGTGAACGTCTTGTTTGTTTGCACTTGCGGACCGATTGGCGCGTGTTGGTTAAAGAGCATTCCCACGTGTGTCTCTTTGTGTATTTATTCACCACCCTTTATTTACATTGGACTAAGTCTGTTTGGATTGCACAATGTGCCTCAGCGTTGAACAGAATCACAGAGCATCATCCTGCTGTGATGCCACTTTTTGGACAGACTACCTTAAAGATGCACGTTAGAGGTGTGGACCGATGAGGTGTGGGTCAATGAGGTGAGGACTGATGAGGTGTGGATCAATGAAGTGTGGACTGATGCTTTTGGACCAGGACAAGGCCCAGCCCCTTTTCCAGGCTCCGCCATTTTTCATATCTCTTACTGAGGAAATGTGACACAGTCACATTTGCACCAGGAACTAGTCCTACCTCCAGGAACAAAGGACTGTGCTATTTAATGAACCGCTCTACAGTACATTGCTCAAAACGGCAGGATCTAGGGATTTTTTTTTCAGTGAAATAATTATGGATCCCTCCAGCAGAACACCTGGGATTGGCTTGCTGAATGTACATGAGAAGTTGCATTCAGTAATGTGCAGTGGGCTCCTGAGGCCATGTTATTTTAAAGCTGAACTACAGACATGCAGATGAGTCCTGTCCACCATGGTTGAGCGCTGCACCATGGTTGTGGTGTAGCGCTCATGCATTTTTCTTTGTTGACCAAGGGAGGCTGACTGAATCTCATGTTGGATCTCATGACTACATATTAAGAATGATGGCTCCCTGATGAATGACTAGGAAAAGCAGTCAACATAGGAACGGGCAAGTACAGTCTAGTGTAAGTGGACCTCTGGTCTATCTCACTACCTTTGCAGTTCTGTGGAAGTCGCTGTTTAAACTCATTTGGGTGTTGCAGGTGTGATTATAACCAGTGTGTAGCAATAGCCTGTTTCCCTGGTTTCCATGGTTTCCCTTGCTCTCTCAGTAAGTCAACACACCCATATCTCATTTTCCTACTCATTGACACTGTGCTGTACGTAGATACCATGCTCTATTCAAGACTCTTATTATTGTGTGTTTAATGACGGCAGTAAATGTTTAATATATTGAACTAAAGGCCGTGTTTATTCTCGCCTTGTTGCAGGTCTTGCTGATTCGTGCTGGGGAATAACCTGCTGTGGCGGTCTCCTTCCTGGTCCAGGGTTGGCTTGGCTGTTCCTGATGCGATCTCGCACACCTCAAACGCGTTAAAACCTGAGCACGGCCTCCACCGAGACGCACGTCCCGTGTCCATCTCTGTTGCCTCTTTATATCCCCGGCGGCCATCTTGAGCAGGAATGGACACGTAAGGACCGTTGAGCATGAGCGAGTTCTGGTTCTGCTTCAGCTGCTGCATAGCAGAGCAGCCACAGCCGGTGAGTCCAGTCCGCCATTTTGACCCTGAATCCCGCCTCTTCGCTCAGTCCGGCCATTACCTGCATAAGCGAGAGGTAGAAATGTAGAGGTCACTAAGAATGTAAGACTCCGTTTTTAAAATTATTTTCCACAGGGAACTACAAAACTGGTTAAGGGATTAAGGGGTCATATGAGTAAAATAAGGTGCACTCTCAAAACAAAAGTGCTAAGAACAAGACATAACACGTCATTATTTAGCACACCTCCATGTCTAAGAGGTGTGTTAAAAAAATGACACAATATGGTCAGTTTGTGACATGGATATTTTCAAAAACCTTAGTTTCTTATAAAAACCATTGTGGTCAGCAGTTCATCTTAATCTCTCTGTCTCTCTTTCATTGTTGTGAATTAAGATTAAAAACTGAGATTGTACGTTTTGTGAGAGAGAAATGACCAACAAAGAACATCTGTTTCTGTTATATCCTACCTCCATACCTTTATGACACTTCTGCAAATCAAAACACTGCATGGAGTTAAAGCACAGTGGACTGTGAAATCGTCAGAAAGCATGAAGTTAAGTATTAAAACTATAAAACCACAGCCAAGGGTCCCGAAGGTGACTGGCATGTAAATCAGTGTTTAAAAGGTGTGTGTGTGTGTGTGTGTGTGTGAAAATGGTTGTGAATTAACCAGAGTTTAGGTGATGGATATTTTAAGACCAGGGACATCTCATAAACAGTGCGCAAAGTGACTGAAATCAATGCATTCCCATCAACTTGTTACCCCCTCTGGAAGAAAGCCGAATACATTTCCAAATATTTTGTTCAATGTGATTATACAGCCCTTTCCCCCTTCCCTTTCCTCCCACCACACAGTACAGGACACAGATTGCATTATGGTCTAGCGTTCCTCCCACATCCTGCTGGTAATTCCCAACTTTTCGCTAATGTCTTAACACTCTGGGGAATTCTCTCTCTCTCTCTCTCTCTCTCTCTCCCTCCCTCCCTCCCTCCCTCCCTCTCTCTCTCTCTATCTCTCTCTTTCTCTCCCTCCCTCCCTCCCTCCCTCTCCCTCTCCACTCCAGAAGCGTCGGCGGCATATCGATCGGAGCATGATTGGCGAGCCGACGAACTTCGTCCACACGGCTCACGTGGGATCCGGAGACGTGTGCAACGGTGTCAACTCTGTGAGTCCGTCGCCGTGGCGATATCCCAGAACAGTTCTGTATTTTGAGACTCTTTAGGGCGGGGTTCTGCACAACCGTTATTGTTGACTTAAGTACAGCACGTGGCACATTATAAATATGACATTAATTAATCTGGGTGGAGCATTGCTTTACATTTATTTGGCAGAGTATCCCTTCAACGTTCACATTTTAATTACCTAGATGGAGACAGAACGGAGAATGTCAATAGAAATAGACTATTTCATCACTTGAAATGCAAATAGAATTTAGTTTGATGTTTAAATTTGGTTTCTGACCTAATTATTTTGAATTTGACCTTTTCCTTCCCCTTGCAGGTGAACTCCATTCAGAGCCAAATGCAGTCGAAGGGCGGCTATGGGGAGGGAGATGTACCAGTCAATGCCCAGGTGTAAATACCGACCTGGGGGATCTGTGCATAGTGTGTGTGTGGTGACTGGCTGTGCTGCTTCAGGGAGAAATTCACTCGTGTTTACCCAGCAGATTGTGAGTCATGAAACTGGTTTCAGATCCAGCCCAACAGAGTCCAACCACAATTCGTGACAAGCCTTTATCACAAATTTAATCAGAGCAGAACAGGAGAATGTAATCCTTTCTCAAAACTCTTAGAACAAAGGGCATTCCTGTAAGGCTGTATTTGGGCTTTTATCCATCTTTGTAATCCAACTAGTGTGAGTTGTGGTGATGGGGTCAAGCTTCTGTTGACTTACAGCAACTGCATGTTACGGTGAAAAAATGGAAATGTCACTGTGAGGGCCAAACATTGAGCACATAAAATCAATATTTCAATATTTACAATATTTCAATGCATCGTGTTCTATTTAATATTCAACATTCAATTCCATGTCTGAAAATGATTTTTGAAAAAGGGATCAAAAGCTCACAACAGTGGTTCCCAAACTTTCTGGACCCAGGCCCTTGAACTTATTTTTAAATATGAAAATTAAATGTTTTTAAACATTTATTTATTTTTTTAAATGTAATTGGCACAGTGTTCAGTTTGCCTGGGTGGTAGTTTTTCCCTCTTTATATTTATCTCACAAGCCACTTCAGTGGCTTACACAAGTCACCATTTGGTAACCACTGGACCGAAGCTCTCTGTAATGGTAATATATCATCGTGTTTGTGTAAAGGTTGAAGTGATGTCAGTCATTTATGATGCTTCTGAATGTCCAGTGATGCAGCCAGAAATGTGTAGCCAGCACAGGGGAACTAAATCGTACGGTTGAGGGGTACTGACTGATAGTGATTGGTTGGGTCATTGACTCATGTTAGCTTGCTTTTTTAGCAGTTTTCCAATGATGATTGTGAATCGTCTCTGTGAATGTCAGCAGGTTTGTCTCACAATTTCCTCAAAAAATGAAAAAAAATAAAATTTGAAAAGAACAATGTTACATCCAGGCCTGCTCTACAGCCTGAGGACAAAGACAGAGTTGGTGCGTGTTGCCAGCTTGATGCCAGTAGAGTACTAGCGTCTGCTTTGTCCCACCTCTTTGAGTTCTGTTATAACTTTTCTAATGCTGGATCCTGCTGGCGGGATCGTCACATTCAGAGCCCCCCATGACCCCCCCCCCCCCCCCCATGCTAATACAGTGCCAGATTTAGCTTTTTCATGCTCTTACCATAAACATTGGGGCCCATTTACGAAACATGTGTACAATCACACAAGAGATGCATTAAAATACAAAAACTGCACGTGTAATGAATCCTATATTGGTTTTTCATAGGAACATTTTTAAGAACAAAAGTAAGAATAATTTAAGAGAAGTTTTGTGAATGAGGCCCATTGGTTCTCGCACGTCTCTGAGCGTCAGCGTTCTTCTGATTACTTCAGAACAGGCACAAATATAGCACAATAAACGCAACTGTGCACTTGCACATTATTCTTTTGGGTCTATGAACTCTGCGGGAGGGCACAGGCAAGGACTGAAGGAACAGAAACTTGGCGCCGTTGAATTGGACCTTTTACCCCTGAGCAAGATGCTCAACCTCCATTAAACATCCGGCTGTGTATACTTTGTGCCAATAGTGAAAAAAGGAGAATGATAAAGATTTATTTCTTCCTTTATCCTAACTTGCTACTACACCTTTATTGAGAGCTGTCCACCCTCTGTGGGACTAGAATAAAGATCCACCTGTGGCCAGGGAACCCAGCTCATACTGATAAATGGAGAGTTTGGCACTTGATTGCTGTGAGGTTACCTGCCTGCCAAATAACTGCAGTGGCCTGTGAATCCACAAATAATTTGATTCCATGTCCCCCACAGTCCAATGGGATAATAGCTCAGTTCTCTGCAGCAATTGACAGTGTGAATTGTAATGCTATATTTTTGTGCGATTCACTGTGAGAAAATGTATTTTCTTATTGTTGCTCATTCAAGGTCTGGCACCAGCAGATACATTTTGATTACTTTTTTTTTTTTCTTGGCCTCTTTGTCCAATTTCTTCTTTGGTAATCATTGTGAAGTTTGGTCCTGGCTTTGCTAAAAGAGACTGTATGGTGGCCTAGCAGTGCCAAAGTGTCTTTCGCTATGGAATTATGTTTGAGGTAAATTCCACTTGTGTAATTTTTTTCAGTTATATTTTTTTCATAATAGTCATTGGGGTTCCCATTTTCCTTTAGGACAATAACGGGCATTTCATTTTCATAATGGGTGGAGGGGGTTGAGATAATTCCAAGGGCTCTCACTGAAAGGGGGCCCTCAAAAAATTGCTACAAGAGGAAAATATAGTGGTGTAATCATGTAGGGATGGGGTGGCCTGGTATGGTGGGGCCCAATGTGAGATCTTTTTTTGGGGGACCCAAATTCCCTGCCGGCACCCCAGTCTTGGAGCCATAATGTGTCTGGCAGTTCCATCAGCTTAATGAACTAATGTCAGTGAAGTTGTCATCAACAAACGGGCTTGTTCAGCTTAAGGGCATGTTGCTCAGGTAAAAAGGTATATTTTCAGGTAAGTATTATATAGAGCAGTGTCTAACATGAAAGCACATGTGTACGTTTATGCGGGAAATGTAAATTACATAAATTTGCCTGTCCAGTTCACCTGGGTGAATATTTTAATGGAATATCATTGAACCATTTGTACAGAAAATGTATTTGGTATTTGTGGTACCATGTATGTGCTATCTGAAAATAGTGTCCGTAAACATGTTTCATATCGGGGTCAACTGATTAAAGTTATGTCAAACCATTGGTTCCTGTGTAATCTCACTTTCTTTCCATCTTGGTTCCACAATGTTTTTTTTTTTTTTTACTAGTCGCAGTGATAGTCAATTTCACATTTCCAGTCCTCATTTATAGTCTTCATCGTTATATCAACTACGAAGAGAACACATTTGGTTAAATAAAGCTATTATATGAACCCGCAATCTTCTCTGATATACATCTTCTCACCGTCATGCATGAAGGTGATGACCTCAAGAGTTTGAAAGCAATAACAGCGCCACCCTGTGGATAAACTCTAAATTGTGTGTATATTCTAACGTGCGTAAAAGGCAGGCAGCTGAATAAAAATTATAATGGCAATGTTGCTACTGCCTATTTTTCAATTTCTTGCGTTTCATAATGAGAATAAATTTAGGATATTTACATTCCTCGCACCCATGCATTTGTGATATTTATTTACACAATTTTATCATATATTTCAGTGTGGTGATGATACGGCCAGAGTTTGCAGGGCAAATATGTGCGAGCTATTTAGTTATTTATAACGGAACAAATATGTCTTAGAACTGTTAAAAGAACTGCACAAAGGCAACATGAACGAGGATAACTCCACGACGAATAAACGATCATAAACTACATCCAGCTGCAGTATTTATTTGACAATTTATAGAAAATGTTTTAAGACAGTGATAGGATACTTTGAAAACAGTGGGATGACTATTAAGCTGTTTCGTCCTTTTCGTTTCGCTATCGTTGTTTTTATTGGTAGCATTTAATAATTAGGCAACGTAGATATAACAACGTCATATAAAGCACTTTTGCGTTTTAATTTTTAAACCATTTATTCGTCTCAACTATTTAAAAAGTTGCCATCATTCAAAATATACAAGGGCACAGGATAGACAATCCTCGCAGGAGGATTAGAACGGTTACACAGTGCATGCCCTGCATAGGAAAATTACGTAAAACGACGATGCAACCATACCGTGTCCCCAGTTATGCAACTGGAATAGGGTTGCCAGATTGTTTCACTGGGGTTATAATAGGTTTCTTAAAAGTCGGTTGAACTAGCTATCTGCTGAATTATGTTACTGTATCCTTTAACAAAACTATGAAAAAGAAAAATGCAAAAAACATTACTGTACAACTACCATTGCTTACTTTGTGACTTCACAACCGTGTTCCTTTTTCTCAATTCATATTTACAAAATGAAATTATGGTAGGAATATTAATTACTTATATGTATAAGAAAACAAATGTGGAAATGCTTGTGTTTGACTCATTTTGACCCTGCACAATACATCACTTGCTTCTAAAAATGAATTAATTGAATTTTAGCACATTTCATTTTATAGGAATCACTGATCCGAAGAAATGAAAACTACTCGTACAGATTTAAGGAAGCCTCAATTGCTATTGCGTTTTGTGAAAATCTGTAACCCATCAGCAGTATAGGTATAATAATTATATTATCTTTTTTCTAATGCAATTACTGTTTATTTTTGTTTAATCTCAGTGACGGTCAGACTTAATGTGTTGTCGAAAACGCACGAAAGCCGTTGTGTTGGATCCTCCTCTCACACAATTTTACCTCTTCTAGTCTAACAAAATATTAATCATTCTGGCAACCTCACCATAAAGTGAAACGGCTTCTACGAAGTCGATCATGTGCTCATTCAGCAGACGTTCGTTCTGCGTTTGAAGTGTCATTGTAGGAGCCCCTCTGTCATTGGCTGTAATCTTAAACGTCTGAATTTCTATTGGCTGTTTTAACTGCCATTGATAGAGTCCTGCCAATGCATTGCTTCAATGACCTACTAACACAGATCTGTGAATCAGACTGTCCAGGAGGAAAAGACAAGCACGGAATTATTAACCAGTGCACTGCAACTGGATTTCACATGTGAAACTTCAAACAAAGCGTTGCGGTTTCGGCCAGGCTAATGTTTGATTGAGAAAATACGCAATGCCACGGACAACCAGAACTTCACCATCGGTCGGCGTTAATGAAAAGTAAGAAAAGGTAACTTTGACTAGATGAGTCGTTTAGAGAATGTCTTATTTCATGTTGGCTGATTCATTGAAAAGCAAAGATTGACTCATATTGCAGAACGGTGCTGTCTGGAGTCGCTTTTCAGTCACTGGGGCACTTTTGTTAGCGTGCAGTAGCAGATAATTGCTAAAATTGCATTGTGACAGAGTTTTTCTGATTATAGAGACGTTGTACCTTCTTGTCTTGTGACAACATAACGTATGGCTACCCAGAAAATTGATCCTGTGAGAAGGGATGCGTCTAACCTGTGGACTTGGCACCAGAAATTACGAAGTCATAACCTGATTTTCGGTGATGTAATACTGAGATCACCCCATGGTGTGATGATGCTATTTCAGTTATGGTCTGGCAACAGTTTTAATTCTTATGTTTCGATGGCTTGTCTTTATTAAGGCTAAACCCGTCCAAACTTACACTGCGTAATAACAATAAATCTGGCTAGGCACTGGATAACACTACCTATAGGATATTTATTTTTATCTAGCCTATATAAAATGACACCTCGTTACACAACAGGGAAGGAATTTGCTAACAAGCGACGGTGGGTCGTTTTGTAATCCATGTGCTGAGTTAATCCTGAAATAAAGCTCTGGAATCCGGGATATTCACGGCATTGTTTAATGAAGCCACGCGAGTCTCAACTCCGGCGTGTCTGCAGTGACACATTGTGCACACATCCTCATCCCCGTAGAATCAAAATGACTGTTGACTGAACTCTTACATGATTTTAAGAAAATGTATGAAGTGTAACGTTACGAGGGGTCAGTGTTACGAAATTATGAAAGACTGAATGGGGGGGAAATGAAGTCTGAAATTGACCTGTAATGCGTCTCATTGGATAATTTGTGTTATGAAACTGAAAAAAACAAGCGAGCAATGAAACTTAATCTCTATGTAACTAAATCGCGGAAATGAGGCGATTTTTAATTCAGGTGAAGGTTGAATGGCTTTTCCAAACCCACCCACGCAAACTGGTTGTAAATCAAAAACAAAAATTGAGTTTATTGTCGTTAACATTGGGTCGGTAAGACCTGTTTCCAGATTTTCAAGTTCCTGTAGCCTACATCTTACTCATTGTGACATTGGAGTTTGTTCAAAGAAATGCAAGTGCTTACTTAGTCCTCTTAACTGCGTGAGCGTCTATTATCGACATTCCATTGGGAATATGTTTGTTTTTCTGTTTCCGCTCCGCCACGTGCGTTGATGGCTGGCGGAATTCCTTTGTTCCATTGATAGCTCCAGTAGGTTGAGGTTTGGTCGTTCTATCCTGGAGAATGAATCAGGCCTTAGACACGAAGCTTGCTAATGTAGCTCTCTGATGTTGCAAGAGCCAGCCACAAAAATGGGCATGACCAGCAGTTCATATAATCTACCACTACTGACTACCTGGCATTGCCACACCTATTTTAGATAGTTTAGTTCCTTTTCTTCCTCGATACATAAAGCAATTACGTTGCGAGCTTGTTCCAGAATCTGCCTTTTTATGTGATTCACGCCTTCTCTTTAGGAAATAATTCCAAAATCTGCATTTTTTTTTGTACATTGAGTTGTCTTCAGTGAGTTATGCAATGATGATAAGGTGGTTACATGACCAGTTTTAACTGAGCCAGGACTGCAATTATGATGGCAGGTAACAGTGGTTTTTAGTAGAATTAGCATTATTTTATTAAATATGAGAAATCTATGTACTCCGGTTGAATTATGAGAAGAGGTTTTGAAAGGAAAATTGCTCTGTAATGCAAAAAACATTCTTATGTATCTTGTCACAAAAAGTAATATCAGCCCAGAATTTTTTTTAAATGACCAACTAAAAAATCTGATAAAAGACCTTTCTGTTGTCCAGAAGTGCCTCCTCAACATAATTTGGTATTGAACCTTTTGGCAGAGCCCCTGAGTATTTCCTTTTGAAGCACATAGCAAAGAGGCTTAGTCAGGAAACCATGCCAAGGCCAAGGGTATGAATCAGGTGCTTGATAAAGAGCAGGACATTCATTCACTACTGTTCTAACAGAACTCTTTTATTCATCTCTAGGTTTTTTTGAAGAACATCACACAGAAAAGATTGTTTTTGGAATGACCAGTTACCAGAACACAGAGAAATTGCATCACCTTTCTTATATTTTAGATGAAAAAAGCACAAAGTGACGTCTTCGTTGTGACTTGTGAAGTTACGTAAAAAGCTGATTTAATTTTTTTTAAAATGCAATCAATCAAGAAAGAACCACCTTCTGATACCTCCTGCAGTGGGGAGGGCATCCTGGTCCTAGCGGGGGCTTTACAGGGACCTGATGTGGAGGCGATTGACCGAAAACTGTCTAACGCAGCCTTCGGCGGCAAAAATTCCTCCAGTCGCCGGAAAAGGGAATTCATTCCGGATGATAGTAAGGATGAGCAGTACTGGGAGAGGAGACGGAAGAACAACGAGGCGGCCAAGCGATCGAGGGAGAAGAGGCGCATCAATGACATGGTCCTGGAGAACAAGATGGTCGCCCTGGGGGAGGAGAACGCCAGCCTCAAGGCCGAGCTGCTCTCCCTGAAGCTGAGGTTCGGATTGGTCGGCTCCGCGGCCTACGCCCAGGAGGCGCGGACCGTCTCCGTCGTTTCCATGGCGCTTCGCCAGGACCTCGCTCCGGCGGGCGGCGAGCAGGTCTCCCTCTTCGGGGACGCGGATCCCGCTCGCGCGGGGGGGAGCTGCATTTCCGTTATCAGGCACTCGCCGCTGGGCGCCCGCTCCCCTGCGTCTGAGGCGACGGTGGCGGTCCGGGGCGGCGCCCGCGGACCCGCGGAAGCCGTCAAACAGGAGCTGACGGAGACGGGTCGCTACCCAAGGGAGCCGAGGGAAGGAGGCAGTCCGTATGAACTCTACCCAAACTGCATGGCCACCCCTTTCTCAAGCGGCTCGTCTGAGCCCTCTCCCCTTTTGCCGTTAGCGAGGTCATCCAGCAGCTCCCCTGGAGTCACGGACGGGGACGAAGGGGCCGCGAGCAAGTCCTCGGACAGGGAAGACGAGCAGCGGGTGCCGAAGGGCCCCCTTTCCTTTCCAGCGGACCCCAAGAGCGTCATCACTTCCTGTGCCAAGGTGCCGGACGTCAGCTCCTCCGCCCTGCCTCACAAACTCAGGATCAAAGCCAAGCCCGTCCGGGTCAAAATGGAGGCCGTCGACCTCGACTACGATGCCCAGGGGAAGCCGCTGGGAAACGTGACTGGGAAAGGTTCCCGCCAAGTGGCCCAGCGCTCGGAGTCCGAATTAACTCAGTCCCCCCTTAGCCCGCTGTCCCTTCAGGTGGCCGATCTTCAGGACTGGACCCACGGACCCGAGCACTGGCACGCAGGCCGCCTGGAAACGTTAGCAGGTGGCTATAAGAACGGCCCCAGCCCAACGGGCCACCTGACAGACAGACGTGTTGTTGACCTGAAAGAAGGCTCTCCCACCGACACGGAGTCTGAGAATGCGTATCTGAAACGAGGTATTTCCCAGCTTTCGCGGGAAGTCGCATCTCTGAAGAGACATATTACGAATCGGCAAGTGTCTGTGGTGGAATCGGGCCAAAGCGCTTCTGAACATGCCTTGCTGTCGAAAGGCTGCTGCGCGGAATGAGCTGGCTGTGCTTGTACAAGGCCTGGTTTTCACTGCGGCTCTGTTTGTCTTTGCACTGTGTGGTTTATGTGTTGTCAAAATTACTTTGTTTAAATTGACTGTGTTATGCGCACATGCTGTTGTAGTGGTCACGGTTTGATACCTCTCGTTCACTGCCCAGCAGCCAAATGTCAGTGGAGTTGTTAGTGAAATGTTAACATTCTCTCATTTTTGTCAAAATGCTGCAGAATGCTGTTTGAAATAAATGTATTCGGACGAACACTTGGTGTTTTTATTTTGCGTTTTTTATTGCAATGACTTTTACTAAAGAATTATCTTCATCCCTCAGTAGTACAGCTATCTTGTATTCAACTGAGTTCAAATTTACATCTTACAATGCTAAATCCTTCATAAATTATTACATGAGAAAATGGTGTTTTTTTTGGAAATCAATATCAGGGCATATGAATATCACGTTAGCTGCATGGTAACTTGTATTCATTGAGGCTACTGAACTGAGTCTAATTTCCGAGCTCCCAATAAGGAGCGTGCCCTGGCTGTGAATGAGAGATTGTATTTTCCGAGTTTATTCTGTGAGACCCAACAGGAGCTCCTCAAGCCTCACCTAGTCAGCCCCAGGGTGTCTAGAGCCAGCCGCCTGTCTCCCGTAAACAACAGCCAGCCTTATCACCGAGGTCACTAACACAAAGAGCGTGAATTCGCAAACATGGCCGACCACCATAGAAACAGGATCTCTTTTCGCTTGATGGATCATAGGTTGAGGAGGAAGTGGTAAACCTCCCTGTTGCCTTTCTATTTAATGCCAGTCTTATGACATAGAAGGAGAGAGACAGCAGAGATGGACGCAAAGATTAAATGCATCATTTAGAATTATTATGAACGCAACTTTTTAATTATGAGGAATAGGGAAGATTTTTATATACTTCATCCATTCATGTTTGAGTTCTGGGCTAATAAACACAATATATATATAACCTCTGTAATCAGATTGACATCAGTCCGCGCTACTGAACACCGAGAAGCTCTAATCATTCACTCTAAACGGTGTCTATAAAGTCATAAGAAGTGTAGTCATTCATCTGAGTGCAAATTAATTTCCCTCTTAAACTGAGAAGCAGACATTTTTCATTAGAATCACCGGGGAATTGTGGAGAAGACGGTAATTTGAAATACGCAGTCATAGCAACACGGAATGAATGACTCATACTGGAGTGAGAAAGCTCAGTTAGAAATATACGTCTTTATTGCTGATAATTAGACTTTGTAGAATGTATTTACAGTAACCATGGTGAAAACATTTTGGGACAGAAAACAAGCTGCTTTTTTTCCTCCAATGTATTCCTTCACCAGATTCAAAAGGTTAAACAGTCTATCTGAGAAAAACTATTTGAACAGAGTGCCCCTTTATTTGTTGTGTGTTATCTCAAATTACTTCCTGTTGGCTACCCATTTTTTATTCTTTATCTTCCTGGAAAAAAACACAGCATGGCCATTGTAGTCAATTTCATTGTAGTCAAGGATTGTAAACAGAATTGCCATCGGACAGCCAAATTAGAAGACAGGTCTTTAAAAAAAAAAAAAAAAAACTACTTATTTTCACTCGGTAATTACGCAGTATTAGGAATAACTAATATAATTTAACAGTTAATGTTTCAGGCAAACTGAAAAAAGCAACTGTTAACATGCAACAATATTCATGAAGCTATGTTTTATCATAGATTTTTCAAAGGTTTTTTAATACTTCTGTCAAATATGTACTTTCTGGAAGTGAAATTTATTTGTAAGTATTTTTTATGATTTCGTCTATTGATGATTTCTTCTATAACTAGTGAATGGTTAACTGCTCATCAGTCCAAGTGAGGAGAAATCTTTCTTATATTCACACTGTCTTATCACTCACCCTTAATGAAATATTCCAGTAAATGAAATCATCGTGAGCAATTAATGTAGTATTCATCTGTAACCAATATGAAAGAGCATTATTTATCAGAAATCACAATAAAAAAACAAATGAAATGTTTTCTATGAAAAGAGGTTAAGGCCTGCCACACTCTTTGCCTGAAATGTGCTTGGAAAAAACATGCACTTGGAGGGTGTTTTTGGGTCTATAAATACAGAGGAGATGATAATAAAGTAATTTAGCGTGCTTGGTATGTGTGGAGAAAATGGATAAAAATGATTCAGCTGGCAGCTGTTTCCAAGGTGATGGAAGCAAAAAAGAAGAAAAAAACTAAATTGAAAGGGGCTATTTCCCTTGAACTTAAGTCTGAATGGTTGTATATGCATATAACAAAAGTCCCTGCAGTACTAACTTTAGGCAAGAAATTGAATTTTTATTGTGTGTCACCAGTGACGGTGGTCAAGGGGACCAGCTGAGGTCAAGAGACTCGTCTGGGACGGGGTGAGGTGGGGTGAAGGGGGGTTAGGCTGGGGTACGCTCTTTTTTCCCCTTTAATTTAGTCATTTAATTGAGAGTCCATTTTCGGCTTCAATTTGATAAAATATTACAGGCCATTCATTTCTCTCCTAAATGAATTGTAACAGATGTTGTCACTAAAGAATGAAATTAATTATAGACTTTGGAAATGGACATGAAAAAAAGGACATGAACTTGGTGTTCTCAGTGACAGTTCCGGCCCTGCGTGTCCTTGAGTTGTATTACAGCCAATCCAATCAAAATGGTTGTAATTTCACATAACATAAAATATCCTGCCAACCCCTCTCACAGATGTGGAATGAATGAAAAGCCCTTTCACACTTTTCACAGACTGCGTGATTCAACAACCCACAAAAAGCATTAAAATGCCACATTTAGGCCCTTTTCTCCGGAAATTCGGCATTTGACCAAATTATTGCATTAGGTCATGGTGGTACGCTAATTGAAATCTAACTGCTCTCTTGGGCATGGTGATGAAGCAGGGCTTCAGTTTAATGTGTCAGTTCTGTGGTAAAGCTTTAATGTATAGCGTACTGACTCAGCTGCGATGGAATGAGTTCATACCCTGAGTCAACCATACTCAAGCGTATCTGAGACGCAGACATAAAAACGACTTTTTCCCGCAGATGTGCTCTAATGTGTTGCAGTCTACAACAAATTATTAGTACAATGTGTAAATCCAGCCTTTAGGTACTGTGCATATGGTCATATTTAGCAATATATTGACTCATTGTCTAGCAGTTGTTCGATACTGAAATAATATTTCACCAAGTTAATTGGAACCACACCTTTAAGAAACCACTGGCTTGGTTTAGGTTGATGTTGCTGTGCAAAATCACATATGTTTGCAGTCAGATTGAAAAAAAAAGGTTTACGATATCTGAACATTCCTTCAAATCAATACATTTATACACTATACTTCTGGATTCTACTTTTATGGGAGGAGGGAGGAGCCTTGTTACCAGCGTGCTGTTTTCACTGCAAATCCCAGAGCAATAAGCAGCAAACGCTTATAAACGAAGGAAAAAACAACTAACCATAAAACCTGCAAATTTACATGCACCTGCGGTAGGTACTTTTTGGATCGAGACCAGCCCGACAACGTTTTTGCCATTTTCATCTTTCTTTTTTTAGTTCCTTCTAATAAAACCACAAACCCCATCATCCTTTGCGAACTTCTGCTTGTATGACAAGTCGGATGTACAGGAGTGATTTTTTTGGACTTCGCCGTTGAATAAGGTTAGTGAAACTGCTTTCAAGTTTCTTACTGGTCGTACTGACAAATATCCAGGTTAGCACCTTAACCTATCTTTATAACAATACATAGCTAGCATAACCACAGCTCGCTGACATTATGTTGAGTCTAGCGTTATTGAAATTGTGCATAACAAACTAGCTAGTTTTCAATGTACTAATCGTGCAGACCGTACAAACCCCAAACCAACTTATTTACCTCAACTGGCGTTCGTTGTAACATTAGCCTAGCTGCATAAATTTGGGTTTAGCTGATCTCAGTGACTATGTGGTTGACCATTCTAAATCGCTGTTCAGCATTTTGTTGGTTAAAAGCTGGAATTAGTTATGTGAATGGAATGGTGTTTTGTGGCTTGGCCATAGCATTGCGGCGACGCTGCAATACACTCACATGCCTGATGCCTGTACAATGTCAAATAACTCCACACTTTTGCGTATGTGGCTCCGTCCTCCCAGTGGATACTGGGCACGCAATCTATGTCGTCAGCAGGCGCAGATTAATGCGTCATGGCTTGTTAAGGGGTTCTCAAACCCAAACTAACCACAACTGCACACCTGAATTGTAACTACGACTGTGATTAATTGTCTTGATTTGTATTGTCTGATGATTTACCCAGTGAAGCAACATCACATCTGAAACTGATAGGCTATATATACTTCTTCTAACTTCTGTTTAGCATTTCTGTTCAAGCCCCAGAATGAACAGATTGTAGTAGGTTACATGAAAAGGATACAGTTCAGGCAGTTTTATAAGGAATAATTTATTTTGGTGGTTAAATAGGAACTCACCTGCATTGACCGACACCATCCTAATTTCTTAACTTTTTTTTATTTGCTTGTATTGTGTAGACTAGAGAAACATGCCCGGAGTCTGAACAATGGCAAGCGTAGGGATGAGCCCGAAGGACGAGATGGTGGCGCGGTTTCTGGACGCGGCCGCCAGAGGGGACGTGGCGAAGGTGTCAGCGATGGTCGCCCAGTCCAGCTCTTTGGTCGACGCGAGCGGGGAGAACGGGTGGACGGCGCTGATGCTGGCTGCCAGAAACGGGCACGCGGACGTGGTCAACACCCTGCTCTCTAACGGGTAAACATGCCGGGACACTGACACTACTTTTTCAGTCTTCTCTTTCGTTTTACTAAGGCTAATGTGGGCGGCAGGGTAGCCTAGTGGTCGGGTGTTCGACTGGCAACTGTGGAGCATATAGGGATGCTGGACATATGGGGAGGCTGACTTGTATCTGGAGAGATGAAGTTGGGGTCCCTACAAGATAGTACTCTGCCGCTGGGCCCTTGAGCGAGGCTCTTAACCCAAACTGCTCCAGGGGCTTTGCCCCTCTTTTCTCTCTCCCACTTGCACGTTTTCTTACCGGCCTTTCTTCCAGAGAGTCCAAGAGAAATGTGTTCTCAATGGACCTTCCCTGGTTCAAGTAAAGGATTTTAAAAAATTACAATAATATGCCTCTGACCAGACAAGAATTTAAATAGTTTGTATAGTACTGGAATCTGACTGTCTTTATGATATGATATGACTCAGTCTCTTCCCCTCTGTGCATAAGGTGTGACAAATCATTAGCAAACCAATCTGGTCAGACGTCCTACGACATCGCCAGATTCTGGGGACACAAACATATAGCCGGTCTTCTGGCTAACAGCAAAGGTGTCGACAGTCACCATCTGCTGCCCGGTAGCAGCACAGAAGGACACGAGAACTACTTCAGCCGAGAGTTCCTGGACAGGATGAGCGAGAAGCGGACGGACGGCCAGTGGCTGCAGGCGAAGCAGTCCTCCCCAGCGTCCGTCTTCATCCTCTTCCTCAACCTCAACCCGCTGGTCACTTCGGGGGCTGAGGAAACGTCCGAGAGCAAGGCGGATTTTAGACTGTGTCGGCTTCGCTGGGGGTCCGTGGAGGAGCTCGCGACGAGGCCCGGGACCACGCTGATCTTCCTGGGGGTGGAGAAGCAGGCGACGCCCCCCTCTCCGTCTCCGGCGGGCGACGAGGACGGGCTCACGGCGTGGTTCGCCCTCAACACCGACAGCGACCCCACCAAAGACCTGCGACTTTCAAATCCCAACGGTTTTTTCCTTAAGCCGTTCGTGCCACGACTTTTACAGCTAAGTTCAGATGAGGCCGGTGAGGAACGTTTGGGATAATACACAGAAATAATAAAATGCCCGTAAGTTAAGAGCGTACAGATTTTGGAGCTAGGTATTCATCCCGTGCTTTCTTTTGCCTGTCAGGGGTTGTTGCTCAAGCCAGGTCAGTCCTGGCCTGGCACGACCGGTACAGCTTTTGCCCCACCTGCGGGGGCAGGACCAAAGTAGACGAGGGGGGGTACAAACGGACCTGTTTAAAAGAGGACTGCAGGAGTCGGCAAGGCATTCATAACACGTGCTATCCTCGTGTTGGTAAGAGAATTACATGATTTTCATTTGGCGCTTATTTAACACTGTACTGTCTATTAATTGGCCTCTTGGTCAGAGTGTATGTTTCAACATGGCATAATAATGATAATAATCTTGATTCTTGGTGCAGATCCAGTCGTTATAATGCTGGTCATTCACCCGGATGGAAACCAGTGCTTGCTGGGAAGAAAGAAGGCTTTCCCTGCAGGAATGTTCTCCTGCCTCGCTGGTTTCATAGAGCCCGGTACGTTAGCTTCACACTGTGACCTTCGCAGCCATTTGTACAGCTTGGCGATGCAGCGGGTGAGTTGAGTGGATCTCCTCTCTCTTGAGACAGGCGAAGCCGTTGAGGATGCTGTGAGGAGAGAGGTGGAGGAGGAAAGTGGTGTCAAAGTGGGTCCTGTGCAGTACGTGTCCAGTCAGCCCTGGCCAATGCCGTCCTCTCTGATGATTGGATGCCTGGCCGTCGCCGTGTCGACGCACATAAAAGTAGACGAGAACGAAATTGAAGAGGCTCGTTGGTTCACACGGCAACAGGTACAGAATAGCAAACTCAATCTTCTGTTTCTTCTGAGGGTGGTGAGTTAATTCAAATGGTAAAAAAAGGTACAGTACGTGCTGAAATATCCATTTTGGTTTGCAGGTGATAGACGTCTTCACAAAGAATAACCAACCAACTTTCACCATACCACCGAGGCAGGCCATTGCACACCAGCTGATAAAGCACTGGATTGGTGTGCATGCTAACCTGTAAGCTCTAATGGTGTGCACCAGTGGTGGGTACAGGTACTACTGATTTACTATTGAGAAATTTCTGATTAGCCAAAATAAAATGTTGAGTATATGAATAAATTATTCTCTGTTCACAGCAATAATAATGTGATTAACTGCCAGTTATACCAGCTGCTGAATTTACAGAACATTTTATGCAGTAGCTTGAGACCTCAAAGTGATTTATCAGGGATGGAATAATACATCAAACTCAATGAGAAATGTAACTTGTTTTGCATTGACTGATTAAAATATATCTCCCTCAGCTAGCCCTACTTTAACTTCTTCCTAGAATTGAGTTCCATGTCTTAAATCGAATGGTGAATACAGGTCTGAATGGTTAATTAACAGCTAGGCTATATATGCTTTGCGTGTATATAAAGGCTTATATAGGTCATTGAAATTTTCCTAGTGTTATAATGAATCTTTGTGCCTTATATTTTACATAACTAACAACTGTGTAAAAAAAACTAAATTCATGAGCCATTACACTGTGACAAATAAATATGAATAATGATCCCATTCAGTTGTTGTCCCATAATCATAAATAAAGCAGCATCAGTGATCCAGACCACAGTCAGACTAGCTGCTGTCTGTGTGAAATCAGTACCATCATGCCAGTCGCCTATATCAGTCAGTTAGGGGTGCAACTGAGACCATATTGATTTGGGCTTTTTTGTAGCAGACCATAGGGACGAGGGAAAATCGGGAACCGTTTTGGGTAAGGATTGTCGAATCACGAGATGTTCCTGGAGGCATGAAGACTGAAATATTAATAGGAGATTTCAGCTATTCCTATCCCCGGGACAAGACACAAAGCTCCGCCAGCTAAATATAGCACTGCTTAATAGTGCCTGAGAGAGCTCTGACATAAAATACTGAACCGGACAGGCTCTTAATCTGTCAGGTTACATAAGCGGAGCTTGGAGATCAAGGAAAGCCACGCGTGGCTTGTGTGAAGAAGCCCCGCCCCTCGTTCCTCATCTGAACAGCCTCGGGGCTAAGGGTGAGGAAGACATCGGCAGGGAAGAACACATTTTCATCGTCTTATGAAATATTGAAACACGTGGGTCCTAAAAGAGTCAACAGGGTAATCCACAGCAGCTTCTCAGTTGCAAATGAGACACGGCATGTCGCGAACACCCCCAACTCAGTCGCTTTAGTTTATAATGGGAAACAAGAAATAGACCCGTTACAAGCTACTTAACAACACAGGGAGGTTATGCTTACATCATTCATGTTACAAGTAAAACAAATGAGTCAAGTAAAATATGCAGATACCTATACAATGTTAGCGGCAGCATTTTTATGTAGTCATACGTATATCATGCTATCCTTACTCATAACCACCAGTAGAGGTTCCAGCGATTTTGCAAAGTCTAGAAAGCATTCAGGACCATGGACAGTAACACCCACCCACATCAATGCACAGCTGAGGCTTATTGGCAATTGGCCCAGCTGTTGCTGATTGTCTTCGTCATCACAAAACCAAATTGAGCAAAACAGAAAAAGATAGGAAAGGAAACCAGACATATTTCAGTGCATATCTTGGAAATCAAAGCATATTTTGAATTTAATATTACCAATAGAGGCAAAGCATCACATAAGCATCTTAAATAAATACAACAAAACAAATAAATTCTTCAAGTCAGGCTGTTCAGTTCCTAATCCTTATCACAGTCACAGTATATTGTTTTAATTAGAGCTGGCATTTCCATTTAGTATAAACTGGTACTTGCTACTCTAATATAGCAGCTTTGAAAATTTTCCTTATGTCAGCTCATCAAATAAAGAAAACATAACTATAATCTGTATGGCCTATACTCACTCAATTGTCAGTTTCTGCTAGTCTTACACGTACAAAATGTACAGAAAATGTGTATCATTTCTTTTTTGTCAAACACTTTCATAACAGTACCACATGTCAAAACAGTGCAAGAATAGAAGCAATGGAAAATAAATCTGCAATTTATCAGTATCTAAATGTAGACATGAACATAGTAATATTTGTATCAGTACGGGAAAATGTGTAGGAACACGTCTGGTCAAAAACTGGGATGGTTAAGATATAAACAAAACAAAAATAAATTCTGAACTAATAAAATACTAATAGCCAAGAAGACAATCACAACTAAACAAGGTTAATTCTTACATTGATAACTGACACAAATGGCAGCACATAAATTTCCCATAAAATGTTTGAGTGGACAGTGAATAAACATGGTCTGTATTCATACAGTAGACACTTGCCTCAAGTAAATTAAGTTAAAACGGAGTTTGACTTCAGAAAAGAAAAAAATGCTTTACAACTCCAATCATCCTGGACTGCAAATAAGTTTTATAAGTTAGAGTTACTGTAAGTGTTGCAGTATATGGGGTTTTTTTTTTATTGCTTTTCCTTACTTCATTGTACTGGGGGAAATTAAATTAACCTTTGTTCACTGAACATGACCTGTCATCTAAGAACAGAAAAATGCACACAACTACTACTTTTACCAATAATATAACCCCCAAGCATACCGATGGCTTCAATTTAAGCTGGTAACACAGAAAATTACATCAATTCATCAAAAAAAAATTAATCATGTATTCTTGAAAAATATTTGTTTATAATGTTTCGTGTTACCAAACTCTTATTTCATATTAAATAAATACCCATTATAACTAAACAAGATCATTTTAACAAACAGAATTATTAGTGAATTTCATGGTAATACAGACTACATGTAAATATTTATACTTAACTTTCACAGGAAAAATGTTCAAAACAAAATGGCACACATTACCATAACAGAATTCATTTAAAAAGTAAAGATCCCTTTCAAATTTTGCCACATCATGGGTGTATTTGGTTTGCACTTTCAGTGCTAAGGAAAATAAGATGTTATCCTTTGGTCTCAAAGGTTATGCATTAATATACTACACATCAGTATTTAAACCGTATGAATGTATATGTATAAAAGCATATTTTCCGGTTAAATCTCAAAATCCCATCTCATTTCCTGAACCTTTACAGTTACTGCACTTGGGAGAAATGTGGGTCATTCAGGTGAATGATCAGAGCTTAACATGAGTGCCCTACTGAGGTACTCGTACACAAATCCCCTCAAAAAGTGACATTTTGAATAACCATACGATTGCATAAGTCAGCATTTGACATACAGCCATTTAGTAGTTGATATTTAAGGTTCTTAAGGTACACATGGCTATTTATACAGGCCTGGACAGCAGAATCGGAGGGGTTTTAAGGTGAGTTAAGCCGTAATTGTTCATGTAATGTTTAGTAAACACAGTGTACACTCGATGGCCATCAGTGCAATAAAATGGCAGAAAAACTCAATTCAGCTTTTCATGGGGTTTTTTTAATCCCCAAAAACATACATTAGGCATAACCATGTTATTGCTTACGCTGAAATACTTAATCTGCCTGTGTTAAATAGCCCTCTAAATGCACACAATTGTTTTGTTTTTTTCTATTGAAACACACACCTTTCTGTGCAGACTGTGCACAATCTCACCATTGCCCACAGGAGTCGACAGAACAGGATTAATGGCCTGTAAGCACGCGCTCTCTGAACGAGCGGTGGCGATTGGTCTGTGCGTCCGCGACTCACGTCTTGTCGCGGGCGAACGCGCGTTCCGCCCGGAGCGTGAGGTGCTGGAGCTGCCGCTGCAGGACGTCGGTGTCCGCCGGCTCCCGCACGCTCATCTTGTCCAGGTTGAGGTAGTCCAGCGATTTGGAGTGCGGCCGCCTGCCCCTCAGGAGGCAGAGCGGGAGCGGCCCATGCAGGGCCCGACCGGGCTCCGCCCCCGGCGCCCTGAGGCAGCGCTCGCCTGAGCTGGGCATCCGCCGCCGCCGCCGCCCGCCCGCCGCCGGGATCTCGTACGGCTGGTAGTAGCGGCTCTTGGTCTTGTAGAGGCGGGCGGCCCGGTGGAGGGCCGGGTCCAGCGGCTTGGCGCGCGGGGTCGGCGCGGGCGAGGCCTCCGCCGCGGTCGGCTCGCCGCCGGGCCGCTTGTGCGCCGCTTTGAGGAGCTCCTCCCCCGTGGCGAAGCCCACCAGGTAGCTGGAGTCCATGTGGAGGATCTGGTACCCCGAAACGGGGCCTCGGATGGGGGAGCAGGGCGTGCTGGAGCACCGCGGCCTCTCCCCCTCCGGCTTCAGCGCGACGTTGAGCTCGGCGGCGGCGGTGGTGGCGGTGGCGGTGGTGGCGGCGGCCGGGAGAACAGAGACCGGCGCTCTGGACGCTCCGGCGACTTCCATCTTCACCTGTAAACACACGGCCAGACAGGCGGGGACGTGAACATCGGTCACTGCGAGAGGCAGTACTGTACGAGAGAAGGTAAAACTGTGTGAGTGCAGACCTTCAGGTTTAACTAAAAGTAAAATGTAGATTTAAAAAAATGAAGACTGGGATAAAAATTTTTTTAAAAACATACTTTCACCAATACGCAAAACAAAAAATGTTAAATTTTAAACAGAATATTTTCAGGGATCGGCTTATTTTCAGGGAATATTTTCATGTTTTAACCAGCATTTTAGATATCTATTTGACCTAGGGCTGAACCGCAGTTTAAATGCCTAAAGAATGACTGCCATATATCACAATGTGGATACAGGTATAACAGGCAAAAATATAATACTTTCAGATGGGAACTAACTATGTGATAGCTATGTTGTATATTTTTTATTTAAGTGCAGAAAAGCCAAAGAGGCATTAATGGCCAGAATGAACGCCAAAAATAGTCTCTTTGCCACACACAAATTCAATTACAATGGACACTAATGTAGTTCTGAAAGTACAGTTCAGTGCTGTTTACATGTCCAAAGCCTTGACTATTCTAAGAACAGGAGAGTGGCACATTAGGTTTAAATGGTGGAAATGATAATAAGGGCCTAGTGTGACTATTAATTTCACTGAATGTCCCAGCTGGTGGACTGGAGCAACCTTGCTATCGGTCCAACCAATCAAAACATGCTTTCCCCAGATGAAAACAATCTGTCATTGAACAAAAACACCAGAAGGCCCGTTAAAATGTAGGTCAGGCTTATTCAGCTAAGTGTGAAAAACATTTGGTTTCAGGAATAAATTTTTAAAAAACAAGATCAAAATCTGATTAAGCCTTAGGTTTGGTTTTAGTCCTGCTGCGTGTTTTTCTTGTTTTTCCATGTTTGGAACGGATTCAAAACCAACAGGGACTTTCCAAGCAGAATTCCATGGTTATCAAATCAAAACTAAGATTTTGGCCCCATATTTGCAAACAAATATCAACATGGAAAATTTTCAAGCACAGACAAACTGAAAACCTTCCAATGAGGACCACATTTCCATTAAAGATGTAGGGCTCATATTTATAAAGTACAAGACCCATTATAATCTAGGACCATCTTTGGCTTTTTGTTCATAATGGATATGATATAGGTTATGCCTATGAACATGAAAAGGTTATGCTGTGTAGTGCAAAGAAAACTGATCCAAGATCAGCACCTACTAGTCCAAAATAATATTATTAATAGGGACCCAGGTTTCACACCTCAGTTGCACAGTAGTACTTTCAAAGAGCAAACTAAAGAAATAAAAAGAATAGGTTCATGGATAATGGCTGTCAAATACCAGCCTCCATTATGTGGAAGAGCTAGCTAATTATAATGTAACAAGGAATCTGTACCCACATTACAGGCGATATTAAGCAAAACCCGGCGCGGTGTACAGTACACCCACCAACCCTTAAATTGGCAGATAGCACAGTCTACTTGGCATCACAATAGCCTTTTCCGCATTTTTGGAACATGCTTTAAATTCTATTTTCTGACTCTCGATGACATTTATGAGGGGGCTACCCAAAGAAAATGAACTAATTAGAAATGAACTAATTGTTAACCAGTAGAATGGCTAACGTTAAAAATGTCAGCTTCAACATTAAACATTTTAGTCTATTTTTTTGTAATATCCATCGCCACGTTCCATAAACATATCATTATGACACGTGGTATGAAAAAACACGTTGTGCATAAACAGCACTTGCCCCAGGAAGCAGCACTGAGTTGTAGTACGTTAGCTGAAGGCTAGCCAACATTGATGTTATTGTGGCGAGGCCTGTCCATGAAGCCAATCGAAAACGAATCACTTTGACCCGTGAGATGAAAAAACACGTTACTAATTTAGATTAAAACATAGCTACGTGAACATTACCGTTCATTAAAAAAAAATAATAATTCACGATTATTTTTATTCGTCTTGACAACCGCTTAGCCAGCTAACGTTGTAGCTAACTATAACACAGCATCTATGCAGTTAGCTCGCTAATCTCCTGTGGAAAGCAAAATACATACTTGGTGGAAAGGCGACTAGGCTAACCGTAGCTAGAATTCCATTATGAGAAGCCCAAGAGCTATGGTAGCTAGCCATCCAGCTCAATTATTGTTTTATTGCCGAGTCATAACAATTAACAAAGGAAAACTAGCTGACCACATTAGGCTACCCGAAGTTAGCTTGCCAATTATATTATTATTTCCCCAGTTGACGTCAGGTAGAAAACTAAAGCTGAACATTGTAGTTCATGTCATCCCATCACACATCTCTATCGATTAGCAAAATCATTTGTGTTACAGTTTCATTTGGGTTGATAACTGGCATCAGTTATCAACCCAAATGAAACTAAGAAATCACGAGCTGCTGTAAAACGCCTCACGGCATACACACGACTTGTCTCCTCCGCGAATGCAAGCAATAATTTTCGAAGGAAAACATACAGACCTTGACTGCAGACGACGCTATACTGCCGCACTCACACCTCTTCCTCACGTAAGACAGCAGCCCAATCTCTCCCACCAGCCCCAGTAAGGGTGTTGCCCACCTTATAGGCTCGTCACTGTGGGGTGGAGCGATGCTTTTGTGGAAAACTAGGACAGAAGCGGTTCTTTGGCATCAGTTTGTTTTAGCGGAGACACTTTCACCGAATAATTTATCTTAGTAGACGCATAGTAGTTTCTAGGTAACTAGATATATAATTGTTGAGGATTTATGATGCATTGGATAGGAGCGCAGCTAATGTGGAATGGTGCGTTTATGAATATACCACCTAGGCTAGGTTAGGTTCTGTTAGTCCTTACATTGTCACCCTTACCTGATGATCACTTGAATCAATTAATTCCACAAGAATTCCACATTTTATAGGAGCAGGATTCAACCTTTTTATCCCCCTATAAATATTTATCATAAATATTCATTGCAACTCATTATCAATGATAAAAACTTATTTGATTCAAAATGTTCAATTCAGCTTGTTTCTTTTCAAAACTTACGCACTCATATCAAGAATGTATAAATAATTCCTCACTTAAAGTACGAGTGATAGGTATTAGCAAACTGTGCGTTTCAAATGTCCATTTAATATGGGAAGTTATGCTATCACAGCAATTGTCAAATAAATCTGAAACTTAAGTCTTATTTCCCCAGAAAATCTTTTATTTACTATTAAGACGAACACCAGAACATTTCAACATTATGCTATAAAATGCATCAATTGGCTAAACCTTTAATTAAAATATCTTTATATATTTCAAAATACAAAATACAATTTAAGCCAATTTCTTCTTTACCCAGAGATTTAAAGTTGCTTGCACAATAAGGTGCTAATAGAGGTTAGCCCTTAAGCCCTGGACATCTTCAAAGAAAAAATACAGCAAAATAGCATATATAGAGAAAGTGAACTTTGGTAGAAGAAAACCTATAGTATACCTGAGGTAGTACAGAATGGAATAAAACAGCAATAGACGTTATTTACAAATAAAAAAAAAAAGTACCAAGTGAAACAGGAAATGGCGCAAAAAAAAAAAAATCCACATAGCAGTCCAGCTACAATTCAAAAACGAAAATAAGAATACATAACGTCCGCTTTTAAAATAATACAAAATACACCTGTAAGTTTGTAGAAGATGCAGTAAGACGAGAAAATAAATCAAAGCCATGGACATCCATCGGAACTACAGGTGAGATACATTTAAGTAATACTGAATACCTTTTACGTGTCTGAGAGAAATGAGTTTTTTTCCAGTAAATAAATTGCAAGTGTGCATACATGTAAAGCTCTTACAAAAAAGTAAGAAAAATAAAAACAGTATAAAAAAAATCTGGATTTATGAAGTGGCACAAAAAAAACATGAGTACAAAAGTACATGACTTGTAGCTACTAAACAGTACTTGAACTCTCCAGCCTTAATCCAACTTGTACAAAAATATCTTTATAGACTGAAGTTTCAGTTTAGTAAGATTTTTTTGTTTGTTTTTCAGCCAAATCACAAAAAACACTGATATGACACATCTAGATGAATGGTTTGTTTTGGGGTATCAATGAAACACACATTACATTGTGCAAAGTTTTTTTGCTATTCCAAAATGTTTACAAGAGAGCTCAATTGCCATCTTATTTTGCTTCCTTCACAGATTACAACCAGAATAACAGAGTTAGAACAATGAAACTGGTCAATGAATAATGACTAAAACAAGTAAAAATCTACAGCATGCTTCTATGAGTTCCCCTGCTGTTTTCAATACTGAGACCAGAGTATAATATGAGCAGGCACACATACACACACACAAACACACACACGCACACACGCACACACGCACACACGCACACACGCACACACGCACACACGCACACACACACACACACACACACACACACACAAACAGATGTTGCATAACGTAGAAATATACAACAAATAAAAACCTTGTGGAAGACCAGGAAAAAAAACAATGTATATCTTTCCCAAAATAATCCAATATAACTTGTTCATAAAAGCATGTAAATTGTTGACTGAAGTTGAAGGAACAGCACCAAAGAAATATTTGAGAAATATCCGATTCAATGACTAAAAAATATGGCAAAGCTCTATTTAGAGATGGAATGATAATATCCAAGCAAACCTCCTCTTCAGGTTCACAAGGGCCAAATGTTATCAGTGAGATTTAAGAAAACAGCAACAAAATTGTGCCCTGACATCAAAACGTCCCCCTGAAACCTTTTTTTTAAAATTTTTTTTTTTAAACATTATAAAGGCCTCAAATTAGAAAGGCTAAATTTGACTAACATGATTCAAATAACACCTAAAAGCACAGAAATGCATTCCTAATACATTACAGTATGTGTGTGTGTGTGTGTATATATATATGCTGTATATCACTACATTTCGTCTACTTTTAAAATCCAGATGCTACACATCACATCACTGAAGTATCAGCATCAAAAGTTTTCACATTCATCATTGTTTCTACTTTCATTGTTTATAAAATATCACTTTTCCCTGAAACACGTATAAGGAATATAGCTTAATTTTTCTGATTATTCAAGCTAACCGACCCAACAGTACAACGCACAAATCAGGAGGATGTGTGTACGTGTGTGTGTGTATATATATGGTAATTACATTTAAAAAAAACAATTAAAGTTGAATAATATCATAATAAATCATTTAGCGACTCTGCTTACCAAGTATACAGCAACGGACAGTGATATACTGTGAAATGCATATGAATGCGTTTGTGGTCAAAAATATTTGTGACTTTTGAGAGGATTAAAAAAAACATTTAAAAAAAACACAATATGCAAATGGATGCAAAAGTGCTAAAAAAAGATTATCAAATAACTTCCTTAATAGAGAAAAAAACATATATTACATAAATAGTATATAGTTTAAAAAATAAGTGTAGGACTTGCCATTAAAGCTGGTGGAATGAGAGTCTATATCGCACTTTTTAACAAGGCACAATTCATGAACAGATCATGTGACTTGTTTTGCATTTTGTGCAAAGGTACAGCAGACAGGGGCCATTGCACGTGGAGGCACATAAGGGCTGTGATTGGTTGCTTTGTGGCTTTCCATGCGATTGGCTGCTTTGAGAGAGCTTTCCTGTGATTGGCTCCTCTGTGGACAGGCGGGGCTCTCAGGGCCTGGGTTGTGTTCCGAGGTCCACACTCTCCAGGCCTGGGTGGGGGGGGAGTCGCTGGCTACCAGTTGAGGCGGAAGATGGGGTGCTTGAGGAGCTCGCGGGACGGAGGCCGGTCCTGGGGGTGCAGCTCCAGGCAGCGCAGGGTGACGTCCCGCAGGCCCGGGGAGAGGTGGGCCGGGATCGCCGGAGCCGTCGTGGCGCTAGCGATCTGAGAGTACAGCAGTCCGTCAGTACAAACCATAAAGGGTCACAAAGTGTACACATTCACATTTCATTGGTGGCACTGTCGGAACTGATCATGGAGGCAGGCAAGGAGGAAAAGTATAACAGTGAAGATGGAAGAAATTACAAAACTAGCGGTCAAATTTCAATTAATTACTGACCACATACCAGACCTGTACAAATAATTAGAAAACCAGATTTTCCAGTCCAAAACCAGGCATCTGGAAACCCTAACTGCTAGAGGCTGAGGTAAAGCCAAAAATACAACCCCAAACTCCATGTGAACCCCCCCCCCGCTCACGGTGCCACTCACCTTGAAAATGAGCGCCAGGTGGTTGGAGTGCTTCTCGGCGTTCCAGGGCGGCTTGGCGCAGGACATCTCGATGATGGCACAGCCCACGCTCCACACGTCGCAGCTGCGGCCGTACTGCTGCCCCCGCAGCACCTGCGACACACACACACACACACACACACACACACACACACGGCGCGGCCGGGAATGAGCCTCACGTGCAGGGACGAGGGTCACGAGTGTAACACACAGGGATAAAGACACGGAAACCAAGCAGCCAGTGGCATCACATTAATGCCGCAAAAAACAGAGAGGAGCGCTCTGGTAACAACAGAACAAAGCTAACGCTGAATGGTGGACGCTATGTTTAGCTGACACCCACAGGACACCTGGAAATATAGTCAGAAGGTAGGTACCAATCACCGGCAGTCTTGAAAAGGGTCTAACTCCAGGATGTTCAGTAGCTGTAGTTCAGAAACTATATAAGATTCCGTTTTATATGCAATGCAATCAATACAAGTTGGGTGGATGACATTACAGCTTCTGATTTAATTTATTATCATGAAGATAAGCCAAGAACAGTGCAGCACACAGTGGAGATGCTATCTACAAAGATAATGGATGCATACATTCGTTCTTGGCAGAGTCCTGCTTCATAAATCCACTTTAATCACACCTAAGCTTAAAAACTTGGATCCTGTTACTGTTCAGAAAAAGTGTAATGCTCTTTTTCAGCATAAATAAGTTGAAGAGCTGCAGCCAGCTAAAATCCTGATTAAAAATGGTCCGAACCACAAGAACAACAATTAACTAAAAGGCCAGGCGTCGCTGGGTCCTGAAAGGATTAGTTTTGATGGCTTGTGGTCAATGATAAAGCTAAATCCCCTCTATCCTATCAGACACGTGACTGAACTGAGAGTGTGATGATTGCTGGACTCCGCCCTGCTTTGTCCAGGGACAGTGGCGTTTACGTAGCTGCTGTTCACACATGCTTATGGAGCCCAGGCCTACCCAGAGCTACGTATGCGTGTACTGGAAAGGACCCTAAAATTCTGTGTTCGCTTCATTTGCCAAATACAGGCACAACAAACATGTTTTTCCAACATGCAGGCGGGCGGCAGAAGCTTGTTTAACGACAAGTGTGATGTCATCGCCTACCCTCACTCAAACAAGCCCTGTGGGGTTAAAATGGAGGTGAAAGGTCAGCTCTGTACAATTAAGCCTGGCTGTGGTGATGTCATCCCTTGTTTTAAGGTCATTGAGGTCTTCAATGTGAAAGCTCTGTTCTGCACACTCAGCATGTCCGAAGCACGTCTCAGTGAGATGAGGAAAGCTGCACCACGCTGCAGGATGTTAAACCCCGCCCTCTCTCTGCGAATGAGCATCTTTCCTGCATTCTTTACCTCGGGTGCCATGAAGGCGATGGTGCCCAGCAGCTGGCCCTGGAACTCCCCGGCCCCCGTGCCCTTAGACGCCAGCCTGGCAGCCGCCCCGAAGTCCGCCACCCGCAGCCGCTGCCCCGTGCTGTCGATCAGCAGGTTGGCACCTTCACAACACAGAGCAGGGAAGTGTGTAAGGGGGGCGGGGCTTACTGCATGTTAAAGGAAGAGCTGGAGAATCCAGGTACAGAAAGTGAAAGTCCTCTCCGGTATTTTGTTCCACCAGGATTTGCTAATTAGCCAAATTCTTCTCCCAGGAAGTTGAACTAATTAGGGAAATGAGCTGGGCTGAGTTTATGAGTGGAGGAAACACATGGTAGGACTTTAACTTTCTGACCTCTGGACTTTCCACCGCTAGTTAAAGGACTGTCATTGTTTGGGCTTCTGGACGAGAGCCCAGCAGTGACCAGCAGCCCTGCGGCGTTTGACCCCTGACCTTTGATGTCTCTGTGGATGATCTGGTTCTCGTGCAGGTAGGCCAGGCCCCGCAGCAGCTGGTCGGTGTAGTTGATGATGACGGCCTCTTTGAACGCCCCGTACTTGTTCAGCAGGTGAGAGACGGAGCCGCCTGAGGACAGGTACACAGGTGAGCTCACAACCGTTGCAATACGAGACTTACAAACAGGGCTGGTCGATATGCTGCAACGGTAAATATCAAACGCAGTAAAGATCATCACCACCCTGTAGTGTTCTAGGTTTCTTTTTTGACCCCACTTACAGCAAACTTATAGAACAAACTTTTATCGAAGCTGGACTAGACCAGCTAAAAAACTGGTAGAAATGGGAGGGGGGAAATTCTACAGCGCTAACATGGACAATTAGTCCAGACGGGCAATGGCATGAGCTTGAGACCGCGTTTGTGAAACGGAACGTCTCTAAATGCACTCATGGCCTAAGAGGTTCAGGCCGCTGCATTTTGGCGTTGAGTTGGGGTCTGACCTGCCATCCACTCCACAAACAGGTTGTAGTTGTTCTTCTCGCAGGTGGCCCCCAGCATGCGGATGATGTTGGGGTGGTTCAGGTGGCTCATCATGCGGATCTCCTCCCGCAGCGCCTCCACCACCTCCTCCTGCTCCGAGGAGGTGTTCCGCACGTACGTCACCTGGAGGGGGATGGGGGGGGGTAGAATCCATAACAAATAATTTCACAAATTATAAGCCATCCTAAATGTAGCTGTGTTTTTTAGCTGTGTTTTAAAACTGTCAACTGACAATGCAAATCTGATGTATTCCACAGCTTTGGGGTATAAAAACAAAAGGCGACGTCTCCACTCTGTTTATGCTTCACCATTGGAATCCCGAGTTCCAGGGAAAGCTGTAATCTATTAGCAGGCCTTGCCTCTGATTGGTCACCTGGCCGTGAGGGCCCTGTTGTGTGCGCTAGGGCTACTCTACCTGTTTGACGGCCATCAGCGTCCCGGTGCCCACGTCCTGGGCCTGGTAGCAGGAGGAGAAGGCCCCCAGCCCGATTTGCTGACCCTTCAGCCACTCCCCCCCCTCCCTGTAGGGCTGCTTCGCTTTGGTAGGGCCGGGCAGAGTCTCCGGAGTCTGCCAATGAGAACAGTCCATTTTAATATATTCGTATTTACAGAGGCGCGGTCACAAAGACACTTTTCAGTGGAATTACCTACAAGATTATTTGCAAAAAAAAAAAAAAACTAATTATTTTCATTGATACTGCACCTTATCTGAAACAAAGCCACATACAGTACAATAATTATCACAAGACCCCTACGGGGGGAGAGGAGCTGCACTTACATCCGCCTGGATGATGATGACGTCCTCCCCGTTCTCCACCTGCAGCTGAGGGATGGTGGGCAAAGCATCCTGGGACTCCGACATCGCCATGACAATGGCCAGTGCCTCCTCCTCCTCGGCCTCCATCTTCTCCTTGCACTGCTGGTTGTGGGCCACGTCGTCGGTGTAGGCGTGGCCCTCCGAGCCGGCGAGCTCCGGGGGGAGCACGGCCACCTCCGACCGGAAGGTGACGGTGCCGTCGCCCGGGACGACGGGGGCCTCCAGCAGGTCCTCCATGCTGGAGCTGAGCTCGGCGCACCCCTCCAGCCCCCCCGGGCCGTCCTCCTCCACGGGGGTGAAGGCCGTGTCCTCGCTGGGGATGAGGGCCGCGCCCGCCTGGATCCCCTCGCGGCGTGGAGGGACGTCCGGCGCGTCCAGGCCCGGCCCGAAGGCCCTGCCCCCCTCCCCGGGGGTGGGCCGGGACGCCTTTGGTCTGTGGATGTGGCCGGAGGGGAGGGGGTGGGGTGTGTGAGGCGGGCCGAAAACCGGGGACAGTTTCTGCGGCCTGCGCTGGGCGCCGGGGGAGGCGTCGGCCGGCTTGCCGGGGGCGGGGTCTCGCGGTCGCGCCCTGGGGCTCTCGGGCGCCGGGAAGGGCGAGGGGTGGGACGCCGAGGGTGACGGGAGGGAGGGGGAGTGGCTTGCAGAGGGGGAGTGGCTTGAGGAAGGGGAGTGGCCTGAGGAAGAGGAGCTCTGACATTCGCTCGGCGGCCTGCTGCCGTCCTGAATGAAGTCCTTTGGGCGATCAGCTGACACCCCCAGCGCCGGGAAACTCGCGGTGACGGCCGCCAGTCTCTCGGTGAGGTCCTCCGGGCCGGCTCCCGCCATTCCGTTGTGGGCCGCACCATCGGACAGCCGCACGGTGTGGGCGGGGGAGCTGCTTTCGGAGGTCGCGGGGGAGTTCCGGGGGGCGGGTGGCCCGGCGAGGGGGCCGACGACGAGGGCGTGCGCGTCCTCCAGCACGTCCATCTCCTCGGCGATGGCCAGCAGGCGGCGCCGCATGCGGGCGTGGTGCGACGAGCCGCTGCCGCTCAGCATGTCCAGCAGCCGGACGAAGACGTGCGGCACGCGGGCCACCATGCGGGCGGCGCTCAGGAACAGGCGCCGCGACAGCTTGCCCACCATGGAGTGCGAGTTATCGATCGAGCGCAGCGCAAAGCCGAGGAGAGCCATCAGCTTCTGGTACCTAACAAAGATAAAAACAAGATAGTTCACACGTATGCAGTCACTGTCTGCTTGCTGAAAGACGGAGTTATGCTGGAAGCTCAAGAGTAATTAATTGACTGCAGCGTAAAGCTGAGAAGAGCCATCAACTTCTGGTACCTACAAAGATAAAAACAAGATAGTTCACACATATGCAGTAATTGACTGCTGAAAGATGGGAGTTATGCTAGAAGCTCAGTCCCTGCTGAGTTGACCAGATGGCTAAGTGAAACGTTGCTTATTCTTCACTCAGTAAACAGAACAGAGAATCACACACACGCATTCGCTCCCCTCTGTGTAATTATACTGACAGATCCGTATCAGATCATTTTGCCCTGTGACCGTACCTCTCCACCAGAGTCTGGGAGTGGTGGACGGTCCCGCTGGAGACGATGTGGGGGTAGAATTCGACGGGAAACTCCAGCAGGAGCCGGTCGGTCAGACTCAGGCGTCCCAGCAGAGCTTGCCAGCTGCTGGGTTCGGTCTGGGACCCCAGGATGCACTTTAAGACAAAGTCCACCCCTCCAATCCCAATAGATCCTGCGGGACAGAGAAGATGCGTAGATTAGCCAGTACGACCACATCCATGCACAAGGGAGGAGTATTGTTTGCACCCAGTATACTCTAAATACTGGTATAAACTGATGACTCCCCACAATTGGGGAACTGGTACGCATGTAAACATAGCCACTGAGTGGCATTGTTAAATCACGGTGCGTGTGTGTTCAGGAGGAAGTGGGAACTTATGAACGGTTGCTTAGTAACGACAGGTGTGTACCTGCGTTGAGGATCTCCCTGCCCACCGCCAGCTCCCCAGCCTGTCCTTTACTGAGCTCCAGCAGAGTGGACACCGACAGCTGGCTCGTCCGGCTGCAGCCAATCACAGCACAGACACGCACTTTGGGTTAGACAATTTTCATAAATGGGAAAATAGCTTTGGTTCTTCATGCAACTTTAAAAATATGATTAAATGTAATTTTTATTGCGCAGGGTCTTTAAAACATATTTTGAATTGACATTAAAGCCGAGATGGGCTTATCGGTGCAAAGTGTGCTCTGTGTAATACCACACTCTGCCACACGATGGCGCTGCCAACTAACAACAACTTTAAGAGAAAGCGTATGGTCAAGATTTTCATTTAGAGTCAAATTTTCAAAAGGTTTTCATGAAGCAGTGCCTTCTTTATAAAACTTCCTTATAAATTCCAAAAACATTTTAAAAGTCCCTATATTTAGCTTTCCAGCACTGCAACTCTTGCATAGCAATATCTGGTAAGTTTGCTATGCAAGATTGAATGAATGAATGACTTAACATTGCTGAATTTATGAACAAACTCTTAAGGCTGTAGGCAAGCCTATACATAATACACTGAATAGTTCATATGCTTAATAACATGCCTCGTGCGACTACATCTGTATCTCAAACCTTGTGGGTTTAATTCATCATAGCGTTGTAATGTCGTAAATTTACGGAACAGAACTCGTTGAGCTGCTTCCGGTTCCCCAGGTGAAGTTACCTGTTGGCGTCGGCGCACTTGACCAGTATGGTTTCCACCACGGGGCAGAGCAGCCGCTGCAGTCTCTCCTGCTCGGGGGCGGTGTGGCAGGGGGTGTGCACCAGCATCGCCCGCAGGGTTTTCTGGGAAAACAGGAAGGAGGGTCGCGGGGTTAATCTCCGACAGGAAAGAGAAAATGAAAAGTACACACGGGCGGCGCTGGCGGTCAGTTACAGGCCTGGGGTGGAAAAGCGAGCGACGCCGTTAAGCAGGAAGTCTTCACACCTGGTGCAGTCGAGAAAAATAACGACTTAATTTAAATCCACAGATGGTTTACAGGAAGTACGCAGTTAAAAAAAAGATGTTTCCAAAAACATCAAAATTAAATTATAAACATAATTAAAAACACATTACAGGAGAGTGTGATTGAGATTGAGGCAAAATGACTGAGGCAAACAGAATATAAACAGTTAAGCATATTTGCCACTGAAAAAGGACACCACCATGATGCACCTCCTTGTAAGAAAGGCCAAATACAATCACATGACGACTCTTCCACAGGGCAGGAAACTAACTTTTTCATCCACTGGCCATAGTGGCTGGTACATCCTAAAATTCACCAGCCAATGTCAACGTTTTTACCAGACAAATGTTTAGAATTGATCAGGTGATGGTGGTTATCTGCCAGAGTGGCTGGTAGAGTAGACAAACTCATCACCCACAGATAAAATTTCCCAGCATTCAGCTGGTGGCTGCCGTTAATTCCCCACCCTGCCCTTCCACAGGTACCCACCAGGGCGGCGACGTAGACCTTGTACACGGGGTCTGCGCAGACCATGGAGAGGACGCTGCAGCAGGACTCCACCACCAGCTCCCCGAGGGCCCCGGACCCTCCCCCGGTGGCCCCCGGCCCCGCTCCGTTGGCCCCCGGCCCCGCCCCGCTGGCCAGCAGGAGCGCCCCGCTCACGTCGTGGGACAGCCGACGCAGGGCCATCTCCCGAATGTTCCAGTTCCGGGAGAACAGGCAGCCCACCAGCTCCATCCCAAAAACCTGCACGTGTGGGACACAAGCATGCGTTAGCACAAAGATGCTCTCTGTCTACACTGCAGTAATTATGCAATGTTCAATAGGGCAACATGTCCTTGGAGCAAATTTTACAGTGTCTATGGCGATAACAGTAATGCACTGTAAGAGCACCTTTCTGTCAAGAAAGCATGCAGATCAAAGTCCTTCACATGGGAGTAAAGAATACAATAAAATACGGTTAAAACACATGCAAGTGGGTTAAAATAGTGAACAGAAAGAGAGGGTAAAATCAATGTAATTTACATAAAGGCATCGTGCAGGATCACGTGGTGCATGTGTGTGTGTGTGTGTGTGTGTGTGTGTGTGTCTGAGACGTGTCACGCAGCGACGCTGCTCACCCTGACCCACGGCTCGGCGAGCTCGGCGTAGGCCTCGGGGATCTGCTGCACCCCGTAGCGGGGCAGGTTGAAGTCGCCCTCCGGTGGGGACGTCTGGCCGTCGTCGGGGGGCGTGGCCTGGTTCTGCTGCCCTTGCTGCTGTCCGTGATGACCTCCCTCCGCGCCGTCCGCCGGGCCGGTCTGCTCGTAGCTGTGGACCCACAATGCCTCACTTCACCTTTCAGTACTAAAGCCGGTCATACTGAAGATTTTTCCCTGGTTACATATTTCCTCAAGAGAGTGGCTGCCTCCTCTCGCTGTTTTTGTAACTTGAGCGGAAAACAATGAGAGATCTTCTAGAATGCAGCCCAAAACCAGAAATGTAGAACAAAGATCAAAGCCTGCTCGTCTAGTCCGTGAAACCGCACAGATACCTCAGATGACATTTGATCCGAGACATTTCAAGCGAATGAAACTTAAAACTGCATTTTCAAAACAAATGCACTGAGGGATCTGAACCCGCTGTTTGTGCCGTTTTGACTCCTGTGGTTTGGCTCGCTTAATGGCCTAATTCATCGCAGCTGTAGCCCCAACTGCTAAATCCACTCAGAACCAGGTGCGTGCTGCACTTTTAAAACAAACTATTTTGAGTGTGTACTGAACTTGTACATGAACTTGTACAAAATAAACACTGGCGTAATTTTAAAAAAATACAACTTCCTTGCTTGAGGTTTCAGACAGACGAGTCAGAGTACAAAGACGATGGCCTGTACCTGTAAAAGTCATGTGACTTCCATTTGGTTCGACAAAGAGGGCAAATTAAGGCCTCCTGGTTTCGTCGACATTCTTCTGCCCCTACGACCAGACAGAAGATGAGAAGAAACATATGGGTTAATACCGACGGTCCAAGGATATACTTTTTAAAAATCCAGTTCTCGGTTACGCACCCTAAACATACGAATGTGAAGTGGTTCACTGTCACAAACTGCTTTCCCTGAAGTCTAAAGGGATTCTTGGGTTATTCAAAATGTAAAACAACGACAGGTTTGACGACTTTTCCCATTTCCAACACTGTTTTACGAGGATATCGAAGCAACGCTGGCATGCACTGCGTATGTAAGTAATTAGGGTGCGATGTGCTGAAATCTAAAAATTCTCACTGGAAACACATCCAAACCTTTGCATTTGAACAGAGCACAGATTTAATACCAAATTTAGTCAGGTTCCACAACAAACCACAATGCATTAGCCAGCCAAAACATTCCATCAGACCCATTCTTCTTGCAGACTTGGTGTGCTATATTTGGTTCCACACTACTTCCAGGTGCAACAATCTCCAGAATATATTAAATTTGAACAAACTGCTGAACAATGATTGTATAAAAGCTCTTAAATTTGACTTGGAGTACTTTCCCCAATTACATTCCCAATAGTGAGAAAGATATTTTTAATGAAAATAGCCAAGGCCACCCTCCACAATGGAACAATAAAGGTACATGCAGCAACCCTAAGATCTCACTCTTCTCATTGGTCTTATTTTTTCCCCATATTCTGGTGCAAATAAATACTGTTCTAGAACTCCATTGCACTCAGCCACCAGGAGTGATTGTGACATCAGAATTAGAATGTTCAGTTAAGAACATTCTAATCACATAACTGTGATCTCACACCATAAATGGGTTAAAGGGCAAAGTCTTTGAGTTGGCTGTTGCCTGTTCATTATGTTGAGCACTGAGGCCCTGTGTGTGTGTGTGTGTGTGTGTGTGTGCACGTGCGTGTGTGTGCGAGTGTGTGGACGGGCAGGAGACTCACAGATGGACATGCAGTGGTGGTGCAGCTTGTTCCTGCAGCCCTCCTCGCACACGGTGAGGCTCTCCTCGTCCAGCATGTCCAGCAGGCAGATGGGACACATCTGTTCCTCCTCATCCTTCAGACTGCTGCTCCAGACAGACAGACAGACAGACACAGCCGAAAGGGCCACAGCTCAGTCACTCATATCTCTATTAATGTCAGCATATTTACTTCATCTGTGTGCAGTTATATTAACCCAAAATGACAAGTAACAAGCAGTGCTGAAAACACACCTGACACAACGAAACTACAAATTATCCAGCCGGTACCAAATTTTTAAAGGTACTTTGAAGGTACTACCATACAATAATCACAGTCAAAGTTTACTATTTAATATTCATTATCTACTAAATTTCACTATAACATTTTTACTATTGCACGTTTTTTTCCCCTTTCACCATATTTCAGTAACATTCTAATGGATAAAATGCCAGTATGTGTTCAATTTTGTTTGCACTTAATAAAGTTAACTACATTTACAAAATACGTGGGGTAACAGGAGGCCCCAGAAGGGTCCAGAACTCCCCCCCTCAGCAGAGTCAGGTGTGCTCGGAGCCCCCACCTGCTCTCGGTGCTGGAGGCAGAGGTGTTGGATGCGCAGGACGTGTGCGAGCTGGACAGGCGGGAGACGAACTTCTGAATGGTGCAGCGGGCCGGGGCTTTGATCCGCGAGCTGCGCCGGTTGTGGTACTTCTGGAACAGGCTCTCCACCTGGGAGCAGGGAAGGACAAAAAGCTCACAGACTACAGAGCGAGACGCCGCCCTGTCACATCACTAAACCATCAGACCGAAATCATTACAAAACATTACAGGCATTTAGCAGAGACTCGCATCCAGAGTGAATTAACCCACTGTTTTTTTACATAGCATCCATCTTACAGCTGGATATATACTGAAGCAATGCAGGTATAGCACCTTGCTCAAGGGTACAATGGCAGTGGTCATTGGGATTCAAACCTGCAACCTTCAGGTTGCAACGCCAGTTCTATTATACTACACTGCTGCCCATAATAAAAAAAATATCTAGAAAGCAATCATTGGCACTTAACCTAACACTATGCATGTCCCATTTGTTTGCGTAAGTCTGGGAGAAGCAGTTTCATTGGATTTTACCTCAAAGTTCTTGAGGGTCTTCCTCCAGAGCAGGGGGTCCTGGGGCTCCAGCTGGAAGACCCGGAGCATGACGAAGAGGACGTGGATGCAGAAGGTCCCCCGGCCACAGCTGCAGGTCTGCGCAGAGAAGGTGATGAACGGGACAGTTCCTCCGGTGCAGTTCTGCACAGATCCTCTACATCCTGCATATCCTGCGCAGTACTCCATCTACACACCGAAATCTCCCGACGGAGAGAGTGTTTCTACCGTCGCCGTGTAACTAAGAGACTACGCGGCAGGAGCGGACGCCCAGAAACCTCAACGGTAAAATGAACAGGCCAAGGAAGGCAGTCATGCTCGTTTTAAATTAATACAGCGATTTGACAGAAACCTGACCGTTCACAATGTATTAATCCTCCTTTCTGGCAGAAATGGTTCTCACTTATACATATCTGGTTTCTGCAGATAAAGAGTGGAACACCTATTTTGTTAAAGTTGCCGAGGCAGTTTTAGGTTATGCTGGTTATTCTTTCAACAGAATAACCAACTACAACTACAATAATTTTCCTGAATAAATATTCTTATTCTTTACTGAAATTCATTTAACTTTTACGGTACTTACTTGTGGGCCAATGAAAACCCGGTATTTGTTGTCGGGGCTGTCTCCTCCAACCAGGAAGGAGTTGGGCCCGATCTGCTGCAGCAGGTAGAGGCGGGCCCTCATGACCTTGTTGACCCTGCGGCTGGTTTCCTCCGGGCTGTAGGGGGAGAAGCCGTCCGGAGACGGCGCCCGGCGCGGGGGCGTGACACGCCCGCTCTGAAACTAGCCAAAAAAAAAACACGCCATAGAAATTACAGAGGACACACAAAACCCCGCGCACACCAGGCCCGGGGTAATTACATATAACTGAGACAGGCAACAGGTCTAATTAACGGGTTCTCATGTACTGGCTTTGAACAAAGCCATGGTCTCTCAGCACTGTGTTTGACACACTAAACCAGCTCTTAGCGAGGGTGCTAAGTCTCCACGAACACTTAATTCCCTGTGTTTGTTAACAGGATTTTTTTTTTTTACCAGCGTCACTTCCGTGCAGCAGTTCTGTAATCAGGGCTCTACAGTGCCCCCGTTTTAGGAGCATTTGCTCATGAATACAGATGTGCTAACTGGAAAAAGAATTTAGTTAGGAGCACATCTACTAATTGGGATTTATTAGTGCGCCCCTAAATTGTTCAACTTAGGAACACATGCATTCCCTGGAGAAAATGGTAACGCAAGCAGACACAAATATAGTATATATACATACAGATACAGATACATATATGCATAAACATAAACATACATACATACACAACACACACACACGCACACGTACACACACCCAGTGACTCACTGGGACTGGGGAGGTTCGCTTCATGCGCATCTCCGATTTCCCGCTCGTCTTGCAGGAGGCGGAGGAAGAGGAGGAGGAGGAGGAGGGGCCGGGGGAGGGGCTGCGGCGGCCGCGGGACCGGGGGGAGCTGAGCGGCTGGGCCTCGGCTCCTGCCTCGCCCCCATCAGGGGGTCTCAGAGGGGCGGGTTTCACCACCTGGGGGGGCGGGGGGGGGGGGGTACGAGGCGTGACCAAGCGCACAGGATGTGTGACCGAGCACGTAGGACACAAGTGATGAAACAGGCAGGACACAGGCAACTGAATGCGAGGACCCTTCTGTCTGTGCGTACGGCCTGTGAACTTCCTTCCCATTTCATCTTCACAATATATGTCGCAAGTCCAGTTTCCTGTTTAGGATCTGCAGTCGGGAAGCATGGGGGATGAACATGTGCGAGTGTGTGTGTGAGAGTGATAGAGAGAGAGAGACTGGACGTGAGTGTGTATGTGTGTGAGTGTATGTGTGTGAGAGAGATAGAGAGAGAGAATGAATGTGTGTGTGTGTGTGTGTGTGAGAGAGAGAAAGATAGAGAAAGAGAGAAAGAGAGACTGAATGTGTGTGTGTGTGTGACTGAGCGTGTCTGTGGGATCACTCTGAATGTGTGCGCAGGATATGGGAGTTTTTTAGTACAGGCACTTTTCCGGACGCCTTGGCTCACCACAGGACCCCGGCGGCTGCGCCTCTCCAGCCACTCGTGCTTCCAGGCGGGCATGCAGGTGGCCTTCAGCTTCTCCCGGATGGTCCGCTCCTCGGGCCGGTCCTCCATCTTCTGCAGGCTGCGCAGGGCGTCCCGACCGTCCATGTCCCGGCTGCAGACAGGAAGTACAGCCACACAGCCATTACAGACAGGAAGCAGCGCTCCCGAGCCTGCAGCGAAGGTCACGCTTCCCTACTGCAGGCGGCCTTCAGCGCGTTTCCATCCACGGCCCACGCGATGCGTCACGCCGTACCGCAATGTCACAACATAAGCGCCATCTTACACCGGGAAAAACAGGGTTCTCAAGTGAGTACATACCCATAGGTACTCCACACTGGTCGAGTTTAGGCTTGGGCCTTTAGTCACAGGTTTAAAAACTAGGCTATACAATACAAAAATACTGATACAGAAAATATGACACAGAAAATACAATGTCAGAATCTCAAACGATTTCTGTGCTCAAATGATGTTCACCACATTTGTGCATAATTTTCGAAAGATTTAAAAAGATCAGCCAGAGACAAAAATCACAGCTTCTAAAGTATGATATAGCCTATCTGGTAAACAGTTACATCCACAGAAGAAAGTCTGCTAGAATGGCATATTTTTCATTCACTCTTACAGACACAAATAGCAAGCAAACCCCCCTGGACACGGAGGGAGGAACAATGAACCCTGAGTTCCAAATAAAAGGCCACGGCGAAGCTCCCTGCCTCTCGTATGACAGCTATCCCACAATGCACCGGGAGGGGAACAAAGGCCCACTGTGCTGCCTGCGCAGGTGAGCCCTGGGATACCTGGCGGCGGGGACTCGATTTCAGACTCAGGTGTGTAAGCGGAGCCTGGCTCGGGTACAGCCAGGGCCTCTCTCACACGCAGAGCCACGCCCAAAACTCCGGCTCTCACCCGCACACTGCTGCTCTACCCGACTCAATGCACAACACTGGAACTACCGAGCTGTCGACCAAAAGAAGTTACCAAAAACTTTACATTTTTTTTATTACTTATAAATTTCCAGCACTCCACAGGCCACTTGCTAATGAAATTCCAAAAGTAATTTGGAAAATGTCCAGAGATTACAGTCACTGCGGCAATCTTTCAGCCAAATGTGACTTTAATCATTATCACTCCGGGTCAGCACGTCCATACTTCAATGTGTTTAAGTCATTTAATGTATGCGAGGCCCAGAGATCAGAGCAGAGGCTTCGCTTCCTCCGTTACAGGCGAGAAGAAAAGAAAAAAAACAAAAAACAAAAAGTCAAGTTGAGGACAGGAAGAGTGTTGCTGCAGTCAGCCCGCAGAGTCTGGTGCGTCCAGGCCCAGGAGGTGAATGGCGGTAAGGATGATTGCGTGCCTCGCGTTCAGCGGCCTGCTGTCTGTGAGCAGAAGGGTACATAATGACCGACTCCAGCCTCCTATGACAGGGTTACGGTACGTGCCCTTTGACCTCAGAACTGCAGCGAAGCTCCCGCTAGGTTCTCGGGCACCACCCTAAGACACGCCCCTTCCACGATATATCGCTGGGCGGCTGACTTTTATAGTGCCCCCAGAGACAAAGGGACTAAAAACACACGGGGGGTGGGGTGGGGGGGGGGGGCGTTCAGGACATGGGTAGGCGGGCTTACGTAACATTTTCAGCATCACAGCCATAACTTTTGGCGTGACACACAGTGGGGGTCCTGTCAACACTGGAACAATTTTACTAAACGTCACCGATTGGAACCTTCAAGAAATTCCGCAGAACAGTGTTCAGTCGATAAGAGAATTAGAGTGAACTTCTAAGGAATCCTATAACCAAATCAAATCTGCACAAAAGGGGGGGAAAAAAACAATGTCACTGCAGCTGTCACGTAGGGCTTTGTGATGGAATCGCGATTATGGTCACATGGTCTTGTGCAAACAAAAAAAAAAAACCACCATGGCCTTAAAGCCGAGCTACACCTCAAGAATGTAAGGACACCACTCAGTATTTCCTCCAAGATGACGGCCTGAAATTCTAAGAAATTAATCTCTAAAACACGCGGGGGCGGGGGGGGTTGGAAGGAAGGAAGAGAGTTCTCCGTGTTGGTTACAGCCAATGGCTGCAGGCCAAAACCTGGCATGCCAAACTCATGGAGGCTCGGATTTTTTGCCAGTTTACGGGTCACCATTCAGCCAGCAGACCTACACCTGCAACACAACGTGACTCAACTTCCCGTCAAAATAATGACCTCAAGTTTATCAGCGCATCAGGCCCTCTCTCCTTAAACAAAGAAATGTCACGGCTGCCAGCTAATCTACAATATCTACCCACATAAATAGCTCCAAGCATGTTTAATTAAAGTGTGACAGCTCCAACAGCTCACTTTGACATTACACACAGATTTGCAGCCACAGATGCAGGATGGAAGGATGAGAGTTCACCACACTCACGCAGGTGAAATTTCAAACTGCCATCATCAGAGCTGCCAAGAGCATCACATAAACGGCTGTAATGAACCTGTACATGTCCGTGATGGGCTAATACTACAGGAGTTTGAAGTACTGTACGTTCTGGGTGCTGTTCTGTCTTTGACCACGATGGGCTTCAATTCAGAGATGCTTTGTGCGGTGAAAATAAAAAGTAGAAAAGCACTCAAAAAGGTAGTGGTTTTAGATTCTTCTTTTTTCTTCGGTGAACACTCAGAATGTAATGGCTGTAATGTTTGAGTAAAAGTATGTTGTGACCTCCCACTGTAAAATAAATAAAGACCAAGTCACTGTGACGTCGCCCATAGGCTTCCCATGGGCTTGGTGAAATGCATATGGAAACTGTGGAACTGCTGGCTCTGGTTCTACCTCTATTGGTTCTGACCAATGGACGAGAATTTCAAGGCGTGCTATTGGTCCACTCCAAGTCACATGTGAGGAAGACTGGATTCATACAGCACAGTAATCTGTGCCAGTTCTGTGCATGGCCTCTCTGTCTGCCAGAGGGAATTTTTCCCTGTTCAAACGGACTCAAAATGGAGGTCAAGGTCGGGGAGAATTACTGATTCTCTCCCGCCCTGAGGGGGAGGGGGAAAAAACCTACAAAAACATTTCACTTCCTTTGTTTTGTATTGCAAAAACCTTCCCAGAAGAACCTGGGAGGTTGGCGTAAAGATGGTTTTTCCTCAGTAAAAGATATGCGCTACCCTAATGCATTCTAAAAGTGCTGAGTAATATCCTTATTTGCAATCCTCTTTGTAACAGGCCATAATCATTTGCAGAAGTCACTCACAGGCCTATTATGTCTAATGAAGAAGAAGGGGACTGTTGTCTCCAGAGCTATTCTCGCTAGAGACGGTCAAATGTCATCTTGTCATTACTGACCACAATGCCGATAAGTACAGTGCCCCATTTGTTAGAGTGGTTGCTGTGGTCTATAGTTTTTAGGCTTCCTATAACCTCCTAAGATCCAGAAATTCAATTTACCCTGTCGGGCACATAGTGCAGCACGGGTTAGCAAGCTGTTCAAGAGACATAAAAATAGGACTTCAAAATGGTACTAATCTAGATTTTCACACAGGAAAATCAAATCAAACGACACTGCCAAGAATAAAGATGTTCGCAAATTCATACAAGTAGGTCATGTGTTACTCAGTTTACAAGCAGGATACCATTTTGGCTCAAAATGTTTCCTGCAAAAACTGTAATCTCTCATATGATATTCCTCCCTATACTTACATACACCGTGTCCAGAGCCATAGAAATGCATCCTCAGACTCATTACAGAAGGCTAAATTCAAATGAAAACATCAAATTAAACAGAAAAAAAACAAAGACCGATTGGTGCTGACACCTATCGACCAATGACTGCGGTTTCCCACTGAGAGCCTGACACAGCCAATCAGCACGATCCCCTGGAGACCAAACCCCATTGGACGAGCAGCTCTAAATGATTAATCACTCTACACCGAACACCTGGTCATGTCGACTTGCGCACAATTCATCAAATGAAATCATTAGCAATTACAATATAAAATAATAGACGTAACTGCAGCTCTCCTGAGATATGGTTGATCACAACCTTGATGTACAGATCCAGAGCCGACCAAAGACATCGAGTGAACAGCAGTTAATGGCGACATATGGACTCTATACTCCACGGTTGTAAATGGGATGGGATGGCAGCAGCTGCTGTAGACTACGCATGACACACTACAAACGGCAGACACCGACAGGGGCCAAGTTCATTTTTACATGCCAGCCAAATAAATCTACTGAAAAAAAATGACAATGAGCCTTCGGGCAAATTAACATTTTGCATTGGACCCACCTCCATGTAAAACCTGAGGAAAATATGCAATGCACAACTAAATATGACGTCTAGACTTTTTTGTGTTTTTTTTTTTTTCTTCTCCTTGTTAGATTGTTCAGTTTGTCAAATGATTGTAGTGCGTCAACACAGAACAAAACAATATCTAATAAAGGCAAATTTTTGTGGTAAAGAAAGGGAGCGGCGGCCTGATCTCTACACTGTTAGAAAATGAGTTTCAGGATGAGCTCCAGCTGGAGGACTTTATCGGGAATCTGACCGGCGTTCCGCCATCCCGACCGGGGAGGCAGGACTCCTACACCACATCCGCTGGAAATGAAAACAAAAAAATTAACCGAGGCCCTGCGGGTTGGGAACACCCATTCGAGACATCCCCGGGTTCTTCCGTCTCAAACGAAACTCCTCCGGCAAAGAAAGAAAAAAAAAAAAAACAAACAAAAAAAAACACACAAGCCAACACAACCGACAACACAACAGAAGCTGTGCCACTAGCCGGATTTTTTCCCCTTCGCTGCTATCGAGGAGTTATCTATTATCAGCGCAAAACCACAGCATTGTCATTTAATTGTTGACGATTTTTTCTATCAAGCAGTGTTGCAACATCTGTGAACAGGGAAACAGAAATCTGAAACTTCACAATAGGCAAAGAGATCCTACACGTACTTCACATAACTTTCATACTTTTCCATCCAAATATCATATTTCCAGGGTATTGTTATAATGTAGGCCTATATCCTATACTATCCAGTCCATGGTTCAGGACTTTGACATACTGTAAATGATTCTTAATACCCAGGGGTTTCTAAAACATGTTCCATTGTAACAAAAGTGAAAAGCTTGTTTGATAAATACACCCTTATTGAGTAGTTATTTAAAAAAACACAAACAAGGAATAGCTTGAATGCTCCAAAGTACGCATATGTTGATAGACATTTAAGCAGTAACCATAACAGACTATAAATGGTTTTCTCGTAAAAAAGCTCTATTCAGCTGCTATAATTACAAAACATTGCACCAATATATTAGGTGAGAACATACTCTTTCAATTAATTTTAAGATTAAATAACCTTTAGGAAGTAGGCTAACTGAGGAAGTTGTGGGACAATTGAGAGATTAGGGAAAAGTGTTTTCATACTATAGTTACACGTTCATTAGTTTTCCATTCTTTGGGAGAATTCAGTCAGTTTAGGCCTATTGTGGTCACAGTAAAGATGAAAATCAGCTGTCTCATTAGATCTGTCCTCTAGCAATGTTCAGCAAAGGGACATTAGGCTATTTGCAAACATTAATTTGAGTTCCCAGAATGCCAAAACAAACATTTAGAACACTGCACAATCTTTACACAATTGTTTTGAAAACATTTTCAGAAGAAATGGTTAGCCCACTTGCAAGTACATGTTGTATTCAGACTCAAATAACAATAAATCTAATTAAAACTGAATATGAAAAACATTTTTATCAAATTTGTTTCGGTTCCCCAGGAAACCCCATAACCTCAACCACTAATAAAATGAAATCCACATGTGCTCGGAGAAGACAAAGAAGCATGTTTCTGTGATAAGGAGTGTTCTGAAAACATTACAACAGAAAAAAATGTTTTGCCATGTCTCCATAGATACAAATGGTCCAGGAAAAATCATTTTTCACTAACAAAACAAAACATAGCCTCTGAGATACAAAATAGATTAACTATAAGACTTTGAATGAACCTTCCTTCTAAGGTCTTAGTGAAAATACTGAGCTGAAAGAAATAAACTGCTTCAATATGTAACCACCACTACAGATCAGAATCAGACCATTTTCACAACAAAAAATACATGTTAAAAAACCTCCCACAACTGACCCTTTCCCAATGTGCTGATTTCTTGCATACACTTTTAAATAACATAAGAGTAATAAACAGATAAGCCCAAGGAAGCGTGACATCTTTCACAGCGGATTTACCTGAAGCAGCGTCTTTCACAGGCTTTTCTCCCGCCAACGGGACAGGGATTAGGTGAATCCGCGAATTTCTGACTCCAGGTGTCTTCCCGCCATCTTTTCTACGAGGTGCCGCTACAACCACGCGATGTGGAACTGTTCCACGCGATGCGAGAGCTCTGTGCGGAGGCTTGCGCAAGCTAACGAGGAACCAGGGGCTGGGGGGGGGGGGGGTAGGGGGGCGTGGAGCGGTCCTGCTCCCCCACCAGCGAATGCCAACTAGGTGAGAGCTCAAGGTGTATATGATTCAATTACCGTTACACAAACATGCCCAGATTTTCTCTTTCTTATCCCTCATCTCCTAACGGTGCGCCCCTCTCCTCTCCTCTGTTCCTTCCCTTGGAAGTCCGTTGCGGCCCCACATCTGTTTCAAATCTCTGGACACCGGAGTCCATAAAATACCTGCGAGCTCTCAGCTCTCCCTGTGGCCCTGCTCGCTCACTCTCCCTCACTCTCTCTCTCTCTATCTCTCTCTCCGTTCCTCAAATGACGACCGACCTCAACCACTCCTCTGCTTCGTGCCGTACGATCGTTCGCTTGTCCTGTTGTCATTGGTGGAACAGGCGACCGGCCACCTCCAGGACAGTAGGCATTCACTACCTTGCTCCACCTTCAGAGGAGTAACCTCCCCGCTTAGAACGGCCTGTTCAGCCTGTCATTTGGCTCCCACTAATTCAACCCTGAAACAGTGCAAATGGAATTTGGAGTATCGGACAACTGCCTGGAATCAATGTCATACCAACCCTTTCTGTTGTTATCCTTCTAATCACTTGATTTTACTTAAGAGACTGCTGCCCTCCTTTTCTCATTATTTGCATGCCGTTATAGGTTTTTAGAAGCTTCCAGAGATAAACAATGAATTACAGTTAGTCTAAACCTGGGCCTTTCATCCCTGAGTATTGGTTGAAGTACAATGTTGTGCTTCTTCAAATTAAGGCACAAATGACACAGATACCTCAAAATCTGCCTCAGTTTACTTTTATGAAAAGCACAGCCTAAAACTTAATGAAATAGAGTAACAGAATGCTGCTTTATGTCTCATGGTGTGAAAAGGACTAAAAAAAAAATATATGCAATCATATTTCTAAAGCAATTTAGAATATGAAACGCACAAAAACATTACACCAGGCAGTTCATAAATGGAAAATTTAGGAGGGACAGCATATTTGAAGTATGGAAAATGTTACACTGAGTGAAGTCTAATCACAAGTATGAACATATGTTTTCACTTTTTATCAATAAAGCTGTCATTCATTCCTCACACTGTAGTTTTGTTGATAATTTTGTATAACAACATTGTAACCCTTGCACTTACATAGCTAAATGTACTAGTAAAAGTCAAAAATGTCTCAACTTGAGTAGTACAAGAGTAGCCTGCGTTGTTTCCCAGTTATATGCGCAGACATTACACGTGATAGATGTTTAGGAGTCATATGATAGAGAGCCGGAGATAGTAATGAAATAACATCGGGGTAAATCCTGTAATCTCACAGGTAAGCAGTACTTAGCAGGGTTAGGGAACAGCGCCCTTTAAATTATATTTCCCACACACAATCCTAAACAGTTCCAGATGAAGATGAGAAAACACCCGCCATAAACATAAATACAACTTTGTAGAAGTGTTATTTCCGTTGTTGTGTGCACCGTTAAATTTTCGTATACATAAAGTAAGCACATCAGCTAGCTGTCCACAGTCGTAAAAATAAAAACGGGGTTTATATCGTTAGCTGCTTAGCTAGTTACATGACATTGGCTCATTAGAGTGATGACTTATTGAACGACATTGCCATTATTGATTTATGTCCTTTAATTCACTGTTTCGCAAACAACGTTCTTGTCATTTGTTTCTCTGGGAGTATGACGGAGAATCTGACAGCCGCATTTCCCTGAATAAATCATGGATGCGCTAAAAATCAGAATAAAAGTAGCCAGTAATAGCCAGCTAACTAGTTTAGCCAGGTCCGCCAACATAATATCAGGTAAAAGTGCTAGCTTTACAATCTAGCGAACTCCAAATTCAAGTGTACCCAACTAGCTACTTATGCCATTTAAAGAAAGAAGTAAAAGTAGTCCAAAAAAGTTCATACATTAAAAACATGATTATGGGTGGCTGGATAACGGGTTCCACCATACAGTCAACATCCGCTCATATTTAGCTAACGATAGCTAGCCCCAATTCCACCATGGTCTCTTACCCATTTTGTGAGGATGCTATCTCCAGAGTTCCGGTGGCACCATTATCCGCACACTGGTGGTCACTTTTAAAAGAGGGACTAAACAATTCCTGAGCGCCAGTAGGCAGATAGCTAATGTTGCTAGTATTGCTGTGAAACGGATGATCGATGAGTGAAGTGCTCTGTCTAATTCTGTGGCTTTGCAGGGAAGCGTGAATTCCGCCGGGCGAGGAAACGGAGAAGAATTGCAGCTCTGCCGACAAGCGAGCCCTCTCAGTCTCCGGTGACAGCAGCAGCGACTCGGGTTTATCCAGATCCACGCTTCTCACTTTCCTCAACTCTTTGCGTCTCCACTGGGAGTTTTCCCCGGTGCCTGTTTTCGCTGTTCTCGTATTGCTTGAAAGATTAGAGTCATTTGAATCACTGTTGGAGACGCTTCCACAGTCTATGCCGTTATTCAAATCTGATATTCCCGACGACGAGGTACGGCTCCCCGCCGCCGCCATTTTCTGCGCCGAAGCTTATTTATCATTCACATTCAATGGGAGAGGGAGTGTTGGGAATGGGGGGAGGGGCAGGAAGGAGGAGCAAAATTGCCTGGTGATGTTTACATGCTACCGCAAACAGCGTAAAGAGATACACATTTTTGCGTAAACTCAAACGCGATGATACTCAGATTTGTGAAAAGTGCGAAATGAAAATAATGCGGCAGCTGTTTTTGTCAGTGGTTTGGCTATTCAAGTTTTGTAATGGCCCATGTTGTCCTAAAAACAACAGGGCATTTGATAGTTTTTCCCCTGGAAATATATATTATATTTCACTATAACTGCACTTGCTTTTCTGATATAATACTAGGCTACTCCAAAATTTGCAATTGTACCTAAGTCCAATCAGATAGAAAATCCTGGGTTGGTAACACCTGGTAAGCAAAGGGCAGAAGCTAATGCTCTCAAACTAGTGCAATAACATAAAGTTTGACTATGTATTCTCTGTACCTTTTTTGTCTTTGTGAACCTGAAGAAGTAGGCAAAAGCCATTAAACATTTCCCAACAAATTACCTTCCTTAAACATTCACAGAAGATACATTACATTTAGTTACAATGACCAGAAAAGATTGACACACTATTTCTGAACCGGGTGGACGAGTCTTCTGTGTGTATGGGTTTCGGCAAAGGTACAACAATGGAGATGTTCACTCCCTGGAGGGATGCTAACTGAGCTCATGTGTCAGTAATAACATGTAATTTAAATACTAGAGGACTGCCTCTTTGCACTGTCCATCACATTCTAGATCCACGGCTTAACACAAAGCTTAAGGCAACAGTGTTCAGTGAAGAGCTAAGAAACTGTCAGTAGGGTTTTGAGCATCTAAAAGCCAGATTTAATGCTTCAAGACATTAAAATAAGCTTCCAATGACCCTGGACCCATTTATTAAACCCCATGACCTCACCAAGGCCAGATGGAATATTCTTCTGTGTCTTCAAACAATGAAAGGTACTTGGATCATCACAAGTACGATGAAGAGATAACTGCACTAGTATCAGTTACAGCATCTTCATATTGGCAGACAGTAATGAAAAGGAAATTCATTATTGGTCTGAATGATCAAATGATTCATTGTACAAATTGTATTAAAAATCTAAATTGTATTATTAAACTTGTGAATAATGTATGAACAAATTTATTCTCAATAAATACATTTTTGGGGGAACATACAGTATGTGTACACTATTTGCCATTTTGACTATTATAAATACAATAAATTATAACAAATCTGTCAAGTATGTTGTATGAATTAATATAAAACAAAACCTAGTATTGGCAGGAAAATTTTCATTGTTGACCCCATTTTCAAGCTGTGGTCAATTATGTTTTTGACAAAATTTATAAAGAATCTTCCTGGAAATACGAAATGAACACAACTGAAATCTCTCTTAAGGGAAAATAGTGGAAAGATACTACAATGCCACATGGAAAAAACAATGTAAGGTTAAATTTATTGATGGCACAGAACTGAAAATGTTTATGTGAGTCACAAGGCCAAAATTCCACGTTGGTGAAAATGTAAACATTGGGCTGTATAAGAACTGCCTATTTTATTTCAAAACAAATTGCGATTGTAATACATGTTAAAATGGCTTTGCATGGGAATTCATTCTATTAAGTTACATTAATATAATGTATAACTATCATTTGTTTATAAAAGAACAAATAAAGGGGAAATATGATCTGCTAAGCTGAATAGTAACACAAGTATATCTGTGCTTTTGAGAGCTGGTAGTTTTGAAACATCATGTTCCTACTACTTTTAAGAGAGGGAACCCAGTACACATTGTACAGACTTAATGTTAGTGCGTCAGACACAGAGATATAACCTGCTGTTTGTGACATCAATATGGATATATGGTGTTACCACAAGCCAATACATTTCAGATTTGAAAGAATACAAAGCATGGAAGTAATACATTTACATTTTCTACACGACTGAAATAAATAGGCTAGTGATTAAAATCCATTTATTGTCTTCAGTCACTGAGTTAGGCCTTGTCAGGAACACATTCAAACAGCAGATTGATTGCAGCTTGTAATTTGGATCTTTGGATCTTTAATTTGGCAATTAAAACTGTGCTACATAACCAAACAATACCCTTCTTGTATCATGACCCATTAACTCTTAGTTTCAGATATGTGAAAAACATTAGCAAACTGAGATTTTAATTTTAACCTTCAAACTCCCCTTCAGTATGCCTTTCAAGACAACTGAGTGTCGTATGGTAGTTTTTCCATTATATTACTCTTGTTAATGAATATTTTCTCAGATTAAGACACAACTGGCAATTCATTTTAATAAACCCAGCCACTTGTAAGTTTAATTTTTGTCATTTAACACTATTATGTACAAATAAAAGGAACCTCCATTTGCAAGTATATTTCCTTCATTCACACCCACATCAAGTATTCGTGGGGTAAGTGTATGGTCACAGAGGGAATGAATATGTTTAGAATTGTGAATGAGCATATATAAGAGACTGAGGTCAAAGTTCAAAGAGACATTCTGAAGGGAACACTGGCTTCTAGATCGGAAAGGGAGTGGCTTTTAATTTATGTGCGTGATGGCCATGGTCCCGTACTTTAGGAAACTATGGAAGATCGCAGTCTAGTAATCTTCTATGTTGGGAAAATTTGCAAGGTCATTTATCATGCATGTCAAAAAACATGTACTCTCTATTTCACAGTACAAGGCAAGCCAACGTCAATGCATGTTTTATCATTTTATTTTACTGTTTTAGGTGCATACATTTGCAAAAAAAAAATGCAGCCACCCACTCACTTCTCTCACAACTGCAACCTTAAAAATATAATAAACCATTTCTGTTTGAGCAAATGGAAGCGTGGCATAGCCTATTCGCCGAATTTACGCGATGGCTCCCCAATGTCTGCTTTTCGATCGTGTTCATCCTTGCGTAAACTCTCCGTAAAAAATTGCAATCCCATTTTTTCTCAGCCTCAAAAAGAGCTCATGTTGGGCGTACTAAGCCTTCGCATGATGTGGCCCCAGCATCTGTCAGATTGGTTCGGGACTCCTGCCCGGAATGCGTCAGACAGAAATGAATGGCTGTCTTTTGTTTCCTCCCGCATGCTGAGTTCAACCGCGGTGGTACGTCCTCGGGTCCGAGGGCCCCCAAGAAGCCTTAAAATATATTGAGCTTTGTTACGTCCGCTAACTAGAAAGAATACGGTTCACAGATGCATTTTTTTTCCACCTCGGAAAGGTTTTGTGTCGATAATTAACGACGGTTCGTGAATTGCGGTAAAATGTGAAGACGCTGCTGGACAATTTGCTTGGAGCATCCTTTTTTTTTTTTTTTAGCACGAACCCCAAATATGACATAATTTATGCGCCTGTCGAATGTTACAATGCATAAACTAGGGAGATTTTTCTTAGTTTTTTTTCATAGATTTGGTGAAAACATCTCTGTCAACAAACAAATCTCTGTCCTCAGTTCCTCAAGCACAAGAACCACCAAGATTTGTGTTCCACGCGGGGTATCGTGTAACGCTATATTAAATGGGTGTAACCCAAGAGATTGTAATCAGACTGGGTAGAAACGCACCAGGATTTGATGGAAGAAAAAACCGTGATCAAAAACTCGCAGGGGATACGTGCAATTACCTCAGGCATTAAACCTAATTTACTGAGAGGCCACCTCCCCTGTTCGGGGGGTTTCCAGGCGACATCATGTTTGTATTTTTAAGCATGACATAATGCGTGTAAAATTGAACTGTGGATACCTCTGTACCTTACATCTCAAGCTTATAGTACCCTATTTCAAGTTTTCGTTTTGACGATATTAAACATCATAGTTTTGGGAATTTCACGTTCATTGTATAAGCACATCAGACAAAACATCTGAATCTTCCATCCAGAACATTTTGTGAAGTTCAAAATTGTGTTAAACCTTCCAGCTCTAACGTACACCGAAAATGGACTTATCTTGTACCAAAAGACTGGTTTAATTAACACTAACTGCAGTATGAAATATGGAGTAGAGAAAATTTCATTTATAAATTCACTTTTCTGTCTTTTTTTCAATTATGGAGCCCATCTCTTTGTATTTCTACATAAACAGCTGAGTGAATTACTTCCGCACCATGAAATCCAGAGATTTATGGGATGTTTTTTCATCTTTTTGATGAAAGATAAGACGGGACAAAATAAGATGTTTCTGTAATCTGCAGAATGAGGCACGCACATTTTGACCCACACAGTGGTTGTGAGTATCAATCTCGCTGGCACAGGGGAAGCCACCTGTGCTGTCAATCATCCTGTCGTCAGAACTGAAGTCACAAGCTACTCAAAACTCAACTGAGCCTTACAACATGATTTTAAACAACATCGTACTAGGCCCTTGGAGGGAGAGGATTACCTTAAAAATTCACCATGAAGCATGCCAGGATATTTCCTGATACAGCGATAAAAAACGGGAAAAAAAAGGAGTAGCTTTTTCCTCCCATGTGTCTGAGGCTCTGTTGCTTTTCTCTCTGTCTCTTTTTACAGTTCCCCAGCTCAGCTCAGTTCTCAAGGGACCCACACTTTATGAGCTCATCTATCACCCCCATCTATTATCTCTGGTTCAAAAGATCTCTCCTCTGAGAATAAAATAACACATAAATGTCAGGGGGGGGGGGGGGGCAAACATGCAATTCTGTGACCAGAAAGTTAATCCTAAATTACGTTCGTCTGGGGAGGGCGAAAAAGGAAAATTCAGCCGAAAAAAGTATTTCCCAACTCTGTGCATTAAAACAATCTGTTTATAGTCATCCTCTCCTACAGAGGGAATGAATACATTTAGACCAGTCAAATGCAATTACATCATCAATTTAGGCCACACTGAGCAAAGTTTCTGCATCTGACGAGCTAAAAGATGGAAAAAGAATTACACCATAAGCAATTATGAAACTGTCAGACAAGCAGACCTAGTTTTATTCATATTTTTTTAATCATATTTAGCATTTTTGTAAAATGTCGGTTCGAAATGATAGTGTTCTTCTCCCATCTACACCTCATTAATAAGGTGGCAAAAAATATATACATAGAGGATTTATGTGCAGATTTAGTTGAGTCTCATTTGTTTGCTAATAAGTGACTAAATAGCTGTTAATTCCAGTACCTTTCAATGGTATTTCTAAGAAAGAGCTAGTCATGATGTGAACGGGCACGAATGAAAATGACATAGTACTGTGAGATATATAAATACATATGTCCTATACATGCAACTTCACACATATCTGTGATTTATACACTTCTACAAGCCAGTTAGATTTAAATGTGTAAATCAGGTTTCACAAGGTGGGAAACATACTCATTAAATTTGTCTGTTTCCATGGGAGTTTAAAAAAAATATCCCCAAACACTCATTTTCATGTCCTGGCCTGTGTTTGCTCTTTGATTGGGGGGCGTGGGTGTCTGTGTGGGATGTGTGTGTGTGTGTGTGTGTGTGGGAGGGGGGGGGGTGTTAGGTCAGGAAAGGGAAATCTTACTGCACATCACTGGGTTGTGCGGGCTTATTTGCCTGATGCTAACCGCCACCTCTCACTTTCCCTGCTGCGCAAAATCAAAGGTAAATTTCAGTTCTTAAAAGGAAGATGCCCAACGTGCTTCAAACCAACCAAATTAAAGAGGCCTGAATAGGTGCTCAACAGCCAGGACTGTCGTACTATAAAGAAGGACTCCTTCCTCAAACAACTCGATGGGTACTGGCCAGAGATAAGCAATGCTAGAGCACACTAGAGCTCAGAGCAAAAGATGCTGTTTGATGAACAGGGGAGACTAGACTGACGTTTCAATATCTGTGGCATCTTCTGCAGAGTCAAAAAACAAGTGCAAGAACTGCAATGGGAGAAATATAAATACCCTCCCATCACTTACACAATGTAAGGTGCACATGTGTAAAGACTAAAAGCTCCTTGCACAAATGACCACATACATAGATTAACTGTAGTAACATATGACATTTTCAGTGATACCATAAAAGGGGTAGATGGTTCTACCTCCGAAAATTTGAAGACAGAAGCCTAATCAAAATAAAAACATGATTAGAAATTGATTTTGGACCTGAACATTTTCAGAAATGTTCAGTCTACAAGAGAGTCCATGCAAATATATATATATATATATTTTACAGCAGATAACCTTAACATGCTGATGATAGCATTATTCTCTTGCACAGCTGGGTTTAAATGAATCACCCACTAACTGTGACATTACTAAGGGTTTGATCTGACAACCAGCACCTGAACCGCAGCGCCATTCTACAAATTTATGTGCTGAATTGCAACTGCCACGAGACGCAGCTGTTGAAAGCACCGTGGACCAACCCCCAGCGGCTGTCCCTGCCCATGTACCTTCCACACTCGGGGCAGCTAGGGGCGGTGAACTGAGCCTGAATGTGATTTTAGACGATTTCCTGTTTATGTTGGTCGCCAAGCTTCTCTCCACCCATTCTAATAATTTCCTTTTCCTGCAGAGTCGCTGGCTCATCAGAATCGGGCCCCAGATCGGCCTCCCTCCTGTTATTTGCAGTCGAACGTTGAGATTTGAGAGGAGGGTAGTTTACATTTTCATGAGAGAGGCCGTCTCCAGAGAGAACTTGCAGAACATGTTCACAGAAAAAAGGTGATGTATCATATGATAAGGCTATTCTTGACCCAACCATAGGGCCAGACTGATCAGAGGGGAATTCATTTGCGTCAAGAAGTTTTAGTATTCTGTGTCTACACAAGTAACTCTCTCTCTCTTTCTCTCTCTCTCTCTCTTGCACACACACACACACACACACATACCTATGCATAGGGGTCCAATGAATGCAATTGGCATGGGGTTCACAAAAAAATTACAGCCATGAAAAAGACAGTTGAAAGGAAAAAACTTACTTTATGGCAAAAAAAAAAAAGGCAAGCAATTATGCACATTAAATACCAACCGCAAAGTATAGCTCCAAGAATTTAGTTTTAAGCGAGGACAAAGGGTAAGACACTTTTAAGAGCTGTTGTCACCTGTTCATTCTGTCTATTTTTTCACCCCCACCCCACCCCACCCCACCCCCACACCCCCAAATTCAATTAAAGGGAACTAAGCATCTTTATTGCTATTTAAAGATTGACAGGTTAATTCAAACTGTGCTTTTATAGTAAAAAAAAAACCTTGGATGTGCCCCTCAGCCTGAAACACAACACCTGCTCAGGTTTTATGGGATGTTGATGAATAACTGCAGAATCGGGTTCCCACAAACACAAAAGAGTTTTTATTTATCCAGCTGTGAGGTTAACCACCGCTGTAAAAAGCCTTTGAAAAAGAGGAAAGTAGAAGAATAAAGTTGCATGTTTTAAACTTTGAGACACATAGTACCACGATCCCCTCTTCTGTGTCCTTTAATCAAACTCAAACCCCCTCTAGCCTTTTCACTTCATACGAGGGATAGAAATCAATGTAAGCAGATCAGAAAATTGTTTGTAACCAGTTTATACATATTTATCGTCAATACATTTTATTTTAACTTCATGGGTCACTGCAATTAATAATAGATTGCTGCAGAATTTAATTTGGTATTTAGACTTTTTGCCAAGGAGAGTGAACAGTATTTTTTTGCTACTGGCTTTCAGGCACTTCTTGAATAAATGCGTTTTAAAATGTCAGACCTTTCTGAAACATCGATACATGCACACATATGTGATTAATTTAATCTATAAATTGTACACCTGCGTCAGGCGATCATTTATTCGGACATGCGGAAGCAAAAAGAAGAGTGCTGAAAACTGAATCAATTTAAATCCCATGGTGATCTTTGTCAGGGCTACATAGACATCGTTAGCCAAACACAAATGTTCAGAAGCACTCAGATGTTGAGTACATTACACACTCCTGCCAATAGGAGGCAGTAATACATGGGAATGGACAAAATAGGACCTGCAGTGTTCACACATTATGGATACATTCCAGGTAGGTACACCCAGGCATGTACATGCTATCTACATAGTAGACTCTGGCTTTGAAACTGCATTGAGGCTCCACCATGTAGAAAATACGGAGTTATTTTTGAAAATCTGTTTTCGTTTCCAACCAAGAAGTTAAGCGGGGAAGCTGGGCCATATTGGTGAACCTTCCATTAATTAAACACAGGTCGAGCAGAACATTTCCCCCCTTGGATCAGTCTGGCCTCCCGTTTAATTGGATTTGAGTGGAGCTCAGACTTCAGCTCGTTTCTCTTGACTTGAGCTCTGTCTGGAGGTCTCCACAGTGCCACAGGGACATGTTCCAAGCTGTGCGTATTAGTGCCTGGTGTTTGAAGAGAGAGTCCATTAAGTTAACCTGTTTATTCTGGACTCCATCCAGTACTGTGGGATATTCCCAGATAGGGGTGGTAGACAAGGCAACAAAAAAACATGTGATGGTCAGGGATTACTATGTTCACACGGCATAATCTACACGTTACACAACACGGGCATTGCTATTGGGGTGTTCGACTGCACTCAGAAGGCACAAATACATAACTTGGGAGTTATTATCATTATTATTGATGTTGTTAATGACATAACTATAGGTCTGTTCATAAATAATATATATCCAGTTGCCAACCGATTCACTTCTAGCAGGCAAACACTCCATCTTCCTCTGCAGACGAGACGCCAGTAACCTAGCAGACTTTGAAGACGTTAAAATATTGCCAGGCCATTTTGCATTTAGATAGCTTCTAGTGGTGGAACAATCATTGTGGCGGGAGTGCTTTATTCGCTGTTTGGTCGGCTTTGTCCGCCCTCTTTCCGATAACTGCAAATCATCTTGCGGCCAGCAAAGTTCACTTCGGGGGGAGGGGGGTGTGGGTGATTGGGCGGTGGGAAGGGCCCCTTTTCAAAAGCTCCCATTTGTGTTTTCCTTTCTTTCTCCTCCCCAAACGTACACCCCTCCCTTTTTTCCCCTTGTTACTTTCCGCACCGCCACAAATCACACAAAAAATGGCAGGTTTGGGTCAGGTCATGTAAAACAAGCATTCATCTCCTTTGTCCAGCAAAAACACGGAAAAGCCCTGCGCGGCTGCATTCGTACGATAATTGTCCTTGAAATTGCCTGAGGGTGTCTGCTTTGGAAATAGTGGCGGGTGTTGTCAGTTGTATTTCCACACAACCTTTGATGCATGTGGAAAAATGAAAACACTTGACCCGTGGGGCTGGAGTGGACCAGAAGGGAGGTGTTTCTTTTGGGTTTATTTTTGCTTCGTTAAATCAACGGGTTTCTCTCTGCCGTGTTTGAAACCAACGGTCATGACTGATTGTGTTTCCTGTTTTCTTCGCAGGTGCCGTATAGGCTACTCTGCGTTCAATTAGAACCTACAGAAATGAAGTCAGGTGCATCTCTCATGTTCTACTGCTTAAACAATGTTCCTGTTTCTGTTTGTTAAAAAAAAAAGTCAGCTTTAAATATCCGGCTGATTAATGGCCAAAATGTAAGTAGGTTACCCCAGGTAATCGGGGATAAAGAAAATTGGTCAACAAATAATGGATTAACTGAAACGTATTTTACTAACGTATTTCAGACAGGAAAAATAAATAAGCTCAAAGACCAGTGTGGTAGTTCATTTTTGTATTTCAGAATTATTTGTGAAACCTATTGCAAAAAATAAGTTTTGCAATAATGACCAGAAGAATGAGAAGTTTTAATACTTTCAAATTTATTCCATAAAACAAAGCCCCTTTCAGGAACCAAGGGAATATATGCACTTGAACCAGTTGGAAATAAAAGGCTCAGTTATGAATATTATTAAATTAAATCACAAAGCACAATGCTCTTCAGATTTTATCTATGAAGATTAAACAGTACGCATATTTCAGTGCATGCAATATTTTCTAACATTATCAGTCAAACTGTTGCTATATACCCGCCAAAGCTTGCAAAAAAAAGAAATATATAATTCATAAATCATGCAATCTCTTTGTTCTTCCAAAACATTTGTGTATTCATCATTTTGAGTCATGCTTTACACTTCATGAGAGTGTTGAAGGCATCTTACAATGTGTATGTACAAATGTGTCCTATAATTCTCTTGATGAAGAAACTAATCATGTCTGTCATTATTACTATAAAACAAAACATTGCAGATGTCTCCCAAGCCATACATTGCAAAGTAGGAAACAGCTATTTAAGCAATCCTGGGCTAGAAATATTAACTTTGAAAGGAATAGACCACATCCCATTGTGAAAGATAAATATGAAATGAAGTAATACAACATTATTATTCAAAATTCAATCTTTCCACTTCGTTAACAAAGAAAAAATAAGCTTTATTTACAGGTATGCATTTAGTCCTTCAGCTTTGTGAATCTTCTTAGCCAACTACATCTTAACTTTCCACTAGAACAGATCTCTGTACCATTTCATTTCTACAGTAGAATCACATTTCCCTCACACAACTTGATTCTTTATTACTCTATATCGCGCTGTGTGTGTTTTTAATGCGCAGTCACTTTCATGGATAATGCATGAAAAGTCCAGATGGGATTGAATGTCACACCACAGGTTCTGAGGTGAACTAACAGCAGTGTGTCTGTAGCCCTGAAGCCCCCCCCCCGCCCCCTCCCCGACCCCCCGGAGAGGTTTTGGAGGGGGGTAAAATGCTAGAAACAGGACACAGCTGCGGATTTAGCCCGCACAGCAGACCTGTCCTCTCTGAACCTGGGAGGGGACACGGTATCTCCCACCGAAAAAGATTTTCGAAATTTCAAATTCCAGAACACCAGACAGTCCGCCCACAGGCCAGGGCAGGCAAACAACTGGCTTATAGTGCTTCTACGGGCCAAAGGACCTTGGAGGAAAAAAAAAATGTTTTTGTGAAAGAAATGGCTTCATTTATGCCTTTAAAAAAAAAAGAAAAAAGGTCTAGTCCAGCATCCACACCCACCTCCTCAATGGGTTATGTTAATGATTTGCTTCAAGGAGATGAAAGAGCCTTTGATAGAAACTGCATCAACATCTCCCTGTCTTCTCATTAAACCATAAGCATTTGTGGAAGTGGAAGAGGCAGACAGCTGTTAAATTCACTTTTGTTCTCCACCAGCTTTCAAAGCGAGGATAAAGTCTGTGATGAGGGAGCAAGGGTTTACGTTGGGATTTTGAAGGTAGCCCAACATCCTTTGAGGGAATTGCGTCCTTCTTATCAATAACAACATCCTCCATGTATAAGCCCTGCCAAGCAGTTGGGGGAACTGAATTACAATGCATTACACTCATTTTTGAGGACTGAGGTCAGTTTAATAACATAGGTGGCATGCTAAAACATGGTACATAGTATGTATTGAAATATTCTTTACCACTGCTTCATTGAACAGCTGCCAATGCTCAATATTTTCATAAATTCTACAGTTCACCCTTGAATAAAATCATTGCCTACATATTCTTTTGTAAAATTCAATATTTCCAAGCTTGCAGGAGATTTCTGTGTTCATTGTGGATTTGTAGCTCCAACAAAGAAAAAACAAAAAAACAAAACTCACAATACGCAGATAATAAAAACACAGAAATTCAATGCATCAGACATTTTTTTAAAGTTCTATTTATTTTCTGGAGTAAAACAGCCAAAAGCAAGTTTCAATAAATGCCAGGACCTCGATTAGTGCAGACCTGTTCTCAAACAAAGTGTTCCCTATTTTATGGGCTGCATAGCTGGGAGGCCTGCAAGGTCAGCCCGTCTTCACAAAGGTCCCGTCGACACAAAGAAAGCCCTTATCTGATGAGCACCTGGCAACAGGCTGAGAGAGAGAGGAACTCAGATTTGGGGGGTGGGGGGTTAGGCAGGGGTTGGCTGTTGTATAATAGTGTGCAATATTTCTGACAAGCTTAAGAGTGGAGGGGGTGTACTGGTTGTGTAAACAATTTTCTCTTTACTCAGCGATTTCTGGTGTGCTCCCTAATGTCTCAGCACTCCAGTTACTGCAAGTTTAGCTGCCCACAGGCCAGAGGAAACCGCTATGCTGAAGGTTCTGATTGGCTGCAGGGCTTCAGCTGTCTCAATGCCTCTTCGATCAACTGTAGAATTATCTTGCATGACAAGAGATTCTCATTTCACATCTACATCTACAGTTGCACAATGAAATTCAGTACTCAAGTATATGATATAAATCTGCAGAAGCCAAAGCAGGCAGTGCATGTTCAGTTAAATATTAAATATTAACCAGAATAGATGTAGTCATAAACCATTTAGCCATAGATGTAGACTTTATTTTGGAGTTAATCACAAAAATGTGCCTAACACCCATTTTCCACACATCAACACAGAAGGGTGAAGAAACATCCGGAACATCAGGATATAGCTGCATTGCACACAGCACAGGTATTAAATACACACTCTAGAGCAGGGCTGCCCCAACCCTGTTCCTGGAGATCTACCATGCTGTAGGTTTTCAGTTTGAACCTAAAACAGCACACCTCATTCAACAGCTAGAGATCTCGTTGAGCTGCTAATTAGTAGAATCAGGTGCGCCGAATTGGGGTTGAAATGAAAACCTACAGGACGGTTGATCTCCAGGAACAGGGTTAAGTAGCTTTGCTCTAGCTGTGAAATGAGGTGTACTTTGTTATGGTTGGAGTGAAAATCTACAGGACAGTTGATCTCTAGGAACAGGGTCGAGCAGCCCTGCTCTAGATGTAGCTAAATTAGCAAGACTATTCTCAGAAAATAATTTTAAAAGCCCCTTTCTATGTATTGCTTTATTCCCATTACAAAGTAATTAGACACACAAAGTGGTGCTATACTCTGGTGAGTTATGCAGTTCCAAGACCATGGGACAGAAACAGCAAACGCATACCCAAATCTGACTCATATCCATTACAGGAGAATGTTAACCTTCACTAACAGACTTACAGGTCCCACAGCTTGCTTTGCAGAATGCAATTTGATCTTAAACTGGCCATCAGTGTACTTCTGGGATGATGCAATTTCATGCATATTCTAAACCTGGAAGATGCAAAAAAAAACAACAAAAAAAAAAACCCTTGCATAAAAACCCCTGTAAGCAGAATTCCGTGGCACAGAGAATCCTTCAGTCCCAGGACTCTCCCCCATCCTCGTGGCTCTCGTACACGGGCGGTGCGTCCCTCTGGGGGGGGGTGGGGGGGAGGGGACAGAGGGGGCAGTCAGTCACACACACACTGAACGCTTGCGTGAGCTACAATATCCGCCTGCTTCCCCACATCTGTAAGTGTGTGGGCGCAAACTCCAAACAGGTCAGATACCTTACGCGTGTCCACGGACGGGAACACCTTCCCGCGCGGGTTAAACCCAGTGGTGCCGTGGGCACTGAAGGCGATTTCCTCCAGCCAAGAGGGAACTTCCTGTTGGGCCTTGGGACAGAGAGCGGTGCCAAAGAAAAAGCAGTCACACAATACAGGCCTTTTATGGAAGAATTCACGTCATTTAATCCAGTGATCTTCATTACCGAGCCCGCAGAGCCGCAGGGTCTGCTGGTTTTTGTTTTTCACTCAGCACTTCATTGATCAATTAAAGAAGTCAGTGACACAGTTAACTCACCTCATCTGGCTTACTGGGTTTAAATCGGTTGCTGATATTAAAGTAGGGAAAAAAAAACAGCAGACCCTGTGGCCCTCCAGGACCAGGACTGAAGACCACAGACTGAATTCATAAGCAAGCGCGTAATTAAAGAGAGAAGGCGTGTACCCCCGAGAGGACTTTAACGAGCGAGCGGGCCAGCGGGGTGTCCGTCGCCGGGTCGAAGAAGGACACGGCCCTCCCGGTGTTCCCGCAGCGCCCCGTCCGGCCGATCCGGTGCACGTACTCCTCCACGGTGGACGGGAGGTCAAAGTTCACCACGTGCTGCACGTGCTCGATGTCCAGCCCGCGCGCCGCCACGGACGTGGCCACCAGGACGGGGCACCTCCCCGAGCGGAAGTCCCCCAGCGCCTGCTCCCGCTCCCGCTGCTCCCTGTCGCTATGGAAACATGCGCTTCAATTGGGTAACTGCCCGTGACGGAACCCTCCCTGGCACTGACCCACTTTAGCGGGGTGAGCGGTCACTAAATGGCACTCAATATGGCCGTCTGCACTAAAATAGCAGCACGAGATATTAGAACGATCCTGAATTAATTTTCCATCATTATGCAGTAATGGAATACATACCCATGAATGCTTGTGGTAGATATGTTCTCCTGACAGAGAAACGTTGCAATAAAATCAGCTTTCCTCTTGGTCTCTACAAACACCATTGTGCGTTCCACACCTGTAACACATAGGAAGGGTGCATTTCTTCACAACCTAAATTTAAACAAATGCATCATGCCAAAAACTTATCACAACAAACAGAGGTGAGCTAAGCCTCCCTGTGCTTGTGCTGTGGGGGGTCTTATGTACCGGTAGTCTGCAGGAGCTCCACCAGCTTGTCCCGTTTAGCGTACTGGGTGACCTCATACACGTTCTGCTCCACGTCACTGCAGGCTCCGCCCACCTGACCCACAGCCAGGAAGAGGTAGTCAGTTTTCAGGAAGTCTGCAGCCAACCTGCAGCATTAGAGAAATGAAAGCTTGTGAAAGGAGGTATAAATTAAAATCCCCCTCATGACAAAAACTTGTGATTAATATAAATATATTTACCAAAAATTACCATAATAGTTATCATTAGCGAACATATTTTTTCCTGTTTGCTACAAACAATTGCCAACATTCGTAGTCTGAAAAACATGTGCGTACCTCTGGATATCTTCTGGGTAGGTGGCGCTGAAGAGCAGCGTCTGGCGCTGCTCTCGGGGGGGCATGCCCGTGGAGCCCACCAGCCGGCGCATGTCGGGTTCGAAGCCCATGTCCAGCATGCGGTCGGCCTCGTCCAGCACCAGGTACCTCAGCTTGCTCAGGCCGATCTAGAACATTCCACGAGAGACAATGGCTAGCACAGTGTACACTGGTCATTGAAATAAAAGGGTATAACTAGTTAAAAAAATAAAAATAAAATAAAATAAAATTTATTAAAGTATAAAACATTATTGCAACCATTTTTCTTAATTGTGCAAATCATAACTCATTGGCTAAAGGAAGCAAGCTATTAGTGGCTTCATACTGAAAGTAGGCAAGTCCCAAAGTCCCATATTCTGTCAATCTACTTCATTTCTTTTGGTGAACATACCTTTCCTCGTCCAATAATGTCCAGCAGTCTCCCCGGTGTTCCACACAGCACATTGCATCCTTTCAGCACCTCTCGTATGGTGTAGCCTGTGCTGATGCCCCCGTACACCACCACCGGACGCACGCACGTCCTGAAGCAAAACCAGCAAGGAGATATTTCACACAGACCCTCACACTAATTCTGATGTAATCAACCACACTTTCCCATTCCCTTAAACAGACAGCTGTGCTCAGCCAGGTTCTCACATTTGTGATCTGGTTTAGCCAAGAGATATTCTGAGACAAATCTCATCTGGGTTTACTCATGTGTAGGTAGCAGCTCTCACTTTCGGTACGCGTTCGCGGGTGCGCTCCTTACCCGAAGGCGAACTTGCGGGCCTCCAGGTAGATCTGGTTGATGAGCTCGCGGGTCGGGGCCACGATGATGGCCTCGGGCTCCTGGACCTCGCTGTACCGGCTGGCCGCCACGCCGTCCGCCATCAGCTGCTGCAGGATGGGCAGCAGGAAGGCAGCCTGGAGGGGAGGGGCCAAACGCAGGGTTGCCAGACTCCAGCTTTATCCCCCAAATTATAATTCAAAATCTAACCACTCTTCTTCAACCAACTTAAAATCTCCCATCTACAGTTACTTCAGCACATACTGTATTTACACTGAAACTTCCATCAACAATTTTTCAAACATCACCATTTGGGGCGTTATCGGAGTCTGGCAACCCTGGCAGAAAGAGTGTGGGCGTGACCAGCGTGGTGTTCTCCCATTGGCTCACCGTTTTCCCGGACCCGGTCTGGGCGCAGGCCATGAGGTCGCGGCCCGCGGCGATGATGGGGATGCCGTGCTTCTGGACGGGCGTGGGCTTGGCGTAGCCCGACCTGCTAACGTTCCGGCCCAGGGTTTCACACAGACCGGCCTCTTCAAACGTCTGCGGGGACCGGGAGGGAGGAGAGCGCATCAGACAGACACACACACACACACACACACACACGGCCTCTTCAAACGTCTGCGGGGGCCGGGAGGGAGGAGAGACGACATCGAGACACACAAAAAAAACCACACAGCACAGGATGGCAACGCGCGGGGGGTGGGGGGAGCACAGCAAGCGAAGGAGACCGCAGGAGCCCAGACCTTCAGGTGATACCTGGGTATCACCTACAGTCCCTCACATTTAAGGCTACCGTGTAATTGTTGCACTGCAGTTGCATGGTATTCTAAACAATGATAATCAGGATGCAATGAAGAGGCCAATAAATAAAATGTATTTTTGTTATTATCATCACTACATGTAAATTCTGGCCACTCCCCTTTCCGTGTGATGGACAGCCCGCTCACCACAATGGCCTGGGGTGGGTTGCTGCCGCTGACGTCCACTAAGATCTCGTCGTACTTGTCGAAGTTGATCCCGGTCTCGTAGTGAGCGAAAATTGACTCCTCCTCTTCAGGGGGTGGGGGAGGGACATAGACCACCTTGGGACCTGAAGAAGCGAGAGACAGTGAGACCCCACATACAGACCATCAGTCATCAGAGTTTATATTGGTTGCCATAAAATCTCAAAAATACTGTACTACTTACTAACTGAGGCATGAACATTTAACCAAAGTGCTTTAAGCAAAATTGACCTACCACCATCCTCAGCTTCGCCTTTCCCTTCATCGTTAAAGGACGGCCCTAAGAGACAAACAAAGTTAACATCTGCACAAGGTTCCAGTTTTCAAAAGATTTGCAGCACGAGCCATACTGAACCTCTGGAGAACACTTCTTCATCCTGTCCTCTGTAACCTGAAAGAAGGAGTAGCAGAGGTTTGTAGAAATCCCTAACTGAAAAGAATTGTTTGACAGAGCAACAAGATATGCATTAATTCAATTATAGTTAATGCGAAAGTATTTCAATTATTAAAAAAGTCAGAAAACCAGAAAAGCACACCCACTTCCAAAACATTTTTTTAAAAACTTCCTACACTCAGTAATTTGAAAAACTCATTTTCCCAGCCAGTCTTGAGGCACTTTACCTCCACCACCAGCAAATCCTCCTCTTCTACCTCCTCTTCTTCCTCCTCCTCCTCGGTCATCACGATCTAAAACAAAGAGAAGCTTTTCACGATCCAGTTTCCCATCTGTTAATTAGAGAAGCAAAATAGCCTGGTCTACTTGAGATCTGTCATCTTCAATGATGAGCTCATAGCCTTCTTTCAAGATGAAACTTGAAATATTGTTTCAATGGCTGCCACCTGGTGGCTGAATTGCAACAATACAGTAGCTCCTGGTGCATTTTTATGTTCCAACACTTCTCCTTAATTTGTATTTCTCTGCACTACCTTTTGTTACACATATACCTTTTAACAGATTCTTCCATTTGGAGGAAGATTTTTCTCAATAAATTGGTATAAATTAGTCATTTTTAAAAAGAAATACACAGGGGATATAAATAACAGACAGGAAATTGATTTATTGGCAACATTTGCAATTAATGATTCAATGAATCCAGAGATATTTCCCTCATCCGTAACCCGTCTGTGCTACTGCTGTTCAAGGTTGCTTTGAGAACATGCTGACACAGTGCTTGTCATGCCAAGAAGTGAGGTATCCATTTGCCATACTTAAATATGATCTTTCGCTGTAATTAAATGTATATAGCTTTATGTTGCACTTAAGTGAACTTTATCAAGGTGAGGAAAATGTCATACAGCCTCATAGTAATCAAATGTAAAGGATGTGCCTCTTGAAATACTAAAACCCCAGAGCAAGCTAAGCCCTATATCCTAGACATCGGTAGTTTGGCTCTTTGGTTAAAGATACACCATTAGCTGAGTGACTGGGAGTCAACTGTGCCAAAGGTTTCTCAGGTTAGCAGTGAATTAGCACCTGCTACTAGTGTGGATGCTGTGGTGAAGACCAGTCAATGAGAGCTGAGAGTTTCCTCAGTTCTGTCTCCTGAGTAGTGTGTGGAGCCCCTGGCTCATGGTTAAAAGTATCTGAGTGCATTTTCTTCCACTGCACTGCTTCTGGGGCAAATGTGAATGGTGCAGCTGCGACACGAGGATCCAAAATGGATTCATAATGGGGGAGGGGGGCCCACGTTCAATTACCCTGACTGAAGCCCCCTCGACCCCCGCGGCCACCTCTTCCTCCGAACCCGCCACCGAACCCTGTAGACCAGACATGAACGTTACCGTTAAAAACAATGCATCGCCACAGCACATTTACAGCACGTCACACACAACACTGACAGACATCGTACTGGCCATCTGAGATAACCATTCTGTTTCACAAGAGACATCTAAAGGAAAGGCTCAGCTGCAGACCCAGTCACTGATGATGTGCTCAGCCATGTCACACATAATAAATGCTTCACACAAACTCTCAATTCTTAAAACTTGTACACCAGAACATAAAAGATGGTTAAAGGGTGAAGTCACAAAAATGTAAGATTATAATTTTATCCAACCTTACACTGTAAAAAGACTGCAGAGTGAAACACGATGGTCTGATGTATCGAAATCTTCCCTTATTTCCAGGGTTCCCCTCCTCTAATGTGTGGACAATAAAGGGGCACTTTTTATTAAGTACCTGTAAATCAGCCCTTGGTCAGGCCCCTTGCGTCTGTCAGTTAGACACCCAGGGCGCCCCAAAACCAACACCCCTAAAATGAACACTCCCAAAACTAACACTCTCTAAACCAACACTCCCAGGGCCATAATTTCCCCAGCGGTGGGAAGGAATGAGCGCAGGGAAGCAGACCCCTACACCCAGACGTCTGGGCACCAGGGTGGCAGTCGCTGGGAGATCCAGACAGCAATCCTGAGGAAGCTCACGCCATTTCCTCTACCGACTGTGAACACGTCCACGAGCGACTGATGGATGTTCCACACAGAACCGACTGCGTGTCTCGCCCCGCAGTTCAGGACACAGTTCTCTCGCCGAGACTCTTTATGACTTCACTCTCAATGCAAAAGGGCTTGATGCCAACCTAACTGGACGCAACTCGGCAATGGTTTTGAAAAAGAAAAAAAGGAGGAAATTCCCTACCCCCCCAGCCGAGGACTTAATACTCTCCTAAAAGACCTGAACCATCAGTACTGTTCAACAGCTGCCTGTTCATGGTGTCCAGAGACAGGAAACAGGACAGACCAGGATTTAAATTAATTTTCAGTAAGAATACCCTACGGTTAGGATACCCTGATCTGCAAACGTAGCGATCACAAGAACCTTTACAACCAACGTGCTATTGACATTCTTTAGTCATTTTCTATGTGAACGTTCAGCTAAAGCCAACAGACAACATACATTCATACCATCGTTCCCGTTATCATCATTCCCTGTAAAAGAAAAAAGCCGTTAGTGACACTTGCACAAAGATCATATAATTTTCATTTTATTCCCAACTAAAAACCCACATGCATCCAAAGATCCTCCACTTAGAACTCACACTGAGCAAATTCTGACATTTTCAACAACATACCTGAGGAATATGAGCTGTTGTATCCTCTTCCTCCTCCTCCTCCCCTCATACCCCTTCCGCCTGTGCAAGAACACGCACACGCTCACAAACGTGAAAAGTGACACTGAAGTGACATGAACCTCAACAAAAGTCAGGAATTAATCTTGACCAGAACAGGGGAAAATGCATTTTAAAGCCACGTCTGAAATGCTCCCACCTCGCCCACCACCTCTTCCTCCAAAACCACCCCCTGCAGTGCTCCACGAGTCGCCCACACTGTCTGGGGGAGAAAAAAAATTCTATTTGACCACAGGTTGAATTGGCTCTTTTCTCATTGGCCAAGAATTTCATTTCCAGCAAATCGTATCAGTTTACGCAAAAAATAAATAAATGAATAATAAATACATTTCCATTTAATGATAATGTGATACTACCGCCCAGGCTACTTAGCCATAATCAGCATGCAGATACCTTCAGTGTTTCCATTGCCGTCACATTCTGTGTTGGGAGAAAGGATGGGGGGGGGACGACGACAAAATATTCCAATCGGCTTACTTCATAGCACTGCATTACAAACGACGAGTAAACTAACCACATTTTAACTTAAAGGAAAGTATAGGCTAGTTGTGATTTATTTGGGAGCATAGATGCTCACCTCCACCCCCCTTGCTTCCTCCAAAGACACCTCCTCCACTGTTCCAGGAGTGGCTGTCATGATCTAAACACAAGAAAGGCTTTGTTAAAAACCTGCACCCACGCATTCATCTGCGTCTTAATGAGTGACAGGTCGAGCACAGGAAGAACTACAGTAAGTAGGCGACTGCACTGGCACACAATGTCACGTATTTCAAAACCGCCATTACTAAAACAAAAGCTGTGTCAATCATAACATTGATTTTAAGAACTTTTTAAAACTTGTTTTAACTTGCCACCCTGATTACAATCATTAATTCATCTTGACTGAAACCAGAAAACTGAATTCCATGTAGTCTTATTAACACACACACACACAACCTTTGACTCAAAGGAGCTTTTTATAGGCAGAGGTCACTGTAACCCCTAGAGACCTTTCTAAATCGGTACATTAAACACAAACTTAATACCAGCTGAACACCACAGTGCCCAAGAGAGGAAGATAAGAGGGTTAAAACATGCTCATAGTGAATCATACCTGTGGAACCCTTGAATCTGCCTCCCCTTGACACTTAGCCGAAGGTAAGACACAGCAGAACCACAGAAGATTAAGATCGCCAGCAACGTCCATTACAGTATGCAGGCACGGGTCAAAGACTTAATAAAACACGTGAAGTATTTTACCCTAAAAGTAAGTATTGGGGAAAACTGTACAAAACGTAAGAAATGGCAACATGCACGTGCTCACCGTTGCCTTGGCCACGCCCTCTAAACCCCCCGAACCCACTGTTCCAGGAGCTGCCGGCATCATCTGAACACAAGAAAGACATTCTTGACCCCCGGGAAACAGCGATCGGCAAAACACCGAAGAGTAAAAGACGAGTGAGTGGCACGAGGTTGAGTCAAGGCCATTGATTCAGGCTCACGCATCACAGATCCTTACAACGGCTCGAGTCTACAGGAGACTGCTGTCTACAAATGGGACACACAAAGTGCTAATGTACAAGAAAAAGACTAGAAAAAATTAGGCAAACGCAAAAATGTACTCACCTCTACCCTCATCTCTCCCTCCAAACCCCCCTCCACTGCTGTCCCAGGAGCTGCCTCCGTCGTCTAAACGTGATGGAAAGTTACGGTATTCTTACATTTGTATTCATTCAGGAAAGAAGAATAACTGAAATCCTGAAAAAGGGGTACTGTACAAGCCCTTGAGCTAATTAGGATAAACATCAGGATGTTTGGCTTCTTACACTTTCACCCTGACCTTGAGGCAAGGGGAAGGCAAGTTTCACTGTATGTCATTGTAAAACTGAACCAGAACTGAAGACTAAAGGACAAAGGATCAGTGTGAATAAATTCAAATTTCAAAGAATATTTTGAAAATGAACTCACCCCTGCCTCCATAGCTCCCTCCAAATCCACCTCGTCCGCTGTTCCACGAGCTCTCTTCATTATCTAAACGCCACACAGACTTTATTTAGCTTATTCAATAAGTTCACTTTGTCTCAATGAGTGACAGATTGAACACAATGAGAACTGTAATATCTTTCAACTATCGTGCACTGTTGCACTGGAACACAATGCATAAATTTCAAAACTGCAATAAAATGTTCTGTAATGGCTTCATCGATTATCATAATGACTAACTACAACAAACAATAACCAAAATAATAATAATAATAACTCCTGGTCAACAGAAATTCATGACTGTGTCTGTGTGTATTTTCTCAACAGCTGAAAATGCTTCTCCACTTCTTTGTCAAACTGCAGTCAGACGTTTTCACCAAGGACATAGTCTGCAGCTGTAGTTCATGCTTATCAGAATGTCAGATCAGATAAACGACTGGGCTCACTAAATAAGAGCAGCACTGTTTCACACCGGGGACGGGAACTAAATGCTTCCGTCCAGCATCTCATTCACATGCAACGTGAGCTGCAATAGTAAAACACACTGAGCTCAACTGGATTGGAAGACTGGAACTCTTTACATTTAAAACAGCAAGGAACACAAAAAATGGACTTCAAATCCTTAAATGAGTAGCTCCAGTTAAGCCCAAAATTATTCATACCCATGCCAAATTTTGAGTTATAGTGAATTTTTATTTGACTAATAGGTTTCTTCTGGCTGGAAATGACATAATATATCCTACCATTATGACTTCCATAACCTTCATTTTGCTGGCCTTCTCCGTAACAACTGCTTCCAAATGCTGAGGGAGAGAGTTAAATTAGCCACTGTGATCACCCCAGTCTCTCTCAAATCATTCAAGGATATCACAACATAGCACATCCACTGATTTGAACTCCTATCCTTAGCTAATTATGGCAAGCATTTTTACTTTGCATCCTTAATAAAATTGATGTACTCACCCTTAGTTTCTGTGCTGCTGCTTTCTGGATTGTCCTCCAAAAAATAATAAATATATAAATCTCAACACCCTCTAGAAAAGGACTGCACTCCAAATACAACAGCATTCATTTTATAGACATAATATGAACACAATCTGCAATACATAAAGGAATAAAGACTAAATCAAACTTTGTACTGATCGATGCTTCCCCAGAACACAGCCCACATGCCCTTGACCTGTAACAAGGTGAGTAATTGTGAACAGGCAGCTGCATTAACAGACAGAGGGTCAGACCTTACCAGCTCCTGCTCCCAGTCCTCCATGTTTTACACGCTGCTGTGAACACACGGACTCACATTAGCCCCGCAGATACAACGCTTCACAACAACAAAACAACGCGCTCACGACTTATAACCAAAACTGAGAAATAACTGAGGATGTAAAAGATACTGAAAATTGCCAAGAGAGAAAGACATGAATCAGAGCACAAGGCCTTACCAGAAACCACCCAGATGTCCAGCACAAAGCCGTGGACACCTGCTTTTAAACTGGCTCGAAAAACGGAAACCCCCCATTTAGGTCCACTAGCAATTTATATCTCAAATCAGGTGTAAACTCATGGGGGATTTTTTATCACCGAGAAATTTAATTATGAATGGGAAGGTCATACAGTTACCCACCAAATAGCCTGAGATGGACATAAAGATTGCAAGACAGTGTATCAAAGAGGTTTTTTTTATGGCACTAACATTCCTGTATAGACTAATGAATTATTTTTTCAGAAGTAGACGCCAGGGCAGATCGGCTTTGTTTATTTTAGGCCTCAACAGAGACCTTTAATTACCAAGGATTTCCATTGCTTGTTTGGGAGAGAGGCATATTTGCTGGCAGTAACATTTTACACAACAGCCACTTATTTAAAATGGAATGCTGCTATACGAAAAACAACTGTAATATTTAAACATGACTTCAAACATTTTATCCAACTACCTTAACTAGCCGGTGCTAACTAGCCACAGACTTAAATTAACCAGCAAGTAATTTAGCCATCAAGATTATTTTTAATCTAATTTTAATCAGAAATAAAATGCTCATATCAAGGATAAATGTTGTCACAGAGAAAAGAACAAGCAATACCCATGAACTGAACCGCATTCAAAAGTGCCAATGAGCAAGTCAGTTAGCATCTGCAGCTACCTGAATACACTACCTAACGGCAATCCCACAACGTCAAGGAAAACATGAACAAGCTATTTAGCTGCACACTCTGGCCAGGTGGTTGGTAACGTTAGTTACGAGTTAGCTAACTCTAGTTAACAAGCTGGAATATCGCCAATTGTAGTACGTGTAAATTGGAAATAACTGATTAAGTTTGCACTAAAATGTAATATCACACACTGTCCATTGCGCAAAAACTGAGTAGTGTCACAAAACCCTACCTTTCCAGACCTACCAGGCCCCAATTACCTCCTGAAAAAAAATCCACCTCTGCAGGACGCCAAATTAGCAGCGGGAAGTAATCACGTGGTATAGGTCAAATTAGGAAATATTCAGAATAACGGCGTGCTGGCCTACGACTGGGTTAGAAATATTTCTAGGGAAACTGCGGTTTTTGAAGATAGAGCACAAAATCAAGGTGAAAGAAACATGATGTTCTCAATTAAAAAGTAAACGTATACAGTTCTGTGGTATAGAGGTTTAAACTTCAGCTAAATTCACTGCAGTTGACCCATGGAGTGCTGTGTCTTCAGCATCCAATGCTGTCAAACAACAGCAACAACAAGAAATAAATTAATCCAGTGTATCAGAAAACAAACAAAAACTGGCAACACTGAAAGCTATTTGAATACTGACACTGCACAATGAGATATTTTGGCTTTATTTCTTGAGAACATTGCCACAGGAAGAGCTGTGAAGACAGATAAACGAGGCAGGAACAGAATAGGGATGTGTGGTTTTTTGCTCAACATTTGAGATAAGCAGTGACGAGCATGTTTTCTGAATGGAAAAGGTGACTCATGGTACCCACTGCTCATAATCCAATAAAGTATAATTACTTATTTTGAGGCCAGGAAAATAAATGGAAAGTTAAACAGATGAAAAGTTCACACAAACAGGTCACACACAATAACATATCATCGTGAACACTTGTCATAGGCTGCACAGCTCAGATACCCTTGGCCTTCTTCAGTAAACTGGACAGAAGTTTCAAACTGTGCCGGGTTTTCAGTGCAAGTCAATGACACTGATTGCACAGGTAGGCTACAATAATATGTCGCCAAAATGTCAGTTGGGAGTATAGCCTATTTCAGATTTAATGTACACACTACTTAATGTAATCTTGTGATGTAAATTAATTTTAATATTCACAACTTTCTGTCATTTAAACTCAAAGAAATTATTACGTACTGCTTTGTGGCCGCTTAAACACAAATTCTGTGTTCTAGAATGCAATTTTAAAGATTCATTAAACTATGGCTTTGCATTACAAATGCTCATACCCACAGTTACCCAGTCAGGTGGTTTATGCAACAGAGGGTGATATCACCCCCTCAGTTACATTGTAATTGGTCCTCTCAATAGGGGACATTGGTCTTTAGTTCAGCAAGCTAATTATATGTGTCAAGCCAAGAAGATAACAAAGTGTCTCTATCGCAGACTTAAAGTGTTATTTATTTACTCTTATTCATGGAATGGACAACAGCAGCCAGTGTGTTACTAAAACAATTTAAATAAAGAGATTTTGCAACCCTATTAAATGTAGTGAGTAGTGACCCACTCAAAGACCATGAACATCATGACAATTAAAATGTCCTTAGATACCAAGCTATAGGACTTATAAACTAGTTCCAAATTTAATTCACCGTCATAGTTAAAAGTGGGAAATTATATATATTATTTCATTTTAAGTTTGTAATTCCAGTCTCGATATTATTCCATTAGTCATCTAACATTTTTATTCTCGATAATCACGTTCCACTTGTTATTAGTCTTCTTTTTCACAAGAGGGCGTATATATGCTTTCACACTTAATATGACAGTGATTTTGCAAGCATCGCCACAGACAGGCGCCGCACAGATTAACAGATTTGTACGTAAATTGGATAGGTTAGTTCTTGCACAAACAATAATGTCACAAGATCCATGTACTATAAAATTTGGTGGATGTGCACATATCCTTCTCTAAACGGATGTAAGCAGAAAACCTCCCTAGCGAGTTTTCCGAGATAATCTCCGGCTAGTGCCTCGCTAGTGCAGTGAGCAAATGCCAGTGCAGTGACGACTGGGGGAGGAGAGCGTAGAGGCAGGCGGCCATTACATAGCTGAGTTCCCCTGGAAGGTCGGAGGGAGAAGGGAGGCAGCTTGTGTGGTTCTTGCGGCGTCCCTCTGTGATACACCCGCTGGACCGGTGTGTTCTTCCGAGTACCACACTAGCTAGCTAGCTAATTTTACTACGGTTATTGAAAGGCTCGGGCCCGCTTTTTTAGCGTGATACCTTCTCTGACTTGGGAACGTCAGTGTAGGCATAGGCAATCTGCAAAGTACTTGAAGGAGTAAAATTAACGTTAAAAATCTAGCTAACGAAAGCTAGCTAGTACAGCAGATATAACCACCTTATTACGATAATTCAAAATTGGTGTGTGTTTCAAAATGGACGAAAAATCTTTTACGAAGGAACTGGACCAATGGGTCGAACAGCTGAATGAATGTAAGCAGTTGACGGAGAACCAAGTGAGGACGCTTTGCGAAAAGGTAGGTCTAAGCTAGCTAGCTAGCCTAGCTAACTACGCCTGTGCTGTTCATGGTTGCTGGCTACTTGATTAGTCTAACGTTAGCAGAGCTAGGTAGCAATTATGACAAACTGTGATGACCATGCCTTGCTATCCATCGGATTCAACGCGTTTCGACAGATATGGCTATCGTAACAGCCCAGCCAATTAGCACTGTGTTTTGTATCAGCCAGCGGATCTGGTGCCTACTAGACTAGTTTACATTAGCGGGCCAGCTTGATGGCTAGCTTGCTAACATTAATTGGCTAGGTAGCATGTACCTTGCTAGGCTAGCTATATTTGCCAAAATGTTGCCTATCCTTACGTTGCTGATGTGTTAAAGCTGTCACATGAACATTAGCTAGAGCTATCTAATGCTAGCCATATAACCGGATTACCAGTGCTAACTAGACTCTAGCGTTGTCTTAATAGATGGTTGTGTTCATGATTTTTCTAATTGGCAATTTAATTAGTCTTGTATAATGTAATAGGTAGGCTAGTCTTAGATAGCTAAACAATTGATCTATTTCCGAGTTTCCAAGGCAGAATTGCAGAACAAGCGGCTGCATAACAAATGACGTTAGCCAATGGGCTATCACTGTTTTTACGATCAAAACAAAAACAAACTACATAACAACTCTATTCGCTACTAGCCATGCAACTTAGCATTTTTAGTAATAGCGAGGTCGGAGTATAAACGATGAACCTTTCTAAAGGCTGGCTCAGGGGAACACAAAACATACGGGGAGCTTCCAAATAGTTATGATGCAAATCTGACTTTTCATTGAAACGATTGTCTTTAATGCGTGCATTGTAGTCATATTCACAAGTGTCAGACAAAATTGTTTCAAAATATTGTGTGGATTCTGTTTTGATAAATGCCAAAAATGGCATTTCTAAGTGCATAGCTACTTGTTTTTGCGATAATTTGCTGTTTCTCAGCGGAGATAAAAAAATATATATAAAAGGAATCTTGTTAAATTAATGCCTTTGTATTTAAATACACACAGATGAGATGGCTATCACCAACTTCACATGAAAATAAGATCCCATCACATGGAAATTTCAACATAGACTTTCCAAATAGAAGAATATCACCTACCAAAGTAGTTTGTTTGGAAGTGAAACTTGCCAAAACAGCTGATTCATATTGTTTATGTAACATGCAGTATCCGTGACCATTGTCCCTTTGCTGTATTTATATGATTTCAAGTGCTAACCTATATTTTTCTTCACTAGGCCTAAGTATGTTTCTCCAATCTGAATCATTTAATTTATTTTGAGGTAACAGCACAGTAGAATTATAATCACAGTCTGAAAGTGATTATAAACTCAAAAAATAAACTGACTGGTATGCAGAAGTTCAGAACCATTGCTATAGTCGGTTAGAATTAAAAAATGCAGTGCTCTAAGCGCGTTTTGGGTGTACGAGCGCCGCCTCACGCTGTGTGGGTTATTGAAACTCTTCTGCGGTTCTCTGGTTGTTCGATAGCAACCCAGTTGATGGTGTGTACTTGACTGGAAACGAAATGGTCGTCTGGTAACTTGTGGCGTTCTCTCAGTGAAACTGAAATGTGCTGGAAATGTAACATAGCAACATCAAAGTAACGTCAATGTAACATCACATGCAAACAATGATTAATGTCTGCTTAACTTGAATGAGAGACGGGAAGAAAAGCCGTCTTTGATCTGTGACTGAAAATAAACTCGCGCATTGAAAGGAGTCTCTAACGATTCAGCTCTTTGGCTGTAACCACACTCCCGCAAAACACATTCATCTAAATCAGCCCGGTTGTTTGAAAGGTTGATATTCTAGTGGCGGAAATACAATGAATAACACTCATTGTATTCCTGTGTCTGTCTTATGTTGATGTACCTTTCATAATTCAGGCCTGATGTGTTCCTGGATAAGCTTTTTATTGTAGTGTAGTATGCAGTAATTGAGATGTACCATCCTCATCCTTCTGTTTCCCATTTCCCATATTATTTGCCCTACTTGTCCTTTTTGTAGTTTCACAAGAATTTATTTATGTTTTTTTGGTTCACAAATAACAGCAAATAACTGTTAAATTTTCCTATATGAAATATCAATATCACGGAAAAAATCTTAAATAAGCCAGTGGGTGCTAGACATAATTGCACACCAGATCATCTAGCCTATATTTAGTGAGTAACCTGGCAACCTCAAAATGTCTGCATTATAATCTGCTGGTGATAAGAAATTGTCAGTAATGTCATGTGCCTTAGTTTATAGCACGTTGCTATAGCAAATTCACTGACCTTATCAGACAAACTAAAGGCTTTCATTTTTGTTTTAGGAAACCTCTATGTGGATTGCTTTTTGGATAGCTTACATATGGCAAATTGTATAAAAATCACTCATCCTCACTTGTCTTGAATTTTCAGTGTTTTTGGCAAGAAAGATTTGTTGGAAGGGGTGCTGCTGTGCCAGTCCCGCAATATGATCCTGAGTGTGTGTGTGTGTGTGTGTGTATACGCGCCTGTATCCGAAAGTGTAATGTTCTGTTTTACACATTAAGTTTTACACAGCCCACAATTCAGGACTTAATTGCCCATCTGCAAATTTCAGCTGGCATCTCCCATAATGCTGTGTTTTTATCCAGCTTATGCCTGTTCGGCTACGGTGCAAGTCGGCATTACTCAACATAGCTGTTACGTTAGTAAAGGTAGTACGAAAAAAGATAGTAAACAATTAAATAATGCTGCCTAATATTTGAGACAGAGCAGCTGCGTAAACTAATGTATTGTGATTTGTGTTGTGGTAATGTGTTTTTAAAGCACAAAAATGCACTCTAACCAGAGAGAGAATATTCCATTTGTTGTATTCCTATAGTACTGTAACCTACTCAATCAGTTTCTGTGCCCGGTGTTATATGGTCAGATGATAAGCCTGTTATGTGTGGTTGACTGTAAATCACCAGACCGCGTCCATTGCAAATTACAGAACTTCAGTTGACCCCAGGTCTGGTCGCAGAAGCCAATGCTGTAAATTGACCCATCTTTACCTCCACCACAGGCCAAAGAGATTCTGACCAAGGAGTCGAACGTGCAGGAAGTCCGCTGTCCCGTCACGGTCTGCGGAGATGTCCACGGCCAGTTCCACGACCTCATGGAGCTCTTCAGGATCGGGGGAAAGTCGCCCGACACCAACTACCTGTTCATGGGCGACTACGTAGACAGAGGCTACTACTCAGTGGAGACCGTCACACTTCTTGTAGCGTTAAAGGTAGGTTCAGCAACATGAAAAACAAGGTCCTCAGAGGGGGGGAAAATAGCTTGGGAAAGCAAGGGTCTTGTTTTCTCATTCTGAGTGCATCATGTCGAGAGTGCTTGTCGCTTGATTTGTCTCCCTGTTGGTTGGATAATGCAGAGCAGTGTGGTTGTCTGGACCTCTTGGCTCTTGGTTGTCATCACGACCAGGCAAAGGCCAAACGTGTTACCTGAATCTAAATCCTATCAGGCGAGAGTATTTCCTTTCTTGCTGCCAGCATTATGTATTCTGTCTCCGCTTTGCAGAAAAAAAAAGTCTGCCGTTATCTGTTTTTGAGAGCATAACCAGATTGTAAGACTTCAACAGAAAAGCTAAAATGTCATCACTGTTTCCATAGTGTTACTGCAGCGCCATAGTAACAGTCCCCTCATGTCATAATCGTACGAGATCAAATTGGAGCGGTTCCTTTTCCTGGCGAGGCGTGAGGGGAACGCGGGCCGTCGGCGTCTCTGTCTGCGGAGCTCCCGAGGCGATGATGTCACGCCAGGCGTTTAACCCCTTCTGCTCCTCCAGGTGCGTTACCCAGAGCGCATCACCATTTTGAGAGGCAACCACGAGAGCCGGCAGATCACGCAGGTGTACGGCTTCTACGACGAGTGCCTGAGGAAGTACGGCAACGCCAACGTGTGGAAGTACTTCACCGACCTCTTCGACTATCTCCCGCTGACCGCGCTGGTAGACGGACAGGTGAGGCCTCTGGTGCTTTGACATCCAGTTAAAACCAGATTGAAATTTTTTTTAAAAATCAGTTGAAATCTCTCTCTCTTGCACTGAATATCTCATTCTTTGCTGAGATTAGAAGGCTCTACACACATTTTTAACAAATGAAACTGCAAGAATGCCGTAACACATTTTGTGTCCAGATGGATAGATCCCCAGGTCTGTGGACAGAAGGCATCCTAGCAGATGGAGTCCCTGTTTTTGTCTCTCTGTGTAGGATGTGTAGGAAGTATTGACTGAAAAAAGCCTTTGAATGAAAATTCATTGGATGCCTATTTTGTCAGTTAGAGTTTAGAATGAAAGACCCTCTGGTAAGATTCTTCTGCACTTTTGGAAGTGGTTATCTCAGAGTCCAGTGTGTGTTAATGTTACAAGTGCATAACAATCAGAAACAGTTTTTGGTCATTTGATTGGCCATCGTCAATCTTACAGAGTAGCCGTGGTATGTTGTTACTCTAAATCGCCATTTGACAATCAACTTTCCTTTAACTCACTTATAATTTCAGACCAGTCTCTGTAAAGCATCATGTAACTGACCAACGAGAGAAATTTGAAAATGGTAACCAATGTGACCAGTGACCAATCATCTGTTCCCTGACCAGATCTTCTGCCTGCATGGAGGCCTTTCGCCCTCAATAGACACACTGGATCACATCCGGGCCCTGGACCGCCTGCAGGAAGTTCCACATGAGGTCAGTCATCGTGCAGGAGCAGATCCGTTCAGCCATCCTCATCCTCATTTTTCACAAGCTTATCTTTTAGTTAAAACAGATTTTAAAAAAGGAAACCTCATCTGGCAGTTTGTGAAACACCATTATCTCTGTGGAGTGTTATTTCAGTATAATTGCCATTCGTCTAACGCTGACTCACCTTTACCTTGTGTATTTATTCTAATGAATGATTCAGGTCTGTAAGACACCTACAGTAACACGTTCCTCTGATACAAAATGTAGGTCATTATTTAAAATATTATTACTCACAGAACATTCAGATTTGGTGCATCTGTCACAATATAATACACACAGGCTTCCCACAGGGGAATGTAATTTCTAGTGCTGTGGGAAGTGCTTGAGCTTTTAATAAAGTGCCTGAAAGTGTTTGGATTTTTTAGCTTTCGTTGGTGTTATAATCATAAACTGTTGAAACGAATTGAACATTTCAGCAATTCATCAGCTGTTAGGCGGTGGAGCGTTCTGGATAATGGTCCTTGAAAAGCTCTTGAATTTTATTTTTTAAAAGGTGTGGGAACAGTGCACATATTTGGACCATCCAGTTCAAAGCATTGTCAGAAAAATGGCATCAAACCAGAGAGTGTACAAGAGAAGGCTAAAATGCTGGATGTAGCTTTAAAAAGATGACATCAGATTAAGAATAGTAGTTTAGAGAGTAGAATAGCCAAATAGCTATAATTCTCTACAGTGGATATTGAGCTGTATGTCATTAGCATAGCCTACGTGCCTACATGCACTCATGCGTCTGGTCCTAGTTTCACCCCGAGCACACAGACAAAGCGCGCTGAACCAGAATTCCAGCTCTAGTTCCTCCTACCTGTTCCTTGTTTCTGGTTGCTGCTGTTTAAGTTGTGACAACAGTAGAGCCCAGTGCTTTCACTTGCACTTTGTCTGTTGACTCCGCCAGCCCTTCCGTCAGCACCACCGTGATGAATGGTGACGACCCACCAGGACCCCCCCCCCCCCCCCCAAACATTCTTTCCATGCTAGTGTAACTGCAGGTCAGATTCTGAATTCAGTCTTTCAGGGAATTAAATTAACAAAAATTAAAGATAAGAGTTATTAAACCACACATTCTGAAGAAAAATGAAAATCCTGAGAATGACGTATCCTGCACTTAAAGGATAAAAAATAACAGAAGCTGTAATAGTCCACCTTAAGGAGAGTACATAGTTTCTGTAGTAAAAAAATAAATAAATATATGATATTGGTGCCCAATAGCATTCAATGAATGTATTCAAAGAAGTATTCAATGTGATGGATTTACGTGTTTTGTGATATGTTGTGTCCCTTTGTATTACAGGCTAAAACACATTGTATTGCAACAAAGTGCTTTAAATAAACAAGCTTGCCCATAGCTCATTCATGCCAAACCGAAAGCCACCATCCAGCCTGAATAAGGCTTGGGACAAATCACTGTCCTTTACAGTATATCTGACACAACAACGCACATTCTTCTGTTTATCGTTTGCAGTTCATTTGCAACAAAAAACAAAAAACACACACACACACTTTAACGGACAGCAAAACTGCAATCATCATCACAGTGGAGAGTGCAAACACGAGCGTGCAGGTCAAACCCCACGCTTCCCTCCCTGAAAATCACAGATGTTTCAGTGATTGCAGGGAGGGAAAAGTGGTGCTCGGGGGTGTTTTCTGAATGCATCTCAAATGAAGGCCTATTTAGTGGGATGATTTAAATTTAACGCTCCACCATTTGCACGTGCTTATTTTTGAGCCGGGTTTCCGCCCATGCAAAGCCTGGTTTTTTAGAGTTCCTGCTTTCTTTTTCTTTTCTGTTTTGATTGCGAACGCAGAAAGTGCTGCCTCTACCCTTTCTGCTGCAGTGTTTACGTGGTGGCTGAACCAGCCCTTAATTTGCACCCTCCTGTTTTCGATTTGGGTCAGTGGTTGAAGTACAGTACAGGATTGTACATGTTGAGTTGGGAGGGGACGGCTCAGGATTATGAGTGGTCATGACCAGCCCGACACAGTAAACTGGGCGGGGCTTCTGAGCTGACAGACTGGTCACCTGTAATCGACTCGGTCTGTAGTTCTCCTTTGGGCAGGCAGAAGTTCATCAGGAACCTGATTGACAGCTTACTTGTGTGGCTTTGTGAAATTTGATGTTAATATTTAGAATTAACAATCCTGCTGTGGCAAACCTAATATAAGCAGGTTATAAGCATAACCAATTTACAAAAGAAAAAAAACCTTTATTTCCATGTCTTGATGCTTTCAGGGTGTATTTCCATACCTCATTGCTAATTGCCCGTGTCCCAGCTGTAACATTCACTAAAAATACCTTTGCTAAAATTGCAGACCTATTCATAGACCCTGCTGGCTAATTACCAGCCTTTTCCTGGAGTTCACACAGCCTGATATAGCGGTGCGAATCCTTTTTTACGAGCATGTTGTTGTCGAGAGAACCTCAGTGGCTTTCAAAGGCTCCATTTTAGAACGCGTTTCGAGAGGCTCCTGCTGCGGGTTCGAGTCTGAGCGGGCTCGAGAGGCTCCTGCTGCGGGTTCGATTCTGAGCAGGCTTCAGAGGCTCATGCTGTGGGTTCGAGTCTGAGCGAGCGTTCTCCTCTGTTCCAGGGCCCGATGTGTGACCTCCTGTGGTCGGACCCGGACGACCGCGGCGGCTGGGGGATCTCGCCGAGGGGCGCCGGCTACACCTTCGGACAGGACATCTCCGAAACCTTCAACCACGCCAACGGGCTCACCCTGGTGTCCCGCGCCCATCAGCTGGTCATGGAGGTGCGTCCGGTCCCCTCTGTCTGCCCCCCCCCCCCCCCCCCCCCGATGGTGATGGGTGAAGCTCGCTAAAGGAGATTAGCTCTAGTGCTGGGGCAGATGCTCAGCAGTGTGGTCTGTGTCTGTGCTGTTGCCTGAGAAAGATAATGGTATAATTAAAAGGTTTCCAACATCCTTGCATCTCATAAAGAATATAAAATTCACCCACGTGTAGCTGAGGAGCTCTTCTGTTCTTAATTGGTACATTAATTCGCTATGGTGAGAAGTTTTATCACATATATTGCAGCTTAGTTATTTTATTATATTTTTCATGGTTTCTGAAAGCCATTGACTGTAATAAGTCATAATTAGTGCTTGTTTTTCTCCCCAAAATCTGAAATATTCATAATTCTTTTTTTTTTTTTTTTTTTTTTTTTAAGTAAGAAAAAACTTTAGTAAAATGGCGTTGCCTGTTGCAACTGGTGGAGACAGTCAGTGATCAGCCACCCAAAGGGCGATGCGAGTTTAAACGAGCTGGTCGTTCGTTCCCCGTTCGACTCGCTGTACTCAGTGAATCACATCCGTGTGCCAAACAGAACGACTCGCCACGGTTGGCCGACAGGTTTCCTTTGAAAGCTGAACCAATCGGAAGCGTTGCCAGAACACGCAGGGGCAGGGGAGTCATCTGGCGTCGGCTCCGTGGGACGCAGAGCGCCCCCTGCTGTCTGCTCCGCGGGGGCTCGCTGTTTAACAGGAATAAATCACTCAGGAGGGCTGTTTGCTGAGGTTTATTTATAGTGCGCCTGTCTCCACCCTCGAGTTCGTGGAGAGGGACGAGCGCCGATCTCTTTGAATCGGCTGTGTACACTTTGAATTCGCTCCGATGAGGCTGAGCGCTACGAGATCTGCCCGTCTGGGTGCGTTTTCGCTGAACTGTTAGGTTGCCTGTGTTCACTACGGTGCTAGATAAGGGTTTTGCACATGGGAGACATTTCTCATGCATTTTAATCGTTTTTTGGACCAAAGGTAAATGTGGGCCAACTGACCTCATTATCTGTGTATAGATCTCCAAGTATCTAGTGTGGGGGCGTGCAACTCTGGACTTGGATGTTGGCTGTTACTAAGCAATTACTTTCTCAATGAAAGCAGATGATTACAAAGTTGGCCCACCTGGGTTTTCTGTGCTCCACCATGGGATCTCTTTACCAATGTGCCTCTTACTTACCCCAGTTTCACCCATTTGGAATAAAGAAGGCTCCCTTAGTTCAGGGTTTTGGCAAATTTCTATTTTTTCCCGTTAACACAGAATGTAGAAAGGACCGTGCTTTGAGGCAATGCAAAGTGTTCTTTTTTGAGGAGAACCTTATCCTGTTATGCGGATGAAATCCGTGGAATCCAGCCCATCATCCTGATTTGAGGGGATGCCAGCGTTCGTTGTCACGTCGTTCTCGGGTTGCTAGTTGGCATGGGTTTTTGGACGAGGAACCAAGAAATTTGCTTTTGCACACACTTCACGAATGATCTGCAAAAAAGGCTTCTTTTTTCATTTCATCCATTTTGTTTCATTGCATTTCTTAAAGAAAAAGTGACTTTAAAACGGATGGAAAAGATGGTCGTTTATTTGGGCATATATGCAGGTTATGGAGAGTAATCCATTGCCTTCTTCAAAGTGCATTCCTTTTGCATTTCAAACATGATTTCCAGACTACACTCAAATTCCTTATATTACAGTTCTGTCAGTCAGCTGTACCTTGACTTGAGCTGACAGCAGTAACAAAACTAACAGTCTCCTTCAGTTTCTGTTTCATTATGTTTTCTATGTGGCTTTCCCTCAGATAACTGAATGTATGGCTAATGCAGTGCACAAGGCCGTCTCTGCCATACTGTATTAACTGCTGGCCCATTGGTGCTAAGTGAGGGTTAGCCCTCTAATGCTGTTGAAAGGGGTCTGGTACTGTTGAAAGCTGATCACCCAGCACAACGCACCTCAGTGTGCCAGCAGACGTGGCACTAGTTCAACATTTCAAATGCAAATCTGTGTTTGCATGATAAGGATGTGTTCACTGTCATGCAAGGAGACACGTGGTTGTGCCATTTCCTGTCAGTCAGGGGCACGTTGAAGCTGATGTAAGAGCATCTTCACCTGCTTGTCACCGCTGAAACGACACACGGCAGGGAAATGACGGCGATCGCCCGGCGGCCAGCGAGGTCCCCGGCACACAGATAGCTGGAATTAAATGGTGCTTTTGTTTGGATATGCTCCAAAAACTCCTGAGTCTTGCAGGTATTGGCCTGCTGCACGCCACATTTATTGCAAAAACGAGCCCTCATTGCGCTCGGTAGCCATGAGCACTGGATTCTCTGACACATTTGGGAAGAGTTAAGAAAGGTATTTCAGAAAGGTACTCTCAGGATTTTAATTTGCCAATGTTTTTTTTTTTTTTTAAACTTATTTCTTTCTTTCTTTCAGGGCTACAACTGGTGCCATGACCGAAACGTGGTCACCATTTTCAGTGCGCCAAACTACTGCTATCGCTGTGGCAACCAGGCTGCCATCATGGAACTGGATGATACTCTTAAATACTCTTTGTAAGTACCTGTGTACTGCCTGATCTCTGTGACCCAGATATTTAATTAACTGCACCTCTTACCTCTGTCACGTGGAATTAAAAATGATGGGGGGGGGGGGGGGGTAATGGCAGTGAGGGCCACCCTCACTGTTCACTCTGCTTTAGAGCTACTGGAAGGGCATTCTATTGCTTTAAACCGCAAAACCGGCCAATGTGTCTCTGCCCGCCACTGTGAAGCAGGCAGGTCGTGAGAAACTCCTGCATGTATCTGAAATGTCCAGAAAGTGAACTGTCCCTTTAAGAGAAGACCTTCCATTGCAGTACTGGGTGTTTTAAGCCCAGATTGCATTGCATCATATTCTTGATTTGTGGTAAACGAAAGGCCTTTCTAATACCGATACACATCCCCGGTTTTAAATCCTCCAGAGTGTTTATCTCTGACATTATGGAGCAGAGATGGCACACCCAGGTCCTGCAGAGCCGCGGGGCCTGCTGGTTTTTGTTGCTACTCGCCTCTTAATTGATCAATTAAAGCGGTCGATTACACTGTGAACTCGCCTGGGCAGGCCTCTTCTGCTGTAGAGGACACCGCAGAAGAAGTGTCTACAAATTGACAATCGGTTCACTGAGTCATGGTTTACCTTTTGCTTCCCAACACAAAAGTAATGTTGAAAGGTGTTTTGGTGATTTGGGAGGTACCGTATTCCGTCCCGCAGTTGTCACATTGATGAGATTTCTCCTGTGCCAATCTGTGCAGAGTTCTAATGGTTGAGGCCGCAATAATTACATTTCATTGTTAATCTCCTCAGTCGTCTCACTGACATCTCACTAATTAGGAACACGGTGTAACTTCTTAATAAGGGCCCGTAATTCAACTACCCTGAATACGGAGACACTGGATAGAGTGTAATTTCAGCTGCTTGTTGGGGAAAGGAACCAGGTGTGAAAACCTTCAACCGTAAAATGGGATGGGTGCCACGTTGGGAATATGTAGATGTTTTGTAATAAGTTCCCTGTACACTGTCATTTACATATTAACAGTCAGATGGATTTTGTCTTCTCCATGGGAAATGTGTGCATGTACGTGTATGAGAGAGTGTTAATGTATGCATTATACGTGCATGTGTGCGCGTGAATGCCTGTGAGCGTGCATGTGCGCGTGTGTGTGTGTGTGCGTGATTGTGCTTTCGCCAAGCTCTCAGTGAATTGTGTTAAATTGCCGTTCTACGTTGTCTTGACAAGTGGGGCCCATGTGACCTTCCGTGACCCTGTTGCGTTTCCTCTTTCCCACAGCCTTCAGTTTGACCCTGCGCCTCGCCGCGGAGAGCCCCACGTCACCCGCCGCACCCCTGACTACTTCCTATAAGAGTCTGCAGCGCCCCCAGTTGGCTTGGTGTAGGACTGCAGCAATATGTCAAAAGCAAAAAAATAAAATAAAAAATACAAATCTTGATTGCGTATATATTAAAAAGAATCAAATCAGTGAGATATGTTATAACATTAAAGCACTAACATGGACCAAAATGTGCCATATAAGCATTAGTACACATATACAAAATGCCCAATGTTGCCGTACTGCAAGTGTCCCATATGGCTTTCAGCTCAACAGTGAAAGATTGCCTGCTGTATGCTATTGGTAGTAACGTTGTTTCTGTTCTGGATTGTATGATATTCAAAAAAAAAAAAAAAAAAAGAAAAATGTACCAACTTGATATTTTCAACTTCACTGGCAAATTGTTCATTTTGAGTTGTAGCAATGCTGGGCATGTTAACTAGGATGTCATTTTATAACAATGCACAAGCTTTACACCCTCCCTCCAGTCCATGAACTTACCTCTCCTGCAAACGCTCATCTTTGCTTTCATTTTTAAGGGCCTGCCTTAGCCCCTCCCCTTTTACTGCCTGATCTTACCATTTGAGTTTACTGTTCCTTTTTTTCCTGTAAATTTGTCATGCAGTGATTGCATCTTTGGTGTATTTGAACAAATAAAGTACTTTTGATCGTGACCCTACACACTGCTGAAACTGGCTCATATGAGTGGTGATTGCTTTCATAAATACAACGGGTACAAGCATTTCACCAGCCGAAACACCATCAAAATCAGACATTCCAACCAACTGAATAAAAAGAAAATGGCTACAACGACTATGTCGACCCATCTCATGAGTAAAACATGTACTGACGGATAATTGGTATTTGAACTGATACAATTGGATAACTTTGTATAACCCTTTCATATAATATTTTCAACATGAATTTGAATATTGAACAAAAGCCAGCATTTATCTACATTATTCCAATTTATAGCTACAAGTTTTGTTAAAATACAAAATAGTTTTTTTCCAATTTTACACAAAAATGAGTAAAAGACAGAAAGAATAGAACTTACAATACATCTTTTCTGGCTCTTATAGAAATCGGACCAGTATGGTCATAGGCTCAGTAACATAGCCTAGCTATGGCCATGGACTGCGCATTCACTGATCGATATATCATAATACTAATTCTCCCGAACTGTCGTTGGACGATGTACGCACGTTACAGATCTGTGGATCAGAATTTCGCGCCACTGCGTCACGAAACACCCGGAAGTGAGTTGTGGGAAGTGTTTTCGAATTAAAATGTAGGGTTGATGGTAATCTGCCTCAGGAAAACTGGCATTAAAAGGTAATTAATTTGTTTTCAGTCACAGCTAACGTTTTAGCCATACTACATTAGCTTGATCGTTACCTCTCATTTAATGTGAGCTTTTTTCGTTTGCTCCGATTCAACGGTAAATGGGAAGCTGAGTGCCGTATATTAGCTATAGCTAGACTAGGCAACCAACGTTACATAGGTTAAATTGCACCATTTACGATTACTTTTCTAATGCTAGGGTATCTGTGGTGTAAATTAACGTTATATTTTAAAATATAAAATTGAGGTTCGTGGTCCTGGCAGTTGTAAAAGTCAGACTATTTAGAGAGTATCACTGCCATCTCGTGAGCATTTGTGGACATATTACGTGCTGGACTCGAACATAGTTCAATTAATAATATAGCATTCTGTAGGCCTAGAAAAATATCACAAATCAATGCTAGCTAACGTTAGCCTGTCTTATGTTTATGTTTGTTGTCAGTGCACGCAGCCTTGCTAATAAGCGTCTTAAGTGTAGAAAATGTTCTACAGAGCATGCATTCTTATACGTGTGAATATGACCCTACGGTGTCCTTATTCTGTAACAAATGAAATATTTATAGGTAAGGGTTTATGTGAACATAAAGCACACCCACACAGACTACAGTAACCTTATCATTCAAAGTGGGAGAGAAGATTATTCCTAATAATCTATTACACCGTTTCCACAATTTAATCAAATATACTGTAGTTGTTTTCAAGTCCTACTCACTGAAAAATACATGGTATTGTGGTAAATAGCAGTTCCTCAATTTTCTTGTATTAATCCAGCGATCTGTGGTCTGCAGTGTAGTGCTGATTTCGGGTTACTCCACCATGCTCACACCATCTGACCGGAAGAACTGAAACTGAGAACATATTTAAGAGTGTAAACTCCTCAAATGTAAATGTGCTATACTGCATTTATGACACACATTGTGCTTAATAGTATACTGTGAATGCCTGGCTGCCAGTAACTTCCTTTCAGCATCTACAGAATTACTGACAGCACTAACGAGTATTTGCTATTTATAATAGCAAATGTCATTGCAAATTGCTAACCCAGAATTCTGATCCACCAGTAGAATCCCAAGTCCACATATGTTTTCTGTTATTTTCCCCTTGAGGTGTGTTTTAAATTGCAGTTATATAATAAAATGACCCCCTCCCTCCAGATATGATCTGCCAGGACTGCAGTATGCGGATCATATCTGGCGAATTTACATGTGCAACATGTGTAAAACACCTGAAATCCTTGCAGAAACTAACTTGTGTTATTGTAAGACTGAGGAGTGTGCTCACATGGTGGAAACGGATACGCATGAATAACTCTGCTCAGACAGGCAGAAAGCCATTGTTAGACAAACAGTGCACCTCAATTCAAATTCAAGCCCAGACTGATGGATACTGTTCTGTGCGCTCCGACAAATTATTGTTGATGGATAAACTGGTTAATCATTACTAAAGAATTTGTGTTGTATTTTGACAGAGCCTTGATATCCTGTGGTGTAGGCCGAATAACTACAATAAGACCATCCATCATTTAGGCCTAGGCGACTTTAAGTCACTGTTATCTTTATTGGTTTTTATTCAGATGTTGGCTATGCCACACACAAGCCCTGAGATTACCTTGCGGATTTCTGCTGACTGCGAGCAGTTAGGCTACTCGCATTGTGGAGGCTTCGCGACTGGCTGTCTAATGGTGGAATTCATGGTGGTTAGAGAAGTTGCGCTCACACTCAGTCTTAGCAGTGGCCTTATAAGCCTTGACTTTTATGTCAAATAACATCAAAACGCTAACTGCTTTCAAGGCAATTACCCTTTATATACACACTATGTATTTATGATTGTGCTAAAGAATGGGTGATTGGCAGGTGTTTTTTTCCCTACTGGCTGCTAACAGTTTCACTATATTTCTGTTTTAGGTTAACTTTGTCAAGCACTGCAAGATGGAATCGTGGTGTAATTCAATGACTGGTTTAAAGATAAACAGCTAGCCACACTATCCAAATGCTAGGCTATGTAGTTCCACTGCCATTGTTATGGATGTATTTTTGCATTACAAAAGCAATAAAGGCGACTTGCATGACTTGGTGGATGTGGCAGAGAAGGCCCTTGAGGAGTTCCCATGTCGCGTTTTACCCGAGTTTACCCCATGGTTCCCGTCTGGCAGTGACAAATCGCTGCCGATTAAACCTCAAAGGCCTCCTCCTGTTATTTCTGTGGAAGAACAAAAGCAGATCCAGTTCTACCTGTGGTGCTGCGAGCCGTTACTGTCAGCCCGATGCAGCAGTGAGGTCGAGGGCCTGAAGGAATTCTCTACGGCGGATGTGAAACAATCTCTCACTCGTCGACGAGTGTTTTCAGAGGATGCAGCTTCCAGAACTCACGACGATGAAATCGTTTCAGGGGAGAGAAGGCAAAGATCATGGAGCGTCGTCTCTTTGGGGAGCGTGCTGAGTATAGAAATTCAGCCGTTTTCCGGACAGTTCCAAAAGGTCGTGGAGCGCTTTGGGCTCCACTCTTTGCAGCGAGCGAAGTGGATCATCGGAGAGCTGAACTGCGTTATGAGCGATCTGGAGCGTGTGTGGACTGCGCTGAGCCAGGCCACGAGGCACTCCAAGCTCCCAACGTGCAACGCCAACATTCAGAGGAATTTGGCACAGATATGGGTGTTCTGTGATGTTTTATATTCGGAATATGTCGGCCATTTCCTGAAACGAGAGCTTGGCCTGTCCGGACAGATCAGTTTAGCTGTTCATAAACTAGGTGCCATTTTTAGCTTGTAGCAATGTGTTTTCACAGTCATGAACTGACATAATGGGTGTTTTAATTCTGTAATTTATTCATGTGAATTAGCATAACATTTTGAAAGGCATTTGCTTTGAAATGAATTTTCTAGGGGAAAAAACGTTACTTTTATAAGTAATTGCAATTGTTTAATTTAATCTGTACAATATTTGGGTAAATTATTTTTGACATGACAAACATTTGTCAGTTAATGAAAACACTTGGATGTATTGTCTTTTTTTCTACCTCTGTCGAGCTCAATCAGTTTTTTTTCTTGACAAGCTGTGTTGTATTTTATACCATTTCCACAGAACTGTTTATATTTTATAAAAGGTATTTGTAATATTATTAAATTAATAATGATGACTTTTAAAGCCAGCTCTTATTTGTAACCATTGAGTGTGCAAATAAATCTTTTATTTTATAAACTGCAGTGTTGTATTCACAACAATAGCTGAAAATAAACTGGATACAGCTATTTAAAAAATATGACCACTAGAGGGAGGTCATATGCAGAATTTCACACACATTTTTTAAATCCATGAGATAGTCCACTGGCCTTGTGCTGTCGTGAGTTTAGCTTTAAAAAATAAATGAGAACAGCATTGTGCTATTGACACTGATGAATTGTCTGTAGTGCTAAAAGCCAAGTGATCGAAGTATTAATTCAAGGCCCTAAATCCTCCCATTGACAACTGTCATTATAAAATAATGCCACTGTTGTAGTATATTCAATATGGCAATAAAATATTGAAAGGATGTGTAGTACGAAGTGCACACACATGCTTTAACTGCATGCATATATGTATCATGCATCTCAAACAACTGTGAAAACGGCTCATCGTAATGTGGCCCCAAGGAGCTGAAATCAGTATCCTGATTCCGTTCCCCAGTGTCACACCATCCGAAATGGAATCCATTTAACCATAGATATGACACAGCTGGTTCTAAAGGTAGTGCTGACTATTGTTGCCCAGTCACTAGTACCCGCAAATTAAAGACCTTGGCAATAACAAGCAATTGCTGAGCCACTGCACAAAATCCATTTTTCTTCTTTCTGTGCTTCTCGCTTCAACACTGTCTCCTGCTGAACCCTTAATGGTAATTTATGGTCATCATTAGTGGTCAGCCAGCGAAAATGCAGTGTAGATCTGGCCAACAATATATGTGGGAAGGAGTGGTTAATTAGAAGCCAAAACACATTGACATATCATAATACCATAGGTTATGTATTATAATTGCTTTAGTCAAGGGCTGCTGATTTATTTTTTCTCTGCTTGAACCACACCTGATATCATCAGTTACCCCATGGCATTTCTTAGCCAGTCATGTGACAGTATGCTGTGTTGAACAGTGTGGTCATGTCACCACCATACATACTGTGTTCAAACATGTCTTGATTGATCTCACCATTAATCAATGTGATTGATGATGGTGATGATGATTCACCTTATTGGATAAAGAAATATGTTGCTCCTGCTGGGTTGTTGTTGACAACAAATGCTGTTGATCAAATACCGAACAGAAAGCATCCAGCATCACAGAATTGGACCCAATCTGGGGTATGGCCCTCACACAGGAACCCCCCTCAACACACACGCGCACACACACATACCTCTTGCGATTTTCAAAAACACAGAAGCGAACTTGTAAATCAAATACAATTAAAATGACAGAGATCTGCTTGAAGCTACTACCATTTGCCTATCAAAAGAATTTATTTTGCATGATTGCAAAAAGTGTCACAGACAGACATTCAAATTAATGTGCATGTGAAACAGCCTGCTTTTCAGTGTTGGATTGTATGCACCGTTTCCGCACTGTTTATTCTTATTGTCTTATTTATTCATCAGAATAGTCTTTTTTTTTTTTTGCAATCCGAAAGGAAAAACTTGTTGGTTTAAAACAGCATTTGGCTACACATTCTGTGTGCTCCACAACTGCCGCAAAGGTGCGCGGGCGACAGCAGCACAACCTGTGATGTCAGCGGCTGCAAGTTGCTGCAAGCGTGATGTGCTCTAGCGCGAGCGCTGTGTGTGGACAGGCTTGCCTCATGATAGTGGATGGATGGACCGTGGTAGGAGGGTACCACTGAGTCTGTTGTTCCCATTATTTTCCGAATTTCTCGTGGATTCCCTGACTTTTTGTTCTTTGGTGACGGGACGGGGGTCTGCACTGAATGTCTTAGGTTGCGGCAGTCATCTTTTAGAAAAATACATTCTGGTTCTGGCTCGTGGTTGATACCGAAGAGAGAGTACGCTAGAGCCTACTCGTCCTGGAAAACGGCAGTCGGCGGTGGACATTTTTTCCCCTTTTGTATTTCCATGCGCGTTGTGGATTTTGGGATACTGGCTAACTTTCACTCCAAGTTTAAACCTTTTAAGCTTTTACGGTGTACGAGTAATGGGCTAGAGGGTTGTTTCCTTCTTTTATAGCGCATTTAGTCGAATCATACATTTTTTGGTTTTGCATACAGGAAGTGATTCGATGCATCAAGAAAACTTGGCCAGACAAAAGACAACTTTTGAGAAGACATTGTACATGGAGCGAAGGACTATAATGCATGTCAACTAGCTGGCTACGTCCGAGTGGATGCAAACGAGCGTTTTAAAATAATATATTCAGTACAAATTTGATTTGGGAAGAAGAAAACCTCATGTGGATTTAAACCACTTTCGGGACAGTATTTTTTCAGGACAATATATGTGAGAGAAAGCGACTCACCAACCTACCTAAATACCCAGCAACCTGGTATTTAGAGAAGGTAAACTCCGTCTGTTATTTGCAGTAGCCAATTTCTTTAGCCTAGTGATTTATACATTGTCTTATTCTAGCCAGCTGAATCAGTTATCAGTGACGATAAAACCTATTGCCATTCTCTTTCCTGTAAGTTTCCTAGCTACGATTTCTTTGCATTATGCGTTCGCTTGAAAGCTGAATGGGATTAAATTTGTGCTGGATTTTGAAAGCACTATTGCATTTTTAAATAGGTATCAACGTGGAGCATTTTCGGATAAACTATTAAAATACGTCATCAGATTCCGGATTGGAATCAGTCTGTATGACCTCAGTTTTTTGTATGGCTTAAACTGAATGCGGCAACTGCTAGTTGGAACTGGTTGGCAAATGATTGGTTTAGATAGCCTAAATGATAATTTGCCAAACTACTACAAGAAAGAAAAGATCATATTCCGGTAAAGTGATTTCGGAAGGAAATTGTTTGTTTATTTATTTATTTATTTATTTACAATTGAGACCAAACAGAGCCTAACCTATGTGTTTCCAAGACAAATAAACTGAGGTTCAATCAATGCACTGAAGTGTCTGATTGCAAAGCTTTGTAGAACACGTCCCTATTGAGAATTCTTACAGCAAGTGCCTGGCAAACAATAAGCGGGGTGGGTGAATGGGAATTCCTAAAATGTCAAAGAATAAAGCTTTCCTCTGGTTAAGGTTACCTCTTTCAGTATGTTTGAAAGAAGTTAGTTCATCTAAAATAATTATATCAATATATAAATAAAATTCGTTAGCACTACAATCCCGTTATGGGAAGGAGGGCAGGTGGCTCAGGTAACAACCTGGTGAAAGTTACCACAGGTAGCTTGTTACCTGTTCAAATGACATTGTGGTAGCTTATTGCCTACTATCAGAAACAATAAAATTAAAATTGATCTAGTACATTAAGAACTTGAACTTTCGGCTTAACACTTGGGTAATGACGTCACAGTCTAAAATCTTTTGTTTTTTTTTTTGCATTCGTTTTCATTTTTCCAAATCTTACTTTCTTTGTTTCGTGAAGTTCTTGCTGAGGCTTTCTCATTTGTTGTATTATCTGTCATCTGCGTCAACGATCGGTGTCTTGATACATTCATCTGTTACTGAACAGCAAACTCATTGCTTACCATCCATGGGAGATCTGGAGGAACGAAGTGTCTTAGTGCAAATTACTTGCTCTGTCCTCCTGGCAACATGTCCATTATATTATATTTTTTGAATTCATTTCAGTACGAATCCAAAGAACAATTTTCATGTTTTCATGACAGCACATTACATATTGCATTGGAATCATATGTGATGTTATTTATGTAGTTAGAACTTTCAAGCCCATTGTAACAAGGTTCACAAGAGTTATGGTTGTGTGATTTAGGATAAGCTACTATAGGCCTATCATCCAATAAAGGCTACACATCAAGAATAAAAGTATAGTAAAAGAAAGGGAAAAAAGCCATACTTTTTAAAATTATGTTCCATTATCTGTGTGACTGGATAAACAATGGCCCAAATCTTGATGGTGGGTTTTTCAGGGAAATTGTGATGTGTTCCGGTCTGTTAGTCTGTTAAAACATCAACTTATTAGAACTCACCTAACGGAACGCTTTGATGTTGCTTTTTTCTCCTTTTTACATGGTTGCTTCCTCGTTTCGGTGGTTATATTTCATTACCATCAGCATGTTGGCTGACTTTGTTGCCCTTCAACTTTGAAGAAAGGCCACATGCAGTTGTGCTTACTCATTCCATCTTTTGTGAGCTGTAAGACTTTTTTTTTTCCATAAAAAGCACATTGCATAACAATGAAAAGCTGGGTTCAAAACCTCAACAGAGGGCAACTCTCAAAAGTTATTAAATAAGAATTATGCTGGGATCATGCTGGGATATTTTTCAAGCGGATTGTTTTGTGTTGCTGTTTCAGTCAAGGGAAAAAAAATTTCTCTGAGAAATGAGATATTTTTCAACATCCTGGCATAGCGAAATTGAAGAATCTCATACGCTGTTCTTGTTGAGGAGCAATTGCTCTTTGCTTTTTACGGTGTCTTTAACTGTACATTTATGAACAGAGCAAAATTCTTGTCATTACAACAGAATGGGCTTTTCAGACCCTTTTTCCTGCCAGGATGAAATGAGATCTGTCTTTGCAATGCAAATCTGGAAATGGAGTTAACATCGTGCAAATAGCTTTCATGAAACTGGCCAAACAGAGCACTGTGGGTTTGTTCTCTGGGAAAAGATCAGTAGTATTGGGCCTACATAGCCTAGTTATGATTTGGCATGCTTCTCATATTGAAGCCTGAATATTAAGGCGTTTTGAATTTAAAAAAAGGCAGATGAGTATTTTACCCAGCACACAGCAAGTCGATGACTTTTCTTTGGTAAACCCACACTCCAATGTGCATTACCAAACACTTATAGCAACAAACACATTTTTCACAGACCTAGCCTGTGTACCTTCTTAAAAAAAGTACATTTGACTTGTTTTTAGACTGAGTTATAGCCAAACCTTTGTCCTTTTTGCATGCAGCACCCGTGGTGGATGCTAACCACTGCTCACTGTGGCCTTTTTCCCTGATTAGACTCCAACAGGCCGTGTTTAGAGGGAACGGCCTTGGTGAAATATATTGCCGGAGAGTATGGAGGCAGTGGGGAGGTGCCATTTTGCTGTCATCGTAGTAAATCTCCGGCAATTCAGGTTCTGCCGTTTCCATTCTGCCACGACCAAGGCTGAGAGGAAAACTTCCCGCTGACAGTTTTTAATCATATAATTGGATGCAACCGTTGGTCGGGCTGCTGGGTGTGTGCTTACCATGTGAGAAACGAGAAGCTTGTTCGAGAAAGTGTAAGCTCCAGCATTTCTTCTGCAGGTGGTCAAGTTATATTTCTGTGGTCGTCATTGATATATGCTTCCTTGCTTAATGAAAATGATTTATGTACATTATTTATTTAGATTTATTTACGTTTGCCGTATCGGCGCTCCTTTGTGTATTTCTTCTTCTAAAATGTGTTTGGGACATTTCTGGGCATGATGCACTTTTCTATGTGGGGAGGGGACTGGAGGGCGTGGCTACAGAGCCTGTTGGGGTGGGATCATTTTCCAGCAGAGCGTTTGTAGCTGGCAATACTGCAATTGCGTAGGTGAAGAAGCGCAAGTACAGCGAAGCTACACGACAAGCCGATAGGGCTCGTTCAAAAACAAACTGTCAACCTTGGAATTGCTTTTCCTCAGTGGCGACAGCTGAAGTTCACAAAGGGTATGAAAAGCGACGTGTGGGATGGTGGTGGGATGAGAATGACTTAAGTCGGGCACTCAGGGTGAGTGGACGGGGTTGAAGAAGGCGGAGGAGACTTTTCTTTGATTGTAAACACAGGACCTTAGCAAGGCTAAACGACTCCTGCATAGTATGCCTTTAAGTAGGCTATATTTTTAAATCCAAACAATATTCATCAGTTCGTTGGGTCTCTCACCATCTGCGCACCAGGCTTTGACAGCAGTATGTGAGGTGTCTAAATTCGGCAAGTCTGACAGGCAGATAGTAAATAAAGGCCGTTTGTTGAACCGCAGGCTGTTTTATCTTTACTGAACAGGGTGAAAAGTGCGGCGTTTTCCACTGCGGCTCGGTAGGAGTGTCCTTTCGGTGGGGGCGTCCTGTGGCGTAGCCCGTAGAGCGCTTTCCACATGCTCATTGCGAGCCGCGATGTCGCCGGTTCGAGTCCGACCGCCAACCTTTGTCGCGTGTCTCTCCCTCTCTCCTCCTCCTAGTTCTTCCTGTCTCTCTACACTATTCTGTCTAATAAAGCTGAAAAAAGCCAAAAAAAAGAGTTCCCCTTTTGGGAACCTGATGAGTGGACAGAGAGTCGCAAGGGATAAAAAAAGAACTGAAGTTTTACCCCCTGAGCGAGCAGGCGGCCCCTGACATCTTTTTGCTAGCGGCTCTCATCAAATGTCACAGCGCATCACACACATTCAGAGCGAGCCAAGTCGTTGGAAATCCTGAAATCAGCTAATGTGTTTCTCTCCTCTTCCTGCTGGCTTGTGCCTGAACACCGGTGAAAGCTTCTGGATCAATGCCTATCTTTTTAGGCTTCATGTTTTTATTATTCATTCCACAGTACTTTAATCCTCATTTCACCTTAAATATTTAGTGAAGTATGATAAATCTGAATGGGCCAAATTATTGATAGACCCTCATTGTAGTAGTATGGGAGTATGAAACGTGCAATGCTCACATATTATTGAGGCTCCAAAAACAACAATTTTTTCAGTCCTAGTGATTGCAATGAAAAGTTTGTTTTGGGAATGTCAATTGGAGCGTTATACATGTGTTATATATGATGCCATATGATGCCATATTTACTTTATGTCCCGGACCCCGAGCTATTGGTACTGCATATGCCTCACTTAACTCATTGGGAAGTTGTTATTGCAACTGACGTGTGTCTACATTTACCACTGTGTAATTAAACCTCTATTATCTCCATTGGGACTAGTTAACCGGCACAGGTGTGTAATTTGTCACCACACTATGTTTAGACAAAATAGACTTTAAAATAGTACAAGTGCTGGGAATAGTCACTCACTATACACACTGTTTGCAGATTTGATTTGTATTTTCCCCCATCAAATAAATAGATTCTGCATTCTAGCAAATGGCAACAGTTTTCTGTTGGTGTTAACATGAGTTCTGCCTGCAGCATTTAAAAATCATTTCTTTATGCGTAAAGATAATATTTAATAATAACACAAAAAAAGTTACCTTTTTTGGTTTGATTATGATTATATCTTGTGATACGAGTAATAACCGGGTAGATTTTTCCTTTTTAAATGTGATTTGTTGAACCACTGAGCATTGCCCTCTAGGCATCCATTATTGTATTCGCTGGATATTCATTAATATCTTTCAGAAAATGGAAAATTGTCCAATTTGAATCACTTTTTCCAGTGGCTGTTGCCAGGCACCCTGTTTTGCATTTGTGTGGGTTGCTTCTGTGGAAGCTGAGAAGATGGCTCCTTTCACTCAGTTTCAAAGGAGAGCGTCATCCCTTTTAGCAAGAAACGGCCTCTTATTTGCCCGCTGTTTAATTCGCATGTCTTTGGAACTGGTGACAGATTTTCGCAAAACAGGGTGCGGTGCAATCGTGTACGATCTTGTTTCGTATTAATTTTTGTGGCTTGCACAACATCGAGCGCTCCCTCCGGACCCAATCGACTTCCTGCTGGGAATTTTTGTCTTGTGGCTAATCTCAGCACCGATGGATCAACGGAGAAGCTCGAGGAAAGGAACAGGTGCTCGATGGTCTTCAGTTTTATGTTGAGCACTTCAATCTGCCCGGCAGCAACGGCTCGCCCGCGATCGCGGGGTTTTATTTTTATTTCTTATGCATTTTTCAGGGGAGTCATTAATGCAGAGCGTGAAAGGTTCTCAGAATGACTGAGCGTCAGCAGAATTTGACTATTTATTTTCCTCACAGATTCCCTCCAGGTGGAATCATATCGCATAAATTTTTACCCATCATGCATTTATGCAGCCCGGCTGCTAACTGAATGAGCTGAGATTGAGCACCTTGCTCAACGGCAGTGACTCATCTCTGCCACTTGACGGCTTTTTGCTTAGGGGAAAAAGATTGAAGAAAAAACTTTTCATTACATGACAAATACATCCTAAGACCCCCCCCCCCCCCCAACCAACCAGAGTTAAGTGAAAGTCGGAACAGAGAGAGGAATCCATCGTGACCTTCAAAGCCACATTATTCCTCCTGCCACACCAGCCCAGTTGCCTCAGAGTCCAGAGGTCCTGCCAACAGCTAATTCTGCAGCTGGGACGGCGCCAAGAGATGTGGCTCAGGGGGGAGAGAGTTACAGTGAGGACTAGTCTTCCGTGACCTCAGCAGGCAGACGGTGGATATCTACACCCAAGTGCTCCCGAGTTTTTGTTGAGTTGTCGTTTTATTTAGGGTGAGGCCATGTATAAGCCCTTTGGGGTTCTTGCCTCTCCCTGCACTTTTTCACTGTTTTTAAATCTCTTCTGTTTCTGTTTTATATTTTATTTGTGCTAAATCAAATCAAAATCTGATCAGAGTTTCCCCATTTACCATTACTGTGCCAGCTATGCTTGGGCTGTAGGGGGCTGGTCCTGTACCCAGGGGTGTCTCTGTCTTATCTGAGATTGGCCGGGAGCGCGTGAAGTCTTTAAGCTCCTCATGACATCACATTAAGTATCTTTACTGAAGATCACAGTTTTAGTTTGTGAGTTGAATCAGGTGTTCTAGTGCTTGGTCAGAACAAAAGCTTGCCCCCTTTCTGACCCCTTCTGGGATAAGACTGGACACCCCCTTCCTATGCGTCACAAAGGAGTCGCAGCAAGAGCAAGAGGAATTTGAAGGTTGATGGGAATGGGTTAAGCCAGGTACATCAATAAATCAGGGGACAGTTTGATAATGGAAACTGCTGATTAGTGCTAAGAGGACGGCCTTTGTGTGAAGTTCTGGGGGTGGAAGATAAGGCTCGCCATTTGTCATTGTCCCCCCTGGTCTTCAGCTCCATTTTGAAAAAGGAAGAGCATTTATTCATTCATTTTCAATTTTCCGGGTAACATTTCGTTTGTGGTCCTTCACTTTGCGTCAGTTCTCATTTTGATCAAATATGAATCATTTCAGTAATCACTATCCTTAATTGATTGGGCCAAAATTTATAGAAATATGATACATGTGTCATAGGATTTAGGTCCCGCACAATGTGGCAAAGGCAGTCAGTCGCATCCTGGATTATTTCTACCATGTTGTTAGTTTTTCAGATGCACTTTGTCCCCATCTTTGAGACGCATATTTGATAAACATATTTTTCTGCATGAAGTTGTTACCCTTATCTCAACTATTTTCTCTTTAGGTTTGAGAATGAACATTGTAGACCCAGATCATTTCTGAAGGAGAATCTGTCTCATTTTTGTTTCACTATCATAATAGCAACGATAACAGTCATTTTTAAAGCTGCACAGTGCATCAGACATGATTATTGTGGTTATTATGGATCTCAGTGGGAAGTAATCCAGGGTTATGACAATTGGCACTGTCCTTGAAGCCTATTTTTTATATTTCACATATCCAGAGTCACCAATTTTTTGTATTTTACTGAATTGTTAAGTATTACACAGAAAAATGAAAGCCATATTAGTCATATACCAATGTGTAAGGAATGATTATTGGTGTTTACTTCAAGTGTGTACATTACAGTAGGCTTATGGAAGGTTGATTTTCCACAACGTATAACCTACCTCTTCTTGAGTGCTCTATACAGTGCAAAACTAACAGGAGGTGATCAGATTCTCCTTTTTCCCCTAAAGCAGATAATAGCGGGGTATATCTCTTCCTCGTGGAAATTATTGGTGGTTAAAGAAAATGTCAGCCATTAAACTATTGCCTGACAGTAGAGAACTCAGAGGTCTTTCAGGAACTAAAAGGCACCTTCTTCCGATTGACGACTAAGAAACTTTTAGAACGCTGCAGTAGTCCTCCGTCATAAATTATGCCTGGTGGCTTCAGGCTCTGGCCCGTATTCTGGACTCTGCTGTGTGTGATAATATGGAGCCTCCTGTCGTGCTGGCCTGAAGTAGGGAGGATTGTTGTAGGAGAAATGGCACGGTGTATCATGAATAAAGGAAGAGGGATGTAATGATGCATAAAAATGCAGTTCTGCTTGCATGCCTATGGCATATTGTTATCTGATTCAATGCTTTCTCCGTAGGGTATCTCTGTCCATCAAAGAGAGTGGGCTTTTTTGTTGTTGTTGTTGAATGCAGAGCTCAGAGGAAACACTTATTTTCCCGAGCTAAAGCAGCTGTGCTTTCTGTGACATGGGGAAGCAGGGCTCAGGGTAATTATTTCAAGCCTTACCGTGTCCGTTATTGTTTCTGTGCTGTTTGGTGACCGTTGTGAAACAAGGTTATGTGCTTGGCTCACGTAATGTGGAGCGCCGCTCTGCTTCTGCAGTGAAAATTGCGGCGCATCGAGCTCACGGTGATGCTTATTTACAGACTCGGCCTCGGGCTGCTCACCGAATCGGTGGAAGCCAGCCCTCGCGGCGGCTTCGTCCATAGTAAAATAGTCACGTATCACGCTTAGCAATTTGAGCCGTTCCAGGTTGTCACCAGTGTCACCGATAGGCTATTTCTGCTTTAATCTGCGTCCATTAAACCGACGCCTCAAACGTCTGTACGTATAGCGCTATTTCCATTCATTGAGATGGATGTGACCACATTTCACAATAAATTACATTCTGCACCGTCCCCCTATTCCCCCTCTTTCAGCTCATTATCTCTGTCTGTGTGAAGCCCGAGAACTCGTTCCCGATGTTAATTCCTCCCACCGCACTTATCCCGGGTCTTATTTTCCTCCTGTTCTAGTTCTGAGAGAATGGATTACCTCAGAGCGCTTTGGTTCCCGGGAGACGGGCGCGCTGTTCGGTAGGCCACTGGTTCTCGGTTCCGCGTTCCCACTTAGAGCCCATGACTAATTGGCGGTGGGTTTCCAAAAAGACAGCGAAGCGGGGAACGAGAGAAGCCGCTCCGGGTGAGATCTACGGCGGGGCTGTGATCTGCGGCTGCACTCACCCAGCTAGGCTGATGTTCCCGCCAAGATAGCGGTCGCTAAACAGGCCTTCGGATTCGCGGTGGTTGTCCATTAACTGGTATGCTATTAATATTCATGAGATCTCTGCTTTTCAGCCTGCCTAATACCTTAATTTATTCGTGCTAGGATTCCACCCCTTGTCCCGTCCTTGACCCCGCTCCCGGAGTCCTCGCAGGTTTAAGTCAGCGGCCCGTCCACCAGCGATACAAAACAAACACAGGCATGTAGCCTGCCTATACCAGCCTGTTACCTAAACCTACCGCCTGCATCGCGTAGGCTTCCCAAAACATATCCGTAACATGGCTGATGGCCACAGTCACAGCGCTGTTTCACTCTAGTTGTGTTTAAAATGGCACCCCTTACTGGAAAAGAAGTCAAAAAAGGCTCAGAAAACCAGTTGTCTGGCATTAAAAAACTCCCAAGAAGAGTTCACTCAGCTCTTCACAGAGTTTACGAGATTAAATTTTCTCTGTCCGTATTGATTTAACACTGAACAATTTGCAATGTAGATCCAAGCCTGAGCGTCAGCCTGATCTGGCACTGACAGCAGAGTACTGTTTGCATGATGCACGTCAAAATATTTATTCATAGAGTTGTATTTATCTTCTCTATTCTTTTCCAGTTATCTTCCTTTATTTGTTTGACTGATAAATGTGGGCCACAGTTCCAACTCTGTGAACCCAAGCCAGTGATACTGCTTTTGGATAAGAGATGCAAACTAGATGATGGTTTAAACATCTGAGTACGAAAAGGATCTGTATAATGCCTCATAGACTTTGAATCTCTCCAGGGAAGGTGTATGCGTGAGCCATCACAATTCATTTTGTAACTTTGTTCCACTGGCGCGACGTCTACCTCAGATCCCAAAGTGCATTTCTGGTAGACATATATCCTTCAAATAAATCATCCATTGCTAGACACTTCAGCTTTAAGCCACATTATAGCACAATTTGAGCTGGCGAGTTCAGCGCTCAAATTGAAGGGCAGTGTTGACTGAACACAGGCTACTGTTTCATGGAGACGGATTAGACCCAAACCCTGAACGTGTTAAGTGACCCGCGTCTGAAACCTCTAGTGCGTGTTAATGTAGTTAAATGGATAACTTTACTCGGTCTGCTACCTCCTTTAATGTCGGTTATCATTTTAAATGAATTTGAGGCAAGCTCCTAGCCACGTTTAGATGGGAGAGCCTTACAGGCCTGACTGCCTCACTCTCCCCATGTCCCGTCAGGGTGTTCCCGCTCTGTCTGATGGAATTCCACAGTGCCTTGGCGCACACTTGCGGCCATAAAACTGTCCTTGAACCTTTAGAGACGGCTGAAGGTGGAGCGAAGCCCGTTTCTCCCCAGCTCGTGTTCCGCTTTGCTGCCGTCTCCACGGCCTCTCCATGGCGACGCTGACGAGGCGATGGCAAGGACACGGCCGCTCTTTGCCGGTCCTCCGATGTCAGCTCACTAAATGGGCCTCACAGGATGGATATCCATCCATCTATCTATCCATCCATCCATCCGTCCATCCATCCATTATCTTATAACCGCTTATTCCTGGTCAGGGTCGCGGGACGTCTATCCCTGCGTGCATTGGGTGAGAGGCGGGAACACACCCCGGACAGTTTGCCAGTGCGTTGCAGGGCTCACACACCAAAAGCTCACACTCTTTGTCATTTCTTATTCCCGGGAGATGTAACAATCTTCACTGTATTTTTAGAATCCAGCCTGCCGTTCAAGCTCATTGGACTCAAATTAACTGATAAAAACCGAGTAGTCAGACACAGAAGCTTCAGACACAAACAATTCCCAGGAAGGCGTGCTTATCATTCTCTTTAAGCTAGGCGTATTGGACAAGGTTGCATTTCCATTGTCCTTTCCATCAACATTTTTCATCCATTTTTGATTTCACACTGAGTCCTGAAATAAAGACATACACTTATACACTTATAAATGCTTTTACACTGGCTCACAATAAGACATGCCTCTAGCTGAAATGGCTCTGTTGCTATGGACAGATCTCTATAGCGAGTGGATTGTATAGCCTGCAGTCTGCAGACTGATTGCCTTATCGGGCTGTTGTGTATGAGGCTGCACAGTTCCTCCTCTTCCTCGGGGTGGTTTCGTGTCCTGCCCCTCTACAAAAATGTTTATTTTTTTATTCCTACTCCTTTTGTGCACTGGCATTTCAAAGGCCTGGAAAACATGCTCTCTTTTCCCCTGGCAAAGTTCTGACTAAGAGGCGGAGAGAGAGATTTTTATTATTTTAGGAATTTTTTATTTTTTTGTGCTTGTTCGCTAGGCGGTTTCCAATTGTATTGCAGATTGAGCTTCGTTAGTGTTTTTAAAAAGACAAAAGGCATTTTAAATGGAGTAAGGCTGGAGTTGTGGCACTTGCCTTTGGCATTTGGATGGATCTCCCTTCGTTGTGCGAGCTCTGAAATATGTGTGCCAGAGCCGATTGCTGTTCTCAAGTATGGAATTTGAGAGTTCTGTGGGGAAGGCTCTTGCTGTCAGGATCAAAGTATTGGAAAGTTCAGGCTGTAGAGAAGCCTTATTCTTCTGTTTTGGTGATTGGCTGATTTTGGCTGTTCAATTTTTCAGATCACTAAGAAAATGCTGTACTTGTTTGATGTTATTTCAAAGACATTTTTCTGGTCTTTTTTTCTGGAATAGTGCAGTTCAGCATTTTTGGCCAACTGTCTTACCTGGTTAAATCTAGAACTGTCACTGGTTAAAAATTCGGTCAGGCCATATTGTAATAATTCCTTGGCGCTGTACTGTCGGAATGAATTTAAATCTTCATTCAACCTATTTAAAGGGATAATTTCGACAAGATTAATACCCAGTAAGCCTCTTTTCAGCCGCGGAGTCCAAAATTAATTTTGAAAATCTTGGCTGCGCGCACGTAGCCTGCGCGCTTGATGGATCGGCCCCCGAATTAATTTCAGTAAATTAAACCGGCGCAAATCAATAGTCGCCTCGTTATTACAGCTGTCTGTTCCTCGCTGCTGACGCTTCGGTCTCGTTGTCCCTTCTTTTTTGCGGCGCACCCGTACCGCGGCGCGTAAACCGCGGCGGGGACGGTGATTTATGTGTTTGTGGAGAGCAGGGCGATGTCCTCCAAGGGGAGCGGAAAGGGGGGTCCGCCGCGGCCGTAAACTCTTTGTCTTGATTGGCTTTGGCTAACGGCTGACAGCCGCGGGGATGACTAATGGACTTCTCTGTCGGCCCGTCGTAACTTCTTTTCCTGGCCAGTACGTTTTTTTTCCCTGCCCGACACAGTGAACCAAATTTGAATGCACAATACCGGGGGGGGGGGGGTTTGCAAATAATTTTTTTTTCAAAAAAGGGCAATTGTGAGTGACCTTTTTTTTGTTGCTTTTTAAATATTTATGGGAAACAATGAGCAGGGGTCTGGCTCCTTCTTGGATGGCACGAGTACAGGGTGGAGAGGCAAGGCTTCCTGAACTCCATGGGGGGGTGAATGGGGGGGAGGGGGGGGGCTACCGTGTGCCCGTCAATCACCCTGGCTGACAAGGCTAATTTGGAAGCCCCTCCCACAATTCCCTGCCTCCTTTCTTTTAACCGTCAGTTTCAAATGGGAATGGCTGCCCTACTGAGACATAAAAAATGTTTTTATTTTTCTATTAATTCAGTGATTGTGGTGAAGCACTGACAGCTTACCTCACAATACAGATGCTCTTGACTGTGGACCCTGATGCTGCTACAGATTTCTGTCATCTGAAATATTCAGCCGTGCCTGAATACTGCATTCAGCTGCTCTGTGCTGCTCCTGTTGAGCGGGAATGGGGGGGTTCTTGCTACTGTTGTGATACGTATTGCATCATCTCGACGCTCGTTCAAGCGACTGTCTGAACTGGATTCGGCAGCTGCAGGAGGTAAAAGACGTACAGCGCCATTGCATTGTTTTGTTCATGTAAAAGGTATAGGCCTTTATCATGCCCATGAACAGTGTCCACTGGTTAGCACTTATTTATGGACTGTTCTATGCACAATGGCGTATGTATAGAATGACGTAGCGCAACATTTGGTGATTCATGCGTTGTGTCGTCGAGGCCTGTGTTGGGTATTGTGGAAGCTTTCTCTGTGCTGAGTCAAATATTGGCTTTCTCTTCTGTTTAATGCTTTCCCAGGGAGCTCGGTTTCAGCTCACAACAACCGGTTGTAAAAGGGCTTATGTTGCACCCTGCAGTATTTCAGCTCTCTACGAAAATTCAGTTCGGTAAGCCAGAGCTCAGCTGAGCAATAGTGTATTTGTGTCACGTCTACCACTGTTCCAGATTGTTTGTACTTTTTGCTTTGTTTTTTGCCTTGCTACTCTGCAAAGTGTCTTTGTGTGACAGCTCTCTGTAAAAAGCGCTATACAAATAAAATAGGATTTAATTGAAATTGGATTTGAAAGAGGGAGAATGGAGAGCTTTGACGTTGACACGCCTGCCTGTGGTTGCTGTCGAGGCCCGTCGGCCATTCAGATCGCTAGGCTAGTCCTTGCTCCTTCTCATTGGCTCTTGCCATGTTATCACCTTTTCCACATCCATGTCATATCTGAAGAAAACAGAATATGGCTCCTTTGGGGGGGGGTTCTCAAAATGGCCCCAAAAAAGAAATGTGATATCTTTGACTCCCTGAATTTTTTTAGATTTCTTTTTTTGAACATACACCTGCTCACAGTGTAGCTGGATTGTTATGCAACTCTGCAGCAGGTTCTAATGCATTTTCAAAAAATTGGAAGGTGATTTGTTTAAAATTTTTTCAGTTGAGTTTGTTGAATGCTCAGTTGTTCAGAAGGATTTAACAAGTTCAGACATTTAGGCGCCAGCTTAAAATTCCATTATTGTGCAGTTTTCATCATGTGACATTGGTACACAGGAATGGTCTATGCTTATTAATCTGCTAAATCCAGGACACTATTCTAGCAATGTGAGGAATAAGGAAAGCTTGCATGATTAGTCGACCCTCCTCATAAATTTAGCTTTGATCTCTGGGGGCACATTTTTTGGTGGAACTTTTTAACAGCTTTGCCAACATAGTCTTCCTCTTTGTTTCACATGGCCCAGCAACTTGGGTACATTTGCTGCTTGGCAACACAGCACTTATCTGAATCCACAGTTTAGCGAAGCGCCTGACCTCTGCTGACCCGCGCCCCCCGTTAACGTCCATATAACATCGCGGTGGCGTGTTTACGGTTGACATTGAATTCCCATCATTTTGTAAATCGCAAGAAAAAAAAAAAAAAGTTCCCCGGCTAAAGATCATCTTAAATCCATCTGACGTTAATGGTGTGTTCTTTTTCCGTCTGTTTTGACAGACGTCTCGCTCAGAAAATGCACGATACCGTGGGTCACGGAGCCCCCTCATCCGTGTAATACTTTTAAGGGCCGATTTTGCCCCGCTGAAAACAGAGGGAAACCAGGGTGCCCTGTTTTTATTAACCCTGGAATTTGACCTCCCCTTATTATGCATGTTGTGTCCAGCAGACCGCCAGGCGGCTTTAGGGCAAAGTTTGTCTGGAAAGCAAAATGTTGATCTGGAAGAGATGACATTCAACATAAGTTTTAATTTTAAAGGAATGCAATGTGAAGTTGTGGATTGGGGTTACTAAGCAGAAGCAGATGTTTCTGTAGTTGTGTGTAGCAGTAAAAAAAAAAAAATTATACAGACCATTTCTCCCTAGATTTCTCAAATTTAGCAGATTATTCAATTAGTAAATTTTTTTTGCAATTTTATCTTTTATATTCCATGGAAAACAAAGCACATAACCTTGTTATATCATATTTATTTTATTTCAGTTTCTCGCCATTCTCTATGACAGCTTGGGGATAACAGACTGAATTTTACTTCACTCTCCCATCATTATTAATTCCCTGCAATGTTTCTCTGGAAAGTGGGTTCATTAAAGCAGAAGTTCGTATAAAGAATGTGCTTTTGGTGGATGCAACCAGGAAACAGTGGGCAACTTTTGTATTTGTACAGTATGTGTTCTCCGTGAAGCACGGTCAGCTGGTAGATTGCGTTCACCCTCAGGTCCTTCTCAGACAGGCACTTGCTGTTTATTTGTTTTGAGAGACATCATTTCTCAGCGGTGCAGCCCATAGCCGGGTTAGCATCGCAGCTAAAGCCCTGTTACTGTACTGTCCAATCACAGAACAGCGAGTGGAGTGGAATCCAGGAAGCCACAGAGATCCCTGCTAGCTGGCAGGCTCAGCGCAAGGCTGGCTGGGAAAGGTCAGATTTGCATAGGAATGTTTCAGGCCTGTCTGTTCATGTGTGTGTTATGACCGTGTCACTTTCCTCGGCGGTAAATCTACTGCCACTGGTCGCTTCGCTTGGCGCGTAATCCCGGGGTAATTAACCTTTTCACTCAGGAGAGCACAATGAGGGGGCGACCCGTTAGCCCGGGGGACTGGAATCGAACTTGATTTGATCGTTAGGGAGCGCTGGGCCTCACCACGGAAGACGATAGCCTAGCGCTGGCGGTGTTCTACACTGCCGATCTGACCTTGATTCGTGAATATATTTTTTTTCCCCCACCTCTTTGTTGACGTTTCGCTGAACCACCCCTGCGGTTGCTCCAGCAATGCTTTATCAGCACTGACGAAAGAGCAGGACTGTCTGTACTTTTTAGGTTTCCATAACTTCCCTTGATATCGTCAGACTTAACTCCGTCATTTGGTGCTTCTTTGGTTCTGCGATTTTCAAAACCGCGATTGAGACCCCATCGCTGTCCGGGGGAAGGAATGCGGAGTGCGTGTTCTCCCTGGCGATAAACGGCCTCCAGTTGTGTTTCTGTTTTTGTTTTCCTGGCAGAGGGGGAAAACATATCCGGCGAAGCCCAAGGGACAGGAACGTTTATTGATGTTGGATGGAAAAGCTCGTCGAAGTGACTCCCCGTTGGATATGAGAGTGAAAAAGCAGTACCTCAAACTCTACAATGTTACCCAGGGCTGGAGTTTTTGGATTCTCTTTTAGTGTGTTTCTGAATTCTTTGGAAATAAGTACAACTTATATTAAGTGCACCTAGCCGGTTATGATCAGCTTTGCTGTTACTTTACAGGTCAAGGTACTGCTTAATCTCCCAGTACAAGGCCACATGAATGACGTTGATGAAACAAGTATAAAATATTTAGCAGACCCCAGTGCAAAACTTGATGAATTTACAGTATGGTGTGGCATACTTCTGCTGTTATCTTTTGAAAATGTTTATAAAGTCACTTGTCCTTCCCTGACAAGGAAGGAGATCTGACCCTCTTAAGATGGGTTCCAAAATTGTTAGGTCGTTTTAGTCCAGCAATCGTATAGTAACCACACGTGACATGGAGGTGATCCCCAGAAATATCTGGGGTTATTTTTAGTTGTTGTCCATTAAATAAAGACCAGTCCTGATTAGTGTGATAATGTATAGAGCAGATGGCGAAGCTGTTTGCTTGACTGTTCCTGACACCATCAAGAGCCATTTCCCGCCGACTTCCTGTTTAGCGTATAAGGCCGCCGTAGCTGCTGCACAACCATGGAATCAAGGCTTCCAGGAACTCTGCTTTTTTTTTCTGTTTTTCCCCTCATGAATAACGAGCTTTTCATCTCTCTCTTAACCTGAGTGGTGTTTGCTCGGCGTAAGGTCAGCGATGTGTGTGTGCTGGCCGTGACACGAGCAGGCATTTTGTTTGTTGACTGTGAGTTGGAGAGTTCACGCACACATGTCTATTTTTATCCATCACTGTTTTCTCTTCTCCCGTTCTGGGATGCTCCGTCACATTTGCTGGCCTGTCCCACAACTGCAGCGTCCTCCATCATTTCGGGAAAGTGCGGGCGGGCGGGCGGGCGGGCGGGCGGGCGGACAAGCAGTATCTTCTGAAGCGAGTTGTGTCAGCCACCTCTTCTTTCTGTTCTGCAGCCTACCAGCTGAGCCGTGTCGCCATGCAAAGTCATGCATAGCTGTTGCAGGCACACACACACACACACACACTCATGCACGCACACACAGCAATTCATAATGTAAGTACTCTTACATTTTTAATGAATTTGTATGCATTCTGGGTCTTGTTATGAATTACCATGGTAAAAGGGGGACAGGCATTATGTAAATGAGTAATTAATGCTGAAGCAGCTGATAAGGTTTATCAGACCGGGCATTTATTGTGGTATGGCTGGGAATATCGACGTGGACAAATTGCCGCTGTTATTGCGGTGAGGTGGAGGCCTCCTGAGCAACGGCGATAACAACCCAGAATGCAGCGGTACAACATATAGGCCAATGCACACGTGCATAAATATGCCAAGGACGGTGTCTGTATTCACGTCTCGTCCACAGCAGCCTCCCTCCCCCGGCCTCCTGGGAGTTGTAGTCTTCCACCTCTCTGGCCCGGCGGGCTGTCCAGACTGACCCCCCCTTCCAAGGTTGCCAGGGGTGGACAAACCTCCCCCAAGGGCGACAGCAGTTCTGTCCAGCGTTCTCATCACGGCTGGATTAATCTCATTGGCCAAAGGATACGGCACGAACGACGCCGCCCGATCCAGTCGCGGCTCCTGTCGGCCTCATCTTCCCGGGAGAGCTCCTGTCGGCAGAATTAGACGGACAGCTCACCTCTTTCATTTCATTGCTTGAGCAGGAACACGTGGAGGAGCAGGCTGTATATGCAGGCGATGCAGGCCTAATCCTTCGTAGTTGTTGTGATACAGTAAAATCTGGCAACCGATTAAGCCACACCCCCACACCATCTTGCCTTTCTTTATACATTGAAGCAGCTCAAAAGCTGAAGACCCTTTTAATGTCCTTTCAGTGAATACATTGGCTGAATGTGTTCATCAAAACACCATTGGCATTGTCATTCAAGCTCTTATTCACAGGCTGTCCATAGTAGGATTAATTAAGTAAAGATTGGGTGTGTCAAATGTTTGAAATGCTAGTGGTCTACTGCAGTAATAATTCATTAACAGGATATCAATTAACAAAAAATCCCATAACATTGCTTAGAGAAGTGGCACGAGTTTCTCCAGATCACAAGTGCTTACACTGTTCCTACTGAACATACTGTTCTCTCAGGTTAAAGTTATAGGCCTAAATGCCAACGCGCTGTACTCTTGCATGCCTCCACAAGTCTTGATGCTTTTTAAAGTTCACCCTCAGGTCTGAACTATAAAAGTTCTTCAGTCTCTCCGCTGTCTCTTCCTGTATTTGATTTCTCTGCCTCACTGACGTTGCTCGGCTGTTACAAATTTGAAAAACGCCTTTCTGTGTCTTCAACTAAGTGGGTAGAAATGTGTCCCTTTTTTCCGGCAGAATGATGTCCACTTCCTGGTTCGTTGTTGTCGTTGTTGTTCTCCAGCACGTTTTTATTCACCTTGTCGCAACAGGCACAAATCACGCGTTTCACTTTCCGAGCCGTCCGACCGAATTGCGGCGAGGGGCGTTTTAAATTGGTCGTTTGCGGCCGACGTTCTCCTGCACAGCCGTGCTCGAGAAACGCGCCGCTGCGTGAATGACTACATGCTCAATTTGCGCAGTAATTCCTGTCATGGGTGAAACCTGGAACGAAGACGTATGTTTTCTTTCTGTTTAAGAAAGATATCGTAACTCAAATCGCCGGCCATTATACAGCTAGGAGGCCGTCAGCGCAGGATACCAGGATGTTCATCAACTTCACTTTTTCAATCACGTGCAAAGAGACAGCATCGGTAATTGTACTGGGAGGTTCCCGCCCGCAGTTTTGACGTTCATTAAACACGATAGACGGGTTCCAAAACGTTTTTGCTGCACGCGTTTCTCTGTTTGCCAACGAGAAGTGACTTTCGCCATGTACGCTCGAGCCGACCTTTTAAAAAAATAATAATAATAAAACGAAGCCGCAGTTCTTTGACCTGCTCAACAATTGTGGCGCTACTAATGCAGTTTGCTGCTTTTTTTTTTTTTTTACAGGTGTAGATTGGAATGCAGAAAGAACAGGTTGTGTAATGGTGTGATAAAGTACCTGGGGAGTGCCTCTCCCTTCTTTTTCTCACATGTTCATTCCCTTTGATTCCCCTTTGCGGGGGGGGGGGGGCGTGGTCCGGTCGTGTTAAACGGCTTCTTCTCCGTCTGCCTCGAAACAGGTCTGATTGTGATGAAAGCTCGAATCCCCTTTTGAGAAAGACCCACTGGGAACGTTAGAGCGAGCGGCCAAAATCTGAGGCGTGCATTGGCAGGGTTTTGACCGTTTTTTTATTCGAATAATGGCGCACGTGAGAACTGTGGCCAACGGGGAGGCCTCCAGTGTATTTCAGTTCGCTTCTCAAAACAGGGTTTTAAAGGTGAATTTACAAAATTTATAGTCGTAGTTGCTTTTTTTTAACAGTTGTACATTATACTTTAATGTGCAAAAACCATTTGTGAAAAGCCTCTTTATGTTATTGCTGTTGCACCCGGTTGAAGTTATTATGTCCTGGTGTCAGAACTTTTTTATATGTGGTAATAAAAGGGTTTGGATTGAGGATAGCCTCGTGGGCTTTTTTCACAAATCACTCCACAAATACTTTCCATTACTGAAATTGTTTCATCTGCACCAAAATCATGAGCATCTTACAGAAAATAATAGTTTTAAAAATGTGAATTTGGCCTTCTCACGGTGCACACAAGATTGCAGTTGCATGCATACAAGCATTTATGCCTATATTTATCGATTCAAATATTTGTTCCCACAGTGAAACAAGTAGTCTCCTTATGGAGTCATTTTGAGGCTTGCATTATTCTCCGTATGTAATTATGTGGTACCGTGGCGTGCATATGGAGCCTCAAGAGCCTGGCACTCATACTTTCCACAAAACCAAAGAACAAGACCCAAGGAAATATGGTCATATAATATCATATCATAACAGGAACAGTAAATTTAGAGAAAAGAAACAACCCAGAGTAGACGGACCTAAACTTGTTGAACTCACTGAGGTTTCAGCTTTCTGGAACCTACGCTGGTCCTGGAACTGACTAAAGCCCCCACAGGCCACTTTAAACAGATACAGTACGCAAAAGCAAACATTTGGCTGCATTCGAATAATAAATATACCATCTGGATAATATTAATACAGTTCTAATGTACGAAAGTATGAATATCTTCTGCATCTTCACTGTGCAGTAGACACGAAGGGGAGCCGACCACAGCGCTATGAGATTATTGGCTGTAAGACCGCAATAAGACTGAGTCTGTGTGTGTGTGTGTGTGTGTGTGACATTGGTGCATTCTTTGACTGACGCAGTATGAGCATGCAGCATTTGGAGTCATGTTATTTGTTCATCATACACTCGCCTTGCAGTGTGACACACAATTTTTGTATTGTACATAATGTGCGCCACAACTATGTGAAAATACTTCATATTAACTAAAGATGACCTAACTAGTCTGTGAGCCAGTAGCTTTTTTTTCCAGTTTTTTTGGTCTATTGAAAGTTTGCCTAAATTTGGCTTTCAGTCCTGCATCAATAATCAGTGTTTCTAGAACAAACTCTCCTTTTGTACAATGCTCACTATATCCTTTCCCCTATCGCCTATGAATAACACTTATCTCAGTTATTCAGTGGTTTTGTTCATTGACTGGTGCGTTATATACATTGAATTAATCCAAGCTTCTTAGTTTGATGAGCATATTTTTTAGTGTGGGATCAAATATATAAAACATATGATAGCATATTGTGTACTGTGTTTTTAAAGATGGAATCCCTGCTAACCCTGGAGTGTGCGAATGTTTGCTCTCAGTACTCGTAGATGTGTAAACTCTTTGTGTTTACATATATGATTTGTCCAATATAAACAAATTAGATTTTTTTTTCTTTTGGAAAAACAATTGCAACATCGAATCCTTGTGACCCATTTTGAAATTTAACCAAATGTAAAACACATTTTTTTTTTGTTAAGATTCAGCAGCTGTTTTACAAGTACAACATATGAGCCATTTCACAGTACAACATCTGTAACCCTCAATTTGTCAAGTGATTACAGAATATTGGCTTGTGAGACCTCAAATGAAGTAGGCCTGAGCTGGAAATATCATGTTCGTCTGATTGAGCGCTTGGAATGGTCACAAAGAGCTGGACGCTTTGTGCAAGTACAGTGATCATTCTCACGCTTGACAACAGATCTCCACATCTGGAGTTTTTCCACTTCATTAAACACTTGTTAGAGGAGACATTGTCCCTTTCCTGGTGTCCTCCACAGATATGTATTTTTAGAAATCGGGAAGTCCGTTAAATGGTGAACATCGCCCCTTAAATGGTGCATGTTTTCAGGCTTTGGCATGAAGTCGATGGAAGAGAGTTGTCTGGGTTTGTGTGATGCGCTGGAAAGTGGAGGGACTTCCCAGAATGCAGTGCGAGATGCATCCCCATCTGGGGGCCTGGTCTCCTGCTGCTGGACATTGGGAATGTTCTGTGCAGGCACGGTGTTGAGTAACAGTGTAAATACAGGACCTTAAAGCCCTGTTTGATTGCACAGTTCACTGTTTCTTATAAGCCATCCATCAGATCTGTAAAGAATACAGTGAAAATATTATTCTGTAGCTCCATATTCCACAGCAAAACAAATGAGTGGTCGTAATAAATAAGTTATTTTTTAATGTATTTTATATTTTACATGTATACAGGCAGGAATCCATTAAAGTTAAGGAGCTTGGGCAGTGGTACAGCAAGTGTGCCTCACCTGCCAATCAAGTTGTGAATCTTCCAGTTAAAGTTCCTCCACCAATAAGAGTTACCACCATATAACTCCTCGGTGACTTTCCCCTTGAATGGCTGCACAGAGTTCTGGGTTGTTTCTCCACCGTGGCTGTTTCCTGGTGTGTCGCTAACTTATCTGTGGAAACTTAAATGCTCCTGAGCAGAGCGCGAGAGAGAGAGAGAGAGAGAGAGAGAGAGAGAGGCCTTTTCCTACAGGAAGTGCTGGCTAGGGTCAGAACTGAAGGGAAAGGCAATAAACGGGCTCGCCCACTGAGTTAACACGCAAGCCTGGAGCTCTGCACTGGGGAGTGCACCTTCTCACAATCTCAGGGGTCTGACATTTCAGGGGCTACCGCAGGTGTAGGCTACAGGTAAACCACAGGTGTAGGCTCCAGGTAAACCACAGGTGTAGACTCCGGGCTAAACCACAGGTGTAGGCTCCAGGCTAAACCACAGGTGTAGTTGTGGGGGGGGGGGTGGTTCTGGTATGTCCCTCTCTAAACTTAGGAGCAAGCATATTTCACCCCCTCCAGTCTTTAGCAACAGACTCAAGCTCCTGCAAGCTACAGAATGAATGAATCCTTGGGCCAATGGAGTGAACACGTTTTACATATGCTGTCTGATGTGTGTATTGTATTGCAATTCCATCATGTATTAGAGTTTGAACTTTTAAGAGAAATAGAGTGCTCACATTAAGCAAGGTGCTGTTTTTTCACATGTAATCCATTATCCATTGTCAATGTAACGGTTAGTGCAGATGTATTTTCATATGCTGATATAATGCCACAACCCTGTTCCTAAAAGCACAGTGGAATGATTCGTGAGAAGGTAGCATTTTATCTTGCTTGAATTGGAGAGAGTCTGTCTCAAAGGATTTGGGTATCTTTGAGATTATAGCTTAGTCATCTACTTAGGAGCAGTTAGTAAAAAAAAAAAGTTGCTTTTGTCATGGAAAAAAACACTTTTGTTTGGAATGTTTTCAAAATGAGATGAGGTTATTTCACATAGTGACGAATGCTGTTTGGCATATTGCACTGTTAGGAACTAGGCTAACGAACATTTGAACATACACACCCTGCAGATGTGCATAGCTGCTCAGGAACTCGACTTAAATAACAAGCAGCGGGTCACACAAAGAGACTCCTTTACAGCCCTCTGCAGACAGGACACCATTATGGTCCGTGAATATAAATCCACTCTTTTGTCACCTATCAAAGTGCCTTCGCTGTGCAGTGTTTTGCCCGGGCGGTTTTACACAGCTGAGATATGACGCGCTGGCCAGCTCGGTAGCTGCATAGCTAGCTCCCGAAGCGTGCCTCAGAAACGGTGGATGAGAAGCCTGCTGAAAAAAAAAAAGGTGATGTGTCAGCCGCTCAGACCGAGGCCGGGGGGAGTGATCGCACCCCCGGGGGGAGAGTTATCGCACCCCCGGGGGGGGAGGGGGGGGGTGGGTTCCACAGCCTAATCTCGTCTCCGTGTGGAAAGTGTGACGCACGCCTGCGAGGCCCGTGGGGTTTTTTGACTCCGCGCTTGGTTACGCCTCGCTCTGGGGGGGTACGAGGGCAGCGCCCCCCCCCCCAGGGCGGATTTGGACCTGCGGTCGTCTGGTTGTCCGGTTAGCCTAGCGCCTCTTCCAGCAGGCTCCCGCTCCAGGGGCTGCCCCTGCAGGGGAGTAGACCCGGGCCGCCTGTAAAACGACAGCAGCCCTAAACCCGCTGAGCCGCAGTCCAGTGCTGTCTGTGTACTGTGCTAACCGTCTGTGTGAGTGTACCCCAGTGCACCTGAGCAACCGGCTGTTTTCCAACCCGTATTTTAAATACACACTAAGGCCTAAATCTGGTCTGGGAATTTACTGTAAGCTTTTTCAAATATTTTGTTGTTTTTTTTTTTTTTCAACATTTCTACCAACTGCCATTTAAAAAAAAAAAAAACTTTCAGGTAACACACGATTCTGTACTGCCGAACAAAGAAGTGCACTTAAGTGTCTGGTGGGGTATCCTGTGTGACTGCGAGACTCCCTTCTCCCTAGTATTGAGCCAGTGACTGAATTCCCACAGATAGAGAGAGAGAGACAGAGAGAGACAGAGTGAGCGAGACAGAGAGAGACAGAGAGAGAGAGAGAGCCCATGTGAGAGAGAGAGAGAGACTATGTGAGAGAGAGAGAGAGAGGGAGGGAGAGAGGAAGAGACAGAGAGAGAGACCTGGTGTGCTCGCTCCGCAGTCGGTGTTGTAGGGTTTCCCGCTGGCTGTTTAGCCGTTTTTACGGCGGCACGCCTCTCCGTTTCCTTCCGCTCGGCCGTAGCGAGGCGAGCGGGCCCGACGGGGAGCCGCTCCTCTGCCGCTTAGACAGGAACAGACCGCAGAGGACAGACCGAGGAGACAGGAACAGACCGAGGAGACGGGAACAGACCACTGAGCGAGGAACAGACCGAGGAGACAGGAACAGACCACTGAGCGAGGAACAGACCGCTGATATGGGTTCCTCTGCAGCTGCCTCGCAGCCCGTAGTTAAAATCAATAGACGTCGGCCATTAGACAGAGTTATCAGATACATCAGTGCTGTAAGGGGCTTGTGGCAGGTGGTCTGTGTTTTTTACAGATGTGGTTGGCGTTTGGAAGCCATGAAGAAGGTGCTACGGCACTATTACAAACTCTGCATCCTTGCTTCAGCATTACATTGCATTACATTTATTTGGCAGACGCTTTTATCCAAAGCAGCGTGCAATAAGTGCATACCGAATGTCATTGGGACAACTACAAAACACAGGTCCGATAAGGTACAATACTCATTATGTAACGGTTAGCCACCTCAGTGACATTTTGTCTGAGAGGGATACAGCGAGAGACAGACAGGAATAGGACAGTATAGAGATAGGAATTGAAACCTCTCCCCTGCCATACACGTGGACCAGTTTCATACGTTTTCAGACATTTTGGCCAAATAACAGAAAGATGGGTAAAACATCTGAACAAAACAATTGGTGGATGTGCACCTAGGATTGCTGCTAGCCCCAAACTATACAAACGTTGAGCAAGTACTCTGCGTAAAAGTCACACTTTGTTTTGTAGTAATCAGTCTTCCGTCTTTTATTGGAGTTTACACATGGAAGGAAGGAACACTCCTGCTTTGAAGATTCCGCGCATACTACAGTGAAGATTCCGTCTTTTCGCCTTGGCAACGGCTTGAACTGAGGGCGGGCAGGCTGATCTCTAATATATGCTGTCTAATTAGGAGGCCTTCAGACTGAGATAAGATCACAGGAAAGCTGCCCATTGAAAGGGAAAGTCGAAATTTGAGGTTCTGCATGTTTACCCTGAATGGGCCGTTAATAATGATACGGGTGACCTTGACACATGTGGTCATGTGACCCTAAAGGGAGCACGCCATTGGACGGAGAAACATGCATGTTAATCTGATCAGCTATTCAGCATGTTTTCTCCGGGTTTCATTCTTTACAGCAATGTTTTTCTGTCTGGGCAGATCAAGCCGTGTCATCAAACATAAATTAGAAGCATCAGAGCCTTGCTGATAAATGGTTATAGACTTTACAGTTTTGTTTAGAAATACTCTTTTCTGCTAATTGGATGCATCGGTCCATTGCACGGAAGCATCATCAAAAATCAGACTGAAAGGAAACGGGGAATAAAAAAACAGCTTCAAGTGCTCCTCGTGCTCGTTTACGCCTATTGTGTGGAAAATTATAGCCCTTTCAATGTGTTTATTCCTCGTATTTATTATTTCAGTGTATTTTTCAGCAAGGACAAGGCAAACCAGGACTGTATTGGCACATTTCATACCATGTGTCTTTTGTTAAATGTACATCATTATGTGGTGCTCCTTTGAACACCTACGTTTATAATCAGTTTGAAGGGCCATTTTATATAATAATAAAATAATAAAATACTGGAATGAAAGGAGATGGTTTAAATAGATTTTAAGATGTTTGTTTTTACTGGATTTCATTCAGTTGGCTTTTCCGATCTATATGTACCAGCGCATTTGAGTTAATCTATCTGAACTATGCACAAAGTAATATTTGCAATACCATAATATTTCATAGCTGAAGGTTTTATGTAGTTTTCTTCAGTCTGGATGATAAGTTTTTAATTAGTCAAGACTCAAAGAAATATGGATATCCAATATCTTGCAATAAATACGGAAGAAGACAGAATTTTTCATTTAAATGCGAAGCCGATTAAATATATCAAAGGATATTAAATAATGATTTAAATACGTGATTCATCACAGATGGCGAATCAATATTTATTTCACCTTTTTTGGGCGAGGGATGTGTTTGTGGTTTGTGAGTGCAGTGCTTAATGTTCAGTCAATATGGTGTCTGCTTGAGCGGGTGTTAATGTCCCTGTTTCGTCAGGCGATTCCCCTGAATTGTGCTTGGGGGCAAAATGGCGTCCTCCGCTAAGCCTTGGCAGTGGCTCTGCGGTCGGGCCACTGATGTCCCTGCAGATAGCGCGGGAGTGATTCGCCAGACTGTGACTCAGACGGACTCCTCTCCTAATTGCTTCCACAGACAGGCAAATTGCAATCGCTACTGTCCTGACGGGATGAAATGCTGAAGATTGAGGAATGTCTTTTAAAGATGACCTTTGACCCCCGTGAAGTAGAACAGGGGAACGAGGGGAGGGGAAGCAATGTGTGTGTGCTGTAGAATAGCGTTGGACAAAAAGTCGCTTTTGCACAACAGTGTATCAGGCCTGTAAATTTACCCTTAATACAGACAGCATATTTTTTTACCTTTCTCTCTCTTTCTTGCTCTGTCTCGCCCTGTATGGTTTTAATTAGTACATTTTGCAACACAATGCACTCCCATTGAAACCTGCAAATTATCTGTTTCCTGAAAAAGGGGGAATAATGATGATGAGATGTTGATTGCATTTTGAATTATTTGTGTCCTATTATTGCTTTGTCTAATGACTATTTGTTTGAACAAATGGGTGTGTCACAACCTTATTTTCTCTCTCACTCTTTCCCTCTGGGAAATGATAAGACTGGTGTTTTCATGGCTTATTGCTTCCTGGTTATTGGTTATGTCAGAGGACAAACGTAATGCATTCATTTAGCACTTAACTGCAACGTGATTGACAGGTCACTGAAAATACCAGGCAGGGTTCTGCAGGCATGGCACGGTCAGTGCCGCTGCAGTTAGCTCCCGGCTGTCACTTAGTCCTGGACACTGACCCCCCCCTCCCTTCTCGCCTCCCCCTCCTGTCCTGTATGCCCCCCCCTTCTCCCCTTCTTGCCTGTCTGCCCCCTTCCCGTTTCATCTGCCCCCCCCCCCCCCACAGCAGCCGGAGGATGACGGCCAAGCGGAGCCTGTTCGTGCGCCTGGTGCCGTGCCGATGCCTGCGGGGGGAGGAGGAGGTGGTGACCGCGCTGGACTACTCCCACTGCAGCCTGGAGCAGGTGCCCAAGGAGATCTTCAGCTGCGAGAAGACCCTGGAGGAGCTCTACCTGGACGCCAACCAGATCGAGGAGCTGCCCAAGGTAAGGCTCCGGCTCGCGTGTGTGTCAAATACAGTCCGTTACACTGAGGCATTCATCCCCCCCCCCCCCCCACCGCCACCCCCAAGATCCAATTGCAGTCGAGATCCACAATGGCACAAAAATCCAGAGTCAGAGTCCAGAGTCTTTTCGTGACAAAGCCCCTCTTGTTGCCTGGATTTTTGTCATTCGCCACCCAAAACAATGTCGCATTGTCAGGCCGCTGCAGAACTCTCACAAATCTAAATATTCTTTTAGTCTATGGCCTTTATCTCCAAGCACTGCAAAACAAGAAGAAATAAGACCGATTGCTTCTTGTCCTTATGCAACCTGAAGCTGTTGCCTCAATCAGGAAAAAAACAGCAATCAGCATGTATAATTTGAAAAATGAAGTTCACCAAATTTAGACATTAATTAAAAGTTTCTGTAATTAGTTTGACTATTTGATTTATTCATAGCCAATGGTGATGAGCTTCACACAAGGGACTTACAGAAAAAACGACATTGGGAAAAATTGGCTTATTTGGAAAACGGTGCTTTTGTCAACAGTTATGGATCTGCTGTCACTGTTCACGGCCAGCTGTCGCAAAGCAGACAAGATGTTCCCCACCAAACACTGTCCTCCGACAGCAGCCTTCGGTTAGCATGACCAGGGGTTGCAACACCTAGCCAAAATCTATCCAGACATATTGAAAGCACCCGGAATATGAGTTATTATAGCGTCAGGGCCACACCGCGGTTGTCGAGCGTCTTATTGCCTAAAGAAAGTGAGAACAGCTTTGAATGCCAGGAAGCCGGGGGCTTGTTGGCAGAAAATAAATGGTCACAGAGACCCGGAGAATTTGTTTCTGTAGGCTCAGTACACTGCTGAGCACGTGGCCCTCAGTTTGCCACATGAAAAACCCCATTCAGAGGCACTGCTATAGCTCTACTGGTGCTTCTGGAGTAGTTAAACAAACAAGACCAGGTCAAAACCTAGTATGTGGCTGGACCGTACACACTTCATCCAGCTGACCGATGGTGTAACTTCATCACTCAGTGACTCGGTCACAGACATCCGCTGTTGCTGTCCAGCCAAAAAGTATAACCAAATGTACCTAAGTTACTTGTGGGACAGAGCCTAATCTGACCCCCCCCCCCCCCCCAACCACTTTTTTTTCACTGGTTTAAAATGCCTTATCACAACAGCCAACTATGCATCATCCTTATAGGACAGCCGGCCATGCTTGGTGCTTTCAGGGTCAGAATTTATCCCAGACCTTTCGGGCGTGTCGCTGGGCTGAGGGCTAATGCTTTAGCTGGAGGACGCTCACGGACGGCCAGATTAAATTTCCCTCCGCCCCGGCCTCGGTGGGCTGGCGTCGGGCGACGAGTCCGCCCCGCTCAGCGTCTCGATGTTTATCGTCCTCGCGACCGCCCGGATTGGAATTGATCGGACCGGTCGCCCTTGCTTCGGCCCTCCGAAAATGAAACACCCTTTTTTTTTTTCTTTTCTTTTTTTTAACCGTGTTGACTCCGGGCCATTTTTCTCCCCCCCCCATCCCCCCCCCCCCTCCTCTACGTTCCGTTCCACAGCACCTGTTCAACTGCCAGACGCTCCATCGGCTGAGCCTGCCGGACAACGACCTCACGGGAATACCGCCAGCCGTCGGAAACCTTATCAATCTCAAGGAACTGGACGTCAGCAAGAACAGTAAGCAAACCAAATAAATAAATTAAATGAAATAAAATTAAATGTGCACCTTTGAACTATGCTTGAAACCAGAGGTGGGTAACCTGGCTTCAAAGAGTAAAAAGACTGACCATGTATTTGCTCCACCACCATGCACTAAACCAGCTGATTCTAATTAGCATAACTCTTCACCATGTTAGGAGAACTAATTATTGTAATCAGCTTGTTTAGTGCATGTTGGTGGAGCAAATACATGGTCAGTCTTTTTACTCTTTGAAGCCGGGTTACCCACCTCTGCTTGAAACCTCTCTGTCATCTGTTTGTTCATTTTTAAGACAGGGTGAAGCCTTGCAGAGGGCAAATGGCTGGGATTTAGAGAAACAAAAAGGCTGATTTTTCCAATCGATGGGCCTTCTATTGTTCATATGCATATTACTTAGTGTCCAAAAATCCTGATCTATTTCTTGACCCTTGCTGACCTGTGTAACTGTGTGTCCCGTCAGGACAAATACCAATCAGCTTACACTGGGGGGAAAAAGAAAGTAGGCTTTGTCTTGTGAAATGAAGTGTCTCATAGTAGTAATTATTTTCTTCCTGCTGCACCAACAGCTCAAACATAGAACAAAAAATTAAGAATAAAAACCCCCAAGAATTAAAAACTGTGCAATAAGAATGAAGACTTCTTTAGGCATCGTAGGAGAAGAGAGTGGCGCCGACACGACTGACAGAGCGCGTGCGCTTCAGAGGATGAGCGGGATTAACGCACATTTTAAAACGCGTCTCTCGCCCCTGTTGCTGATACGGGATTTAAATAATTTAAGTGGGACCTCGTGAACTGACCTGATTTGTTAGCTACTGGCACCAGATTGTAGTATTGCAATCCTCATTTTTAAATCAAAAACATGTTTTCTTTTAGCTAGAACAAATTATTTTAATTCCCATGATAAATTAAGCCCTGGTAATCTTGAGCACATTTTTGATACAGTTTCCCGCTATAAATACTCGGATTGGCTCACCTCTAATACCTTCTTTCGCTAAAATGCCGCATGGAGAAATCAAACATGTCATACTTACGTGTAATATTTGTCTTTTATCTACGTTTGTATGACAAGTATGAAAAGGGGAAGCAACTAGACTGTGCTGCTAATGTTTTTTTGTTTCGTTTTGTTGTTTTGGTAATGCTATCAAATTAACCTAGCGGGGTGAGTTGTGTTTATAATGGTCACAATGTCCTTAAGTTCCCACTGGGAAAAGTAATTCTATTCTATTCCACTTCAATACACAGCTTCAGATAAGTGTTCTTTAGATTCCATTCAATTAGGCTGCAAGAGTAGCTCCAATGGAACAAGCTATTTTTTCAAATATTAACATATTTTATAAAACAATACATCAGACCCTGTACTTGGGACATGACAGTTTACAGCTCCAGCTGTGTCATTAGCTGAACCCAAGCTGACCAAGACAGAATTGTTTTTTTTTTGTTGTTTTTTTTCCCGCCGGTGTGGGATGGGTTTAATTTGGGCCGGTATGCCGGGGTTACTGCCGCATAAACTCTCTATCAGCGACGTGCCAGGCACCCCTAGTCTCCCGGCTGTCAGTGAGAGATGCGCGCGCCTCGTGGTGCGGAAAATAGGGTTCGCGGGATCGCACATTAGAGGACTGCACGAGCTTCAGCTGCAGGTCTCCTTACATGTTGCAGGTGGCACCGCGGTAACGTGCGAGGCAAGGTGGTGGGGAAAAAAGAAGAAAATGTATTTTAAAATTAGATTAGGTTTACAAGGCGACATCATCCTCCGTAAAATGATTCTGTGTTCAAATCTTGCGATCTTGATGGCTAAGTCGATATGATTGATTTTGTTCACGAGTATTCCGGGCGAGTTTCACTCCGATATGGTTAAATGCTGTTCAGGACTTCAGGGTAGCTATTTAGTGGACTGACAAATCTTTCTGAATCGTGAAATGATTTAGCCTGAAATGAAACATCGGCAAATCCAGCCAAATCTACTTACAGCACAGGTCCCCAGATCCTATAGATTCGACATTTAATATCTCGTGTTCTAAGACCGTACATCAGCAGATGGAGAATATCCTCAGCTTCTCCTGAACTTTACCCTAGACCTGTCAGTTTACAAATAATGGGCATCGTTCACAGAATATTTCTTAAATTATTCTTACTTCTGGTCTTAGAAGTGTTCCTATGAAAAGCCAATATGGGATTCATGACACGTGCAGACCTTTGTTTTGTGTATATCCCAGGTGTATGAGATTATGACTGCTGACTGTAAATTTTATAATGCGCAATCCTGTTCATGTGATTTGCATAAAGAAACAGCCACGAACAAATACCGATACAGAAAAAATGATGAATGCCAAAATGTTCTTGGAAACGTTCTTACATGCAGTTTACGATCAAATGTGATCTTAACACGTTTCGTGAATGAGGCCCAGTGTCTCTCGTCATGTCAGACACGGGCTAAACAGGTTCACGGCTATGCTGGAGGCATGGGTGTTGTTGTGTTTCTAAACTTTACCACTGTTTTGGAACAAAAAGGACTTGCAAATACAGTCCCTACTTGCACATGTTTTTGTGTAAAATTATGCTTAATTTAAAATGAAGCATTTTGTTTTGGTGCAAAACGTAGTGTGCTATATATTCCATAAGGTGGCTCACACATGCAATGTTTTCGTACTTGTCAATCAGTTTTAACAGAAATGCTTCTCCATCAGCTTATGTGAACAAGAGCATTTGAAGAGCATGGTGAACTCCTCTTATTCTCTAGTTAATGACCATGAAGTAGCAACGCTATGGAAACATGGATCAGCACGGCCAAACATGCCTTTCAAGTTTGCACAAGAGCTGACATCAAATATGCATTGTTGTATAAATTGAACAAGCTTAAAAATTCTAAACCAGGCTGCTTTTGTTGAAAATATTTTACAGTCAGAAAAGTTTATTAGATTCTATATTCTGTTTGTTATATGTTGTTGTGTTCAACCTCTGACGCATAGTGTCACAGAGCTTGATCCTTAACAGGACAGACTTGTTTCACATGGCTGTCATCGGGTGCAGGGAGAGAGATTTTGAATGCTGTTTAAACTGGGGGCTGAATTGGTAACACAGTATATGTAGAGCTCATTCACTTGTGTTATAAAAAGTTCAGTATTTTAACACCCCAGACAAAATCCTCCAGAAAACTTTTAATAAGAGAGTTTTGGAAAGTAATCCTTATCAGCAATTCTCATATCAGATTAATCCACAGCGCCAAAGGTGCAGTACGTTACTAAATTCATTGCTTCATACCCAATTTACCCTATTTTTATATATTTATTTCTTTATTTGAATCAGTGTTTGCATTTGAATTTCGGGAAACTGGATGGGAGCAATCAAGGTGAAAGCATATTTAGCGTTGCTGTTGTATTTCAGATTAATTCACTGAAAGGCATGACCGTATGGGGATCGCTGTTCAGCAGATTGCCCGCTCTGATTTTTTGGTCCTGGACGGGAGCTGGACGGTAAACGGCATTAACGGTAATGCATATTTCTGGAGGGATTTCATCCAGCGCCCCATCTCAGATCCCAGCGCTGTGGCGTTGACACTCAGCGAAGTTGGCACCCGTGAAGAAACCTTCGTGCTGACGGCAGATTCTGAAAAACAGTCTGAAAGTAGATAGCTGCGAGCCGTGTGATTGGCTAAACCAAGTGTGGAATGAGATGTTGAGAGATTGCATTGCATTTGGTCTTTTGTGAATAGCTTTTTTTTTACTGGTACTGGTACTTTTGGAGCCCTCTTTTGGATAAGGGTTCCTGCCTTCTTAATACAGTGGTTATTTTTGGCTGGACCCCAACAGCGGGGCCAGCCCTACAAATGCGAATGTCTGTGACTTAGTGACTGAGTGATCTGACTGAGTGATGAAGTTACACCATTGGTCGGCCAAGTTATGCAGTTACACCATTGGTCGGCCGGATGAAGTGTGTTAGGTGCAGCCATATACTAGGTTTTGACCTGGTCTTGTTTTCTAGGTTTGCCATCAGTGCTGTTGGCTGACCTAAGTACTCATAACCAAACATTTTCATTTTTTGTTATTTTCAGGACAAAGTCAGTGCAGCCCTTCAGAATTGAGATTTAAGCTGTCTGTAAACTGTCGTGGTACCATAGAGTGTGACACTGCACAGGAAAGTGGTAGAGTGAAGTAGTAGAAAGTGTTTTTGGTATCAGGACAGATGGAATGCAATGAGAGTGGCAGACGATTGGGAATGACAATTCAGTAAATTCAATCTGTGGAGTGGGAGGCAAATAAAGTTTTCCTTTGAAGGGCCTCTGTTATTCTGGAAGGCTCTAGGAAAAGGGTATTTCTTCCCCCATGCATTAGTTTGTGGTTCTTGCTTTGTGCTTCGGGGAGCTGGGCAAACAGTGAGTTCTCATTATAACATTCTACTGCAGTGAATTTTCATGCTGCTCTACAAAATTGCCTGCATTAAAATTATTAAGCCATCTCTGAGGACACAGATAACCCCTGTGGTAGTTACGTGCCAAAATAGTAGTATTTTCTCCTATTACACCTCAGCAACCGAATGTAATCAACTGCTCTGTTTTTGTGCTCAATGTATGACATGACATCACTTCCTTGACCTCAGATTCTGAGGGAGTATTCACTAGAGAATTCACCCTTTTCTTGCAGATGTACTGGTTTTTATAACCGATGCTTGCATGAGCACAGTATGAATGGAAAAATTCTCTGCAGTCATATTGCACCTTTAAGAGAGATTACATTAAAAATGAAACCCTTTGTTGATACTTTGTCTTCTTGTATCTTCTCTGTAATATAAGCATAAGCTCTGTCTTCTTTGTAATATAAGCATGTTTGCTGGTCCTAAAAGAAAGTAGAAGTCATTAGAAAATGCTCAGGCCAGCACAGAATAGATTGTTAAATTTTGAAAGTGAACTTGACGCAGGCAGCTCCCCTGTCTGAATGTGCTCGGAAGTTTTGCTCTTCAGAATGCTTTCATTTTCAGGGAAACTTGTCTGTACCTGCCCCTGAAACTAAATGGCATTTCCTGCCTTTTTTTTAAAAGGATTTAGTTCAGATTAGCATGTGGATGTTGCTTTGCTGTACAATGTACACATTGCAAGAGAAAGGATTAGTATGTTCTCTTTCTACCTAATCAAGGACCATAAAATTCTTCATAAAAAGTTCTCATAAAAGTTCTGAATTTAATACCGACAGCTCATTTAAAATGGTCGGAGATACTAATGTGCTCATTTTGCCCGGAGCAGTTTGCAGCAGGGAAGGTAATATTGTGTTTAATGATAAATTGTGCCCATTACTATTGGACATATCTTGTCTGTTTCATCTGATTCATTATAGGTATTCAGGAATTTCCAGAAAATATCAAGAACTGCAAGGCCTTGGCTATTATCGAAGCAAGTGTAAATCCCATCTCCAAGTAAGTCGGCCATTACAAACTCAGTTTTAAGCACGCACACAGAGTAATGCTGTTAGACAGATTTTCAGAGCTGATGCTTAAGTCCGTGTCTATTTCCTTTTATTGTGTCTGCATCTTATATCTGAGTCAACCGCAATTTGCCACAGAAAACTGAACAATTGCCTGTTCATGTGTTCTCAGAGGTGTTTTGCATTGGAATTAGGCATGCAGTGGGGTTTTTACGCTGTTTTAGAATGCTTAACTGTGTTCTGGTATAAATAAGTGCGGTTGTGCACATGCTTGTTGTATGGTGCTTTGCTCTGATTGGCCGGTTGGTGATGCACATCCTGTCTACTCCAGGCTTCCGGATGGATTCACTCAGCTGATCAGCCTCACCCAGCTCTACCTGAACGACGCCTTCCTGGAGTTCCTGCCCGCCAGTTTTGGCAGGTGAGGTTGGGGATGGGGGGTTCTGCTAACCTGAGAAGGGGCAGGGGTGTATGTGCCCTCTTTGTGCTATCCAGCAGGAGCAGATGCTTTTGGGCTCTGTTGTCCATGGATTAAGAGTGGGAGATATCAGCTGTAGGCGCTGAATGGCTGTTTAGTCCTGGGCCTGACATTTTATAAAGATGCACCTGCTCTTTTTTTTTCTCTCTCTCTTAAAGCCCCTGGCAAGAAACCTGATCCTCAGCAATATTATATTCACACTTCCTGGCTGATTCAGCTGCACAGCCCCACTGTACTCCACTCCTTTTTCATTTTTGATTTTCACGTAGTTTATCGTTTTTTGATGTGTGAACAAGTGGAAAACACATTTCTCGCAGTGCTAATAATGCTATTGCTGGTGTCATTCATATTTCCAGATGGTCTTGGTCTCGTTTAATTCTTTTCTGTTTTTTTTTTTTTTTTAGTTTAATGGATTTATATTTATCTAATATTTCTCTGTCATAATAAATTCTCTGCACGGCAGGTTAACCAAGCTGCAGATTCTGGAGCTGAGGGAGAACCAGCTGAAAGCGTTGCCAAAGTAAGTCGACAACAACTTCAGCGGTCGTTACGACTCTGCTACTTGTTCTCGGATAAAAAAGATTTTCGACGTGACTTCCAAGCCGGCGAACGGTTGACCCCCTAAAGAAAACTGGTAAAGCCGGTCGTGAATCGAACGGCCCCGCGCCGGTGGGGGGGGGGGGTTCCGTGCCAAGGAATCGAATTCCGCAGGGTTACGTAATGGTTTCCCAGGCTGCGTGCCGCGACAGGCCGCGCAAATCCGCCGTTTAGGCACGCAGTGGCGGTTATTTCACCGCTGCCGAGGTTTTCGCTCGGCTCGCTGAGCGAGGGAGCCGAAGGATTGTGAAGGGTCTGAAAGCGCTTCGGGGTGCTGTTGCGAAACTACCCTGAAGACCGGGGACAGGCAGTGGGCGCAGTTAAGCTCAGTGCACTTTCGGCTCCCCCCGTTTGCTCCATCAGCAGAAAATGGTGAGGAATCGGATCTCGGGTCTGTTTGGTTTGAACACGGGAGGTAACGCTCAATGTGAAAGAAGTGTGTTCCAGCATGTATGCAATGCTGAGGAAGCGTGTGAAAAAATTCAGCAGCTACATGTGCCCACGCATAAGCACACACAGAGACACACGCGTGCATAACCACACATACCTGAAGCAAATCTTTGCAGTGTGTATTTATTTTAGTTTATTTGACGTGTTGAGAATTGCTGTTGACTCATCAGAAGAGAGTCAGTAAGCACATGGTCAGTATTATTTATGATCTGGTGAATTTTGTAAGAAAAAAAGGCATTGCAGTATTTAGAAAATGTATCATGAATCACTCATTTATGAGATCCTTTGAATGTGGTAATTTCACACAACTTGTTTTCCCATTTATCCTAATTCAGTTTCATGTTATTCAATTTAGCTGAAGACAGATTTTAAGGGTTTATGTGCGTATGGCATGTAATTGACTTTAGGATTCATTTTTGGATACGGTCAGGCAGAACATACTGATCAGCAGCTTGGTTTTAGTGTGGATACCTCTGGCGTTTCTGCTCTGGGTGGTGATCAGGTGCTTCTGCTAGGTCCAGATTCAGCCTCAGACTCACCCCAGACACTCCTGCCCTCTGCTTTGTCTCTGCAGGAGCATGCACAAACTGACCCAGCTGGAGAGGCTGGACCTGGGCAGCAACGAGATCTCAGAGATGGTGAGTGTCACTCTGTCACCTTGGCGACGAAGCACTCAGGGGTTCATAACAATCCTGTTCTTCACAACGGTTGGCCAAACCAATTAAAATACAGACACACAGGGGGGTTGTAACAATTTTTAATTTTGCGATACTGGTACATATTTTATGATCTTTTTACGCTAGCAAGTGCTTGCTGATTTTCTTTAATAATAAACCCCCTGGTTCTCGACCAAACACCAGTGGGCACTTTAAACTGCTTCTTCCACGGCTGTTGGCCAGGCCCCATAAAAGCCCCGGAAGGGTCCTGAAGGCCCTTTCAGTTCGAGCTCTCTCTCAGCCGCGGCGCGCGTAGCCAAAGCGCGCGATGGTATTTTCGGAAATAATTTTGATCTTTTTTTTTCTTTCTCCTTTCTAGCCAGAAGTTGTGCCGCAGCTGTCCGGACTGAAAGAGCTCTGGGTGGATGGGAACCGGCTGACATCTCTGCCGGGGGTATGTGCTACAGTATACGCGTCTGATTGGAGCTAACAGGGTGCTTGCGTGAGTGTGTCTTTCAGCCAAGTGCTGTAGTTTTGAGCTGAATTGATTTTTTTTTTTGGGTAAACAGCGTGGTACCGGGTTCATGCAAGTCTGCTCTTTATTGAGAAGCTGGGTACTGTAGCTACTAATGCTGGCTGTGCCCGATGCACTGTGGGACAAGATTTGCCTGTCCTGACCACTACCAGAAAAACGGTGGGGGAGAGGGGGTGGATTGTTCAAAGCAAGCTGCATCGCCGTGTTGCACACACAGGCGATTCTCTTCTCTCTCTCACTAGGCACGTGCGTGATGCTCAGGAGCTGAACGTTTTTTACGCGATCATTTCTCCTCTGCCAGCCAAGGGGCCTCCGCTGACCTTCGTTGTCGCGATCAGTCCCTCTGCATTTATTAGCATGTGGTTAAGCTCCTTTACGTCGGGGGCCCCAGAGAGAGCCTCCTGTGGAATTCCGCTAAATCAATGAGAGCGCTCATGTGTCACACGAACGCAGGGACCAATTGGATCGGGGCTTTCGGGCCCGTTTAAATCGGGTCCGGGTCCACGGGCCACCAGGGCCCCAGAGCTTACGGTGCACCGTTAAATCCTGGCAACGTCTCTCCCGTCGAGCCTAATTAATTAATTTCACGCAGTAATTAAAGCAGATGACATTGGCGTATCCGCAGAGAGGAGGTAATGTCTAATTCAGTCCCAGCTGGTTGTCCCATTTTCACATACGATGTTATTTATCTATTTATTTATTTATTTATCCATCCATGGGAGAGCATGTGGGTTTTGTATTGTAGTTTATGGCGAGAAAGGCTTACAAGTGATTCTGATTATGTTTACATTTGATTTTGGTGTTTAAAAAAAAATGTATTTACATATTTAATTACATTGCTTTTGTTTGTCTTAAAATGAAAGCATTAGCCTGAATTTGACCAGCAGAAACCTGTGTTCTCCTCCTCTGTGTCGTTAGACGATTGGAGCCCTGAAGCAGCTGACCTACCTGGACGTGTCCAAGAACAACATCGAGAAGGTGGACGAGCAGATCTCTGGCTGTGAGAATCTGCAGGACCTCCTCCTGTCCAGCAACGCCCTGGCCCAGCTGCCCGGGTCTATAGGTGAGTGCCCCTGTTTAACCGCACTGCAACCGGGGGCCTCTGAAGCGCTCTGTATGGAGAAGTGACTGGGTTGTGCTAGCTTTCAATGTGGAACTGTGCTATATGCTATATGCTATATGCTATGCTACGCTATGTGTTGAGCTGTGTGTGCTACACAGTATATGTTTTGCTGGTACCTTATGCTCTATGTAGTGCTGTGTGCTGCTGTGTGTGCTCTATCTGCTCAATGTGCTGCTATGTGTTGTGTGATTCTGTGTGCTTTCTGGGGACTTGATGCTTATTGGTTGCTGTGTATGTGCCATTCTGTCATGCTTTTCCATTCCCGATGAAAATGAGCCCCAATGGCAACTTCGGGCACATTTTACATTATGTGTATTAATGTGCCTTGTCCCTTGTCTTAAGTAAATAAACTTGAAACTCAAAACTGTGACTGCTATGATTGTACAACTGTGTCTAGTTCCAATCCAGTGGAGGAAAAGGACTGTGTCTTCGCACTGCTCGAATTCTCCCAGTGATTTATTTAAAAACAAATTGTCAAACCTACACAGTCTTCTTATGGTCACTGCAGTCTAGGTGGATATGACACCGTTTGACACAGGACAGTAGCAATGCATGCAGAAATAATATATTATGCTGGGAAACTTAAGAATAATATGTACAAAACAACAATTAGGAAGCCATAGCAGTATCAGGACAATGACATGTTCTTGAAATCCATGCGTAAAGTAAATATCAATGACAGGTACAAATGAGGGTATTATTCCAGTGATCATGTGTTTGTGATGAATGGCGCCTACAAAAACAGCAGAGCATGATAGTACCACGCAATCAGTCAAACTTGTCGCCCATCCATCCACACGCTTCCACAAATCTACTCTCCTCTATCAGTACACTAACAAACGATGGCGGCACAGTGAATGGCTAAGGTATGACTCATCCTCTCCCACACCGGTCCGCGAGGTGAACGGCATCATGGGATCAAAACCAGATTCCAGCGTGCCTGCGGTGTCAGCTCTTAGTTCTGTGGTAGGCCTCAAAGATGCTCTTCAAACTGCCTGGGGCTTGGGGCAGTATGCGGCTCAGGTTGTTATACAGTCATAGCCCTCTGATTTATCAACTAAGATAACCGAATTGAAAAGGAAAGCAGAATCTTGTGGATTTTGTAGCCAACACCTCTGTTAAACATTCATGTCACTTCATGGTTTTGCTTTTGTTGGTCAAATCTTTGCTACCATCTTAATGACAGTTCCAGTATCCAGTGACCAAATATACACTTTCCTTCTCTTATCAGAGTGAACAGCATAAAAATGTATATTTTGTCCATGAATATAATGCAGTAACAAAACAGTGTCGGAACCAGGTCACGAAACCCCAAGAACCTAGATGTGTGAAAGGTTTTTCTGCTGTTTTGTGCATGGTGTGACAGCACTGACTGACAAGTGAAAGGCTATTATCTGCCATGTTTTGATAGCACAAGGAAAAATGAAATTCAAAAACCATTTACCGTGAAATGCCATGCGAAAGGGAGGGAGGCTGTTAGTTTTCTGCAAAGTTTTCTTTCTTTTTCAGAAAGTTGGCACTGCTATGTGCTGTCAGTGTAAATGAGAAAATATACAGTTTCAGTCTGCAATGGAATTATGTTTTTTTTTGTATCTGGCAAAAAAAAAAAACAAACAAAAAAAAAAAAACGATGACGCACCTGAATTTTTCAGTCTGTTGGAGAAAAGCAAACCCGATCAATAGCAGTTAGTGTCCGGCCTGCGGCTCCTCCATTGATTAATTAATCTTCCTGCTCCACAGGCTCCCTGAAGAAACTGACCGCGCTGAAAGTGGACGAGAACCAGCTCTTGCACCTGCCGGACTCGATAGGCGGGTGAGTACCGCACCGCCTGACTCCCGCTCGACCTCCGGTCCAGGTGTGCCGCCCAATCCGCTGTCGCTGAAGTGGGCCAGAGTAGGCCGGTAATTGTGCTGAGTGGCGTTTGTGTTCATGCTGTAGGTTTATCTAGCACTGGGTCCCTTGGTCAGACAGGACCACAGATTATTAGCGCTGGTCTGGCGCTAATGGAACACACGGGCCATAGGATGCTTCAGATTTACACGTTTTCTCTAGCGATCCGTTAAAGCGATTGGCTAGAAATAGACTAATTGTCCCACATGTTTCGCTTGCGTTTTCTAAACCAGGATTATGAAAAGTGGATGTGCACAGATTATTAAAAAAATGTAGCAAAGAAGTCACTTTAATCCTTTTTGCGGATTGTCAGCCAGACCAATTATAAGCCTGCTTAAGCTTTGATTTTACGTTTCCTTGTGATTAAGATCTGAAAGGAGTACTTCTCCTCCACATCTGTTAATCCAATCAAAGTATTTGTGGAGCGTTATTAATTTCTCACATTAAGCATCTGGGGATTTCAGGTGCGGGGGAAACACTGTGGTCATTTTCTCAAGAAGAGATGTACTGGAACTCAGATTTTCTAGCGTGGCTCGACGTGCATTCGTCAGCGCTGAGGAGGAGAAGGTGGCCCATGTGCTGTAAATTAAAAACACACAGCCAGCAGTGGGGTTTCTGTGGGATGTCTGGCGGCTATTCTTAGTGCTCAGGAAGCAGACTCCCTGCGAGTGCGCAGAGGTCAACAGGAAGTGCTGAGATGTGTTGAGCATGACTCACTGCCACCACCCTCAACTTCCCGCACATTGGCATGGAGTCGGCGTGCCAATCAAGTTGGGGCCACAGAGAGGTGTGCCCCCCCCCGCCCCCCTGGTCCTTTTTTACGACACTATTGTGTAACTGCGTAGTCTAATTTACGACACGCCCCAGTTCCCCAGCCTCTTAACACCAAACTGGCCGTTGTTGCTCTGCAGGAGAAAAGGATTATCGGCATACGTTTGCTTTTATTAAGTCTTTTTCCTAATTGGTATGATGAACTGATTTGACCTGTTTCGACTTTCACTGAGGTGAAGGTTTTGGTTAATTGCTCGAAACTTTGGGTACATACCTTTATGTATTTTACATTATTAAAGTAATACATTTTCATGCCAGCTCCCCTACTGTTGGAACAGCAGATTTTTACATTTGGTAATTTTAACACTGTTTTAATATTCATTTGTATGCCTTGGAACATCACCATAGGAAATATCCATCATGTGTCAGTATGGAAATTGTATTACTTTCTTGCTGTTGAACTAATAGTGTAACAAAAACAGCATTTGACTAATCCTTGGCAGGTTGGAATGTAATCCCCTTTGGGTTGTGCTTTCATTCAAATTCCTGCCGGTGTATTTTAATAAAATGACCTTTGAACATTTTTCTTTCTGAAGATAAGGAGCTTCCCTCAAATTAAGCTGCTGTGTACAAACTCCATAAACCTCATTTCAAACACGGCATTTTATCAGAACTTCGCCTTTAAAAACGGAAAGAAGTCCTTTTTCCTCGCTGAGTTCTCAGACAGTTGCTATTTAACACACGCTAAGCCTTCTCCTTTGAGAAAGATTCTGAACACATAGCCATGTGAATTAACTGACTGACTTTGATGCCTTGTAAAAAAAAAAAAGAAATAAAAATAAAAAAGAAGCAAATCCCTGCGAAGGACTTACTCTGATAGTGATCTGTTGAGCTCTGGCCTTTCCCCCCTTGCATTCTCTCAATCTCGAGGCTCTTAACACATTTTAAAATAATAAATATCAAATCGAAAGAGATAGCTGCTGTGAAAATGGACTCAGTTCTTTAGTGTCTGTCGTTGTCACGACGGACGCTAGCTCTCTTGGAGCTTGCGGAGGTTCTGACCCGGTTCTCCTCCTACCCTCTAGGCTCACGGCTCTGGAGGAGCTGGACTGCAGCTTCAACGAGATGGAGGCGCTGCCCTCCTCCGTGGGGCAGTGTGCAAACCTGCGAACCTTCGCCGCGGACCACAACTTCCTCACCCAGCTGCCCCCTGAGGTGAGCTCCAGGGTCCTGAGCGCGTCATCGCGAGATAGCGGGCCTCATGCGCGGCCAAACCTGCCCGTTAAAAACTCGTGTGGTTTACAGCCTTCGGAAGGATTCCCCAGCGCAAACCAGATCTGCACCTTTCAGCTCCTGTCTGACATACACTACATTTCCGAAAGTACGCAGACACCCCTCCAAATTGGTGGTGTTGGCTGTTTCAGCCATGCCCACTGCTAAAAGGTGCATAAAATGCATCGAGCATACAGCCATGCAATCACCGTTGACAAACATTGGTGACTGTAAGTGCTGTTAGTGTGAAGTAGAAACATGTAGGAGCAACAACAGCTCAGCCGTGAAGCGGTAGGCCACAGAAGCTCACAGAACTCGCCTGCCGAGTGCTGAAGCGTGTAGCACATAAAAATCTGTCCTCACTACCGAGTTCCAAACTGCCTCTGGAAACAACGTTGGCACAAGATCTGTTCGTCAAGAGCTTCATGAAATGGGATTCCATGGGCAAGCAGCTGCAACACAAGCTTAAGGTCACCATGCACAATGCCAAGTGTAGGCTGGAGTGGTGCAAAGTGCACCGCTGTTGGACTGTAGAGCAGTGGAAACACGTTCTTTGGAGTGATGAGTCACGCTTTGCTATCTGGCAGTCTGACGGATAAACCTGGGCTTGGCGGAATGCATACTGCCAACTGTAAAGTTTGCTGGAGGAGGAATAATGGACTGGGGCTGTTTTTTTATGGTTTGGGCTTGGCCCCTTAGTTTCAGTGAATGGAAATCTTAATTCTACAGCATACAATCAAATTCTAGAGAAGTGTGCGCTTCCAACTTCGTGGAAAAGGTTTGGGTAAGGCCCTTTCCTGTTTCAGCATGACAGTGCCCGTACACAGAGCAAGGTTAATACAGAAATGGTTTGCTGAGTTTGGTGGGGAAGAACGTGACTGACCTCTACCCCTCTACTGGAAAGCCTTCCCAGATGAGTAGAAGCTACTACAGCAGCAAAATGTTAATGCCCATTGTTTTGGAATGAGATGTTCAGCAAGTCCATATGTTCAGGTGTCCCCATACTTTTGGAGCGCATTTAATTTCTCTACTTAATACTCTGATGCCAGTTTCGTTTTGGTGGAGTGTTGTATTTTGCTTATTTAAAAAAAAATCATTGCTTACTTGGTCATTCAACCAATTTCCAGGCATATTTTGAGCGCATGCCCCTCTACAAGCAGTATGATTCTGTTCTGCTCAATTCCAGCAGTCCTTTAAGATCTCTCATCTCATCTCATCTTGTGGCCTCTAGTAATGGCCAGAAAAGGTAATAATATGGCTGTAGTGCTGTGACCAACTGCGATTGGCTGTCCCCACAGGGCAGCACGTGATTGGTCATGTTTTAGCTCAGGGAGAGAGGCTTTTTTCAGCAGGGAACACTCTGTGCCATCAGGCAAAAACTACTGCAGAAACAGCCAGCCGTTTGTGATCTGTCTGTACTGCGTGGCGTAAGTTGCGTAGCCCTCCATCATGAAAACCACTCTACTCCATTAGGGGAACTGACAAGTGAAAAGGAACATCGATTGCCACAAACACGTATTGATGGATGTGCACGCTGGTGTCTAGTGTGGGCTCAAATCGACAGAGGATCTTCAGGGAAAAAGAGAGATGTTTTAGGAGTCTTCACCAATGCATTTAACATGAATAGTAGCAGATCCGTATGGTAATACATGTGTGTTGAATGTCTTCTCATGCAGATTGGGAAGTGGAAGACAGTGACCATACTGTTTCTGCACTCTAACAAGCTGGAGACCCTGCCAGAGGAGATGGGAGACATGGACAAACTCAAAGTCATCAACCTCAGTGACAACAAGTACGTCCCCAACTCCCATTCTCCTGACTCAGATGCTTTACTCTTGCATTTTTAGTTGGTTACCTGACATATGCCAAGCAATTAAAATATAGCTCTGAATTTTTATGAGCGAAAAATAAAAGTTTTCATTTGGAGAAATTTGCACACCATGTGAATATTTCCTAATTTAGAACAGCACCTTGGGGAATGGCCATACATGCATAGTTGTTTAGTCAGTGGCACAACAAAAATATAAAAAAGGAAACATTTGGCTAATCCTCGGCAGGTTGAAAAGTATAATCCTCTTAGCGCTGTGCTTTCATTCAGATTCCAGCAGGTGTGCTGTATAATATGGACTGTTCAGCCAGCTGATCGTTTGTGTGTGTGCGTGTTTCAGTCTGCTGTTGAGTTTGTGGTAATGTGCTCTTCCATTGCTGTGTGTGTGTATGTCAGTGTGCTGGTGCGTTTGTGTTAATGTGCTCTTCCATTGCTGTGTGTGTGTGTTTCAGTCTGCTGTTGAGTTTTTGGTAATGTGTCCTTCCGTTGCTGTGTGTGTGTTTGTGTGTCAGTGTGCTGTTGAGTTTGTGTTAATGTGCTCTTCCGTTGCTGTGTGTGTGTGTCAGTGTGCTGTTGAGTTTGTGGTAATGTGTCCTTCCGTTGCTGTGTGTGTGTGTGTGTGTGTCAGTGTGCTGTTGAGTTTGTGGTAATGTGTCCTGCCGTTGCTGTGTGTGTGTGTGTGTGTGTCAGTGTGCTGTTGAGTTTGTGGTAATGTGTCCTGCCGTTGCTGTGTGTGTGTGTGTCAGTGTGCTGTTGAGTTTGTGGTAATGTGTCCTTCCGTTGCTGTGTGTGTGTGTCAGTGTGCTGGTGTGTTTGTGTTAATGTGCTCTTCCGTTGCTGTGTGTGTGTGTGTGTGTGTGTCAGTGTGCTGGTGCGTTTGTGTTAATGTGCTCTTCCGTTGCTGTGTGTGTGTGTGTGTGTGTGTCAGTGTGCTGTTGAGTTTGTAGTAATGTGTCCTTCCGTTGCTGTGTGTGTGTGTGTGTGTGTCAGTGTGCTGTTGAGTTTGTGGTAATGTGTCCTTCCGTTGCCCTCCGAAGGTTGAAGAACTTGCCCTTCAGCTTCTCCAAGCTGAGCCGGCTGACTGCCATGTGGCTGTCCGAAAACCAGGTGGGGACTCAGAGTCACAGAGTCATCGTGCGAAGACCTCATTTTGTCTTTTGTTATTCATAAAAATATGTCTTAAGGTGCACTCACTTGGTATCTGTCCTCTACCAAGACGTTTCCATATTTAGGAGCAGTTTGGATTGAGTAGTTTTTTTGAGTTTCTCATTGGCACTGTAACACTCGATTCAGGATAAATGGTTTTAATTTCGCACAACAAGTGCTCTAGAGGTAAAGCATTCTAGCATTGAATCATTTTTCAGTAGTAGAAACGGTCTCTCATTTCTGCAAAATAAATTGCTGAATAGCAGAATAATTGCTTATTGGGGTGATTTAAGTCAGTGGTGCCAGGATCAATGAAAAAGTAAGAGGAACCTTATTGATTTTTAATTTTTGTTGAAAAATGTGTCAAAACAGAGAATATTTCTTGGGCTTTTTATACCACAGATTATCACAAAATGACCATGGAGTGTTCGATTTTCTAAGGCTCTTAATTTATGGTGATATGACATTTCTAACAGTGTGATGTATTCTGAGCATGAAATCAGTGATAATTTACCATAATGATGTTCAAACTCAGTGACATCATTTCCTGTTTCTTGCAGTCCAAGCCACTCATTCCCCTGCAGAAGGAGGAGGATGAGGAGACCCATAAGACTGTGCTCACAAACTACATGTTCCCACAGCAACCGAGGACAGAGGACTGTGAGTGGCCAGGCAAAATCAGACTTCCTGTATCACTTAAGGGTCTCAGCACTCACTGCTTATGACCTTCGATATGAACTTATTGTACGTCACTTTGGATAAAAGCGTCTGCCAAATAACTGTAATGTAATGTAATGGCCAAATCATAAGTGGAAAAAGACAAATAATAATTTAAAAAGTATTCTCTGTAACTTAGGGAATAACTTAATAAGGGGGGTAAGAAAAAAATTCATCCTTTAAAGCGAATGAGAACGCACAGCCTTGCGCTTGCCTTTCCCTGCCAGTCATAACCTGCAGAGACGCTTGTTATTTTTGAGCACCTACATAATTTATTCTGTCTTGGAACATATTTTGAGAAACCTCACATCCAGTCGAACAAGGCCCAGATAACGACACCTTTTTTGTGTCCCTGTCAAAGTCATGCCCGAATGAAAACCGGCTAGACCGTTGGTTAGATATCCGTTAGATGTTTTTCCCTTTCGGAATCTCATTGCGGTTTTCAGAGTGATTGAACTGGCCCTCTGTGGAATGCGAAATATGTCTAATTGCATTAAGCACACGCTATCTGCAGTCATGTGGGCTGTTATTCTTGCAGTCATTCACAGCGCTGAATTTTCAGGAAGTGTTACTAATGAGTGTCGAGAGGTTTTACAGCTGCGAGCTCTTGAATGAGAACGATCCGTAGTTCTGGACACCTGGCTTCAGCACTTTGGCTGTTAGACTGTACAAAATAACACATTGGGCTGTTTGTGCAAACTGACCACCATTTGAGATGCTAGATTACTGCAGCGAGAGCATTCATTTAGTATTTAATTACATCTGTGACTAGATCAAAATCATAGGCAATCAAAATTCTCCAGTCTTTGCATTCCAAACTCTATGCATGCTTGGGTCCCCTTAATCATCTGAACTAAAAGCACTGTATTTTTTGCGCTATACTGTATGTATGGATGGCTGAAAAAAGCAGTATTTTAACCCTTCAAGGCATCACATATATGTGATTAGAATGTTGAATGCTGAACATTCTAATGCAGATGTCACAATCACTGCTGGTAACTGAAAGCAACGGAGTTCTAGAACACTGACTTAGAATTTTGAAAAAAACAAGAAACAAACCATTCATAAAACCTACGCTAAAAAAGGGTTAATGAACTGCTGCTCTGCACTGATGTAATACGCTTGCCTTCTATTTAAGTGCCATTGTTTCCGCACTTTTCTTCCTGTCCCCAGACATCCACGTCTCTGACAATGAGAGCTTCAACCCCTCCCTGTGGGAGGAGACGCGCAAGCAGAAGGCGCAAGTGGCCTTCGAGTGCGACGAGGACAAGGATGAGCGGGAGGCCCCTCCGCGGGTCAGTACCGAAAAAAAGCTCCTTTCCTCGGGGTGTGGCGCTCCCGCGTACCCCTCGAACCCACCTCGCGCCTCTCCAGGAAGTGTTGACCGCTGAGCCCGATCTGATTGGCTGCAGTTGCGTGCTCCCGGGAAACCAGTGCATATTTGCCTATAATAATGCCGCTGTCACTGTTCTCAGAAGCCACAGGCCGTCTCTCTTTGGAAGTGTCAGAAAAGGCGATTGTTCTTCTTGCCTGTGATGCGTTGCCGTGACGTCCACGCCGCGCGCCAAAAGAGTGTCTGCCGTCATGGTTACGCGTCTCTGCGTTGTTGCAGGAGGGCAATCTGAAGCGCTACCCGACCCCGTACCCCGAGGAGCTGAAGAACATGGTGAAGACGGCCCAGAGCATCGCCCACAGGCGCAAGGAGGAGGGCTCGGGGGATGAGGCGGACAGAGAGGCCAAACTGCCGGAAGTGGGTCTGCAGGACGTAGGAGTGAAGGTGTGCGGCGCCGCGTTGCCTGCCTGTGCTAGTCTCTGATTCCAGGGCCAAGGCAGGGCATTTCAGCTTTGAGATGGGCTTCACTTATCTGTGAAGGAAGGCACATTCCAATAACATGACATTAGTGGGAAGCCTTTTTATCCGTGATTCGTATTTCCTCCAGGAATGCAGAGGGAATTTTTTCTCTCTTTTGAAGAGTACTTCAGTTAAAAAAGAAAAAAAAAGAAAAACTGTTTTGGGTGTAAACGTGCTTACAGGGACTTGACTTAGGGCATTAATCATGCATTTAATATTCTAAAAAGCCATGCATTTATTAATAGTTGTGTATATCAATTCTGTTTCTTTTTGTACTTTCTATTCATTAATCTTAGGTGTGGATAATGAAGTAAATGCTCCAGAACGGCACTGCAACGTGCTCGCTGGAATTCATGATTAATCTTACTTAAACACTGCATTCGGAGGCCCTTTCCCCCCGAGGAGTCGTTTCATTTTACCACTGTGTTTTAATTTAACCTGCAGGTAATTGAACTTGCCGGAGGCCAGGGGGAGACGGTGGAAGGGGATCCAACTGCAGCAGCAGCTGCTGTTAACGGCTCTGAGGTCCCCAGCACACCCGAGCCCACGCCCGAACCCGTGGACACGCCGGACGACCCAAACGTCCAAACCGCCCCACAGACCCTCAACAACGGGACGGCAGATACTCACGAGCAGCCTCCCACGGTATTACGCACGAATCTGGACCTTCACGGACGTTTATTTATATCAGCTGACCTTTGATACATATTTTCAGTGCACATGGTAATGAATCGGCTGTTTACTACGGGTTTTTATGGAGGGTGGATGATCCACGCTGGGTATTCAAGGTCACATACTTATGTGGATCGTGTTTGCGACGCCAAAACAGACATCGGAAGTAGTTTTGAAAACGGAAACAATAGGCGCATAATTTACTGCGACGCCCGTTTTTTTTGTTTTGTTGTTATTCCGAAGCTGAGGAGGGAACGTGGGATTCCTCATGACCGCGAGCAATTTGCTTCACATCCTTTTATTGTGACGGATGAAATAACAGGACATCACAGAGCTATAATTAGGACTGCTATGCTGTGTGGGGTAACCCCCCGCTCCAAGTGTTTTTCTGCATTGTCGGAGCCCTAATGGTTCATCTCAAAACTACAGATAGACAGTCTAATGCATTCTGGCCAGGCAGAAAGGCAGCCAGGCTGAATTTTCATGACTGATTTGCCTCAGCAAACACGCCAGCCTGCAGGCGGCCATTTTCTTGTTGAATCACGTTTGTAGTTTATCACGGTGACCGCGGGCCAAGCCGCAGAAGCAGGACAGGGCCTTTCTCCTGTAGTCACGACAACAGATCAGAATTACCTGCAGAGCTAAACTCGAACCTCATTTAAGGCTGAGCTGACAGAGCAGCGAGCTGCTCAGCCTTGTCTTCTCAGGTCAGACGGCAGCATGGTTTCAGTTGAACTCTACAAGCGCTTGACGTCCATCAGGAAGTATTTATTTGCACGGAGTCCATTACGGCTCTGGACAACGCGCGTGTAAAATGGTCGCCATCAGTCGCCTACCTCCGGCGTGCTCCCGGCTCAAGGCGTCTATTAATTTTCCCCACCGCACACATCTTCAATAAGCGATGTAAGCAAGTATTCCTTTAATGCTTCGAGCCTTTGAGTTAAAAACAGAGACGCGAAGATCAAAGGAATTTCCGTCTTTTCATCCATAAAAGATGCGCGCGCGCTGAACTTTTTGTTCTGTTAAGATGAGGATACGGATTTGCGCATAATGTGTTGTCTTACTGAAGATAGCGGTTCACGGCAGTTCAATTAAATACCGCTGTGTGTGTGTCTGTTCGCTTGCTCCCTCAGCAGGAGCCTGAGGAGTCGGGGAAGGAGGAGATGAAGATGGCGGAGATGCGTCCTCCTCTGATTGACAGCTCCAACTGCCAGCCCAAGGTGGTGACGCTCAGCAAGGACAAGAAAGGTAATGTAGCAAGCACCAATCACACGCAGCGTACAGCAGACTTGTCTGCGCTGCCCTACAGCAAGGCTGCCCAGTCCTGATCCTGGAGATCTACCTTCCTGTAGGTTTTCAATCCCAGCCGTAACAAAGCACACCTCATTCAACAGCTAGCGGTCCTGTTGAGCTGCTACGTTGTAGAATCAGGTGTGCCAAATTAGGTAGATCTCCAGCAACATGCTATATTTTGAGTAAACATTTAGGGCCTGATTTAGTAATGCCATCTAAAGGGCATTTTGACGAAATCGTTCTCTTGTTTTTCGACAGATGACGGTAAAGATGCAGACTCTCTCCTCGACGAAGCGATGACCAACAGTAACCAGAACAACAGCAACTGCTCGTCTCCCTCGCACATGTCCGACACCGTGTCGATGACCACGGACAGCAGCCCGGACATCTCCGTCTGCACACCTGAGAGGGAGGCTAGGCCGCCCGTCACACGTCAGTGCAGGTGAGCGGGATTTTCCCCTCAGCATTTAGCACTCAGAATTTCACACTTTTTTAACATGAAGGAAGTGTTGTGTGTTGTGATTGTTTCCGGACGTCACTGAAATCGGAAATCCTTGAAGTCACTTTTTCACAATCTGCACAATCTGCTTTCAGTCTGAGAGTTCCGGCAGCGCGTTCAATCCGAATAATAAATAACTTGGTGTAGTTTTCCAAAATTGTTTTGGTTAAAACCGCTGTGATAGTATTCCACAGACCGTTTAAGTCTTTTTTTCCAGCTGGATTTTATAATGTCGGTGATATTTCTGCCTCAGTGGATAAACGAGACGGTTGACCTTTTCCCACAGACTTTGTGCTCCCTCCATATTACGGTTTTACAGAAAAAGCAATAAGCCCAGACCCATGTTTTATGGTGATATTCTGTGAAGTCACGCTGCTGCACAGACCAATTTTTCTCCTGTGAGAATGGAACACAAGCTGTGCCTCATATTTGTTTGTTTAAAAAAAATAAAAAAAATTTTATTCCAGGCTTGAGGATGAAAATCAGAACCAGCTGGAGGACACGACGCCCCTCCTGCAGAACGGGAACGGGCCTAACCCGTCTCCGCAGCCCGTGGGGAACACCCAGCAGGAGCACGAGTCGAGCACCGAGAAGACGAGCGAGCCTGAGCTCGCCGCGGAGGAGAGGCTGACGCTCATCGACGGGGACCTGGACCTGAGAAACGGCGTGGGAGACCCCTACAGCAGGTGGGACCAGGTGAACATGAACGTGTCCCAGCTGTTGCCGGACAACGGGGTGCAGCTTCGCGGCCTCGGAGAGACCCTGGACGTCTACGCCACCGGGGACCTTCAGAAAGGGTCGGCTGAGGACAACAACAACGAGGGTCCCGCCCGGGTGCTTCTTCTGAACGGGAACCAGGCCCAGAAGCTGACCTTCGCCGAACACGTCAACGGGCACACGGACGAAATGGCGAAGTTTGAGGTGGTTCAGAGCGCCAAGGTGGACGTGGCGTCCAGCGGCGAGCTGCCGCTCTCCCAAAAGGCGGAGGAGCTCTCCACCCTGAGAAGAGGGCCCTCCAGCGCCGTGGTCAAGTCCCAGAGCGACTCCAACGTGCCGGCGGGCGGGATGACGGTCTGCGGCGTCGATGGCGGCGGCGGGTCAGACGAGGCCAGAATGGCGGAGGCCGCCGCCCAGGGCCAGAGCTTCGCTCGGAGCAACTCCGCCTCCCTCCTCGACGACTACGCGGTTCCGCTCTACCCAGGATCCTCGGCGGCCTCCCCAGACTTCCTCCCCGCCTCCAGGGCCCCGGTCAGGTGTGACGCCAGCGCGGGAGGGAGGGTGTCGGTCCCCGCCGGCGTGCCCCCGCCCCAGTACAACATCCAGTACACCAGCAGCGCTGTGCCCGCCGACAACCTTTGGGCACAGAGGACCCCGGTGCCACCCGACCAAATGTACCTCCCTCCCCCCCATCACTCCCTGGCCAACACCAACTACTCCAACCGCAACAACGCCCCGCCTTACCTCCACCCGCCCCACCAGAGGGCCCCGCCCAGGTCTGTGGAAGGCTGGGGCAAGGACCGGTACCCCCCGAGGGCCCCCGTCCAGAGGCAGGGCAGCACCTGCTCCAACGCCTCCCTGACCTACCAGGACGCCCGCCGCATGCACGAGGGGGAGTACATGACCTACTGGGAGATCCAGGCCATGGGGCGGGGCCCCCCGCCGCAGATGGTCCACCGAATGCAGCAGCAGCGCCCCCTCTCGGCCCGCACGTACAGCATGGACGCGTCCGGCCCCCCCCGCCCGCAGAGCGCCCGGCCGCCCCCCCACGAGCTGCCCGAGAGGACCATGTCCGTGGGCGAGTTCGGCTACCAGCGCCCCAGCCCCAGGAGGTGGCGTGGCCCCCGCGTGCAGTCGGAGGACTCCGTGCTGGACGGCCCCGGCGGCCTGTCCCCCGGGGACTGGAGGGACAAGATGGTGCACCACGTCGGCGCCAAGAGAACCGAAAAGGTACGCGTCCGCTCCGGGGTTCGGTTCTGACGCTTCGCTTTCTTAACCCATTAATGCCCAGATTTTTGCCAGAGACTTCTTACACATAATCATTTGCACTCCCTTCCATATGAACATGTTTTGCTATGTTTTTTCAAATTTTAATTGTATTTTTTCAAGTAATGATGATTGTTTTTAAAGCATCTATAGTCTTCCAGGCAATATTCACAGATCGAAAAAGAGTGGTAGAGACCTCGGCAACTTTAGTTGCCCGCGGGCTTAAATGGGTTTTAAACAAACCGATGTAAGGCCTAAGAAAGTGTGGAGGCTTGGATTCTAGCGGAACACGGGACGTCAAGCCGTTCACGTTTCTCTAGATGTTCAGGGCACGTGTGTTCGCCCAACCCCCCGATTCTCCGTTCGATTGCCAAAGTCTTGCGCTGTAACAAGCATAAAAAACAGGTCATGTTCTTGGCAAACTGTGTTCCAGCAAAATAAAGAGTTGGAAATCCAAACTGTCGTTACTCAATACCACATGTGCTGACATTCTAGCTTCATTGAGTGCTCCGCCCAAAATGTATAATTTGTGCGAATGTATAATTTGTGACATATTACTCAGCTTTATCTCTATCTTGTTATTAGTCAGTTTTTTTTAAGATCATATTTCCGGCCAGTGCCTGTTCATCTCTGTAAAAATCTATCCTCGCAGACATTTTCCAGGAAAGCCCCCGTAAATTGCTTATTGGCTCTGTTAACTGAAGAAAAAACATCAAAGGTTTCTGGAATGACTCACCTTTGAAATTTAGAACGTGATGACCTCACAAATAAACTCAGACACAGGATTCTGATTATGCGTGAGGCCTTATCATAATTAGCGGCAGCCTCTCAAATTCAATGATCAATACAAAAAAAAAAAAAAAACTCATCTGGATCTCTGAACGCTGCTTTCATCAGGAACCTCTAGGATGAATCATTTCTTCCAAAGCCGGGAGAGGTGGGATGAAAACCATTACATGCCATTGTTGTTTTATTTACCGGGGCTAAATGAAAGGAGAATGCTCGTTAAAAAAGGGGCATGGTGTTGGCGAACCGTTCTGTGGCGATAGCTTCTCCGCTAACGCGCGGGCAGTTTTGTTAGCGCGGCGCTGTCTCATTGATCCCAGTACAGCTTTTCCTCCACTCGTCTGAAAAAAAAAAACTGTCTGCTTGCATTCGATCTGCTGACGTACGGCGTAGACGGCCGCTGCGTTGGGATTCGCGGACGCAAATCCGTGCGAGATCGCTCGTCTCCACGCACGCGTGTGCGGGCGAGCGTCTGAGTTATTGTTCTAGGCGGACATGAATAGTCATGAACGGCGAAACAGAGAGACAAACAGGATAACACGGCGCACCGGTGAGGGGTGTTTGCATATGCATGAGGAGAGAAGTAGCCGTACGTGAATCAGGAGAGAGTACCGGTACACCCCCACCCCACCCCCCACCGATCCCCTCTCCCTTATCTCCACCCGACATACAGTCTGGTTTTGCAGATCCAGTTCTGGCTGAAGTTTAAAGCAGAGTCTTATCCGCACCGAAGCTCCATGGCTTCTCACTAGATACGTTTCACATCTGTGGCCTTCTGGAGTATCCCTCCGACCGGCCAGCCAACAGAAATACCCTCTAGACTCCACCGTTCCTTGAACCAATTGTAATTTCTCACCTCATAATGCAATAATAAGCCTTAAAATTGCATTTGTTTCAGTCACCAGAGATGTCTTTGTTTCCTTTGTGCAATCTCTCTCGACCCAACGTGAAATTGCTTTGTCTTTGGCTTTAAAGAAGCTTTAATCTTCAAAGTCTGCACACGGATGTCTGATTGTCTGGAGAGAGATATCTCCATTCCACTATCTCTAGCAATCTAGAGAGAAGCACAGATATTAACATAATTTTTTGGAATGTTCATGTTACGAACTTAACCATCAAATACTTGTGTGGGTAAATATAGTAAAATATAAATTGCCCCACTTGGGTCATTTTTGGCTTTTGGCTCCAATTCATTCTCACTAGATTTTTCAGGCAAAATGAAAACACATGATTTCTTGAGGGAGCAGTGGGGTGTGTGTATATGGTAAAGTTGCAGGACTGATTCGCACAGGAAATGTGTCATGTATGCATATCTGCCATCTCATTTTGCCATGATGTGCCTGATATTTTACATTTAGTCCGCAGTCAAAAGCTTTACCCTCTCTTTCTTCTTTTTGTGTTTTACAATTGCAGTGAGACATATCTCTGTGCTCCAGGCATATTGTATGTTTTCCCCTGGTTTAAAAAAAAAAAAATTTTTAACGAGGAAGAGCAGATAAAATATTGTTCTATAGCGTTTATTTGAGGAAGCCACCTCACACAGGCACTTGGTGTGAGGGCCACGGTTGCCTGTGTGAGGTGGCATTCCTTTACTGGTACTATGTCTACCCCTGCTGGACAGTGTGTGTAACTGCACCGATTCACTGAGCGCATCGCTCCCGCTGCTGGGCATACAGAGCATGTGCAGGCTGATTACATAATGAGTGCCAGGGGGCACACGGCAAGGGTTCCAGGAGATCGATTTTACACTTTTTCAGTAAACATAGCCCCCCTGGTACTAGTGCACGTGTGGTTTTTCAGCAGATTTTGGGAAAAATTGCATTCCTTACCCAATGTTCTAACTGCTTGCTACACTAGAGTTTCAAGTGTGCAATACTACACTACATCATAAACTCCTCCTTTTTTACCTTCAAATAATGAGTCATTCCATAACTTCTAAACAAATACTAGATAATTATCGTTCAGAACACGCATTTACTCCAGCTACATTTTGGATGTTTTCTTCCGGATAATTCGGATGTCGTATTTTTCCCTTGTCCTTTGAAGCACTGATCATTATCTTTCCCTGAGAGGTCCAATTAGGTCCCGGGTTCGCTCTGTCTCCTGCCCGAATGTACCCTGAGTGATTCTGGGCTGTGAGCAGTTTAAAGGCAACCGTCACAGAACCCAGAATCGCGGGTCTCCCAAAACGACTCTCGTCTCCGCGCTTTCCCCAGGTGCCTTACGTGAACGGACAGATGTGCCCGAGGGGGCGACCCCAGATGACCTGCGGCCAGATGCCCATGGCCCGGCACCCGTCCCGCGAGCAGCTCATAGACTACCTGATGCAGAAGGTATCCCAGCAGCCCCTGGGGCCGCCCTGCTCGCCGCTGGAGCGCATGCAGCAGGAGGTAGGGTGGGGCGGTGCTGCTGCTAGCGTGATTCGGCTAGCGAGCGGCGGCCAACGTTATCCTCTCCGTCCGTCCCCGTCTCCGTCTCGCCTGCTCCAGGCCACGTGGGGTTTATTCTTAGTCCAGTCGTGAGTCATTCGTGACCGTAAACTAAAATGACTCTTCACCCACATTTGTGTTTGCGATTTAATTTTCTCATGAATCACCCCCAAAAGGAGATGAATTGTTTTATACTTAGGTTACTTTATTCATTTGGCCTCGCAAGTGTTTTGGGGGCATTCAACCGCAGTAAAAACCAATAATCCAAAAAAAATAAAAAAGATTATACTATACTCTGCCAAAATTAAAAATTGCATTTATATCAGCGAGGCCACTCAACATTTATCTCTGAATTCTGTGCTTGGATAGTTTTACGTTCAGGATAACATTTAACTGCTTAATTTTAATCCTGTTGAAAACGCATCACTGAGAGTGATGGCTTGGCCTCATTTTCGTTTTAGCTCCGTGTGAAAATTGAGAAGAATCCGGAGCTGGGCTTCAGCATATCAGGAGGAGGCAGAGGCAATCCCTTTCGTCCAGAAGATAATGTATAAAACATTTTTTTACTTTTAATATCCATTGTAAAAGAAAAAAAGTGGTGTGTAATAACTATATATTATGATTTTGTGGTTTCAAATGGACATTGTACTTAATCCAAGTAATTGAAACTTGATATTTCCTTAGAATGAAAAGCACTGGAAATATATAAGCTGCTGTATTTAACAGATAAACGTCTTTTTGTATTCAGGTATTCAGAATTATTATTCGCAAAGATTGAATCTAAAGTCTTTAAGACTGTATTGTTAGGGCCGTGAGTTGGTGTTTCAGTATTAATGTAGACGTTAATTGTGATTGTTTTAATAAAAATGTACAACACGCTGTTTTTCTAGGGAATATTTGTGACAAGGGTCCAGCCAGAGGGACCTGCATCAAAATGCCTGCAGCCAGGAGACAAGATTCTACAGGTACAATGACAAGGCTTTACCAGTATGGTCACTGAAATGCAATGGCTGCCTTATCTCTACAATTATTGTGAGATCACTCTGTTCTCTCTCATTTTAGGCGAACGGATACAACTTTGTTAACATTGATCACGGCCAGGCGGTCTCGTTGCTAAAGAAATTTCCCAACACTGTGGAACTGATCATTGTCAGAGAAATACCGGTATAGCAGCAAGAGGAAGAAGAGGCCCAGACATTTTAGGAGAGATTTTGGGAAAAGGAGAGGGGAAATAAAGAAGCATTTTCTTTAATATCCTTATACACAGAGCAGCCAGTTTTTTTAAAGCAGTATTTGAACTGCAGTGAACGAGACTGGTGCTTTGGTAAAGGAGGAGTGGGCAGATCTGGTGCACATCGGTGGACCCTTGCTTTATTTTTTTACTACTATTGCCAGTAAAATGCTGGACTACTTTTTTTTGAAAGAAAAACAAACGTAGTGCGTTCTGTACAGACTTGTAGATTTTATCTTTGGAAATTTGTCTTATACATTGAATACAATATATATATTGTCGTTAAGCCTGGATGTTAGGTAGCCACTAGGGGGCAGGGCTCATTGTTTGTAACAGTCTGTGTGCCTTCATTTTCATGTTTTTTTGTTGTTGCTGAAACCTGGACTTCACTGTGCACGTCGTGGAAGGCAAAGTGCTGTTGCAGTGCCAGACTAAAGTCTTCATTCATTCGAACTGCATGAATTCAGTCCTTCTGTCGCCGAATCTGACAGCGAAGGTGCTTTGGACAGACGTCATGTGCTCCGAGCAGCCATGCGTGGCCGGATACTGCGGACGCATCTGGATTGGAGCGACGTGTTTAACGCAGTGGGATAAAGCCAGCGATTCGATTCGTCCTTTTGGGCAGTGCCCCCCCCCCCACGTACACTACGAAACACTGATTTGTCACACACGTCCCAAAGTAGTCCCTGTTAAGTCGGCCTCTACGCCTCTCCCTCTGGATCTGAAGACGCTTCTGATCTCCGGACTCAGAAATGCGATAAACGACCTCGAGGATGGTGAGCTACGACGCGGGAGGACGGGACGGTGCTCAGCCTTAATTTACCCCACTGGTGGAGTGCAAAGCCAGTAAAGACAGGTGCTAGGTAACCAAAGCAAGTACTCTAAGTGGGCACGGAGGTAGGCCGCAAGTTTGCTGAAGATAATGTTAGTACATGTTAGTACAGGCTTCAGGCCCTTTCTACTGGCTCATGATCACAAAGGACTTCAGTCAGAAATCAACAATTTCCAACTAGGAAGCTCATAATCACTCATTATTTTACTGAAATGTTCTGCACATTTTTATCAGTGTTGTACATATGGTTAAAAAAAAAAAAGTAACTGCTTTCCATTGGTTAAATCGGCATGCTCATTCAAACTGTGAGGTTTAAAAGAAAAAAATTCTTTCATGCTGAAATAACATTTACTGTCTGGATTTTTGTCTTGGTGTGAAAAAGGCCAGGAACTGGAGTGGGACGTGACGTGTCACACACCTGGAGTTGTGTGAATATGGTTCTGTTAACCGTGCCCTGTAGAAAGAGCGATATTCACTCGCAGCCACGGCAAGGGAGAGAGCGAGTCTTATTCACAACTCAGAGTTCGGAGGCTTTTAATCAGAGAGAAACATCAGCATGCATTTTGGAAGCCCTTTAATTACATTGTAATTGTACATGATTTTATACTGGACTTTTTTAAATGATGAAAATATAGGAAATCAGTGAGGTTTTTTAAAGATTTTTATTTGAGTATGGAATATAAATTTGTCATGTTTTGTAATGTCTGACGTGCCCAGTAATTTTGACATAAACATGCAAGCAATAGAAATCAGACCAGCATTCACTAGACCTGATACTGACACACTGAGCTGCAGTTACTGAATGGTGCAAATGTGAGACTTTCAACTGCTGTTATGAAATAATTCATTTGAGTGCATGCCAAGTAAAACTCATTTTATGTGTCATTTTGAAAATATATTTTTTACTAAAAATGCTTTCATGACTCATACTTACAATGGTTCGACAGACATTAGGGAGTCTATATGTTGTAGTATTAACTTTTCATTTAAGTGTTCGTGTAAACACACCTGGGGTCCACTCTATCAAATCTTATTTCCATTATCGTTAGTTTAATCATTTCAATTATTAAATTAAGTGCACATTAACATTTCAGTCATTAATGTACCTTATTTTATTTCTCTTCTTCATAACACAACTGCGAACAGTACATTCATCATTTCATCTTTGTGATCTCTTGCAGTTTATAAAAAAACTTGTAGTTAAGAGCTTGTTGGGATAGGTCATTTTTATTTGTACATTGTTGTATGAGCTTATCTTACATAAAACAATCTACCTGCTTGGGGAAAAAATCATATCAAATTCATATCTAATGAAAATTCATGGCCTTTGATTTCTTTTGAATTCATGTAACTTTATCACCTCCCTGATTTGGATCAAGGTGACAGTCCCTCTTCTTTCAGGATGAGGAACATTGATGTCTTACTGTAAAATGTCCACAGTAAATGAGTGCTATATTGTGCCTGATACAGAACAACTGTGAAGGGGAACTTTGTGAGGTCTCCTGGTATATATATATTTACTGCAAAGAGGCTATCTACATTTTACATTAACACGTCATTTAGGAATTAAAGTATAAGTGTGGTCATCTAACATTCCTATTTCATGTCCTTATATAACCACTGTCTTTTCCCTTACGTTGCCACATTTGTTGTTTTTAATTTATTTTTCTATCTGTTTTGTATCTGTGCTTATTTTCTGTGATAGAAAATACTAATTGAAGTGTACATACTTTTAAGTTATAAGATAAAAACATGGCATTAGTGTCATGACTTTTTAAAACTTAAATTGCGAAACTGAAAACATTTTTTTACACTATAAGTTGAAACGAACGATTTGCATTACTGAACATTCCAGACTATGTTTATATTCACTCTAATTCTGATGTAGCCTTTGTAAAATGTGAAATAAACTAATGCTCTTGGACATTTGGGATAGCTATGCTTGTTAACATTTGTTTTTTAATTGTATGGTTGTTATTAATGTTTTATTTTTTACTATGGTTGACAGCAAACCTGAAGTCAAAACCCAGAAGACACACAGTCAATTTAGCAGCTGTACGAGTGGATCGTTTGTAATGTCGCGAGCGATTGCTTGTGACACTAATTGGCACAATGGACTATATACTGCTTTGGCAACAGTTTACCATATGGCTGTACATTTGTATCCATTTTAACATAAGTGCCATATACCTTGCTGAATACATATGACACATATCACAAAAAATCTGTCATTTATGACTCCAGTGAATGTGTTCAGCTGTCTGCACCATGGGGATGAACTGTAACAACAAAAACAGAAAAGGAGATGCATGCTTGGCTGTCAAATTATGCATTTTAGATAACGTACAAAATTAATTTTGTACATAACAAATTCTATTCTCGTTATCTCATATATCCTGTTTTTTAAAAACACACGACCAATCAGCTACACTTCAGGCTAGATTTTTTTTTTTTAGATGTCAGCTGTCCAGCTATTCAGGTGAGGGAGTAGTTTGACAAACTGTTTTAGCACACCTGGTGGAATTTTTAACCCAATCTTCACACGGCCTACAATCGACTATCTTATGCAGTGTCCTGATCTTGATCTTGGATGAAAGCACAAAGACTAGATCCTCAGAGATCAGTAATTGTAATTACTGTGGCATTCAGTCATTTTGCCATCTTTGCAAAGCTTGCACACATTTTGGAGTGATACGTAAAGTGTAAGGTTCTCATGTGTTCTAAAATTATTTAAGGAGGAAGCTCAACAGAATGCAATCTTCTTTTGCAATTACAAGCAAGGAATCAATGTGGGTACATCTACATAACCTTAGGAGCTGATTATTATTTTCACTGCATAAACACAATTCCTTTCACATCAATATTAAATATACTTATGAAGTTTTCCATATGTAATTCATTCATTCTTATTCAGGCATTGTCATTGTTCTGAAAATCTATCATTTTCTATAATACTGTTTCTGGAACTATTTGAAATTAATAAAAATGGGTTCATAATTTATTTAGTTTTTAATAACAGTTGATGAAAAATGTAGCAAGTGTGAGTTATGAATTTTTAAAATTACATATATATTCTTAGCATTAATACATTAAATTATGTAATACTTTGGCCGATTTGACTAAAAAGCAGTCTTTGTATAAATATTGTATGTTTCAAAAAGCATGATATATTGATGATCATCTATATATTGATCATCATGCTTTTTGAAACATTGAAACATGCAATATTTGTGCAAAAACTGGAGCGTAAGTCAAAGTATTACTTCATTTAAATTATTGATGCAAAAAATATTTTCTCTATTCTCGTCTCCTTTTCAGTCACGCAATGTTATGCTGAATGAAACATGCGTTATATGATTTGTAATGTAATATATGCTGTACAAATCAATGCACAGAAACTAGCTACCATTTCGTGATTTCTTACTGTGAAATGGTGACCGCAAAGGCAGTTCACGTGCACCAGTTATGTAAGTGTGGCGTGGGTGTTCCAAACTCTTGTTGCGTGCGGATCAGCGCTGCCTGAGCACGGCCATTCCCTTCCACATGTACGCCGTCGCCACTGGGAGCTGGAGCGAGGGCGCGGCGTATCTCCAGTTTGATGCGTGCGCAGTTTGACGTGCCTTTCCTTCGTACGAGCTGGCTGGCTGCGGTAGCAAGTGAGGCAACACTTGTGTCCTCGGGCAAAGAAAGAAAGAGAGTCGCTTGCAGCGGATCTCTTAAGGTAAAGCTCACTTTTATTAGTGGAATTAGAAAAGAACACTACGTTTCCAACGCCTAAGTTGTGAATCAGCTATCAGAAAATACTTCTCAGACGTCGCTAAAATCTACTTAGCGCTGGGGTCTTTTGTTCAGTTCTTCAGCTGCAATCGTGGATCATAGGAACGGAAGACACATTCCTACGGTCCTGGGCCCCTTGCGTGCAAGTGAGTTAGCTAGCTCGCTAACTACAATGTGGTGAACGCGTTTTTTGCAGCTGATAAATACTTTTCTGTGTAATTGAAATGCATTACTTTAAGTAGTTTTTTTTCTCAACAAACGCATCTTTTATATCGGTTATTACTGAAATATATGCTAGTTAACTTAAACAGTTGTGTTGCCAGCTCAACTAATGCATGCTAGCTTGTTAGCCGTTTGAATCCTTGCACGCACGCACGCCTGTTACAGTAGCTGTGATATTAGCTAGCTAATTGTTGCCTTGTTGCGTTCGTGGCAATAGGAATACACATTGCCCAACTAGGTAGTATTTTTATTTTATTTTCACGCGTTCTTTGCTTTTTTGTTGTGTTGCTTTTCTGATAAATTATGCATGTCTTCATTAATGTTACAGGGAATCCGCATAAGGATTGATAGCTAGGTAGTTTAAGTTTGCAAGATGACTAACAATTTTAATTCAAAAGCTGACAACACTGTCTAGAGAAGTCAGCAAGTTTGATATATAGTCCCGGATCTGCTTAGTTTGCAGGGACGACCGAAGAGTTTTCTGTTTTGTTTATTGTTGTTGTTTGCAGCACGTTAGCTGGTTAGCCATCTGGCTAACACTTGCTTATGTTTTGCTGTCAGCTCTTTCATGACATCGTCAGCTAGGCTCCAGTGAACTTGTCCCGACTTGTTCTCCCCTTTCAGCCCCACTCCTTTCCATAATTAGGAATGGATATTACGTTTCTCTTGTGTGAACAAATGAATTATAACACGCACGGAGTGTCACGCGGAATGCTACGTGTAGTTTCCCTAGTTTTCTGGATGGCTAAAGCTGCTTGTGTGGTCATGTGCGATTCGAGCAGCAACTCCATTTTGATGTGCTGACGTTAATATCAAAGCATTGGCTAGTTTGCAGTTGTATGAATGCAGATCGGGTTAATCGCATTCTTGGTAAACAAAATGCTAGAACTTAAACAAAGGATTCTTGCTGGCCTGTTGACTGATTTCATGGATATCCGCGAACACATCTACACTCTCTAGCTACTGGGCTTTATTTCAGTTTAGACCAACCTTTACATAACACGCAGACTGCTAATGTGGGTCATTCCGTCTGAATTAAGACGCATTTGGATAATACTCTCATCTTTTCTTTGGGGATGGCATGGTTAGCTAATGCTGAGACTGGCATTGAGGCGCATTTCACATTTGTATCTAAAAGCTCTGTTCTTGAAGCTGATCTTTTGAAACTTTATTTTGACACCCATCTTTTGTGCATTTCAGGTCTGTGTAATAAAATCATGTTTAAATTATACAGTACAAGTTGTTGAAGAACATTGAAGTTATTAATAGTTTTCTTTGTAAGCTCAGCAGGTGGCTATTTAAAAAAAGTATTTAACTAGGCTTCATTGAGAGGTGAACACACATTTTGTTATATTAGACTGTAATATTTAATAACATTAAAGAAATAAAATGTCATATTTTAGCATTGTGTAGATTATAGGAATTCATAACATTCATGTATTTGCAACGTCAAAGACTATACTGTTCATGTTGAGGCATGTGAGATTCTCGATGTCATAGATTTAGTTGAGGTTTAGATGGTGGCCACTCCATGCATTTAAGCCTACAGGTCCTGCAGATCGTAATTTGAAATACAGCGTCCTTGTATATGGATTGTGTTGTATGTCTTAGGGTTCTCAGCACAATAACACTGGATCCAAGTCATTCAGGAAAATACAGTTCCCATGTAACTTTGATATTAGGTTTTATTTTTCAATGTGCAGTGCCTTGTGTGCATGTATTAAGGCTGACGTTGCTTCCATTAAATGCAGAAAATCAGCAACGCGTTTTCAGTCTAGGTGTCCTGCCCCTGACTTTTCCATAGTCGCTAATGCATTCGTGTGTCTTCTGTGTTCCTGGAAAACACCGCTTATTCAAACGAAATGAAAATGCTGGATGTTCCCCCAGCTTCAGTTGGAATAGGCAAAACGCGGTGCGCCTGGAGGTGGGCTAAATCAGCATGTTTCTCCATTAGGCTGGCGTGCTCCCCTTACGCAACGCATCGTAAATGTCTTCTCTCCTCCTCTTTTTCTAGGTCAGGGATGCATTTGCGGTCGAGCGGCAGGAATGCAGCAGACAGATGGACATGTTGTGTCTGACGCGCCGCAGAGGTGCCGCTGATTACTGGACTCTCAAATCCACCGAATTCCTGAAACAGTTTCACGGGAACTGATCGTCTCTCGAGAACAACAGAAGATACTTTTTTATTTTTAAAAAAATCCAGTTTTAAGGGGTTGGGGGGGGGAGGAGGGAAGTAGACGACGTGCGTGAGATTCGGGTTTTTTGCTTTCGGATGCATGCGTACGTTTGTAATCGCATGTACTTTTGGAAGGAGTTTAAAAATAGGCAGGCGCAGCCAAAAAAAAAAACGAGGACTCTTGAGTAATTCCGAGTGGTTTCTGGAGCGTTCACTGCGACGCACCGCGAGCTATCGAGATGAGCGCGGAGGGCTTCCAGTACAGAGCGCTGTACGACTACCGAAAGGAGAGGGAGGAGGACATCAGCCTGCACGTGGGGGACATCCTGGTGGTGAGCAAAGGCGCGCTAGTGGCCCTGGGCTACGGCGAGGGGTTCGAGGAGAAGCCCGAGGAGATCGGCTGGCTCCCCGGCTTCAACGAGACCACCCAGGAGAAGGGGGACTTCCCCGGGACCTACGTGGAGTTCGTGGGGAAGAAGAGGATCTCGCCCCCGACGCCGAAACCCAGGCCCCCCCGGCCCCTCCCCATGGCCCCCGGTCCCGGCAGGGCTGACTCCGACTCGGAGCAGGGTGAGTAGCCGCGAGGTCCTCGGTCCTGTCCGTCTGCTTGCGCTTAGAACATCTTACTCCTCCTAAATCTAACTGTCCGGTTCTTGGAAAAAAAAAAAAACCATCTATACTTTTCTAAATTAATTTTTTCTCCAGCGTCTGTCCATTTAGCATTTTGGACAAATAATTTCTGCCTCAAAAACTGAATGACAGATCCAGTGGTCGTGTAATTTATCTTAATAGACAGTGCATGACAAGTGGCCCTTTTTTCCTTTTCACAATAACATTACAGGGATTGAGAGAGTACGTGAGGGATTTAAAAAAAAAATGTATTCTCTCCTTCACATCTCTCCTTTGGTGCATTCAATGCCAAGTTTGTGCCATGGTCTACGAGTCGGGATTGTGCGGGGTGAAGTCGGAGGAAGACACTTCATGTGCAGCTTAACACACACTCGGTCAACCAACAGGGGTCGCTAGAGAGCAGTGAGACGGGTCTCTCCCTACCCCTGGCCAATGGGGTTACTCTGGGGGACACTGGTCACAGTCAGCGTTGTCGAGGTCGTGATTCAGTCGCAAACCACGGAGCCTTAACCGGCTGAGCCACCCAGCAGTCAAGTGAGGAAATCATAACTGGTCGAACTTGTAGGCCAACATAAAAATAGACACGGTGAACTCCTTATCAGGCGGTGCACAAGAATGGTTCGGTTATCATCTCATCGCTGTACCATGTGTTGTACCACACGGTTCCCTTTTTGCCCTCCCCATTACATTATTACATTACATTACAGGCATTTGGCAGACTCTCTTATCCAGAGCGACTTACACAACATTTACATAGCATTTACTCTGCATCCATTTATACAGCTGGATACATACTGAAGCAATGCAGGTTAAGTACCTTGCTCAAGGGTACAATGGCATTGTCCTACCCAGGAATCAAACCTATGACCTTCTGACAAGCCCAGTTCCTTACCCACTGTGCTACACAGCCGCCCCCCAGTCTAAATAGGTGACGGGGTTTGACCGATGTTTAGGCTCACATGAGCCTAGCGTCCGCAGCTGAACAGAGTCTGGCTGCCCGCTCGTCCGCGCCGATGTTGGTGCCTGACGAGAAATTCTAATTGCGGCGTGAAGTCGTTCCAGTTTTTCAGCGCCTGTGGGAGTTCTCCATTTTGAAGACCGGACCTACGGGGTGGTTTCTAATCGAGATGCAAAATGAGAGCAACTTCGTGCGATTGTCTCGCAAAGAATTCGTGGAATCATGGACCTCTGTATTCTATGAAAAGTGGTTTTTGAATATGCTGGTGCCATCCTACCTATATGAAAAGGGGGGAAAAATGGGGGGTGGGGGAGAATGACAAGTATTCCCAATCAGAATTTAAAGTGTGGTCCAATCATTTACTAAACAGAAACTGAAGTTATAAATTTGGTTATTGTGTATAAAAGTTAAGGCGGCAGTTAACATGCAGTCGCACGTTTCAGTGCAAGTGTGCACAGTGGACAGCGTTGCTGCAGAGTGATTGGTTTTCTGCCTGCTTTTGGCATTTGATTTAAATGCAAATTGATTTTTTTAATTCACCAATTCAGCTGTTCAGTTATTGCGTAACATTGCTGCACCAATCAAAATGCCCCACTTCTGATTTGCATGTCATTGAAGTGCCGAATATTGTGTAGTGACGTAATAACTGCTGAACAGGCAAATAAAAATGTCATCTTGCTGATTGTAGTCTAGGATTTCAGTGTGAAAAAGGGTTTAATGTAAACAGTGTTCACAGCGTATTCTAATGATCTTTATGACATTGACACTTCAGGGGAGCTCAAAGCAATTTCATTGTTACATTTGTATCTTTAAACTAGTTTTAACTTTTCAACCCTTTAAGACGTAAAATTACAAACATGATTAGTGTTCTTAAGTGAACACTATTTATAATGTAACAATCACTACTGGTAACTCAATGGTGCAGTGGAGTTCTAGAACACTGACTTAAATCTTTGAAAAAACATTCTGAAAAACCTTATCTTCAAAGGGCTAATGTGTAAGATGAGAAAAATGTGATTAGAATGTTCTTAACTGGATGCAGCAGCCACTACTGATATTTGAAACAATGAGGTTCTAGAACACTTACCTGAGAATGTTGGGGAGAAATTGTTTTTCTTTTTCCCCCCAAAAAACATACTCTGCAAAGGGTTAAAGGTTTTCCTTGCCTCTCCTGTACTTCTACATTGTCCCTCATTTTTTATTTATATTCATGGACTGCCAAAAATAGTCTTGGTCTCCATTCTGTCTGTGGGAAGACTGGATACATTCCTTAAATCATTAATAAATGTTCTCAAAATCTAGCTGCATCATTATTTAGTAATGAGATGTGTCTTGTTGGCAGTGTGACTGTAAGTGAACAATTTCGTTGTCTAGACAACCAGCCGTTTTTATGGATCCACGGAAAAAGCAGCAGCATTTACGGGATTTTAATTGGCATTCTTGCGGGAAGTAAACAGTTTTCCAGAACTCTCCCTTCTAGCCCGCTGGTTTTCGTCCGGCACAGTTAGGTGTGTAATTTGCAGCGTGGCCTGCCTGCTCTCTGTTGATGGATATAATCGGGGGCGATTGATGACTCCCTCTTTGGCTGCGTTCTAAACGGGCCGTCCCGTGTGCTCTAGCTGTCCCACTGCATTCCTCTCGCTGCTTAACGCTAGCCCGAAGCAACGGAGCCAGCCCAGCTCCAGCCTGTGGATCACGTCGCGGTCAAAGTGCTGAGTGCGGCAGCCGCCCGTTAGTGCATGTAATTCACGTGTTTCTCATGTGCACAAGATCAATTTACATTTTTCCTCCCCCCCCACACGGGGGGATTGGCAGACCCTGATAATTTTTTTTGAGCGACCAGTCTGCTGTGCGTGCGACATAAACAAACCGTGAATGCGAGGTCCCCTACGGCTCGGTTACATTTATTGGCCTGGAAAAAAAGTTTTAACGGGAGACTATTACGGGCCCGCTCGCAGTTCCTTTTGGCAGAGCTTTACGCCGTTTAGCTGTAGCTTGCGGTCGGGTGGCTGTTGTTCTGTGTGCTCTCTGCGCTCTGGAGCACAGTTTAACTGAGCGAACGTGTTTTAACTTCTCGGTTTTATTTCGAGCAGCCCAACATTTTCGCGTTCCCCGGAACAAAATCGCATGTCTCTGATTGCATGCTGGCTGCATACCGTCATATTTTTATCATGCCCCCCCCCCCGCGCGCTCGAGGGGTTATCTTTTAAATCGGCCCACATCCAGCACGTGGAAAAGGGTGCGGCAGAAGACGCGAACGCCGCTGAAAGTGAGACGATCGCGTGAGAGAGAGCCGCTCGCTCTCCTCCCCCGACAGCCCAGGTCCCCCTCGTTACCCAGCGAAATCATTTGTGGCGTGATGGCGAAACGCTTGCGCTCTTTCTGCAAACGGGGGGGGGGGTAGGGGGGGGGAGCAGGATGAAGGGCGTCAGTGTTGGGGAGGTTGTTGAGTGGTGGAGCGGGGTTTTTGGAGCTTGTGCAAATGCAGCATTGGGAGTGGTGGGGCCCGGGGGCCGGGGGGGTTGGAGAAAAGGGCCCCTCTGTTCCGCTGACTGAGGGGCCTTTTCTAGGAACTGGGGGCTGGGTGTTGAATTCCCGTTGCTTCAGAGCGCTTGTGATTTACTGCTGTCCGCTGGAGGATCTGGCCGATCCTCTCTCTTCCCCCGCCAGCGCCCCCCCCCCCCTTCCCTCACCGTTTTATTTTTCTGTTTTCATAATGCTCCTTGGGTCGGCTTCACAGGGAGGGAGAGGGGGAGAGAGGGAAAGAGGGGGAGAGAGAGAGGGAGAGAGGGGGAAGGGGTTAGTGTGTAAGGGGGCTCCTCTGGACTCCCTAATCCACAGGGGTTTGCCTTCAGGGCAGCAGATGTGGGGGGGGGAGGTGGGGTGATGTGGGGGGGGTGAGGGGGTGGCCGAAAATGAACTCCAGCTCTTTATGCATTCTGTCGTTCAGTTTTCCTGTCGTTCTCCTCTAGCATTTTGGAAGCAACAGTTTGATTCTGGGCCCTTAAATTTGTAATCGCTCTTCCTCAGTTTGTGCCAGGCATTTTAATCACAAGGGGAGAAATGTACAAGAGTTGACACAGTTATGAAAATGATGGCAAGAATTAGCATATTCACTGGAGAGCAGATATTTGGAAAATGGCACGTATAGTTTTATTACGTTGTGAATTCAGCCCGTTTTGCCACATTTCCAGCCAAGCATCTTGTTTCCATGGGAAACCTGTTGGCTTAACGTTTGGCTTTGTTAAATGTAGCTTGCAACCATAGGGAACTGCTCTGCTGAATGCATGCATATTATAAGTGGCCATGTTTAGTAACACGAACCTATGCCGCCTTCTCACTAGTACCGTTTAACCTCTGTTCTCATGAAACAGCGTGCATTGATTTTGCACGCAACCCTGCCACACACGGTCACAGTGTTGAAAATGAGCTATGTAGGGTGGTTGCTGGTTCTAATTTTTTTTTTCCTGGCTGGAGAAAGTAGCCAGCGCGTGCCTGGTTTTAATAGCATGCGCAGCGTGATCGCTGCTTGATCATGACTGATAGCTGCCATTTTGGCTCCCCTTTGTTTTGGCCGTTGACTGGAGCGGCGGCACTCGGCTTCTAGAACGCCTTGAACCTCCCCTGGTGAACCTCCAGGGCAACGCAGCGGAATTCCGTCTGTGGATTTTGGTTCTGTACACAGAGTGCACATAATGGTGAAAGGGGAGTTGCAGTGGCTGCACGTCCCATCTGTATAGACAAGAGGAATTGCCTTCTGAAGCATGTTAGAGTTACGAGCCCCCCCCCCCCGCCCGTCTCCATCTTCCTACCCAGGAAGTCTGCTGATCGCATCACGGTGCTCCAGCATTTTATGCTGAGGCTGCAATCTTTACTCGTCTGAGTCATGCATCTTTGACTCAGGTTTATGAATTGAGCAGGAATACATTTTCGAAAATGAGAGAGGCACTAGTTAGTTTGTTTTTATTTTCAAACAACAAAGCTGTGTATCTGGTTTGCGTGATTTAAGCACTTGTGTTTGGTCATTGGTGATGCTCTTTCACACCAGCAACCAATTGAGACTCAGAAATGGCCGTATCCATCAAAACATCCATAAAATTGGCCTCTTTTCACGTCTAATCGAGTCCTATTCTGTGATGATTTGTGCGGTAGTCATGTTGGTAGGGAACATTGCTGTTCTGTTGCACTGAAATACATCGTCTCGAGGGTTTCGATGTTTCTAATGACCTGTGAAAAGGATTTCCTAGTTTTGCAGAGGGGAAAATGAAAAAAACCCAAATCTAATCTGCTGTCCTTTTCCCTTTCCCTCTTCTCCCTGCACTGTGAGAACTGTTGGCTTTGACCTCTGAACTCTGCCGGGGAGAGCAGAGAGCCCCAGACCCGTCGACAGATCCTCTCGGCGTTTTCCCCGTTTGTGTTCAGTCGCGGTTCCCCTCCTCCGGAGCCTCCGTCCGGGTAAAAAAAAACGCCGAACGCGGCCGCCGTTGAAACCGTAGACGCGCCGGACCGTCCGCGGTGGAGCCGCACGCTCATCTCTCTCCGGCGCTGGAGAAAATCCACCCGTCTCTCGCTCTCCTTTTCTCCGGCCAGTTCTCACGCTCTTCTTTTCTTTTCTTCTTCTGGGGGCCCCTTCTGTGCTGCTCCTACTAACATCTGCTGCCTTGAACAGATTTCTGAGGGAGATAATGGCCGCCCGGCTCGAGAGAGAGAGCCTGTGTGTGAGAGAGAGAGAGAGAGAGAGAGTGAGAGAGAGGGAGAGAGAGGGAGGGAGAGAGAGAGAGAGAGAGAGAGAGAGAGAGAGAGAGAGCGAGCCTGTGTGAGAGAGAGGGAGAGAGAGAGAGAGAGAACACGCGCCTGCATTTGGCGCCTTCCCTTGCAGCCCGGGTAGAGGACGGACCCTTAAACGTGGACCGGACAGTGGCTGTGAAGCCCCCTTCTGCTTCATGTTTGGGCCAGATGGGCTTTTCTGAAGCCCGTTCAGTTCAGTACGGAGTTCGGTGTTTCCGCCGAGCAGTTCACATTCCACCAAACTTAGCGGCTGTGGTGTTTTTTTTTTTTTTTTTTCAAAAGCGCTGTGGAATTTGATAAGAACGTCCACAAAGGGCGCAGGGATAATGTCTCTCTTGTCAGAATCCCCAGCATGCACAAAATCAACATAATCCAAAACCTAATCTTCAGAAATAATTGCTTTAGAAGTAGGTTAACCGACTGGTTTTGGATGCTTTTAGGAAACACTGGAGTCGACTAGCAATGGCCGAAATCTCAATTCTCACTGAACAGCATATTTTTCTTTACCCACAGTTCCATAAATCTTTAATGATATGCCGAACTGTCTCTTTTTTTAGGATTTAGGTCGCAGTTATATTAAAAGAGCCCGGAGAACTATTGCGAGCACAGGTCATAGCGCTCTTGTCAAAGACACTAGATTACCCCACACTCTCAGAATTTCAGTGCTAAATTCCATCTTCAGCTGAGATTCCACTCCTTTCTGAAGAATGTATAGAAACATTATTTAAACCCGTAGCCTTTTGCTACCAGTAGCCTTTAGTGTTTGCTGCTGTGTGTATGGGGCTCTATCTTGAATGTCTACTGCAGTTATCCAAAACCTGTTCTCCACTGAGTCTCTTAGATAAGCCTGCACGGTTTCTTGTCTTCTTATTCAAGTTTTTACTTGTTTGTTGATCTTTATCTATTTAAAAAATTGTGCAATTTTCACAGTCGAGCTGTAGAGGACCAATGTGAAGGGGAGTGCCTGTTGTGACTTTATCTCAGAGCTGGGGGTGGGGGGGTCATGAACTAGTGTGGAACGTAGGGGTCATTCTGTGTCAAGTCAACCACAGCTTCCTGTGGTCACATTTAAATTTTCCTCAAACATTGTGAAGAGGAAGTGCTTTTCCAAAGCTGCACGAAATGTAAATATTATGTTGGACACTTTCTTAAATGAACCTGTTTGTGTGGAGTCATGATGTGGAATTAGGAACCAAATTAAAAATACTGGCCTATCGTCGTCAGTTTTATCTCTCTGGGATTGGCTGTTCCCCTATTTTTTAAATTTATTTTTAAAGCCGCTGTAAAGCTGCTTGAGCCTCCCTGATTAATTACAGCCTTGGTGTCTTCCACATCTTCAGTTAGTTCTCTTCCAGCCAGGGTTATAAAGTGTCTTTTCTCAGTCCAGTAGTGGATGGCCTGTTTAAAGTATAAGCAACATCAGCTGGGCCAGTCCGGTCTGTTTTAAGTCTTCGTTTCCTGTCGAAAGCGCGCGCGAGTCCAGCATCGCTCTTTTCTGTTTACGTAAAAACTCACGACTTCGGCCCTGTGGTTGCTGCGTACGCTCAGCTCTTTTCATAAACAACATCGACCCGCTTTTCTTTTTCTTCGACGTTCCGTCTCGGTTCCCGCCGGCCGGGCGCGTCTCTAAACGAGACCGGAACGACCGCTTCCGTGAAATCGGCTCGGACCCGCTCGTTAGCGAGCGCGCTACCGTGACACGTACCGCGGAACCGAACGCTTCAGAGACGAGACGTCGAGCGTGAAGACCGAACCGGACCCAACCGGTTTGGCCTGCTGCGTGCGTACATCCACGCGATTGTCCCGCTGTGTGCGTACATCCACGCGATTGGCCCGCTGCGTGGCGTACATCCACGCGATTGGCCCGCTGCGTGGCGTACATCCACGCGATTGGCCCGCTGCGTGCGTACATCCACGCGATTGGCCCGCTGCGTGCGTACATCCACGCGATTGGCCCGCTGCGTGTTTTAACGCGTGCGGGTAAAACTGAGCCAGTAGTGCGATCGCGCGGGGGGCGTCGCCCGGCCGGTGGTTATTTTGGGATCGGTGCGGGCCCACGCCACGCATTCTCCCCTTTTTTTTTTTACGAGCCTCATAAAAACGTGTTGGGTAACGCCGCCTTTCCAGGAACGGTGTCGCCGGAGTGTTCCTCCCCACACATGCCGCTCATCGCTTTGCTTACCCCCTCGAGGCTGAAGTTTTAAAAAAAACGGGCCGAGCTCGCTGGAGCTGAGGCGCGCCCGCCGGGCGAGCTCCCTCGGAACAGACCTCCACATTCCCAGAAATGAGAAGAGTCTTGTCTGAGGCGCGTTTGAGGGGCTGAGGAACACTTGAGTTAGACGCGCGTGGCGTCTCAGTTTGAGCCCGCAGCAACGCTCGGGGGGGGGGGGGGGTTTCAGAATTGCGTAACGGCCGCGATACGGTCGTAGAAGACGTCCGGCACATTCTTTGGACGTTCTCACCAAATATCCGGATGGATGAATCCGAGTGATCCGGCCTGAATATGCATGAGCTTCTCTTTGTCCCTACCTCTCCGGAATGGCATTATTTGGTTATTGATCCGGCAAAGCTAGCAGTGTCTTATGCAATCTTTATCACTGGACAATATGTGGAGTCGCTTGCTTGGCCGAACACTTTGATCGATGTGGCCCAGCACGAGCGAGGAGTGGCACTTCTAAAGTACTGTACGGTAGTTTTTTTAGTTTTTTTTTTTTTTTCTCTTCAGGTTCTTTCTTCTTTCTGAAACTGTTTGAGAAGGAATCAGGTCCAACTCCATGCTCTGAATACTTGCCGGTGGCAGTGATTCGCATAACTGTTTCATGCCGTTCATATTTGTAAAAAAAAAGATCCCTGCTTTATTGCACAGCATTTCTTAAAGCTCTGTACGGCTTATTTACTGCAGTTGTGTAGGGACTTGTTCGGCCTTTGTTTGGAAGAACGGGAAAAAAAAACTGAATGGAAGATACACTTGTGGTGGAATCCAGCTTCAGCCAAACTGCTAACTAGCCTCCACCCAAACCGTACATTTTGCGTACGCGCTGTCTTTGGAAGTCCCCTCATGCGTGCGTTCAGGATGTATTTGGGCTTGCTAATTAGCGTGCTGAAGTGCCTGAAGTTAAGCACCCATTCTGGAATCCACCCCAGTGACCCCCCTCCCCACTCAGACACACAGACGTGGAGCGTCTGTCTCTGACAGTCTGCTCTCTGGACCCAAGGGTTTCCCGTTTAGTACTTAGGAGAACCCTTAATGTTTTACTCATTTATTTATTGCCTGCTCTTACTGTACATTTTGTCAGAACAGCTTTGCTGTGGGACTGATGGTTGTATTTTTGTATTTTTATGCTCATCCATATGTTCAGGGAATGGAACTTTGAATAATAATAATAGAAATATGATATTAGATATTTATGGCTTAAGAAAATGTATCGGGTGTCATCGTTTTCATCAGGTTGGAAATGTTCTCTTTAAATTAAGAGCGTTGCTTTCTTTTTCGCCCCGTTGGTGCAGTTTTCTTCTGGCCTGCAGGTGGCGACATTGCCCCAGTCCTCCCCTACCGAATTGACTTGAGCTCCATTTGGAGATGCGAAATAGCCATGTTCTGCTTTTAGTCTGTAGCAGACGATGACACTAAAGTGTGTGTCTGAGCATGCTCAAAATGGACGAATTACTGTGGTGCGGCACACAGGACCATCCATTAGGCCTCGTCAGGTGTCGCCTTTTTCCGATGCACTTTTAGTTTAGATAAGTGCTTACATATTAGAGCCCCCAGAACCATCTGCTCTGCTGCAATATTTATAGAAAGCTTTTACTCAAGCATGTTGGTTTAGCTATAAAGGCCTTGTTATGAAAAATGATTATTGCCTATAGCTCATGTTATGTAATATGTACATGGGAGGAAGAAATGCATTTTTTGTTGTCGCTTGAATTTAAATCTTTATTTGCCTGCTGTGTCACCTGGGCTGTTTCGAATGCATTTGGCTGTTAAAGCAAGGGAACGTTTAATCTCCTGCACTAGAAAACCATGGTCTTTTTTTTTCTCCTTATCAACCCTTACTCTAACAGTGTTCCTGTTATGTGTCACTCGTTTCCCGAGGACCAATCGACTCCTGTTTTAGTGATGCCAGGGGACCCTCCCATTTGTGTGTCACAGTGGCATCATGTATGAATTTAAGAGTTCGGAGCGGTTTCAAGTCCTGCGTGATTTAGTTTACGTGTTGGGGGTTAAACGCTTACTGCGATTCGCAGCTGGTTCACACGTGCCCAATCCCGGCGAAGCGCGGTGGAGCCGCACGGCTTGTGTGTGTGTGTGTGTGCGTGTGCGTGCGTGTGTGTGCGTGTGTGTGTGTGTGTGTGTGTGTGTGTGCCCGCCCCCTGGGTACAGAGCCGGGCCTTCTGTGGCGACGGGCGGCCCGCGGTCGCTTAGTTGCGCGACGACCGAGCGGCTGCCCGCAACCTAGATACCGCGAGACAGAAGTGAGACTTCCCGAAAACGCCCAGCTCAGTTGTCTCCGTGAGAGACTGGCGCAACGTAAAAACAGCGTTTTCGGCGACCGGGCAGATCTCACGCGGTCGTTACCCCCTCACTGTGGAGTCCCTGAAGGGGTGTCAGGGGTCAGGGGTCAGGGGTTAGGGAAGGTGTCTCCTGCCCAGGGGGTGTGCCTGTTAATTGGGAAGAAACGCCTTGAGTCGGAACACCGAGCACACGGAATTTGCACGGAACGTGTGGATGATTTGCAAGCAGGGGCAAACCCCAGCATGGAATATTCACCTCTGATGTGGGGAATTTTAGAAAATATTTACGGTCATATTTATTATGCATATGGTAGCTGTTGCTTAGGACCTATATTTTTTGAAAGAGGCAACACTTGTCACTTCTGCATCTTTTAAACGCTGACTGTTCATAAAATGGTGGCCGAATGAGCCAGCAGTATCGGCTTGCGCGAGATAATGTCTCAGATGAAATATGTGAGGGCTTATGTCATACCCCTAATGCACAGGAGTGCTGTGGGTTCTGCCCACGCCCCTGCCCGCTTGTGAATAATGGCGAGCCGTTGACGGCCCTGGCCGCGTCTGAAGTTCAGGGTGTGCAGACAGAGGCGTCTGGAGCCAGGCTTTTCCACACCGCAGCTGCAGCTGTGCTTCCTTTTCCTCCAGAGCGGGCGCACGCAGGCACGGAGCTGCGGATTCGTGTTGGCTGGCTGGCTGGCTGGCTGGCTCGTGGGGCCCCCTCTCTTCCCGGTTGCTAGGGTAACTGAGAGCTCCCATTGGCCGAGCGCTCGGGAGCGCAGCCGCCCGATTGGCTTGGAATGCAGCTGGGGGGGGGGGGGGAAACGGTCTGAATCAATTCTGAGCAACTACGGTACTTTCTGGATCTTTTTTTTTTTTTTTCCTCCTCTCTCTCTCTCTCAGTTCAGGGGGAAGGGACATTTTTTCCCAAAGGTTGCAAACAATGAATTCTGAGATACTGTAAAGCAGCTTTCCAGCTCTGTTTGAGATGAGCGTGTAACAGGCTTTGCTTTCTTTGTCCTGTGGTGTGGAGGTAGCTGGGGGTTTTGTTCTCTCTGTAGGTTTTTGAAGTGGAATTCTTGGTTAAATTGAGCTGCAAAGGGTAAATGTTCAAGATTTTGGTGTCTTTTTAGGCTGGTGTGATAAAAGCATTTTTAGAAGACTCAAACACTGGGCCTTTATTCTAGCACATACTGCACACACAGCCTTGTTTACACTTGCTCTGCAGTAGACCGTATGTGTCCATTGGGGAGCAGAGGGAGATGCATGTGCTTGTTGCCGTAGCCACCGGCGGCTTTTGAGACATGCAGTTTGATCCGTCATCGTTCATTTTTGTTTACATATTTCACATATATTACATAATTTTTTTTGGGCTAAATCTGCTTTCGTGCTTTGCCCTGTTTTGGTATCCTTTCAGTAATTTTCTGTGATTCTTGCAGTGCACGTACCACCTTCCTGGGGTCCTAATCTCGTCCGCGGTTTTGGCCAAGAGCTGTTTTGCCTACACGCGCGCCCTCTCGCCGGAGTGCTAGCCTGTCGCATAGCCGTTAGCTCAGCCTAGCTCCAAAGTAGAGGGCCTCGCGGTTTAATTGGACATCTAATTCATCCCCCTTGCTTGGCTTGGCATTAGGCCCACAGCCTTTGGGCTGCAGGGACGAGGCCGTACCCAAGATGCCACAGGGTGGCCCTTTTTACGGACAGGGCAATTAATTGGAGCCGTTGAGGGTGTTTTTAATTTGAGGGGGGAGAAAAACGTGAAGCGTTTGTTTGACAATTGCATTTCGACTCAACAGTCTCTCAATGGAGAGGAGTATTGTGTAAGTCTTCTACGAAAAACACTGAAAGTTGACTGGATGTAAAATGGGCTTGAAGCTCTCGACAAGTGAACTGAAGGTCGTTTCGGAGAAGAGGTTGAAGTTAGTCGCCCTGAACCAGTACAGGGTACAAACGACAAAGAAGTACATTAGAAACTGAGATTTCAGCTCTTCAGCCTCTGAGCTACAAAGTTTTTCCCTTTGCTTTCCTTTTCCTGATAATGGAGTTTTGTCCTGAATGTATTACAGTAATTCTCCTAATCCATATGATGAATTTCCCTATTAAATTCTTTCAGTGCAGAGTAAAACCATAATATTTTACAGTGGGGCCCAATATCGCAATCATAAGGCGCCTGTCATGCATTGTATGAGTAAAGATCACGTGTGATTTTTTCTGAATAGTGGATTAATGGCTCATTGAGGGCAAACGGGGGACATTTCTACCCAAAATGCTAATTTCTAACTCTGGAATCGCAGCACTCGACCCGGAACCTTGTTGGGGAGTGCAGCGGGAGTTTGGGGATTTCTGAGTCGGGACAAAGGGACTGGCCTCAAAGCTCCGCTTCTGAATACGTTTTTTTTTTTTCTCTTTTCTTTTCTCCTTTCAGTCAGGGACGCGCCCCCCCTTCTTTCATGGATGCCACAGGTTTACCTGTGATGGCCGCTCAGCGGGGGACTAGCTTTTTCACCGTGTCACGGGCTGATTTTGTGTTGTTTTTTACAGTTTAAATTTAAATTAAAATAAAAAAGAGAACAGTTGATATAAGTTCTTATATATGTGTCCAATGTTAGATTTTATCTACTAAATAGCCTAAATAAAATGCTTGGAATAAGCCTCATATCTACTGCGTATATGCTGCTTTAGTGAATGTATGCAAATGGAAAAAAGGCATTAATACAGCCACCTGGGATGTAATTGGGCCAAATTTGCATACTGAATTGCAGATGAAAACGGTAGACGTTCCAAAACCAACCGGTAATGGGCAAAGAAAGCGGGGAAAGGAACTTTTTCTCGTCAACATAATAATTGGCTTGTAAAAGTCATAATTATGTTTCTTACCCCTGGCTCGGCTAATCGCTGGGTCAGGAAGGCAGTACTTACTGGCTTTAAACAGGGGCTCTATTCATAAATTCAAACTGGGGTCAGGGAAGGCCAGCGTACTTCTCCTTTGCAGGGATAAATAAAGCCCCGCTCAGCTCACCTGAGCGAACATGGAAATAGCCCGCCAGCGCCTTAGGTCTGACCCTGCGAAACTGATCCCACCCAGCAGCCTTAACGGTCTGACCCAGCGTCCCAACGATCCACCCCAGCACCCTTACCGACCAGCCTACGATCCGACCCAGCACCCTTACAATCCGACCCAGTGCCCTAATGATCCAACCCAGCACCCTTACAATCCGACCCAGCACCCTAACGGTCCAACCCAGCGCCCTAACGATCCGACCCAGCACCCTTACAATCCGACCCAGCACCCTAACGGTCCAACCCAGCAACCTTACAATCTGACCCAGCACACTAACGATCCGACCCAGTGCCTTAACGGTCCGACCCAGCACCCCTTTGAGGGCGTGCCACCAGAGAACTCCTCTGAGCACACCCGGCCCAGCCCCATGGGCTTGGCGGCTCTGAACGCCTTTACCCGCGTCGCATGCCCAGTGCATCAATCGCGGCACATGCCAACACCCCCCTCATGGGAAGCGGGTTCGATTGACAGTGAGGTGGGGACTGATTAAGTGGAGATGGATGCAGGCGGGTATTGAAATGTACAGCGAGCAGGGCTTTTTCATCCGGTGCAGGCGTTTGGTTTACTTGATGTTCTTTGCTTTTCGTTTCAGAACAGTCTTATAGTGGCCATCGTGGTCTTACAGTGTGTGTGTGGGGTGCGTGTGTGTGTGTGTGTGTGTGTGTGTGTGAACGATAACCACTGTAATATAGTTTTAATAGCCTTAGACTTTGGCTAAGGCCTCCTGGGTTTTCTGAAATGCATTTGCGCTACGTTGGCTCAGAGTTGGCCTGGCCCCTCCTGAAATGGTGAAAATATCTGCTTGTGTATTAAATGGCCATGCACTCCCAATGGGCAGATCTTGACATCTTCCTGTTCTGCCCCTCCTCCACAGCCTCAGCGTCACTGGACCTGACGGAGCAGTTTGCCCCGCCCGAGATGGCCCCACCCACTCTGATCAGACTGCTGGAGGCCATCGAGAGGAAAGGTTAGTGCTGAGAGCCCCGAGAGGCGGAGCTTGAGACCGATGGAAAACATCCAGCCAATCACAGTGACTAAATTCAAACAGCTTGTGTTATTGGGTCTGTTTGGTACCACTGACCTTTCTTTTTCTTCGCACCCGTAGGTTTGGACAGCCCTGCTCTTTACAGGACTTTCACCGCTGGGGGTGGACTGGATGTCAGGCAGATCTTGGACAGTGGTGAGCTAGATTAGCCTCTGATTATACTGCCCTTACTTTCCTCCCACAGTCCAAAGACATGCAGGTAGGCTAATTGGAAACTCTGAGTGTGTGAGTGAATGGTGTGATTGCCCTGCGATAGATTGACGGCCTGTCCGGGGTGTATTCCTGCCTCTCACCCAATGCATGCTGGGATAGGCTCTAGCACCCCAAGCATCCCTGCCCAGGATAAGCGGGTATAGATAATGTGTGGATGGATATCCAGCCGTCACTGGTAGATAGTGGGAGGCCTGTGTTTATCTGACTCCAGCTTAATACACACATAGAGAATTAAGCCTGGAAAGTAGCTACACATGCTAAGAAGCTTTCATTTGACCCAGGATCACAGCCATGTAGCGTAACATGCCTAGTTCTGTGTACAGCACGCCCGGTGGCCGGCGATGAACATGACCGCGTAGTCCTAACAGAAAACGTGTTTACCGTGTCTGTAGACCTGGAGCTGCTGGACCTCCAGACCTTGTGCGATGGACTTTGGAGGTACCTACAGGACCTGCCCAGCCCGGTCATCCCTTCCACGGTCCAGAGCGAGATGGAACATGCGGTACAAGGTGAGCTCAAAAGGGCCTTCGCAGGCAGACGGTACACACAGAACCTGGTACAAGGGCTCCAGTAAGTTCTGTTTTTTTTTTTTTAAAGAAGGATTTAGATAGCCCTCAAGGGAAATATAAGCCGCAGGTCTGCCACAGCTGCTGCCATGTTGTTATATTTTAAAAAAAGAGGCCCAGCCTGGTTCCTTTTGATCTGAAGCTGAGCCTCTGCTTTCCTAATATTGCGGAAGCTGGGGTACACATTCCTTCTGAAGCCCCAGGGGGAGGCTGTGGGCTGGAGCTGGAGCTTCAGATCGGGGGGGGGGGGGGTGTGAGAGGGCGTGCTCAAAATGAGCCCCCTTTCGCAGGAAATCTCTCAGAGAAGCCACAGTCTCGACGCGGCTTTGCTTCTAGTGCTGTGGCAGCGATCCTGGGGGTCGTGCTGGATCCACATTCTGTCTTCAGAAGTGCCCATTTTCATTTATGTGCATTGGTAGAAATTGATATTGAATCCCTTCAGGCTGAAAAATGAATGTCTGTGACATTTCTAGTTTGTGGATATTCCCCTCTACAAGTGTGAACTATGTGCTACAGGTCAAGGGAACTGTCGTCTTGGTGAGCTAGAAAACAAAGCATTAGAGCTGTAGGTTGTGAGTTAGCATGCAAAGCAGCCTGCAGTATGCATCAGTAGATTTGTAGCCTCTCTGTGTCCTCCTGTCTGTCTGTCACATGGGCCCGAAGCAGGAAGTGTGTGGTTGGTGAGAAGTGCAAGCGGGGCCCGTGAGAGCTTATCGGCTGCATCTGCGGCCCGGCCAGCCAATGGGGTGCGAGCGTCCCTCGTGCTCAGGCTCGCGGGCGCTGCGCGACGTCTCTGCGGTTTGGGGCGAAGCGACCGCCGCGTGCGTCACGGGGTCCTCTCGGTTCTTCTCTCTCTCGCTCGCTCGCTCGCCCGCCCGTCTCGCCGCACCCAAACGCAGGTTTCTGAGCGTTCTCTCTTGGCGTGGGAGCGTAACCCTCGTCTCGCCCCCGCCCCCCCCCCAACCCCACCCCTCGTGTGCCCGCAGAGGTGCCCAGCCCGGAGGAGTGCGCCCAGCTGCTGCGCGGAATCGGCCGCTCGCCCAGCCTCCCAGCCCAGCACTGGCTCACCTGCCACTTCCTGGTGCGCCACTTCAGCCGCGTGTGCCAGAACGGGGCCAAGAACCAGCTGAGTGCCCGCGCCCTGGCGGAGACCTTCGCCCCCCTGCTTTTCGGACCCCAGACGGCAAGGTAAGGGGGCGGGCGGGCGGGCCAGTATACCGCGTGCGGATAGCGAGCGAGCGAGCGAGCGAGCGCACGGTTAGCATGCCGCTAACGCTCGCGGAGTTTCTGTTCGCCGCACTGCGCGGCGTTTAAAAGTTTCAGCCTGCCCGTATTTCGCAGGAACTTCCAGCGCCGAGTTGTGTAACGGTCGCTCTACCCTTTCAGGTCGCGTCGCTCTCTCGCGCAACGCGGCTCGCGATCCGTTCTGAAGACGTCTGGACTAATTTCACCTCTCCTCTGTCCTCTTCCAGCTGCGAGCCCAGCCAGGAGTCCCACGTCAAGATCTTAGAAGTCCTGATCATTAGCGAGTGTAATGAACTCCAAGCCGCTCCAGGTAATATTTCATTCCTTTTTGCCATTAAAGAAGTTACTGCAGGCTTTCTTGATTTGACTTGATTAACTTTTTTTTTTTTTGTTTGAACTGGGCTGCTTTACTTTAAAAATTGAAGTGGGTTTTTGATGAGTTTAAAAATACCATTTGGAAATTTTCACAAATATGAGTGTCTCCTATACAGTGTGTCTCGTAAACAGTACAGCATGTTCCCCCTACACAGGGCAGTGTGTCCCCTACAGAGGACAGTGTGTCCCCTACACTGGTCAGTGTGTTTCCTACATGGGACGGTGTGTCCATTCCGCTAGGGCCAAAAGCCAGCAATAGTCCCTCGGGTGCAGGAGTGGTGTGTGTTCCTGATTTTTGCCAGCAGGAAGAGGGTCGAATTTTGAATTTTGAAGTGAATGTGGAAGGGCAGTTTCAAACAGAGGCCTGGCTTTATTAGAAGTGCTCGTAGGGAAACATCAAAGATGGTTTTGGACTGCGAGGCCTTCCAAGATGCGTGAGCGGAATGAGAGTGTTCGGCTCTTCGGTGATTAATCACCATGGTGCTCTCCGTTGCCGAAAGACGCAGATTAACATACAGGAGTCCAGGAGCGTCTCCCCTGTAGCGTGTAGCAAATTTAACAAGCTGTTCTTTTTTTCTAATGTCTGCATTTTGGTTTCTTTCTGTTGGGACGACGGTCTTAAAGGAGCACCATGGTGATTTTCACACTTTCTCGGTTTTATGTGCTATTTGCACAAGAGGCATTGAAGAAACACAATGAGTAAAGTATTAAATATGTCCGTTCTGTATTTTTGGAGAAATATGCGTTTTAAATTTATCGTCCTATTTTCAACCGGTTGAGAAAGTTGTCAACTTGGTGCGTCACGAACACAGTAACCACTCCCCTTTCCACGCCCCGTAAACCCATGGATAACTCGAGACCCATAGTTTGCGCCGCTGGCTTATGGGCAAGACAATGCAAATATTTGACTAACGTTAGGTTCACTTAAATTAGAGTGCCTTTTAAGGACTATTAGATTATTTCTGGTTATATTCATTTAGCTAGCTAGCTAACGCTAGCTAACTAGGTAGTTTGCTTTCATAAGGCAATGTTATCGATAACGTTAGCTAGCTAGTTTGCTTTTATGAGGACGTTATAGTTGTGCTTTTATCTTAACTTGGCCAGCTAGATAGCAAAAATTATAATTGGATATAAGTCAACGTCCTTATCTTAGCTATCTATCGATACTTGATATACTACTAAGCTAGCTAGCTTGTGAAAAGTCTCCCAAAAAGAGCGCTTATCATGGGGGTAGTTATGGTAACGGGGCACGGTCTGTCAATCATAGCTGACAGTTCTCATTAGCACGCCCAGACGGTTCGGGTGAACTTTTATAGTGGGACATTTAGGCTTAGAAAAATACGTTTTAAAGTACATTGAGATGACTGAATAATAAAAAAAATTATGCACATTTGTTTTGTTGTTGCCTAAAGACAACTGGGAAGTGTCACGTTCAACCACCATGTTACTCCTTTAATGAGGGGTTGGGGATTTTTAATCCGATTTTTTTTTTTTTGGCCTGGTTCATTGGTGGTGAGAGTTTCCATTAGGTGAGGCTCATGTGATTGGAGATCCGGGCCTTGTGATTGGTTTCAGTTCGGGTTCGAAACCCTTTTAATGACCGTTCGGCGTGACCGAGCGTGGGAGCTTAATCGAGCCTCTGCTTCAAATGCCGCCCTAATTTTACTTTGACGTGCATCGCTCTATTTGTGATGTTGTTTGTTTTTGTTGTCGATACAACAAGTCCTTCACGCCTGCGGTTTAAGCACCACATGATGGAAACTTGGGGTGTCATTATTTACATAGAGAGCATATCCCCTCCTTCTGGTACATGGTACACAATGCACACAGTGCAGTTGTGTATATGCAGCTAATTTTTTTTATTTTTTTATTTTTCGTATTTGACCCGCCGTTGGAAAAAATGACATCTGTTGCGCACAGGAAGTTCTTTCAAAAGAACGCTGTGCACAGGAAGATCAGCTGAATGGAGACTGCGGTTAATTCGAGTTTCCAGTGAACATTGCGCATGTTTTAGTCATACTGTCTGTGAAGGGTCATGCTGTCACTGCTGGTTGTTTTCGCGGTGTACGGTCGTGACCCCCCAAGGTTAGTTTCGGGAGCTATTAACGTTTGAGGCTACAAAACTTTTTTCCAGAAATGATACCTGCTTTGCTGCATCCTTTTAACAGTGGTGCGTGAATGTGTGCAAGCATCTGAAGAGGTAAGCAATGCATGAAAAGTCCTAGATGACAGGTGACAGATCTAGAATTGTCTGCACTGAAATTTTAGCAAACCGTACTAGAGGAGGCTTGAATCTGTAACTGAATTGAATGTAATGAATCGCCTCAGTGGCGGGTTCCTGTCTTTTTGCACGGTACCAGAGGGACTATGCAAATGGCTTTTGCATCCCCTACCACAGATTCTCACTGCAGCTGCTCTGTCCTTTTAGCATACAGTACATTTGAACCGTAGCGTTTGCAAGCTGTCAGGTGCTTGTTCACCTGTGCAGTAGCAGTGTGAAAGTCGCGATTGAGGCGAGATCCAGTGCAGTATAACACGGGCAATGGGATGTGAGCAGTCGTGCTTACTTATTTACTACTCTCTTATTTACTGGTGATAAATCCTCTTCCCTTTTCACTGTTACTGGGTTTGGAGGGGTGTATGACGTCAACATTTCTTCACTCCCTGCTGTCATTTGATTGGTTTTGCCCTTGCAAAAAATGTTTTGTTCTGCATTTGTCGATTGCGCTGTAAATTTGCGTGTCCCCTGTAATGTAGCAGTGAAGCTCTGTCATCATTGATGCATTTCATCATGGGCCTTCAAAAGATAAACTCGGGGTGGGCTGAGGGGAAAAAAAAACGTCCAATGGTAAATTGCCAGGTGTCAGTTCTTCATTGGGGAACGCTGTTACACAGCCTGCTGGTTGATCTGTGTTTAAGTAGACCAGCGTTGTGGCCTTAAGAGAGGATTGAATCATGCATTGCAAGTATTGCATCATGCTATACCAGCTATGCACTGCGGGCCTTGTTCTTTTAGCCTGGCAATCAGACCAAATGCCAGTATGGTGTTCAGTAACAGATTTTTAAATGTCTAGAGCCCCATTTTCCCCCTACTCCTGATGATAAATTCATTTTTAATCTGGAATGAAACTGGGCTGAGTAAAATGAAATGCAAGTTTGATGAATGTTTTAGTTTCTCTGTCTGTAGTACAATGTACTTAGAGCTCTCTGTACATGTATATTATGTGCTTGTCCACTGAAAAAAAACAAACCTGTAGAAAATGGATGGAAGCTTCCTGAATGATGTAATCAGTTTTGTGTGTGATGGGCGTTCTGTGCTTAGAAGGCGAAAGCTTAGACGCTAATGGAATTTCATCACCATGACAACATTCAAAACTTAACTTGTAGAAAGTGAATATGTACAATTGAAAATTGATAGATGGGTGAGGAAAATGTGTATGGCAAAAATGAATTGCTGATAGTGTCCATCTTGAAAGATTAGGCCATCTTCACTGGAAGTTTTAGCACCTTTCGACATCGTTCGTTGTGTCTAATGCAGCTATATATAGCGTATAATTCATAATCCAGAAGTGGCTATTTATAATGGCTTGGTACGCTGAAGTGCCTGACTGTCAGCTAAAGAAAATAACAGCGCAGATGTTTTGTGAATCTAATGACAAATGTTGACCAGTGTTGATTTTGGGCTGGGGTTTTTTTTTTTTTTTTTTTACTTTGAAATCGACCGGCGTGTCCGTGAACTCACTTCCACGTCGCTAACAAACTGGAAGCTTTAATTGGGTAGCAGATAATCTCCTTTGCCTGCGGGGGGGAGGGGGGGCCGAGGGCTGCCTTTTATCATTTGCGTTTGCGCAGGTCAGTTTGAGCCAGGCAGTACGTTGAGCGTATATGTATGGACACGTACGTTTGGAAATGTTCGCCGTTGCAGTTTTTTCAGAAACGGTGGCGCAGGCCTCAGCCTGTGCTGATGTCACTGTGGCCAGGCTGCGTCTGGCCTGTCCATCTTTAAGCCTTTTATTACCTGTTGGGGACGTGTTTTTAGCGTGGACTGGCAGGAGACACGCTCAGCTGTCTGAATTCGCACCTGCAGGCTGGCCCGGGCGGGGGGGGTGTGGTGAGAGGGAGGTTTGGGAGGACGGGGGTTGGGCGGGGGGGGGGGGAGGCAGGCCACACGGAGCCGGTGACAGCCAGGGCAGGGCAAACGGCTGAGGGGCACGGCAGACACAAGGAGCCCTTTCATTCTATTTCTGCTGAAGTGCACGAGTTCCTTCCTGAGTTCCGCGGCGGCGCTCCGGGGGGGGGGGGGCTGCGGCCCACATTCGCCCGCTTTACACACCGGGGCCGGTGCTCAGCGTGGACCCCGTCCAAAGGTGTGTCTGTGTGTGTGTCTGTCTCTGTGCGTGTGAGTGCATCTGTGTGTTTGTGTGTGTGTAATAGGTGTAGTGTGTGTGTGTGTGTGTATGTATGCGTGTGTATATGTGTGTGTGTGTGTAATGGGTGTACTCTGTGTGTGTGTGTGTGTGTGTGTGTGTGTGTGTATGTGTTGTGTGTGTGTGTGTGCATGTGTGTGTGTAATGGATGTACTGCGTGTGTGTGTGTGTGTGAGTCAGGCACCCGGCCGTTACAGGTGGCTATTTTGAGAAGGTCACAAAGCGCCTCTCTCTGGGTTGGGCGGGGCTGGAAATGTCAGTCTGGCCCTCAGCGAGCACTTGTTAGCGGCGGCGGCGGCGGCTATCGCGTTGGCAGCTATCATGTTGGTGCTCTCTTCCCTCTCCCCCCCCATCGTGACCGTCTCTACCCTCCCCCGGCCCAAAGGGGCCAGATCAGCAAATACCCGAACCCGTGCACGCGAATCGCACGCCTCCCCGCCGACCCGGGAGAGGGAGGAGCATGGGGGCGTGCCAGGCCCGTGCGACTTACCGCCGCGCTCGTTAGCCGAAAAGAAGTCGTTTTTATCCCTCTGTCCACATTCGGATTTTAATCAGGTGAACCGTACTCGCTTTTCAATATTAGGCAAACAGTGGTCACCTTTCAGTAACTACAAAAAATGGACTTCGAAGTGCAAGCAAGAGATTTTTTTTCTGGACTTGAAGAGTAAATGTTGAAAAAAAAAAAGTTGATTTTGTGAATTAAAACTCAAGATATTTGCTGAAAATTACAAAGATGCACGGCTTTCAAGGTAAGTGAATGGGCACGGTTGACTTTTTTTTGAGAAAGTGTGAATCAAATGGATATTAAGTCGGTTTGTGGTTTTTTTTTCTTTTCTTTTTTCTAACTGACATTTAAAGTTCTATTTTTGCAGAGGTGCAGAGTGAATGGAAAATAACAGTCTGAAAATAAATCTGTGTGGTCGTGTCTGGGGTAGTGTGCGGCCTGGCCAGGGGAGTAAGACAAACCGCTTTTTGGTGACTGATCCGGCCACAGAAACGGTCAAGGAACAGGCTCCCAGAAGCCTCTACGGGGGTAATTTCAAACGCCTGACCCCAACAGTGTTACTCTCCAGTGAAGGGGGGGGTGAGAGGGGGGCGGGGCAGGATTCTTTCAAATAAATGACACAAGATGGCTTCCGGTCCTCTGAAAAGCCATGCCTTTTCACCTCCTTTTAAGGGGTTCCTTTTCAGTTTGCGTGTATTGGGAGAGGGCAGAACGGCCGATGCACCCCCCCCCCCCACCCCAATCTTGTGCATCTCCACTTTAAAATCACCTGTGAAATGTTTTATGCTGCAGCCTGAATATCGTTCTAAAAGTGTCACATTCCACTATTGGAGTAGCAAAATGCTTAGCTGCTAGCGCTGACCTGTATACGCGGTGGCTGTGGGGAAACGCTAAGTTGCTAGCGCTGACCCGTATGCGCGGTTGCTATGGGGAAATGCTAATTTGCTAGCACTAACCCATCTGCGCAGTTGCCGTGGTGAAACGCTAAGCTGCTAGCGCTGACTAGTGCGTGCGTTTTGTGTGGCACAGTGCTAAGCTGCTAGCGCTGACCCGTGCGTGCGTTTGCTGTACTGAAACGCTAAGCTGCTAGCGCTGACCCACCTACGCTGTTTCCGTGGCGAAGCGCTAAGCTGCTAGCGCTGACCCGCGCGCGCTGTTGCCGTGGCGAAGCGCTGAGCTGCTAGCGCTGACCCGCGCGCGCTGTTGCCGTGGCGAAGCGCTAAGCTGCTAGCGCTGACCCGCGCGCGCTGTTGCCGTGGCGAAGCGCTGAGCTGCTAGCGCTGACCGCGCAGCTGTTCTGTCGAAGCGCTGAGCTGCTAGGCTGACCGGCGCGCTGTGCGTGGGAAGGCTAGCTGCTAGCGCTGCCCGGGGCGCGTTGCGTGCGAAACGCTGAGCTGCTAGCGACCGCGGGTTGCCGGGCGGCGGTACGTGATGCACAGCTGAGCACTTTCTGTCAAGTGCCACTGTGGCCGGACGACTGCGAGCGGGAGGGTGGGGCTGGCCGGACGAGAGCGTGCTGTCAGGATCGCGCACGGAGCTCGGTGCCTGTCCCTCCCCCTGTGTGCCAAACGGAGGGCTCTGCTCCCCTCTCTTCCTTCTCCTTCTCCCCTCGGATGCATTCCCACTCGCGGGACGCTGGAACGGTCAGTGTTTGTGTGTGTGTGTGTGTTTATGTGTGTGTGTTTGTGTGTGTGTATGTGTATGTGCGTGTGCGTGAGTGCTTGAGAGTGCTTTTGTGTGTGTTTGTGGGTGTGTGTATGTGCTCGTGTGTGTGTTTGTGGGTGTGTGCGCGCGTGTGTGGGTGTGTGTTTGTGGGTGTGTGTGCGCGTGAGTGTTTGAGAGTGCCTTTGTGTGTGCGTGTAGTTTGAGTGCCTCTTGCTGTGTGAGGTTGTTTGTTGTGTGTGCGCCTCGTGTGTGTGTGTGTGTGTGCGCGCACCTTCTCACACAGCCGGGCTTTGCACGCAGTGTGAGATCAGGCGCGAGAGAGAGAGAGAGAGAGAGCGGGCGAGTGAGCGAGCGAGGAGGAGGAATAGAAACCGGCGAGCTTTCTAAATGACATCATTGCTCAGAGGACATGAAAGATGCAGCAGGGAGGCAGGGAGGGGTCTGGTGACAAGCCCCGGCGTGCGATTGGCCAAAGAATGTGATGTAATGCATTACTGAGCTGTCCTCTATGGCTTTTAAAAATTATTTTTCCGAGATACCCATTCAGAGAAACGGCACTTCTGGTCTCCACACCGCTCCTGCGTGTCCGGATAGCACTTTTACCCCCCCCCCACCTCAATGTACGACACGGTCCCGAACATGGACTCCGTGGAGACGGACGGTCCGAACCCCGAACTGGGCTTCGGCTCGGACCTCTTCTTTTACATAGAGATGGAGGCGCCAGGTAATGCTGCAGTCCGTCCGTCCGTCCGTCCGAGCGACCGTGGGAGCCTGACGTTTCCCAGGGATCCTCGTTTCCCCTCGCCTGGCAGCGTGTGGGAAGAGGGTCGGAAATCGTCCTCCTGCCGTCGACGCGTCCGAGCGGGCTGGCCTAACTTGTGGTCGCAGGCAACAGTCGAGTGTTTTCTGCACGCTGAGAGCTGCGCTGTTCTGAGGCACGGGGGGCTTCTATTTATGTTTGGCTGCTGTGGGTGTGCGCGCAGCAGGAAATCTTTGTGCGCGTTACTGTAAGCGTCTGTGTTAACGTGACGGGCCGTGGCGTTTTTTGGGGCGACTGGCACTGGCTTGGCTAAATTAACCCCCCTGGTCGGACGTGCTGCGGCGGCTTACCTGTGAGGTAATGCGGAATGGCCACCGTAGACAAAGGGAACACAGTTCTGCCAGTTTAAAAATAGCCTGCCATTTCTGCTTCCTCCTGTTGCCGAAGAGGCTAGCCGGCTCCCACAGGTAAACGCCACCAGCGCGGCTAATCGCGCTTGTCGTTCGTTTGTTAGTTACTGTAGTGATGAGGTATGCCGATGCGTTTGTTTACGTCCATTCAAAGAGGAGTTCTCTTTTCTTCTTCTTCCAGTTAAGCGATGTTTCCGGTGCTCTCCCTTCCACAAACTGAACTCCCTGGCTTCAGTTCGATCTCCGTTCGATCCCGAGCCGTTCCCTTTTTCTTTTTTTGTGTGGAAGAAGCGTTTAATGTTGTGGTTAGCGTTTCGCCCACGCGGTCGCCGTCCTCTTCGCCGGGAAGCGCGCGGCGTCGCGCGGCGCGCGGAGTTGAGGTTTATTCGGGCAACAGTTGCCCTCGTTGTGGTGATTTGCGACGGCGTCGTCCTCCGGGGTCGGGGGTGGGCAATGCCAGGTCCCCGCGAGTCGCTGTTTTTCATTGGCTTGGCACTCCGGCGAGCAGTAACATTCTTCCAACATCACACTTAAATCAGGTGGAAAGGAGCTGGAGGGGGTGGGAGAGAGGGTGGGGTGTTGGGGGGGGAGAGCGGGAGCAAACTGCTGCGGATGTTTTACTTTTATGTAATCATCTTTTTAAGATGGCTCCCGAGCCTTTTTTTTCCTGTGTATTTTATTTATTTATTTTTATTTTATTTTTTATTTGGGGGGGGGGGGATTCAAGGCTGCAATAAAAAATGCCTCGTCGAAGTGTTTCCTTAATTTCTGTCCATAGCAGCATAATGTGCTTTCATCTGTAAATCTCCTGTTGCAGCCTCTTCACCTTTTTTTTATTTTATTTTTTATTTATTTATTTATTTATTTTTTCACGATCAGGTCAGACTGTTGCAGCCAATGAGATTCCAGCTGCCAAAAACCTTTTTTTTGTCTATCTCATGGAGGTGTCTCTCTCAGGAGACTGTTTGCCATATTGAGGAATGGCGGGTGGTAGATCTGGACGTGCCGGAGAGGCGCACGGATACTCACACCCTCGTTTATTATGGTCTGTCTCTCCCTCTCGCCCCACAGCGCTGCCACCCAAACCGCCGAAGGCCCCCGTCGTCGTGAACAACGGAACCAACAGCAACATGGCTCTGCAGGACTCGGAGTGGTACTGGGGCGATATCTCCCGGTAAGTCCCCCCCCCAACCACCCCCCCGCGCCCCGCCGCGTCCCGGTCCGTCTGCGAGACTCCGGAACCCGCTCCTGTTTTTGGGGGAGAATCTTGCTTTCCTCTTTCTTTTCCTGAGTCCGTTGGATTCTGCTGTGTTTCATCTGAGGCGTGCTCGAAAGTGACCGTACATAAAGGACAGAAATCGGCTCGGCCAGGAGCGCGGCAACAGCTGTGATGGAGGGTGATCGGGCGCTCGCGATCTGCCGCTTCACCACTGCCCCCCCCCCCCGCCCCACCCCACCCCACCCCCCCGTCCAGCGAAAGTGTTCCAGTTTGAGCCGACGAGTCGATGGTTCACTGGGGCCCTCGATCAGGCCCGGGTTTGCTGCAGGGTTCCAGCAGTGTAGGCCTGGGGAGATCCGGGCGTGGGCGGGGGCGAGGGGTGGGCGGTGGGGGCGCGGCGGGGTCCGTGGCCGATTCGGTAGCGAGGAATTGAATTTTAGCGGCGCGCACGTCGGCATGGCGACGAGACGGGGGCCGGTTGACGGGAATAGACAGGCATGTACGGTTACAGTATTCTTGTGTCAGAGCTCATCAGGGGCCCTAAATGAAGACTAATGCCTCACCAGGGACCGCGGCGCTGGGGATCGCGTTACCGGGGCGGAGCGGCTCTGTCCGGGCCTAATCGCCATGGCGCGCGTTTTTTCACCATGGTCAGGGAGCAGAAAAAAACCGCAAGCGTAATCCAACTCTGTTTTTTTTTTGTTGTCCCCCCCCCCAACCGTTTCTATTGTCGCTTAATTGAAAATTCAAGCGAACGCTTTCGTTGGAGGCTTACAATAAGCACCGAGGCCGATTATAAAGTTTTTGCTCAAGTCGTTAGGTTTCATTCCATCTAATTAACAGCTCATCCCTTGTAAAGACACATTTAACTGCAGTTCGATCAGTGTAGCAGGAAACTGGACTTCAGAGTATCACTTTTGAGCCTTATTTGCAGCCGTGCAGATCGATGCAGGCGTCTCTTCAGAAGCAGTACCTGCCTTCTCACGCCAAATAGCTGAAACTCAGTGGTCTTAGTTAGTGGGCTTAACATAACATGACATGACATGATATAACCTAATGACGAGAACAGGCCGTTCAGCCAAGCAATGCGCACCGTTTTCCTGACTAAATGAGTGCTCTGATTACCTACAGACTAGATAGCATCTAACACCGTATCAAGCCTGGTCTTGAAAATCCCCAGAGTTTCTGCCTGTACTACATGACCCTGGGTGGCTGTTCCACACATTGACTACCCTCTGTGTGGAAAAAGATTCTTCCTGATGTCTGTATGGAATTTACCTTTTGCTAATGTCCATTCATGTCCCATCATTCTGCTAACAGAGGACATAAATCGAAATTAGCAAAAGGTTAACTGCTTGGTTCATACTTGTTGGGAAGGCCAGCTTTCTTGTCTTGTTGTTGTGCTAGTTGAGGGGGACTTTCACTAAGCAGTGTCCAGTGACCCAGTGAAGGGACCTGGACACTGCTTGGAGAAGGGTTCCCACGTTTGGGTGATATGTTACCCTGAGGTCCTGCCTCTCTGTGGTAACTAACGGCAGTTTTCAAAAGGGTGTAACCGTGGCATCCTGGTCAAACTGGCTCTGTACATCTGGCAACCTAATTTTCCTCCAACTTTATTCTTCAGTTCAGTTGACCTTCTGTACCTGATCGGAAGAAGCTTAATGATGACAACTCACTGGAATTACGTTTCCGTTTTGGCATTTGAAATAAATATTGTCTGAAGGTTGTTGTCCTCTTACCCTAACTCGTCACGTTGTGTGCCCTAAAGGGAGGAGGTGAACGAGAAGCTGAGAGACACAGCCGACGGTACGTTTTTGGTCCGAGATGCCTCCACCAAAATGCACGGGGACTACACTCTCACGCTCAGGTATGTGATTTTCAGACACAAAGTAGGGAGAAATCAAGAGATTTTTTGCCCGAATCTATTTTTAATGAACGAGTGCCTGTGTTGTATAATTTTTAGGGGACAAGGCTTGTATTTCGGATATTTCAGGCTTGATTGAGAGGTGGGCGTTGCCAATTCACCATTGACTCGAGCCCTTGACTAGACTTTGTTCAGTGAATATCCAACTGTAAAAATGAATTGTAGGTCTAAAAAAAAAACAAAGCAGGTGTGTAAATTGCTGTGGATGAGCGTCTGCTAAACGGTGAAATGTAAACGTGTACGTAATCTGGCCTACAGAAAAGGGGGCAACAACAAGCTGATCAAGATTTTCCACCGGGACGGGAAGTACGGCTTCTCGGACCCGCTGACCTTCGGCTCGGTGGTGGAGCTCATCAATCACTACAGGCACGAGTCCCTGGCCCAGTACAACCCCAAACTGGACGTGAAGCTGCAGTACCCCGTGTCCAAGCACCAGCAGGTATGGAGCCCCGCCCCCCCCCCGGCTCCGCACCCCTTAACCGCGTTCCGCCCCGCCGTTGAAATGCGACGTGGCTTCGCTGTTCGTTTTCTCCTGCGAGATGATTTGATTTGGATATGAGTTTATTGAAAGGGGTTGATCATGCACCTGGCTAAATTGTGCACGAAAGGCGATGTCCTTTTCGCGGGTCTGTCTTCTTGACGGGGTCGTGGCGAAACTGGCTCTTGCGGCTCTGAAGGAGTGTGTTCTGTCGTTTGGCTTGCAGGATCAGGTGGTGAAAGAGGACAGCATTGAAGCCGTGGGGAAAAAGCTGCACGAGTACCACCTGCAGTACCAGGAGAAGAACAAGGAGTACGACCGGCTGTACGAGGAGTACACGAGAACCTCACAGGTAACCCCCCCCCCACACCCTCACCCCCCCCCACCTCACCCCGAAATGAGCCGTCCCTCGGGGCACCGCAGATCGTCCCCCCCCCCCACTAACCCTCGACCTCCTCTCCGCAACAGGAGATCCAGATGAAGAGGACGGCCATCGAGGCCTTCAACGAAACGATCAAGATATTCGAGGAGCAGTGCCAGACGCAGGAGCGGTACAGCAAGGAGTACATCGAGAAGTTCCGCAGGGAGGGCAACGAGAAGGAGATCCAGAGGTAGGCCCACAGGCGGCGGCTCTCCTTTCCCGCGGAATATGTCGGCCTGGCTGGAATGTTGAAACTCAGATGGCATCTACGTGGCATTCTGGGCATTCTTTTTGGCAGCCATTTTGTCTTTAATGGACTTAATCGGCGCTTCCCGCGTTGAAATGTGTTTTAAGAAAGCACACGTTTTCCTTAAATGGCCGTTTCCTGTGCTACCTTACAGTCTCAACGTTAAAACGTTCATTTTGAATATCCAGTAAGATTGTTTGGGTCTGTTGACACCCATTTTTAAGCTGTTCTTACGATGGTGGACTTGGGTTGTGAGATTTTGGAATTTGGCCTCCTAGAACTGACTTTGAAAAAAGGAGTATTATTTCTTCTTGTGGTTTCACCTCTAGATTGCATGCATTTGCTGGCTGTGTTGCATGTGTTTATACTGGCCCTGTGCAATCATTGATCGTACAAACACGCTAAGAATTTTACCCATTAAAAAAATATTATATTATATTAAATATCGTATTATCTGCTATGTAAAGACATATTCCGTCTTGCCTTTTATTTGTATCCGGGGAGAAAAACAGAAGTGGGAGGGTAAGAAATGAGTTGGGAACACGGTGTACTTTTTTAGAGCTGCGTCAGATTGGGCAGGGCTGTTCTTCGATATGGGCCGCTTTAATTCTTGGAGCGAGTCCAGTAAGCTTTTACACATGATCACTAATCACCGGGTGCATTAATCAGCGTAATGTTTTTTGTGGCATGTGTAATGGACTGCGTTGTCTCTTATGCGCTGTTGCATATGGTTACCTGAAGAAATGCGTCGTGTGCAGTCAGCTTTTTTATTCTTTTTTTTTTGTTAAATTGCTACTTGCTGCACTTCTACTGTACATCTGTCACTACTTGGATTATAAACACTCAGTTTTAACATGCTGGAATGAAGCTTCATTTACAGCTTTATAGTGGCGTATAGGACAGCAGTGGAATTCATAACTACAAAGCTGTAAGCTACACGAGCGATTAGGAGACTAAAACTCTGATAAATATTGAAAAGAAAGATGTAGGACCTTCGCAGACAAAAACGGGCTTTTCGTATTTCAGCAACGGCGTTGTTCTCGTCCCGTCGCTCGCTGCACACTCTGTGAGCGAGCGTTTTCGTGCTAACCGCGTCCTCTCTGTCCTCGCCCCCCCCCCCCGCCCCTCCCCTCCTCTCCCCCCCCCGCCCCCTCCCTCCCCCAGGATCATGGGAAACTACGAGAAGCTCAAGTCGAGGATCAGCGAGATCGTGGACAGCAAGCGCCGCCTGGAGGAGGACCTGAAGAAGCAGGCAGCCGAGTACCGGGAGATCGACAAGAAGATGAACAGCATCAAGCCCGACCTGATCCAGCTGCGCAAGACCCGCGACCAGTACCTCATGTGAGTGCCCCCCGCGCCTCCCCCGTGCCTCCCCCGCGCTCCACCAGGCTGCCGGTTACACGCTAACGTGTCTTATACACGCCACCGTAGGGACACGGCACAGGGACACGACACCGTATGCTGAGGAGAACCGGGAGCTGACTGCTTACCTGTCATCTGCCCTGACGCACTGACACTGAACTAATACTTAGTCTGTATTGTTGATCTGTTGTGTGAATGCCTGTGTAGCACTGTGTGCTTACTGTATGTGAACAAGAGCCTCTTCTTAAGATGCAAAGCAAATCCCTGAAAAGGCAAATAAAGTCTTCAGTTCGGTTTGACGCGGTTTGTTGAAAAACGCAGACGTTACCGTTAAACGACACGAGAACCACGCGTGACCTTTTGGTCTGTTTCCGATGCGGAAACCTGACTTTCAAGCCCTTGTTTCTAATCTCTGTAGATGACTAACTGCCGGCTTGAATTTTCAAAGATGGCCGCCGCAGCCCGCATCCTGATTAGATTCTTCATTAGATATTTAATGAGTTTCTCTGTGGTTGAGACCCTGTCATCTCTCTCCGTCGCAGGTGGCTGACGCAGAAGGGGGTGCGGCAGAAGAAGCTGAACGAGTGGCTGGGAATCAAGAACGAGAACACGGAAGAGTAAGCGTCCCCTTCCGTCCGCGCTCGCCTTCCGTCGTCATGGCGCCAAGCCGCTGACCCCTTCCCCCCCTTCTTTTTTTTTCTTAAACTGTGTAACACTTTTTACGGCAGCACCGTTGTTTGTTCCATGGTGTTTTGGTGGGCTGCTGTTTCCAGCAGCGGTAAAGTAACGGACAGGTGTGTGTTTTTGTCGTGCCCACAGTCAGTACTCCATGGTGGAGGACGACGAGGACCTGCCGCACCACGACGAGCGCACCTGGAAGCTGGGGAACCTCAAACGGCAGCAGGCCGAGACGCTGCTGAGGGGCAAGCGGGACGGCACCTTCCTGGTGCGGGACAGCAGCATGGCCGGCTGCTACGCCTGCAGCGTTGTGTACGTCCCGCTCCTTTTCAAAAAAAAAAAACAACATTTTTTTTTAAAAAGTGCCGTTTTTAGCTGACTGTTCGGTGAACATAGAATGTGTGCAACAGACAAACAACCAAAGGGGCCAGAAAAAAACACTAAGTTATCTATTAAAAAATTAATAGATGAGGAGATGACTAAAGGGGAATATAGTGACTGAAAGACATAGTAAAGACAGACTAAAATAAGACTGGTGGTCTTAAAGGCCAGCTTTGGCCACTGAAAATGATCAAGTTTACCATAAATCATCAGTCATTTAATGTGTATAAGTAATAGAAAGTAAGAATCCGGTTTGTTTTTCTGAGAAGTATGTGTTTATGAATGAGCCCTGTGGAGTGTAGCTGTTTGGACATACATATTGGGAACCGAGTCGACGCTCATGTGTAAACGTCTAATTAAACTGGCTCCCACGGTTTTATTATTTCATTAAACAACATGAGCTATTCTGTGACTGGCGAACGGGGCAGTATGCATTCCTCTTGCTAATTCCCTCTCTATCCTATGGAAAGATGGAGTTTACTGTACAGAACAATTCTTCACAAGCTCGGTCATGGGGAGACCTCCCTCTCTCTTTTTTTTATCCTCCTGCTGAAATAGTAATTTATGGTGTCTATCAATTAGTTCCAGCTGAAACGGTCGTTTATAACACCTAATAAACTGTTAATTGAGCCGTAGTCTGCTAGTAAACTAGTGTAAATGCACCCGATTGACCGATTGTTTGCTCAAAGGGAAAAATCACAAGTCCTTATAGTGCTGAAGGGTTTTTTTTAAAAATTTCAGTGAAACCTGCATTCTTAAGTTAGTCAATTGAACACAAAAATCACCTAGGTCCCAAAATTCCTGTTTTCAGTTACCATAATCAATTACAGGATTGTGTAATTACTAGGAGCAAATCTGGGTAGCCCTGCAGACTATAGTACAGACCGATTGTGGGTTTCCATGCATTTTAAATTCCGTTCTGTGCTTTTCCCCCCCTGCAGGGTGGAGGGTGAGGTGAAGCACTGCGTCATAAACAAGACGCCCACGGGATTCGGGTTCGCCGAGCCCTACAACCTGTACGGCTCGCTGAAGGAGCTGGTCCTGCACTACCAGCACACCTCGCTGGTGCAGCACAACGACTCCCTGAACGTCACGCTGGCCTACCCCGTCTATGCCCACCAGAGGCGGTGAGCGCGCCCCCCCCCCCTCCATCTCCCCCACCTCGCCATGCCCCCCCCTCTCGGGACTAGCGACGGACGGACGGACAGCCGACGACGAAGCCTCGCGAGCTAACGGAAGCGTTTCAGCCGGACGAGTTTTCCCGCCCTCGCGTTTCGCTCGAGACTCTTCTGACCGCTTCAAAAAAAAAAAAAAACTACAACAACAATGGCGGAAGCTGGAAAAAAACAACAACAACAGCATTTTGAGTCAGACATTTTGAGTAGCGTCCAACTAGAGGGAGAGTGCTCGGCCTCTCGCGCTTTTTACGGGAAACGCACAAGTTCCAGCGGAGAGCACCGAAGCTGTTAGCTTCGGAGAACATGGCGGCTTGTTGCCAGTGGTGCTCACTTCCGTTCCTTTCTAAGCTTTATCGGCTGGAGGGTCGGAGTCAACGACTCCTGCGGTGCTCATTTTGGTGCTGTGCTCCCTTCGGTTTCTGCGTGAGGCACAAACGCCAGTTTCAGAAAAGCTTGTTCAGTGTTGGAAGTGGTCCATGCACTTGCGTCAAGTGTTCATTAACGAACTCGGATCAAATAATAAATGTAGCAAGACGGCACTTTTTCCCCCAACGAAATACGGACTCCTGGATGGACTTGGAATTCAAGCGTCGCAGTCAGGAGAGACGATGTTGGCAAGAGTGCATTTTTTTTTTTCTATTTTCTGAGAGAAGCGTATATAGCCTATAGGGCAGACTTAAGCCTGCTCTCGACTATGGACAATCAGAACAGGAGCAGGACTTGAAGCGGACTCAGTACATGTCACTTTGTACATAATCAGAGGACAACGTGTATCAGCGCAAAGTAATTGAACCTATATTACCAAAAACGTACTTTTTTTTGTTTTCGGTTTTAATGTGAATTCCGCTATGCAATGGTATTTTTTCATGAGAGAAGTTTTATTTTATATGTTACCCACCCCCAAACCCCCACCCCCCTCCTCTCGATATCCCTAATGTATGCTTTTTTTTTTCTTGCTTGAACGGTTTTTGTGTTCGTTTCGTGGTCATGTCAGCGTTCAGTAGAATCTTTTTATGTGTCAAAATGTCAAGAAGGTATTGCTGTCACAAAAGTATGCTTAACATTTCTTTTATCTGCAACTGGATCTTAAGTCCACTATAAAGAATTTAAGTCATTATTTTGATTTTTTATTAGTTTAGGTTTTACTGCAGCCTCATTTCCTCTATGCATGATGATGTCATCATTGCAGCCAATAATAGTCCTGTAAAATCGTGATTTAAAAAGCCCCTCCCCACATGCTCATACTACCAGTAGTTTTCCCACTGATGTTAGGACCAAAGTTCAATGGTTAGGACACTGTACATAGATGCAAATGATATTGTAACTGACTGGGCATTCTCCAGGTTTTTGCATGCTATTTGTCTCATGTCAAAAACATCAATCGGATTGGTTCTAACGTCAGTTTGTAATTTTACGAGCATTTTTTTTTTATTCCTTGAAGAGGGGGATGGAATTAGGTTTTTGGGAAAGCAGCAAGATGTAAATGGTCACTTGGGAGATGAGAATGTCACTTTGCATCCCTATTTCATGTTTTTTCTGTATCAGAAAATTCCTTACAAGTCTTTAACATGGAGGAATTAATGTATGTTGTTCATGAGTTTTGTGCTGAATCATACACAATGCCAATAATTATTAAATAATGAGAAAATAAAGTACCAAATTAATTTAATTGACCTGCCCAAATAAATATTTCTTCCTCATAGTCATAGTTCATACATATTAATACTGTTTTTCCCCCCAGTTTATTTTCATGTTCGTTCATTTCATCAAGTTTGTTCCCATTTTAGCCAAGTGTTTTCGTATCCATTTCCAGTGTTTTACTATATAACACAGTGTACCGGAGACATGCGATTAAACATTTTATTTCTTGGCCGGAAAATACTTTTTTTTAATCTTTAACTCATTTTGACAGCTGAATAGCTCTTGAAACGGTTTAACTTGTGTAATCTGTCTACTAGAAAGGTAATATTGTCATTTTACCACAATGCAAATCACTTTTACTGCAGAATGGCGCTGGAATGGAGATATGTTCTTGCTTTTTAAAAAATCTCCTTTTTCCATTTTGCTTGAAAGAACTACCATGTCTGCTACTTTGACAAATGCAATCATTAAGATTGTACAGCTCTTAGCATGAATATTATAAACATTGGTAGTCCTGTACAGGTATAGTACTGTGCATTGCATTATTACCTTTCACTTAATAATTATCCAAAAAAATACAGTGTAGATAAAGTTCATCCTTGCGGTCTGCATTTGTGAACATGAATTGGTTGCCCGCTTGGAGCCAAATCGTTGGGCCGGCAGTTGTATGGAATGGAATAATCAATCTGATCAGCGTGAATTTTCAAATGCGGAAACTTTTAAATGGTACAGAACTATAATATGTTTTTAGTAACATGAAACATTTGGTGCAGACAGTATTATGCTGTAAATTGTTTTGGTGCTAAATGTAACCTTTTGATGCCCCCCCCCCCCCCCTTTTAACGCCTCTCACCGACCTTCAGAGTCCTATAGTAATGTTTAAATAAGCTAAGCGCACATGTCATTCCGTGGAAGAGTCAGCAGGAACAAGCCGTGTTCACATCGTAGTTTTGCACCTTATTGAACCTGCCTTTTCTCTGCTCTGTCCGCCTTTATCAGCCAGAATTCTTGTACAGAAAATAAAAAAATTTAAAACAGGCTACCGTCCTGCAGTGTGTATAACAGGAGATGATTCTCCTTTCTAAATAAATGCAAGTCACTATATAGGATATAACTGGGTTTTCTTTAGTTTTTCTTGTTCCCTTTGGGGTTTTCTTGGAAAAAAAAGGACTTGAGTTCACTTTGACCTGTTATATTCAGTCCATTAGTAACGGTTGTGAGGCTTCTGTGGCCGAACTTTTGGTTGTTCCTGCTTTCCGTCTTTCTGCCCTCGTTTAATGCAAATCAACATGGCGCCTTTCTGGCCTGGTTTAACACAAATCAAAATGGCGGTTTTGTGGCCAGTGAGGACACAACCTGCACATTTTACTGCTTTAAAAAAATTAAAATTTCATCTGTGTTTCCTCTTTGTTACGATTCTGTACTGAGGTCTGGTTAAAGAAAATAAAAGTTTCTTCGGACAAGATCAGTCGTGTGTTTGCATTCCTGCTTTTCAAGGTGCGGTGTGAAATGTTTTGTTTTGGTGAAGTCACTGAAGGTTAATGGGCTGCCGTTCCCTTTGTCATTCATTGAACATTGTTGCATGGTCGTGTGAAGTAAAGAAGGGTTTTTCAGGTTCATTTGATGAGACGAACGTGCTTAAACATTATGCTTAATTATTCAGTAGAGTGCAGTATAGTTAAATAAAGCATTTGCACATTATTTGTAATATATTTCATACTTAGGTGTCACTAGCTAAATTGACTAATTTTCTGCATCCAGATTTTGAATGCTGCTTACTCTTAATTCCATTTCAATTTAATGGTCACTGCAATGAATACTGGAAATTTCAGAAACTTAGTCAAATCAGACCAGTTAAATCTCACATTTTATTTTATAATGCAACTAATAAAATTGTGGGTAGTCATTTAAACCAAGGGAATAGAACATGATACCAAGCAGGTTGTTCACGCTAGCCAGAAAGCTCTGTGGAGGAGCAGCAAGAAGCTTTATTTTGCGTATGCTACTGTAAGTTTTACACATGGCACATTTTACATCCAGGCTAGCCTTCTGTAAGTGGCACGCTAGGTAGAAAACAGATTCTGAAATGTTTAAATCTTAGCTGACTGTAATGCATTGATCAGCTAGTGAAGTTTCGTGGTAGAAAGATGTAATATGGTAACCATTTTAGGACCTTTCGCTCCTCAGACATGTATTTCTGCTCCATCTTGGAGACATGATATGCAAATGGCAGAAATGGAACAAATGCAGAAAGCTTCATAAATTGTTATTTAAAATCCCACACATGAACCCCATGTTTAAATGGTTACCAATATTGGGACAAACTATGCATATTCATCAGTATTGAGACTTTAGCACAAAATGTAATGATTTCAATGATCAGAATATTATCACAAATGGTTATAAATCAAAAAATACTTCGTAATACGTGGGATTATAAACAAGATGAAAAGATTTCCGTTTTAATTAGTAAGCTCCTTCACAGGCCCAATCCTTGCTGTATAAATACCAAAATTCACAAATTGTCATTATTTTTAATAAGTAAGGGTGATGTTTAAAGTGTTTAAACACCAGGTGGCAGCAATTAGCCTGTCTCACTGCACTGACACGTCCTCCTGGATTTCCATGCAAGCGCATGGGGAAAATGGTGCATAGTAGGCCTACATCTTCAACCACCGTCTGTTCAAACGGAACATTTCAGCCTCCGCGTTTGGTGATAATGAAGGAAATCTTATGCTTATGGAGGGAAAGCAGAATCAAATAACATGTGCCATAACTTCAATTTCAATTAACGTGTGCCCATGAGCCCCTTATGAAATTTCTTTGAATTTTGCTGACGTCTTGCTTATTAATATTTTTGTTCCCCAAATGCTTGTTAATGTCATCAAAATTCTTTCTGAGACATTTCTCAAGGAAAAAAGGTTCCATTTTTTCTATTCATTCTTTTTTTGTAGATAATCTTAAGAGTATGTAATAATTACTGTGTGTATGTCTATGTGTGTTTGTGTGTTTGTGTGTGTGTTTTGCCTGCGGTTTTTTTTTGTTTTTTTTTACATGTCATGATTCAGAAGCAATTCATTTTTCAGTTGAAGCATCCCAGCTCATGGTTTTAATGAAAATGAAGAAGCCCTTTGTCAAACACTGTTCGCACCATAACTTGTCAAAAAAATGCATCTTGTGTGCACTTACATGTTCAGACAAGGTCCAAAACAAAAGGTAGTTGCAAGTGCTTTCGTACAGTGGCATAATTCTTCATTTACACCATAAAACTAATGCTGAACAAACCAGTTGTAACTAACAAAAGTATTGGGACGTGTTTTATACCTTCCAGTTACTTTAGCTGGCCCCATGGCAATTTTAGTTCCCTTCTGGCTATTTGTGACATGGAAATGCCTCAAGAGGACACTTAATTTTGACTAACTCCATTTTTTTCCTCTGGACTTTGTATATCAGGGGAGGGAATGAACACAAATGAAAGTATGTATCTTTCAAAACTGCTTCGAGCTGCTTGATAAATGCTGACACGCAATTATCTTCACCTCTTGATATTGAATCTCCTTTTATAGACATTTTTGTATTTAACAGCCAGTTAAATAAATATACATGTTTTATAACACGGGTTCTGTCTTTATGGCAACTTCTGCAATATTCCATTTTAGAATGATCTCACCACATTCTTCACATTCACATGCGGTTAGGGCAACTGTCTGTGAAGGCAAATATGAGCTGCCGTGTGTATGTGCGTGTGCATGCGTGTGTGTGTGTGTGTGTGTGTGTGTGTTTATGCATCTAATTAGATATATAAACTACAGAAGAGAAGACATGATGTTAAGCTCAGTAATGGTGGAAGAATCGTCCGCACATCCGACAACTGCTCAGGTGCAACCAAAGATAGAACCGTACAATGTAATAAAAGGCTGAGGGCACACTGAGAGTATTGCAAAGAATGTGTTTTTTAATGGCAAGCTTTCGGTACAAGACCTTCGTCAGGGCATCAGTAAAGCTCAGTAATGGACCTGGGACTTCAAGAAAATACTCAGTCCCACTGGTATAACCCCACTACTCCATTAACCTCAGATTATGTTGGCCTGGAGCTTTTTCCATAACCCAATATTCTCAGGTAATACTTATGCTGCGGGAAGAAGGTTTTAATGAGATCCGACCTAGTAATCTAGTCTGCTTCTTTCTACAGAATGTATTGTGTGAGATTGCTTACCTTTGAAGTCATAATCATTTTAGAAATTATGTAGTGCTCAGTTTTGAAAATGTCTTCTTGGTGTGCTTTTGGACCGGCCTTTTCTACAGGAAATTATGTTGTATGGAAAAAATATATACAGTATTTGATATGGACTGCTGTCTTATAACACAATGCAGTAGTCTAATTCCTACAAACAAAAAATGGAAAATAAGTGATGAAAGAAATATGCACACTATTTTTTTTTGTCTAAAATGTGCATTAACGTTAAATAGTCCTATGGCATATTAAATTTATTATTATTTACCCAAATAAAAGAAAATGTAATTAAGAATTTTTAAAAAGTAATTAAGGCAAATACAGCATGAATACAACATTAAATGCTGTATTAATATGGTAATAGGACATTAATGAGCAGCTAGCAATTTTGCCAATTGAATTTATACAAAGCTAAAATCAGAAAGTGGGTTAAAAATGCTCTTTACACACTGACGTTTTACAATTGTAATAATAAGCCTAATAGCAATCTCGCTGTCCAGTAGACTAACACTGGCCAGTAGCCTGACACATTGTAAAAGAACCTCACGTTTGCCCTTTCATTAAAACAAATGCAATGCCGAGTTTAACCAAACATGTGCATGCTTTTCCTCTATCGCTCGCCTGAATATAATTACAGTCGGCTATTTCAGTGTAACCGATACGGCTCCAATTACGTATGACTGTATGCCACTGTGCATCGGGAAAACTTGCTTAAAAAGCAAGGGGGTCGGTCTATCATAAGCCAATCGAATACAAAGACGGTGGTCACCGTGTATTTTCATTGGACCATAAGTGCAGAATCTCGTCCAATCGTACACCAGTGCAGAAAAATGTTAGTCAGCAGTGCCGGTTACCTCCGTTTGCCTTCTCCCTTATTGGTGGAGACTGTCTGCTTCAAGAGACTGGGGAATCCTTGGATTTCTGCGCTGTCCTATTCCAACGGTAAGTTACTGTCTGTCACTGCTGTAGCCAAAGCTAAAACTTTGGCCTCGGGCCAGTACCGCTAAACATTTTTTTCCCTTTTCATTTGTAATTTGATTATATCAGACCAGTCCCCAAAAAACCAGATCGTCCAAAAGGGCAGGACTACTGCTCGCTCGTTTTGTGGGGAGTTGGTTTTTCCTTCTTTCTTGCCCAGCCGATTGGACCTTTCTCTGCACGAAGTCGAGGTGCTTCTGAAGCAGCAAGTATGGTGGTAAGTAATTGACTGTATTTGAAAAGTGCAAAGTGTTGCAATATTGGAAAAAGCCTGTTACATTATTGCACATATTTTAAGAGCAATGTATGTTGGTGTTCCGATGGTTGTGCTGCAGAATCCATAGCCTAAGTTAAATTAGCGTATTTCTGTCACTTGGACAGCTAAGGTTACGTTAAGTTAGCAGTATCCCCGAATATCTCTTGAATTTCCCTCTGTCTAGCAATGTAGCTAGCTGGCCAGATGCCCCAGTTTTGCTTGCGATGACTCATGCACAGTGAATAACGTTACTTGGTAAAAGTCATCGGAACGCTAACAAAAATCTCACAAGCGTTCTCTTCCGCAGGGCTGGCTTGTCGTTCAGGGTTTATATGCGATTGCTTTGCCAGGCAATATCAACTTCATTGTGTTGTGGTTACATGCATTGTTCATTTGCACTCTGTTAGCTGACTGTTCCAGGTATTGGTGCTATTTGGCAATGACAAGGTTAAGAAAAAAAATCGATACGCATAAGAGGTCCTTTAAGGTAATCTTCATCATGGTAATTGACTAATTTTGACAATAAACAGTATGTGGAATTTCCTTTGTTCCATGATAAATTGCTAGGCTTGCACAGGTACACGGTTTTACAGATTGCGCTGCCCTATATTTAGACTCTAAAAAGATGAAGTCATACCTAGTCTGCAGTTGTAAGTGTTTCTGCATCGGCGCGACCAGAAATGCTTGAACTGCAGTTGAATCAAAAGAGATTCCGTGGAAAATGTATACGTTATTGCTCTGTTCAGAAACGCTGCTTTAGGTGTGACAACAATTGCTTATGCATTTTTATTCAGAAATATGCAGTAACTCCTTTTTCGTACAGCGTCCTCTCCTGGGTTGAATACCCAGACACTGCAGTCCCGGAAGTGTCACTGAGGACAATTAGGGTAAGATACTACCGTCGTTTTTCAAGCTATGCAAATACATTCATGGACGTGACATTCAGACGGCCAGACCGCCAAGTCTGAAAGGCACAGATGTGAATACACAATTTGACAGTTATGAATAACTGACCTCATTCCTCACTGATGCCCTTCACTGTATGATTGACTGTAAGCCATGTTTCCTTTGTGTGAAGTGCCTCTTATCTCGGGGATTTTGACACGGCTGAAAATGATACTGACTCAAATTTGGACCTATAGGCTTCTGCAGTCGTTCTTTATGATTGCAGGAGGCCTTATATTACCGATCTTTATCAAATAGGCTTAAGTTTTTGTCGTGGAGCCCACTTATTCTCATGTTATCAGCTCGTGTTAATTTGCTAAATATATTTCTGGTGTCAATATTAGCATCCAAAAGCTAGACATTTAATTACCTGCGTCTTCCCGTCCATGTAACTAACTACGATAAGGTATTTGGACCTATTGGTTTTTGCAATTGCAACCATTCATTAAGATTGCCAGAGACCTGATTACAGGTCTTTCTCAAATTGCTTTAGATTTTTGTCATGAAGCCCATTTATTTGCATGTTATCAGCTCATGTTCAGTTGTTAGATATAGTGCTGATTGGTGCCAATATTAGCATACAAAGCAAGACATTTAATTAGATGCAAATTCTTAACTATGTAACTAGGATAAGACCTTGGAACATTGGCAATGATACACCCAATCCATTCACAAAACCTGAGTGAAACATTTTGTAGAAGTGATATCAAAAACAATGTTACAGTTGTGACAAAACCCCCACAGGTAATGCCATAAATGTATTGATGGCATTACAGGACTGCTTGGAATTCATGCAATGTGTGGAATGTTATATTCGTAAGTCATATTTATGTAATGTGATAAGAGCCTGCAACAAAAGAAACTGAAATGCCTTTAAAGTTAATGTGATTTTTTAAAATGTATTAGTACTCATAAAATAAAAATAAAAAATGCATGCCTCTTGTAATTGTCAATGGCCACTTTTGACCAAGGATACCCAGTTCAACCAGGAAAAGTACTGTTCTGTACATTACATTTTACAGGTCTTTTGCAAGCATTAATACCAACATAAATCCCACAGTGAAAGGACCATGTCATTAGGCATATATATAATATATATATATATATATATATATATGTAAATAATATATATATATAATTTATATGCATATATCCATTTATTATCGTGTCTAATTCTTATATAATCTGCCTTTTCTTTAGATTCCAGCTTAAGCGTTCGGCTAAAACCAGCAATGGAGGTTTCCCTAAGGTAAATGGGGCTTTGGGGGGTGAGAGGGCTTATTGCATTGAGGCCATCTCTACATCACGTTAGCATTCATGCTAGGGGGAACACTGCCCCATTATTTCACTACCAGTTAGTTACACCTCAAGGGTAGCTAATGGTGTTAAGCATTTATTGACGCATACACATTCTGTTACACATTTACAGTGACTTATTTTCATTCTGAAGTGATGTAAGTGCAGTAGATGGTGACACAAACCATAGGATTTGAATCTGTGATTCTTGGGTTCAGATCACTACATGCCACTTTTGGGACATGTTCATAAAGCATCCCAAAATGGGAGGGCTGACCTGGGATCAGTTTTGTATTTTGTGGCATAATGAATAAGATTAGGATGTGGACAGGAAAAGCCTGATCTCTGATCGGCACTCCTACCCTGAGACACTGGAGACAAGCCCAGGCCTTAAATGATTCCCTCAGACCATAAGCTGCAGATTCACACCATTCCTATGATGACTGTAACAACCACTAAGAAAATTATTGAATATTTAATTTAAATATTAAATGAAAATACTGACAATACACATTCACGTTTCTTACAAGATTTCTTTGGTGTTCCATGAACAGCCTTACAAAATGTCTTCTGAAACACACCACAGGATACGATCCAGATCCAGAAAATAAAAACAAAAAAAGAAAACCTGGCCTTCATGTTTTTGTCATGTTCAGTAAATAACGTATCAGCATTAAATCCTGTGCCCTTTCATGTTTTTACAGCAGTGGCTGCGGGGTACTGTTGCTGGCCAGATACAGTACCTTTAAATCAACATTGCTGTCTCCAGACACCGGCTAAATATGTCTGCGGCCCAAACCAGCAAAAGAAAAAAAAAAAAAAACAGGCCTCCCTCCGCATGCTTTCCTTCCATCATGTATCTTCCGTGTGTTTTGATTGATTTTTATTAACGTGGGTAGTCACAGCATTGGGGATATTTTGCCCTTTGACGTACATATTTGTGGTCAGTTTATCGCAAAGACGTAGAGCAGATTTTAAGCGTTGTGCATAATGGTCACGGGGGAAGGATCGGCCTCCTTAGCTCCTGGCTCTCTAACATGTCCTCCGCCAAAACCAACACACGAAGCAACAGGTGTCCCGCTCCTGCGCGCGTTTCCAGAACCATCCGTCCCGGTCAGCTTCGATGTGTGGGTATTGGCGAGGCCATGGTATTGGGGACGTTTTGTACTTTTTCACATTTGTAAAGAATAACATGTAGGTATATTAGGGACTCTAAGCCTTGATGATGCGCAGTTTTTTGGATCAAACATCAAAACCACACAAATGCACACAAATTCCCGATGGACCAGACAAACCGTACTGCTCATCTCTGTTTACAAACCCCACAAGTGGCTCTTTAAGGCCTAAAAGTCTTTGAGAAGAACGTCTTCCACTTACCACACCCAAACAGTTGGGTCAGTTTCTATGTTTTATTATTATTTTTTGCGTATTCTTTACAGAGTTTTACTAAGGCTGAGAGTCCCCTCTTTTAAGTAAAGTACTAATGTCTAGGTGTTTTTATTTGTTTTTAAACTTTGCTAGTATAATTCTATGTTAGCCATGTATGCCACTGTGTGTAGACTAGCTGTAGAAATGCATTGTTTCCTTGTGGTAAGTGACTGAGATGCTGCCACGGATTTGAGACACTGATGAATGGTGCTATTTTGGACTTAAAAAATCGGCTCCTTGGTAAGGTTGCTCCGATGGTATTTCTTTTTTCGTTTCTTTTTTCGTGTTTTAAGAAAGGTTTGGGTTCTTTGTTAGATGGTCGTAACTTGGTGTGGATTGACTTTGATTTTCTGTTGCTTTCTGTGTGGCTTTCTCATTGGGTGTGCGATGGACAAAGAAAAAAAAAAGCAAAAAGCAAATGGCAGCTGCAAGATCGAGCCTGAAAAAAAGTGGGGATGGGAGCAATCACAAAACTGCAGTCTTGGTACCATTTCCCTTTAATAGCTAGCAATCCAATATAATACATTTTCAGCACTTTCTAATTTTATCATTATTTTGCCTTCATGCCTGACCCAGTACTGAACCAGGAGTGTGTGAGTGTTTTCCCTCTTGGATAGCCGATCTAATTTAACTATTTCCAAATGCATAATTAGTGAGATACTCTAACCAGCCAAGCTATGTGGGAGGACTAGTACAGTATTCATATGCATGAAATATGATGAACAAATTCAAATTCTTTGCAGTCGAGCTACATGCAACAGCACACTAGCTATTATTGTAAACACTGGTAGAATGAGTGGTTATCGATTGAAGTATCTTTCATACAGTTTACATTTAATTTCATGTGTTTCTCCTTTATTTTAGTGACCTTTGTAGCATTCATTTTTATCTGCTAAGATAAGTGATTTTATAGCCTTACCACAGCATTCACTTAGAGATGATTTTTTTGGAGGTTGAAAGATTAGTATTTATGTTGGCATGGAAGCATCAATCGAGTAGTTTGCCTGTATATGGTAATGCAATGAGTTTTAGGATTAAAATTCCAATTTTACTCAACTTTTAAAAGTTGGTGGTTTTCACATCATGTCACATGATCATTTTCAAATATTCCTCCTGTAGTCACAGTATGGTTGCAACTGTAGTGGTATCAGTCTATAGTGATTTAAAATCTTACAGTTATTACAACAATAGTTTTGTTTAAAAAGACAAGATATATTAAAATGACACATGTAAGGAGTGGTTACATTGTACAATAAATAAATTGAGCACATCCATATGTTCAGCTTTTTAAAAATGTTTCTTAAAATGGTTTTTACACTATGACACTGCATAAGTATGGATAATCTTCCCATGATGTCACACTTTGGGATATCCATACGATTCCATATCCATAACCGAAACCATGGCTACTAATGTTACAGTAGTACCCCATAACAGTGCCTGATATGCTAAACCTAAACTGTTACATCAGGTATGTTACAATATCTGTCAAAGGATGTTACAGTCTCCAAATGAGATGGATATGTAGCATAAAGATTAACAATCAAAAGGGACAATCTTTTCTCATGTCTTAAATGGGTTCTGCTGTTATGCTTTAATAGTAATACTTTTAAAAATGAAAATAATCACAAATTAGGAGAAGAAAAAATGCTTATTTTTCACAACTAAATTTATATTGAAGAAATATTGTTTAGCAGTTTTGTCTTTGTCTCCATAATCTGTACCCTCTGCTATTGCATTATGATAACCAACTTGAAAGCCCACATTAGGTTATTGTAGGTTGTCTTATTTTACCCTGGTACAGAACTTTCTAGCTGTTTTTATTTTATCCCTTTTTGTAATTCCTATTTGCTGCATGTCTTGTTCTCTTTCTTTAATTTTATATCTGAAATTAAGACTTATCCCTGTTAGAATAGCAATGTTAGCTGTTTTGTACATAGCAAGTGACAGCATTAAACAAGTTTGGCGTCAAGTCTGTTTACTATAGGTATATATACTGTTGATATAGACTACTATATTTACGACTGTGTATAATCAATAAACACCAGCTTTGTAAGTATTGCAAGTCCAGATATTTTTGTGTACTAAACATGATGTACCTTATCTGGGGCCGTGGCTCCTGTAATGTGATTTGTAGGTGTGAAAATGCATGTGCAAACGAACAGTAAAGCTCTAGTTGCATTAACTGAGATGAACTGAGTTTCCTCTCTTTGTGATGGTTTTTGTGGCCATTTGAGCCCAGCCGATTGGGTTTTATTAAAGTGTAATTTGGTTAGCGTTCTGGATTTGACACATGAAGACAGCTACCTGCTGTACGTCTTTTGTGAAATAGGTGTTATTTGAGCCATGTTTGAGCAACTAAAATGAGTTCGAAAAAACAGTTGTTCCAAAGCTTGCTCTTGTTTATTAGTTCAATTAATTCAGCCTTAAGATTAGCTGTTCAATCAATAGTTTGTTGCCCACAGCTGTGGACTGAGCTGTTGAGTGAATCAAGACCAACCCAAATCAATTAAGACATGTCTTGAGGCATGTATTAACTGTTAAGGTGTATTTAAGTCATGTTTATTGTCATAAAGTCATATTTTGAGATTTGTTTTAGAGTAATAGTTATATGTTCAGTACCTTTTTGAGATATCAAGTTTTATCATTTATGTTACATATCCTAACATCTATGCTAAGTTAGAACTTGTTTACAACAGTAATTGAAGGTTTTAAGGTATGAACTTGTCCATGGACAGAGTACAGTCAAATTAAATCCATCAAATACTGATCAGTATTCTGTTGTTAAATCAAACGAGCCTAATTAAATTGAAAAAGTTGGACATCAGGACTAAATTTAGACCTTGCTCTGGCCACTACAGTTTATATTGGTTTACTGGTAAAACTTTGCTATATATCTGTATTTGAAGGTGTTGGATTAATGTGATGCTAATAGCTAAATGGTTGTGATTTTATTGAAACGAATCCCATAAAAGGCTTGCAATTATCTCTGGACTTACAGTATGTTATTTCTAATAGTAATAATAAAGCACTACAAGTATACCATGTATTTTGTCAATTGCAGTAGTTCAATAAATATGCAAGGTCTTAAATGTGTCTTTTGCATTTTCGTTATTTACTTACTGTGAAATTACCATGACCTTCAGACCTTCACTATAACCTGTGGATCAAATTCAGCACACAGCTACTTACTTCAGACAAAAAATATTTCTCTTCAATTTTCATTTAGTCTTCCTAAAACATCAAGCTGGCTGTACACACTAAGACTTACTAAAGAGTGTATATGATTTCAGTTGGTTTTTTGGAGGGGTACATGATGCCAGACTTGGTAGTATTAATGCTACAATGAACAAGAAGATTGAAACAACTCATTTGTATAATCCACTGAACTTAACATTGACTTGTACAAACAAAACAAAAAAAGAAGTCTGAAATGGATATTGGGGTTTGGAACTCCTTACAGTTTTTGCGAAATAAGCCTGTCAGTCACGAGTTCATTGTCAAAACATAGGAAAATTTCTGCAACACGGGTATGTTTGCCAGCGGAAATCTTCCATTCAGACATAGCAAACAGCACAGTCCTGTGGTAGATATCACAGCCACAGGAAAAATGGTCTCAACACCTAAAAAACAGGCCCATTCCGCCCTCTAGTGGATGCTTCGTTAACAGTGCCTAAAAGGGACCCATTTGATCTCATTATCTCTGCTCTTCAGAAATGGCTTATGGCTCCTGGTTTGGCCATGCTACATCACATGAGTATCATTTTAATACATACGTGGAGCAGAAGGGATTTTTTTTCTAAATGCAAACTGCACGCCACAATTGATGCCACAATATTTATTATTCATTTTGTAATGTTATTTTGTAAGTAACTGTTTGTGTGTGGAGTGATATTGTTAACAAACAGGCTGTTTGAATAACTGTTACTGTATATAATTTACAAACGCTGCAGAACGCGGTCTCAGCCAATCGGCATCCAGGGTCGAAACAACCGGTCTCATGACATTGAGTTAAACAAGGTAACTTGACTGGCACTAACAAAGTCTTACCACTGGAGGGTGCAAGCTTGCTTCATTTAAATGGCATGGTAAAGACACGTCAGTTCTTATTTGACTGCACATTTACATTTTATTATATGATATTTTCCCTTATATACCTTAAACACGCTGACATGGCTCTCATGTAGAAAAGCATGTTAAGATAACAAGACTTTTAGATACAGCATTGAGTAAATAGATATTTTGGAACATGCAGTGGAATGTAAAGTTATGTTGGACATGGCACATTATCATTATAATACTGCCATTGGTGGTTTATTGCTATGCCAGCATGAGTTTCCTCCAGGTACTCCTGTTTTCTCCCACAGTTAGGTTAATTGCAGAGTCTAAATTGCCTCTATAGGTCCGAGTAAGTGAGTGAATGGTGTGTGTGCCCTGCAATAGATTGGCAAACTGTCCAGGGTATATTCCTATACCTCGCCCCAATGCTCACGGTATTGCATAACATGTTTTTCTACTGTCAAAAGCTAATTAGTAAGATATTTACAAGATATATCAGTTCATTAAAACATTAGCATTAATAGGTTTACTAGTTAATTATTAACATATAATAAATTTAGATAGGATTGATTTGTTTTGCCAGGAAATCATTTCAGATCATGAACTTGCTTTCCAGGGAACTTAAAACAGATAATCAGACGGAGACGGTAAGTGGGAACATACATACATGCATACATAAATGCATCTATCAAATGGAACAAAATCAATCAATCAATCAATCAATCAATCAATCGTCACTGATGTAGAGTGCAGCCAGATTATTTAGAGAGCTCAAAGTCAGCATCAGGATTTTTAATATGCCTGCATGGGACTTAACAGGGAGTGTACTCTGTGTAGGGTGGCAGTTATGTGCCAAAAAGTTTGTCTGTGAAGGAAGAAGTCAATTTGTTGGGGAAACCCACAGAGGGGAACATTGCAATAGCCGAGCATTAGGCGTGGACAAAGGGTTCTGCAGAGGTGAGAAGAAGAAATGGCCCAGAAGGTGCAGTGTTCCTAAAATGAAAATATGACACTTTGACCATGTTATTTATATGTTGATCAATCGAATGGCAAGTTTGTTATCCAGGATGACCACCCTGGATTATGGACAGAGGACGAAGTGGACCAGATAACCATTAATATCAGGAGTGGGAGTGGTGTTTTGTCTAAGCTCTTCAAAGGCATAACTTACCGGATTGTGTTTAATATGAGGGAGTTTGAGATTGTCTATTGTTTAATGTCAGAGAGGAATTCAGTCAAAGTTGGTGGGGTGGGGGGGGTCTTGAAGTCAATTGAAGAAGCTCTCATTCAGAGCACAGCTTGGCTGTAGCCCAGGTACTGTTCGTGTCTCTGTTACAGGAGGAGGCTTGGATTTGAATGCGACGGACATATACAGTTGGGAATTGTTAAGCACCGCCTTAAAGACTGTAACCACTGTGTTAAATTCCAAGCCTTTTGCCCAGTGGCTTAGTCCTTGCCTCTACTAATGAGGTCTTGTTGGGAAAATGGCCCCATGCTGAATAGCCCGTAATGATTCTTGCAGTTAAATTCAACAGCCTATTCAGCCGCTATTCAGAAGCAAAGCATACGAAGACCAGTCTAAATGTGTCAGCATCAGTGTGAAATGCAGTCACTGGATACAAAAGCCCTTGGATACAAAAAAAAAACTCTTTCCCAGTTTAACTCTCTTTTCTTGCACATAAAATATAGCCTTGCCAAAAGATCTTCTTTCGATTCCATCTTCATTCTACACAATATAATACCGCACATTTTATCCAAGAGGATTGGAGACAAAAGCTGTGCTGAGCAAAGATACTGTACCTTTGAGAGATTGTCTACTGAAGGACGTACAGTGACAGCTCGGAATAGTCACAGATCCATATCCGTAACAGTTTCTGTCTAACTATAGCTTTTCTTTGCCCTAACCACACAGCACTGATTTTAGAAAGCTGTGCGCAAATCAAAAAACGTCTTCAGAAGCTTTTTCAGTCTTCACGCATGCGCGATCTGGTAGCATTCAAGACATCAATATGGCGTAGCGGAGGAGTGGGACCTCAGCGAGGTGTTTGGGGAAAAAAATCGGAGGCAGACAAAGTAAGAAAGTTTCGTTCAGGGTCATTTAGCGGGGTTGGTGGATACAGAAGTTATTTGGGGATATATTGTTTTCCCTTAGGTGGGCTAAAGTATTATTCTAACAATTTTCTTTGGGTACATGATGTGTTTACAAAAGTCAAAAAGGGGACAGCTTTCTAAGGAGTGTTAACATTAGCTAGCGAGCAACAGTAGCTCGTCGAGCTACGTTAGTTTACACTGGAAAGGTAAAAGTTAACTTCGCTGTGCTAACATTACCTGATCTGTTACACTGACACTATTGTACCGTGCAGTGTTGGAAACTTGGAAACACTTTTGAACACGAATGTAGCTACTGTGTCCTGGAAGCTAAACTTGAATGTAGGAATATCTGACTATTGTCAATAGTATTGAGCAAGATTGCGAGCGACTTGGACTACCAGGTAACTTATGACGTTAGTTGGTAAACTGTGTAGTCCAGATAAACGTATCACGTAGCTAGCTAGTAATGCTCTTGTTAGCAATGTAGCTATGGTTGATAGTCTAACGAGAAAACCAGCGATGCCTTCTAGTTTAAAAATCGATTTTCTCGCTAGCTTGAAATGTAGCTGTTATCAACCTGTAGGTAACTTGGCTAACTAATGTTCCTTTAAGTCCGGTTTACGTTTGCATGACTTATCCTAACGTTATCTACGACCACAAGCAAAGGATATTTTCTTGTCTTGATATTATCTTGTTGAAGGGTAACGTTGTGTATTGTGTTTCGGTTGTTAGACAGGTTAAGTTTAGGATGGACTCCTAAATTGGACGGTCTGCAAATGCCCACTGCAACACCCAGGGCAGCAACAGGATGTCTAAATGTACGTGTGTGTGTCTGCATGTGTATATGTATACTTATATAGGAAAGAAAGAAACAAGCGATGTCAGCCTTTATGCTTCCTTGGGTTATTTCATTGTTTAGTAAGATAGTTAAAAATTGGCAGTATTTTTCAGAGACCTTTACTTTACAGGTTTCACCTTTGTGCTCTGGATCACATGCATTGTTTACCAATGAGAAACCACTTTTTTTTTTTTTAGCACGGTAAGAGAAACGCGTTGGTCAGTTGGATTGGCAGTTGTCAAACTATCCTCGGAAATGTAGGCCGCTGTATATGTTAAATTACATAACGAGTTGTTCGGTCAGTGGCGAGTGATATTGTAGGAATTGGTTGCCCTTGAGATCACGCCTTTTCGCTGTCTTGGGGAGACATGCTGCAGCAACTTCTCTCATTGTCACCTTTTCGTTGTCGACGGGCATTTTGTTGCGTGACAAACCAAATGAACTTCAGATTTCCAATTTTGATTTGTTGAACTTCAGGAAAATGTTCTAGATTAGATGCTGTGGTTTATTTTCAGACTGGAGTGTCTTTGAGTGCTTTCATTCCCATTGTTCAGTCTCTTTGCTTTTTTTCGGAGCAAAATTGCTCAATTTCCCTGTACAACTGTACTTTGTCCCAAGCAAATACTGTACGCACATTATTGGGCTAGGGCTGTAAAAATGATAATAGCTAAGCCATAATATTGCTCTCAGTGTCCTAAATTGAATGCACTTAGCAAACAAAGGAAGAGTAAACCATTGTTTAAATGTCATCTTGCATAGTTGTGGGCCAAGCTCACTTCCTGTTCCTGTGATTTCTGTCCTGTTGAAAGGGAGGAACTGAGCTGGAGTGAGGTTCAGGATGTACGAAATTACCAGGGAATTCTGGTATGTAGCTAATAACTGTTTTAGGGAGTAAAGAGAGTGGAAAATTGGTCGAAGCGATTGTGTTTAAATTGAAATTCCAGAAACCCAGGAAAGCCTGCATGTAGCCTGCATCCTCTAACAGATGTGTTTATTAGGACTGTGGCGCAGAACCCGAATAATAAAGTTTGTGATATCCTATCATTTACATTGGCCAGCTTCAATTGATATCAGTCTTCGAATTAAGACATAACTTCCTTAGATAGTTGTCAATTTTGAATGTGCAAGTTCAGTTTATCAGAAGGAGGTTCAGGATACATTGGAAAAGGATGGAATTATTAAACAAGCTTTTAGCTTTGCAGAAAGGAACACAGCCTAGGATTACTTTATCGGGGCCCTGAAGAGGCTTGCCTAAAAGGTTTCGGATGACACGCTGTCTAAAGCTGTTTGGGATCTACAGTCTGGGAGAAGCTGATTACAGAGCGCTCTGGTTATTTATTTATTTTCCCCTCCTGCTAACATCAGGGGAATTTATGGCATTGCGAATTCTAACAGATTCCGCTGCTCTTTGGGAGAGACTGAGTGCGGAACTGAAGCCAGCGTAACCGAACACCGCCGCAGAGACCGAAGCGAGACGACAAAAGTGGCATCCAGTTGCGCGAACGTCCTTTGTGTGCGATTTTGGCCAGGTCAGCTTTTTTGTAAAACCGTTAGTTTGTGTAGTCGGCTGCCGTCCTTTGAAAAAGCTTTTGGTGCAGGCTGGGATGGCTGGCAGGAGTGACTGACCTCATCACAGGTTCAAGTATGGTTGATAGGATTCCTTCAGAATTAATAAAAATTTCACAAATCGGCTGATTAATTATTTTTACTGGGCTATATATTAAGATTAACTGTCTAAGAATTAATCTATATTTGAGATGTAAAACACTGTACAAACTGATGCATAGATTCTGTATACTATAGCCAATTGAATTACGCAGATCCATCACACTAAGTAGATCAGATAAGCCATTTATGATGTTATTTTATAAAGCAAAATGATGAAGTTCCTCAGAAGTATGTCATGTCAGTTGCAGTGTCTTATCACTTTGCACTTTTTAGGGTCAAGCTCACACAGCAGACAAACAGTTTCTTACGCCTGACTTATGTCTTACTGGTGCCTGACCAGCAGGGGTCACTGGCGTGCGTGATGCATTGTAAACCTCATCAAGTTAGACCCTCCCTTCTCTGGCTGACGTAAGATCCAGGTACAGTTAGCACAAACACGTTTTGGAATATGATACCAAACCATCCATCCATGCACTAGAACAGTACCTCAACATCCACGCACTAGAACAGTGCCTCAACATCCACGCACTAGAACAGTGCCTCAACATCCACGCACTAGAACAGTGCCTTAACATCCACGCAAAAGAACAGTGCCTTAACAGGATGCGCCACCCAGCAGCCATTCACTGTTTGAGGCAGCAACATTCCCTCTCCATATCTGAGCGATGCTAGATGCTGACCCCTCCCCAACCACTTTAACAACAATTAAGGAAAGGTTCAGCAGGTTTTAAAAGGACTGCAGAATTTCCCAAGTCATTTGTAGATCAGTATGTTTGGGATGCTTGTCACAGTTTTGGTTATTGTTTAATGCTGCTTGTTCAAATGGTTGAATTCTTATTGATTCCAGATTTTAAGGGATGTTTTGAAATGTCTTTGCATATTTCTGTCTTGATGGTGACTGTACCCTTGTTTAGTGCATCTGACTGGCTGTCATTCTGTCCTACCAGGGATGTTTCTGTTCAACCTGCTTACCTCGCAGCTACTGCTAGTCATTTTTCAGGCTTTTAGTGAGCAATTCCATCCTATTCAGATCGGGTCATTGTTCAACCGTCCGCCTATCAACCTCAGTACCCCCAAACGGACCCGATAAGAAAACTCAGTTGAGATCAGATCAGATCGGTATTATGCCCACCGTAGGAAACAAAGGTTTCATGCTGGAACGTGACGTTTAGGGTGGGTCCGGTCTTGTGATTTTTAGTTTTTTTTTGCGGCGCTCTGACTGGAGAGGCTTGGTGGCAGCTGCCGTGACCTTCGCGGGGCTGGAACGGGCTGGCACCGCGCCAGACATCTGCCGGATCGCGCTGCGCCCGCCACTCCCAGACAGAGGCTTAATTGACTCGGGGGAAGCAGCTGTGTAATCTGCTGGAAGCAGGCCAGCCCCGCATTGGCCACGGAGCCGCGCGGCAGCGCCGTCCGGGCCGCGCCATTGGCCGAGAGCGCGGTCACGTGACGCGGAGCGGCTGGATGCGCCAGCGCTCCCCGACACAGCGACGGGAAGATAGAATGGAGGCGGACAGCGAAATGGGGTAGGTTTTTGGTTTTTGGGGAGGACGGCTTGGCGGGGGGTGGGGCGGCGGCTTTTCCGCTCCTTGACGAGGGCGGCTTTTCTGGGGGCCGGGGGTGGGGAATAATGGCTGAATGGATAGGGGGCTGCACGCTGGAGCCTTTTGTTTCGGTGGACTGTGAGCGAGCGAGGGAGAGGAGAGGAGAGGAGAGGGGGAGAGGAGAGGGTGTGTGTGTGTGTGTGTGTGGGGGCGTCTCTCCTCCTCTCCTCCGCTGTCTTTATCTGTGGGCAGGCAGGGCTGAGGGGGAAAAAAGGGACTCATTGTGCTTAAAGGAAAAATGCTACTGGAGCGGGGGTGGCGGCGGGGGTGTGGGGGGGGTGGTTAAAGATAAATGTTTATGGCGAGCTGCGCGAGGCCGGCGGTACTGTAGCGCGGTCTCGCCCGCTGTCATGCGCCAGGGATGCGGAACAAAGCGGACGCGCCGCGGGGTTAGCGCCGCGGAGTTAGCGCTGGGCCCGCCTCGCCCCCAAACGCGCCGAGACGCGCGCGTGGGGCTGCCGCCGCCGCTCGCCTCTTTGTCCCCCGGCCCGTCCCGCTCGGTCCCGGGCTGCATGGCGTCGCGGGACGCGTGAGGGAGAGCGTTGCTCCTCCACCCCCCCACCCTCCCGCTGCACGCCCTGCGTCTTCGTTAGCGGTCGAACCGCGCGGTGTCGGCCCTCGCAGGAGGCAGCGAACGCGGCGCCCCGTACCGCTCACTGCAGCGGCTGATCGGGAAGCTCTGTCACAAAATGGGATCCTCTTATCCCAGGGACCTGACTTCCACAGAAACCGTGGCTCAAACGCAGGCAAACCGAGCCTGGAAACCCGTGCGAACACGGGCAGAGGCGTCTTACTAATCGACTGCTTTCTTTTTGGGGAAATATTTTGGGACGTGCTGATGCATTATTTATGAAGCAGTCCATTCTTCCTCTTCTCGCCGTGTTTGCCTCATTGCTGCAAACCCTTTGTTATTGGAAGTGTTCACCGTTTTAATTAGCCTGTGTGTCAACCCAAAAGAAAAAAAATGTCTGGCTTGTGCTGGGTTAAAGTGGTTTAATGAGGCCTATTAGTTGTGAGGCGTTGCTGCTTGCAGTGCTTTGGGGATAATGCATTTTTAATTTCATAGGTCTGTAGATTAACTCTCACTACTCTCCTGCATTATGACATTTTGCTTTATGTTTGGGTTTATGATAGTAAGTGCAGTAGTACCTCACCCTTTACATTTCTGGTGATGTGTAATTCATTAAGCAGCCGATCTCCAGTATTCAGCACCTAATTCCAATAGTACGTTATTCTGACTTCAGGCCTGTTCGTCCTCCACATGAAAAGACCACGCTTACTGTGTTTCAGGCTATATTTTGACCTACAGGTTGGTTATTATGTATGACAGCACATTGCGGATCGTACAAATTCTGCATGGAGAAGGTATCTCACATATTTATTTAAATCTCTTGGAATTGCAATATTTCACATCTGAATTCTGCTATTAATTGTCCTTTGAGTCTTTGACACATGTAGCTTCCCTTGGGAGTGAGCTGCTGTGCTTATTTATCATTGGGAGCATGTATCTGCCATTACTCCTACATGCTCTGCTTTCTGTAGATAAAGTGCAGTTGGCACATGTAGCCAGCAGGCTACTGCATTACGCTAGCTAGTCACGTAAATAATGTAACTGATCCAGCGGAATTCTGTGCCATTTATGTGATTTTTCTCCTCAATTTGCTACACACAGTTTGCTTCTATAAATGACATTCACTTTAAGGCCAAAGTTTGCATAATTTGTAGGCTATATTGAAAAGGCAGCAGCTGTGGAGTTCTTCTCTTAAACACTGCAGATGAATACATTAATAATGCTGTGTTTTATTAATGCAGTGTTTTTGTTGTAATTGTATTGTTATGTTTACAGCTTGCTAGCTAGTTAACAGTTGGCTGGTTGAGCTTCAAAGCTAATGCTAACTACCATTAGTTGGTTAATTGGCCTGTGGATTAGATCACAGTTTACTTCCTCTGTGTTTGACTTTTTCCTGTCCTTCATTTCCAACTGATTTATATTTTCTGGCTTTGTATCCTCATGTGCTACCATGAAATGATGCACAATCATGCAAAAACATTTTAAAAAATGTTTTCATCACAACAAAAGACAACCTTTCGCAACCCTGCTGCTTGTAGGTTATGTCAGTGATGAAATTGGATGTTTCAGCACCTTTGACTTCATTGTTTGTGAGCTTGTAACACAGTGACACGACATTCTTACTTCAACTCTAGAAATCTGACAACTTTTGTTGCCATATGGTGTTACTCTTGTGCGTGCTCCTAAATAGGTTTTTTTGTTGTTGTTGCAAGAATTAGCATTGCTGTCAGAGTAAGTAAGAGCACAATCCTGCATGGTCCACATGAAAATGTGCATCTTCTGATGGAACTACTTTCAGTAGATTTGCCCCATTTTTTACCCACGCCAAGGGAGGTTATGTAATGATGTCCGTCTGTCCGTCCATCCATCTGTCTGTCCTCCCTTGACAGACATATCTGGAAAATTAATGGCAGATTGCCATGAAATTTGCATTGCACATTCATGTCCCCAAGAGGAAGAAACCAAATTGATTTTGGTGATCCCATGACCTCTCCTGTAGCGCCATTGTCAGGCCAAACATATCTCAAAAAGTAATGCCTGGATTGGCAATACATTTTCAGTGCACATTCATGCAAAGGGAACACTGTTGTGCATTGACCAGGGATCCTGGGGCCTACTGTCATCAGATGTTGGCTTCAGATTAAGCAGATTAAGCAGCACTAGCATCAGATTGTTAGTGTTTGGGACCTTTTGAGCAGTACTGATAATTCTGATTTGAGGGGTTAGAAAGCTATCCTCTCGGGAGAGTATGTACTTAGGAAAGCTGCGTAGCACCATTGGAAGGGTTGAGGGTTGAGGTGAGGGTTGGGTTCACTCCAGGGCCACGTACAGGCACTTTAAATGCGTCACCATCTGCCCCCCAGGCCACTGGACAGTGTAAAATCAATGAAGCCATTTTGTGGATGGAGTTGAGTGGAGGTCTCCCACTGGCGTGTCATTACCTAGGAACCTGGTGACAGTGATTGGCTGCAGCGGGGTGTAGGCTTGCCCCGCCCCCCTTCCCACCTCAGAATGTTGACCTGGGCATTGGAGTCCTGTTCTGTCTTCTTCATCCAGTGTTCTTGTTGGCTGTTACCAGTAGGCACTGCATATTTGAATGCTTTATCGCGTCATATGTCTTTGAGATCAAGGCAACAGGTCCTGGTTGTATGTTATCCCATACTACGGATATTTTGATTATTTGAACGTTAGGACATGTTTATAAAGGTGCATTTATTTATTTCAGACTTGGGATTTTAGAAAATAGACAGAAAATATAGTCTTTTAGAAAATATATAGGAAATAAACTGCATTAGGAAGGTCCTGCCACCAGGACTGGCAAATTGAACTCAAGCAAATATAATGTAAAATATAAATAATTTAGCGCTGTTCTGCTTTAGAGTCAGAACTGTTGCTTTACAGTGAAGTGGCCCTAAATTATTTACAAACTAGAGATTGTCTGCAATAAGTAAACTGCTGTAGAATTCCAGAATCTGCCCGAATACAGACTGTGTAAGATTTCAGAAGCAGTTTTTTTCCCCCCTTAATACTGTTTCTCATTACATGCTGTCTCAGTCTGTTACTTAAATTGTGAATTCACTCTGGGTTTTCAGCCTCTCCCCTTGTAAATAAATGTCACTGAACATTTTCTTGTTGCTAACTGATTGGATGCACTTGGGAAAATGCTAGACAGCGCTTCTCAGGCTGCAATTTGGCAGTTTTTTCCTCTCCCTTCCATTTTGAATAGGGCTGCTGTAGCTGGGCACATTTTCTCTTCTCTTTCTCTGAAAATGATATACCGTGTTATGGAATAGAAAATCTCCTCTGATTTGCTTTATGATTCTCTGGAAAGCGAAGTAAAATCTGTCCCAAGATTTAACAAATTATGGAGAACTTCAGTAGTCTTAGGCCTGGATTCAGTCAACAATTGTCCTCAACTTTTGACTTAAAACACTTTTTGACTTGGAACACTTTAATTATCATTTTCTCCCAAACGAAAATGAGCCAATTAAGGAATTGCCCGAGGTAATGAATTAAATTGTGTGTGCACTGAGAAGAAGGTAATCCCTTAGTTAATTTCCACATCAAGGTTACGGACAGATGACTGTTGAGTTTCGGCCTTATTGACCCAGCTATGACCCAACGGAGGGATGAAAAACGGTGCGTTTCTGATCTGTCGCCCAGGTCAAGTGGTACTCCAAGATGGCTGCTGCTTCCTATGACCAGCTGCTGAAGCAAGTGGAGGCCCTGAAGATGGAGAACTCCAACCTGCGGCAGGAGCTGGAGGACAACTCCAACCACCTGACCAAACTCGAGACCGAGGCCTCCACAATGAAGGTGGGCGAGGGGAAGCAAGCGTCCCGTTTCGCGCGTGCAAGTGGTTCACTTTCCGAGGGTGGGATGAATGGATGAACCTGGACACGAGTGGGGTTCCCTTTCTGAGGTCCAGATTCATTCATTCATCCCATGGAAAATGAGCCGTTAGCCTGGCTTTGGTTGCTCAGAGGCCTCTTAAACGGCTTGGCAGGTCAGTCAAGATGACATGACCGTCTGGTATTGTCACTGAAATTGTGTGTACGTTTTTGTGTGACAAATGGGCCTTAAGTCACCATTTGGAGTCATCGGTTAAAAGCAAAGAACACTTCCATGCATGGAAAATGGAGGAAATTGTAATGATCAATCAATCAGCCCATCTTTTGTGCAGAGCCATTAGTCAGATTATCTTGAATTGCTTTTCCTGTCTGGTCTTTTCAGTGACTGCATAATGGGTGATGAAAGCTGAACTTCTGGAAAACAGCTCTGATCCTGTTATTTAAAAGATGACTTGTGACAACATTGACCATAAACAGAAGAGGTAGCACTTATTTTAGCAGATAACACAAAGTCAGCCTCTTTATATTGGATGTGTTGTCAGTAATGTGTTACAGGATGCTGAGGGTAAGGACTGTGTTCTCGGGGAAGATGGCTTCCTGGTGGATGTGCTCCTGCCTTACGCTGATCCCTGCAGGAGAGATTAGCTCCAGCGTCTCAGTCTGAGGCGGGTGACGGGCTGCTCTCCTGCCTTATTAAACAAAGCCAAATTTAAGTTGCTGTTCATGGAAAACACCCCTTGTGTAGAGCACTGCTCAGAATTGATGCTTTTTTAGCAGCTGCTCATGGCAAATAGCCCCGTGTAGCATTTAATAGCATTGATAACGGGCTGCGGAGCCTGTGGAGAGCTTGCAGCTTCTGTCCTGCAGTTAGGGGAAATGATGTGGACATGTCGGCATAATTGCAGACCTCCGATTTTGTGCCCGACAGACGAGCCGGCTAATAAGCAAGCAAGCGAGAAGGAAAAAGTACCGCGTGTCCGCTTGTGTGCTGCGTCTCTATCCCCGCTCGTTACATATAACCCCGTACTGCTGAAACGAAACCACAGCGCGGTAATTCTGGTACATTTATTACGGGCCGGGAGAGACGGAGAACCGTCTGCAGGTGTGCGGAGTGCGAACGTGCGTCCGCCCCCTTCGAGCAACCGCCACGCGCTGGAAACGGCTACTGCGCGCACTTCCCTGTCAGACGCAGCCGACCACCCCTCAATTAGCACATCAAACGGCGTCGGAGGAGCGTTTCGCTTCAAAGAAGCTCTCTCTCTCTCTTTCTCTCCCTCGCCGCTTTTACCGAAGGCGGCTCAGGAAAAGAGGAGCGCATTAGCGGTGATGATGAAAGTAATTCTTCTTGTCACCTGCTTCCACGGCTCCCATATCCCGGCAACGGGGAGCCGCTTTTGTTACAGCGCTCAGCGCTAGGCTGGAATTACCCAGGGGGCTCGGCGGCCACCCGCTCCACATTTTAAGATTTCTGAATTTTTAACTCAAACGGTTCCACGTTAAATTCTGCTATGAAATGTACTTTACTGTTATTTGTGCTCTGATTTTTATATAACCGACGCCAGTGTACCCTGAATGCGGCCATGCTTATGGTAATATGTGTGTAGCAACTGTACATGTAATGCATACATGTATATGTGTCAATGCGTGCTTGTGCATCCAATTGTGTTGTTTCTGTTTGCATGCTAAATTATGGTTATGTGATTTGATATTTTGCATCCTCCCCCCTCAAGGTGTCTGCTTGAACACGATGGCAATAATAGCAAGGGTGGCACTGCAGTGTAATGTTCAGCTGTGGTTTGTGTGGCTTTACATGGCGTTTGATGCAGAAAGTGGAACCCGGATGTTTAAAAAAAAAAAAAAAAAAATAAATAAAAGAACAAGAAGAGGAAAAAAAAGTAGGCTAATGGGTTTTTCGGCAGCTGAGTTAGCGGATAGCTCTTGGCGGGTGAACAGTCTTTGGATGTGCAGCTTCCGTTCTGCATGGTGTGTTGCGTAACCCTCCGGAAGGTGTACACCACTGGCTACGTTAGCACTGGCGCCATTATCACAGCTCTGTGATAATACTCTAATAATGTCTAATGCCTAATACTGCCTGCTTATTTCAAAGTCTATTACTGCCACTGTTAAGCACTTTCTCACTTCACTACCTGCCATTCAGATTAGTCATTCCTGCTCCTAGTCCTCCTGTGAGCTAAAACCTCCTCCTCTGCTCTGTCTTTGTTCCGTCCTCTTCCTCACCTTCGTCGCTTTGATGCTCCTCTGAGACTGTGGTCCAAGATCCACGTGTACTGTACCCGTAAACAACACACAATAGCAGCCTCCAGGAAGGTCTGCCTCCTACCACTACTGATTCTGCTTCCCTTCCTTTGGGCTGTCCCTGGGTAATGTAGTCTTAAGCATACCTACCCAGTATACAGCCTTCTCTGTGTTCTCCTTTAACAGCCTGCAGCTACCTCAGCATGCATCACTAGCATACCTGAGCAGCATATGCTGCTTAGCACTTCGAACGCATGCTGTGTGGGGCCCAAAGCAGCAAGGCACTGCAGCAGCACTGGATCTGCAGGGATGTCTATAATGGAGCGACACCCGCATTAATATTCATCAGCTTTCTATTGGAACATTTCGCATAAATATTCATTAATTACCGGGAGAAGAAATTGTGTGCGTTGATTGGCTGCCCTCTACTGGTAATAATTTGAATGTTTTATTTTGCTCCTCATAGTGCATTCTGGTTTTTGTCGTTTTGGCAACTAATTTGTCTGGTTTACCCCCCCACACAAACCTGGAGGAATATTTTACACTGTGACTCGTTTCTTTTTCCATTTAATAAACTGATTCGCGCCTCAAACTTGTAGCTAACTCAGCCTGTTGAGATTACCATTTTCAATTGGTCATTTGACTCTTTAGCACTATTTTTGTGCCTGTAGGTGAAAAATTATGTATTTTCTTTGGTCAGTGTGTATCCTACTGCTCATGCATATTATGCATGTTTGTTAGTTTGTGGCCTTTCTGCAGATTTCTAGAATAATTTGGATGTAGCTTCCAGATTAATTTTTATGTACTCTTCTGTATGGTTGCTTCAGGGGGCTGCACTGTATCTACATCTGCTAAAGCCGGGATGAGAATTGAATTAATGGTAATGTTCCGAAAAATGTTCATCCCCAAAGGTAATGACGTGTGTCATATAAAAAAAAAATAATAGTGTAAACTTCACGGTTGTGTATATTACAGTGTTTTAAAATGACGTAATCTCTCGCTACTGTCCATTGTTTACTTGCGTTCAGGCGGTAGAGCTCCAGACTTAATTTGCAGTCAGGCCCCTTCCTGCGGCTATGGCGAATAAACGCTCCCCAGTTCCGTCCCCTATTAATTTCCCCTCCATCTGGCGGATAAACGCCGAGGTCACGGCTGGGAGTTCACTCGCCATAAGCCAGTAGCCAGCAGCTGCGCTACATATAGCGCGCTAACGCAGAGCTCTCCGCTCGACGTCCTCTGGTTTTTGTTTTTTGCCGGAAAACGCCGTCCGTCATTCGATAACCGAGTTAGCGTGGGGCTGGTTGGATGTTGGGCGGGGTGCGGCTGCATCAAATTAGGCTGGTCATGCTGGCTCTGGAAACGGTGAAGGAGTCGGTGAGGAGGGTAAGTGGATAAGACGACGGGGGGGTATGCTGGTTAATTTCCAGTGACGTGCTGAGCAGGGACATGGTGGAGGGGTGGGGGGTGTGGGGGGCGAGGCTCCTAACGGTCAAACCTCTGCTAGAATTCCATTCCAGGTGTGTCCAGACCGCAGGTTTCCAGTGCGGTTGTGTTCAAGTAACTTTGATACACCTGAGTGTGCAAGTGTGTGTGGGTGGGTGTTGTTCTAGGCCACAGGCTGCAAACATGGTTATGTTCAACAACTGAGATGTTCCTGTGTGCGAGGGAATGTGGTGGTCAGTTTAACCTTCAGTTTTAGAGTAGAAAATATTGTGGGGCGGGTGGGGTGGGGAGCTGTTGTGAGGGTGTTTGATGTGATGTTAAGCAGTGCAATTTCAGCTGCTTGTAGAATCTTTCTTTTGGTACCCTTACATTTCAAGTTTCTGACCAAATGATCAAGTTTGATGAAGACCTAGCCTTATACTTGCCTCTTGTTCCATTCAGTTCATTACAGCAGCTGGAAAGGGATAGATTGAAACAAAGTTGCATTGTTGGGATGGCTACTGAAAAAGGCTTTTTAATAGGGTTTAATAGTCAATTGTTCTTATCATATTATATTGTGCAAGACTGTATGCACAGCATACAGTTCTTTGGGCCATTTTCACTTTTCTCCCTTGATGTTGCACATTATTTTAATTATACAGTAGCACAGTATAATTTTTGTATTCTGCTGTCAGTAATGTGCCTTGAAAGTCCTTGTTTAAAGAAAAAACGAATAAACGTGGTGAACTGTTCTTTGCGAACTGTTGCAATACGAAACTGAATTAAATTCAACGCTCTTGTTTAAGCTTGCAGCAGTTAACGGCAACTTGCAGCAGTCTGTTGATCAGGCTAATGTTTAACGTAACATGTCTGGTATATTTTTGCGGAGTACAGTCATGTCAATATTATACAGTAAGAAGTGCGTTGTTTTCATTGGATATAGGACAGGCATCTCAAGCAAGCGGTTGTCTGATTTCCTCCTCCCCCACCCCCCTCTCGGTAAAAGATCACATGGCAGTTGTGAGCTTCCTGGTGTAATTAAGCTCAGAATAAAAGACTTGTGTTTAACCCTGCTCGGGAAGACGCGTTCGGCTGCCAGGCAGACTGTTAATGACGCGAGAGGACCAGGGCAGAGGGGCGCGGGGTCATCTTGCACATCGCTGAGGTCAGGCTCCCGTGGGGGTTGGCAGAGCCGTGTCGTCGCAGGCGCGCGGAACGCAGGGCGCAGCCTCGCAGCTTCCAGTGTGAAGCCGAGCGGCTCGCGGATTTGCACGCAGCGGCTCGTGTTGACAGGCAGAATCGCGAGCGACGATTCCGGCTTCCCGCTGTTGAAATGCGCCGGTGGATTTTCTCTGTCTGCAAGTGACATATTTACGACGTGAAATCTAGGGCGACGCGCCGACATCAGCAGAAATGATTTGTTTGCTCGGTAACAAGGGCTACTAGGAGGGCGGCGTCTCTTGCGGTGAGTCCCTTGAGAGAGAGAGAGAGGGAGAGACAGATGGGAGGGTTGGTTTTCGAGGCTGACTGAACGTTTGCGGACAATGCATTCGAAATAGACGGTGGTTTGTGTATTTTTGTTTCTGTGGAAATTTTGAAGCGAATGTAGTTATAAACCTCGGATAATTTCAGCGTGTGAGATTCTGCACTTGCAATTTTGAGGCTTGAAATCGGTTTTTCCCAGATATTTTACGAGGCCTTTAAATGTCATGTATAGGATTCTTTTGACAGTAATGCAGACTGCATACGTGTAGACAGAACATGCTTCTCACTGCAGACAGTTATGTGGTTTGGCTCTGCAACACTGAAACACTGCAGCTTTTGGATCAGCTCTTGTCTTGCATGCTGCTGAAAAGACAAATGATCAGAAAAGCCTGAGCCTCAAATAGTGCATTGAAAATGGGGGGTGGGGATATAACTGTTCTGTAGGTTTCTCACATTTTATTAAAAGCAGTTGACAGATCCACTGTCCAGTTAAATTAGTCTGAAAAGTACTTGCTTTTTTTGTGCTGTTGTTTATGCCCGAAACCAAAGGAAAAATGCCTTGTATTCAATAAAAGCAGCCAGGGAAACACATGAATTACAGAGCTAAGGGAGAACACTCAGTTTGCAGTTTCTTTATTATAAAAGTAGCCTTGGGCGCAAAAAACACTCTGGTTCGAAAGTATAGAACAAATCTATTGACTGTATACTCACAGGGATATCTGATGAACACAGCGCAGCCTAACCTGATTGCAGGCCGGCCTGAATGCATCGTGATCTTGTGGTCACGCGTGATTTGTTAGATTTGTTTTTCAGCAGCCGTGGGTACTTTGTGCGGTTGTGGAGGCCTTTTTGGAAATTGGAACTGCAATGCAAGTTTCCTCATCCTGTTTTTCCGTGATCGTGTTTACGCAAAGTGCGTTTCTGTGACATGTAGGCTACCTTAAGCAGATTATCATAAGCCTCTGCTCTGTTACATAGAAAAAAAAAATGTATTAAAAACACGTAGCCTCTTAGCGCCGTCCGGCAGCCAGCAATGTATTTATGACCCTGTGAGTAAAAGGCATTGAAATTGGATATGCAGGACAGCAGCTTAATATCAATCTGAGCTCCGTTTCCCTGGCATGACTATCCGGACTTACAGGCGAATAACGTGCCACAGATAATTACAGATGTAGGGCTTTAGATGGTCACATGATAGGTGGCCTTGTTGTTTTTAACCCTGCAGACTTAAATGCAGCCTTTGGATTAAACGCATTCTCACTGCATTCCCAAGGATTCAGTGCAGGGTGAGGATAAGCGAAATACAGTCAGAGCTTTACCATCATCGAGCAGTTTGCTTGAATAGCTTGTATCACGTGATGCTGTTTTGTTGAGTTTTTCCGAACACGAGCATGCAGGAAATGGTTTCTTTTTTCTTTGTATTTTATGTGATTGTCTCGAGTAACACCACCGTGGTTGGGTAACCTTTTTGCTGGGGAGAGAATGGCCTTGAGAGGATGCGTGCTAAGAAAGCAGACTACCCCTGACCTCCAGTGGACCCATCAGGGCTGAACTGGCACGCTTAGTCGATGCTTGTACCAGTTCCAGGCTATGCACGCTGCGTGAACGGCCTTGGCAAAATAACTGGAATCGCGATGAAAACATTTGTCAACTTCTTTTTTTTTTTTTCTCCCCCTTCAAGCTTTTTGGTATAAAGCCTCAGATTATTTTCCTGCCAGATGTTCCGTTGTGTTGGCACGGATGACTTCTCCTCTTCCAATCCCCTGTTCTTACAGTGTAGTTAACTAGTTTATTTCAGGAAGTGCAAATCTTGTATGATTTTGAACGACTATGTCGAATTCTGCAATGCATTTAATAAGAGGAGAAAGGAGGTGCCCCTTTCAGTAGTTTACACTTTACACATAGACACACATCATGCATGAAAAATCTCTCCTTTGCCAGGCCAGTCCAGTGCCGCCCATGTTTATCAGTACCCACCCAGGCAGCGAATGGGACCGCCGTTTTGGACACGTGTGTTTTTACGGTCCATGTGTTCAGTGTGTACCCGGGTCACGCTGACCGCTCTCCTTTCTCTGTGTGCTAGGAGGTGCTGAAGCAACTGCAGGGCAGCATAGAGGAAGAGTCCATGGGATCTTCTGGACAGATCGACCTGCTCGAGAGACTGAAAGGTAAAGGTGCACCAGCGGGAATCCGTGATGCTGTGCCGGACGAGGTGGCTTTGAAATATCCTGTTCTGTATTTATCACCCAGAGAGCAGGTTGATCTGCGCATATATCTCCACTGTGCTATACGCTGACTCATCGTTACTGTTGCAGGAGGTTAAGTACCATGTCGAGAGTTTGTGCGGTGATCATTCAAGCAGACACTTGACATTTAATCCTCACTAGCTGTGATGGTTGTACCTCTTAAGTTTTTAGGCCTTTCCAGAACCAGGAAGTATGATGTACTACATAGTGTACATTCAGTATATTGTGATTGAATTATATCCTTTTATAAGAGCACAATATTATTTTACAAGGACAGGTTCAGAACATCTAGACTTCTTTATTGTTGCAAATGATCAAAGGACATAATCAGTCACCTGACACTTGCGGAGTACGTCCATGCTTCAGGCTGGCTCAGTTTAGTGGAGACTACTGGATGTTCTTGGAGGAACCTGGTTTGCTACATTTAAATTGAAATCATCACCTGTCTATGGCTTGCTTTACTAGTTTGGGTTCTTAGTATTTTCAGAGCAGCCGATTGTTCCCCACTGTTTTTTTTGTTCCCTCTGGAGAACACACAGCATTAAGTGCTCTTCTGAACATTTTTATTTCTTACGAAAAATGACAATGAATGTTTTTTGACAGATTTCATTAAATATTTCTGTAGGGTTTTTGTATCTGAATAAGATGGATTTCCAAACCAGATCCTGTCCCCAGTGTAACGCAGGAGTCCTAAACACCAGTATAACAGAGTAACAGTGTAACAGTCCCCTGCTTTTACCTGCTTCCTGTGTGTTCCTCTGCAGAAATGAACCTGGACGCCAGCAACTTCCCGGGCGTGAAGCTGAGGCCCAAGGGCCCGGCGCACCCGTACGACAGCCGCGAGGGCTCCACGTCCGGCCAGTCGGGCGACAGCAGCCCCTCCAGCGCCGGCTCCTTCCCCAGGAGGGCCATGGCCAACGGGGGGGGCGGCGACGACGCCGGCTTCCTGGAGGAGCTGGAGAAGGAGAGGCGAGTTTGCGTCCGCGCCTGTTCTAGGGCCGCGTTTCGGCTGGCGCGCTCGGCGACGGTTTCCGTGTTTCGGTTCGCTCGTCCCGATTCGCTCCCGCGCTCGGGGCTGCGGGATTGCGTTCGCTTGCCGTCGGCTTTGTCTCTTACCGTTTCGAACATCGGACTCGTGGTCGTCACAAATGGGTCATCAGGAATGTGGTCATCATTGAATGCTTACGAGAGCCGTGCATTATGGGAATGATCTTTTTTGGGTAGTGCTGAGCTGAAGGAATTGCAGACACCTAAGTGACATCACGACATTGTGATGGCATGTAATTGTGACATGATGTATCTTACACTATATGACCAAAAGTATGTAGACACCCCTCTGTGGTCTGGGGCTGTTTTTCATAGTTTGACATTCTAGATGATTCTGTGCTTCCAACTTTGTGGCAACAGTTTGGAGAAGACCCGAGTGCGGTTTCACTAGCGTAGCGCCAGGCGTAGGATGAAGGAGACTCAGTCACAAGGCGAGCTCTGTCTGCGCGTGGGATGATGCACAGACTTTGCTCACCGTGATGTCATCAGAGGTGCTGAGTGGTATCTAAACTCATATTGATGGAATAATTCACTATAATATCCCCAGAGATACCTGTGGACGAAGGCCAGTTACTCCTGTCTTTGTAGATTGTGTATTCATGTTTTTTACATTTTTTATTTATTTTTTTGGGACCTAGTAGTTTTTTTTTGGGTAGACGCGGAGCCTTAAAAGCCTTGCATTAAAACAGCTCTCACTGAGGTAACATGACTTGTTTGAAAGTGCCTTTAGGCATTCATTTGCCTGTGGAGGCTTTCACGTTTGTTTGCAGAAGGACCGCAGCTCACAGAAATGTGATGTAACGTGCGGTCCCATAAAACACTCGCGCAGTGCTGATGTATTTGGACAGGCCTCGCTGCCTCGATGCACAAATGTAGCCGCCGAGAGAATTTTCTTGCAGCTGTTCGTTTCCCCTCAACATCAATTCGACCACTCCGGCCTCCTCCGAAAAGCCAGCAGGCGGAGGGCCGCCTTACCCAGGGCCCAGAATTCGGGCCGCTGCTACCGCTGCAGTCCACGGGCGTTCATGCGTGCGACAGAACCGCATTATTTCCGAGCCCCTGACTTACTTATTTTTGTCCTGAGTCGGGGGCGTTGTTCTGTGTTTCTAATGGTCTTGCTGTAGAGGAGGCAGGAGCTCAAGTGCTTCACAGTAGCACAAAGCAACATACCTGCTCCAATGTGGACTGCAGCTGTTTTTGACCGTCACTGAAATGTCAGTCAGGAATACCTTTAATGGACCGCTGGGTGGCTCATGCCGTTAAGGCGCTGTTTCTAGTGCATGGACGGGCCCTGTGGTCTGGTAGCGAATCCGGACCGCACCTGTGCCAAACGCAGCCCTGAAGGCGATGCGTAATTGCGTCTGGCATCCCCATAGGGAGGGAGGGTTTCAGCATCCGGGGATGACAGCGTCTCATCGCGCACCAGCGCCCCCTGCTGGTCGATCCGGCGCTCGCAGTTCGCTTGATGAGGCGCACATAACGGTTGTCCTCTGACTCATGTCTGCGTCAGCCTGATTGTAGGTCGTGGTGTGAAAAGGAACATCGTGTGCATCAGTGAAGGGCACGTCCTGGTAAACTTCAGCAGGATGCTTTGTTTGCGTTTTAAGACTTTATGACTTCAGCATTGCATGGAGTGACTGCAGTGGAACATTAATGATTAATTTCAGTCAGCCGCATGCCTTAATGTTGCATGTGTGTGTTTGCGCTCTTGTTGCTGGCAGGTCTTTGCTGATGGCAGAGCTGGAGAAGGAGGAGAAGGAGAAGGACTGGTACTATGCTCAGCTTCAGAACCTCACCAAGAGGATCGACAGCCTTCCCCTCACGGAAAACGTGAGTGTATGTGTGTGTGTGTGTGTGTGTGCGTGCGTGCGTGCGTGCATGTGTGTATGTGCGTGTGTGTGTGTGTGTGTGCGTGTGTGTCAGCGTTTGTGTGTGTGTGTGAGAGTGTGTGGGCGCGTTTGTGTGTGTGTGTGTGTGTGTGTGTGTGTGCGCGTGTGCGAGCACGTATGCAAAGGTGTTAATGTGACGGTTGTAAGAGGGACAGCTGGGCTGAGATTTGAAGGTAGACCAGCAGGTTATTCTAGCAGGAACTGCTGCATTGCTGTATTCTACCTGCAGGTGTCTGTTGCCCATAGAGGACTGGCCATACAGCAAGCCAGCTGACAGTATATTTTATGCATGACAGCGCATCATTAATAACCTTTTCTTCCCCCCTTATGGTGGGGTTTTAAATAAAATATCCAGCGATGATGTTGGTTTGTACAAATGCATTCATTACCAAATAGGCCCGTATCCTGTCGTCTATCTGGATTTTAAAATGGTGGTAATGAAATTTAAGTAGCTGAAATAACAGGCAGTTATTCCACTGAAAACTGCATTCTGCCGCATTAAAATTCATTAGCTGATAGCAGGACTGGAATACACTCTCTGTGTGTAATTACTCTGATGGTCTCTCTGCATTACGGCTCATTTCAGTCCGGGGCTGTGGATATGAGCGCTCATCTCTCAAGTGGCAGTCAGTAGTGTTACACACACACACACACACACACACACACAGACCGAGAAGGAGTCTAACAAACTGCCATACCCTGCAGAGTTCTGTGTTCTGCTGACAGGACAGGGTGAAATGTGCAGGCGGCTCTAAACCGTTAGCCTAAGCTGCGCCGTGTTGCCGTAGTTCTCCATGCAGACGGACATGACGCGCAGGCAGCTGGACTACGAGGCACGGCAGATCAGAGCCGCAATGGAGGAGCAGCTGGGCACCTGCCAGGACATGGAGAAGAGGGCACAGGTCAGTTCGCTGTTGCCACGGTCCTCGCTGCGCTGGAGAGTTTTTAAAATGGCCGCCGAATTTTCCACTGGGGAAGGTTCGGCAGAGGAGGACTGGTGCCACACAGATTTTGAATCTGGGGGAGGCTTATACTGTGTTACCACCCCCTTCCACTATTAATATTTCAGATGGAAATTGAGTGATATTTTGAAAATAGGATCAGGAACAAGACCACCACAGAAACTAAAACCCCCGCTATCAACGAGATTTACTTATGTGTAATTAAGTAACTGTATTTGGCAAAGAATGATGCACATATTTCACCCTCCTTATGTTTGAACCTTTATCTTTAAAATGCACATGAGCTTATGTTGGTGTTGTGATGTCTTTTGAAATGGGTTTCAGGCGAGAGTGGCCCGGATTCAGCAGATAGAGAAGGACATGCTCCGGATGAGGCAGTCCCAGCCAGCGGATGTGGAGGTACGTAGCAACCGGAGATAGTCTCCTTGTTACCCTAGCAAACTGTAGACTGAATTCCATTGCGTTGACTTACCTTGAAGTAAAACGCATTCCTTTTTTATTGCGGTGCTTTTATAGTATTTGGCATGAATCACAGTCCTCGAAGGCCTTTGTGATTTGTGCCTTAAGAGGCACACTTTTTAAAAAATCTGTAGAACGCAGAGGTAATATTCTGGAGAGTCTCTTGTCCTTTTCACTCAGTGTTGCTGGTGGCTCATTAATCTTGAGATCAGATCCTGGAACAGTGTAGTGGAGCAGTAGTAAGTATCCTAGCGAGTGCTGTCTGGTTTTTCTCTGCCACATATCTCTCTGACCTGGAGGAACTTTCTTGGACCCCTTTTGTACTTTGGCTTGTGTGCAGTCAGTTTCGATTCGTGCTTGACAGTTAGTGCACAGTGAATCGTGTCTGGGGACTGACACTTGACTTAATTGGGAGTGATGGGGAGGAAAAGGGGTGGACTGTGTGTCGCCTGAACTCGGCTCGACCAGCTCGACTCGATGTGTGTGGCGGTGTTTTGTCATGATTTTTGGCTCCTGGATGAGTCTCGTTGTCACTCTTAATCTCCTATCTTGGATAGACTTTATTAAGAAAAAGAGGGGGAAAAAAAACTGCGGTTTTGAGAGTACTGGGACATGACATTGGCAGGTTGATTTTTATCCAGGGAACTGAAATGAAATGCATCCGTAATGTTTTGTTTTGTAGGGCAATTTCCTGTGCTAATGATGCTCAAGGGTGCAATTTACTTATCAAATCAGTTATGTATTTATACGCCACTGCCTGGTGAATAAAATAGAGGGTCATCACATCGAGGAAGACGCTGCGGCCAACAGAAATGATTTTGAAATGCAGTAGAAGGCCATATTAAAAGGAGTCATTTAGCCTTTAAGGAGTGCTAAAGGCATTACCTGAATCTGGGCTAATCGTCCGCACAACCCCTTGGCTCATTAATATTCACTATCACTCTGCAAATTAAAAATTCAAGGACTCCACTTACCCTGCTCATTTCAGATTGTTGTGCCCGGGTCGGGCTGTATAATTTCTCCACATTATACTGAACCAGGTCTAATGTTTTATATTCTATTGTTCTCTTTGTTTCCTTTTGATGTGTCGTGCACGTGTGTGTTCTATCCATTTCTGTTGCTGTGCCGCCACCTTCTATAGCTGACAGTTGAAGAGCTCTGCCTGAAGAGATGCAGTCACGTCATGTGACTGAGCTGGAGCACAGACCCAGACTTATTTTTTTTCCCTTCGATTTAATTTGATTCCTGTTTCTGCGTGAAGGGGGGGGGGGGGGGCAGAAGCCAACAGATGAGGGGGCAGGGGGTGGGGTGGGGTGGGGGGGGGGGGGTGCCGTTTGTCATGCGTGTGTCAGGTTTCATTCTGCATCTGGACGGAGATAAACCTCCTGGCACATGATTGCCCCCCCTCTGAACACGCGGGCTGAGCGGTGCTGTAATTAGGCCATGAATAGGGAGTAGGGCAGGAGAGCAGATGCTGGGGGCGAGTTTGCCGTGGCAACAGACAGACGCTGACGCCGCTGTTGCCGTGGTTGCGGCTCGGCGATTTTCCCCCACACCCTAAATCCATTTTGTTTTTCCCCTTCTTCTTTCTCGCCCTCGCTGCAGAAGACGCCACAGAGCAAGCACGAGGCAGACAGACAGAACGAGGCGGCGCAGGCATCATGTGACGCGGGCGTGGCCGCCCAGGGGTGTGGTCAGGTGAGTGAGTCATCTGTCTGAGCGTCCGACAGCACACAATCCACGAGACGGCGTCAGCCTGGCAGCTCAGTGAGCAGGACCAGCTGACTCCCTAGGACTGGGGGAGCAGACTTGATTCTGCTACACTACACCATTTTGTTTAAAAAAAAAATTATATTAAGAGTAGGGTTTTTGGAATTTTTAATTAATTTTTTTCCCCTCCCCCTAAGTTAGTGTTCTAGAACTCCCTTTGCTTCCAGTCGCCTGTAGTGATTGTGACATCAGCATTAGAATGTTCAGCTAAGAACATTCTAATCACGTACTTGTGATTGCCGCACTCGAGGCAGCCTATCTGAGCGGAACAGTGAAAATGACAAATCATGATGTTGAGAAGGCGGGGCAGTGATCAGCGGTGAATGCACTCAGATGGATGGTTGTTACCTTGACGTTGAACCAAAATGGATGCTGTGAAGCCGGGATTTTGTTTTATTTGTTCGCACGGATTTTAGCCCAGCAAGTACTGGTCCGGGTGCTGAGCTTTTGCTCCTGATTGTATTTTCCTAGCATTATTGTGTGTATGCAGCAAGATTTGTTACTGCACAAATGCGCTCAGCATTTCAATAGATTAAACAAACCTCAGCAGTTCTCCGGAGGGTATTGGTGATAATTTAGGACTGCCGGAAATGCAGATGTTTCCTTTTTTACCCCGATAACATGCCTTAGATAACAAGTCCTTGGTAATGGTTTTAAAAAAGTTTAAACGCTGTTTCTTCGGTTCTATATGTCAGCTTTTTGATTTCTATTGGGGGAAAAAAACACAGCAGCAAGTGAAATTTACCATGAATATGAAAAGCTGGTACAGACACCTTGATCTTCTTTAAGTGAAAATCAGACTATTTTTATGTATCAGGTTTGCATTTATCATCTGGGATTTTCACACTAAAGGTTTAAATAATATTGTCTGTAAAGTATAAAAATTCATACTTGTGGCTGAAGGGCATGTTCCACACGATGTTGCTTTAGGTGAGACTGAGTTATACTTCTGTCATAGAATAGATTTCTGTTAAAAGATTTGACTTGAAATTAATCGTCTGAGAAAGTTATGCCTAGAAACATGGCAAGCAGTGACATGGCCCTAATATTGGCATATCACTGTCCAAAACGTCCATGGCACAATGCCTTTGATGTTGATTGTGCTAAGCTGTTATTTTTGAGTGCATCCCATACTGCATTGCAGACTGACAGAGCCTTATTTGTGGCTTGTGTCTCTTCAGAGTTCAAGTGCTGGATTGGACCACGAAGCAGCCAATGATATGAGTTGTAGTAGTAGTTACTCTGTCCCACGCAGACTGACAAGTCACCTGGGTACCAAGGTAACCGAAGATTCCAAGCCCCAGGTTGCTACACAGCTTTTTTTTTTTTTTTTTTTACTAAACCTGCATTTTTAACCGATATCTGGCTGTCTTTTTACCGTTGCTCTTTCAGAAACTTTCAAAATGGCATGTTTTTGAACTATGAATGCTCCTAAACGTGTACGTTTGGTTTGCTTTTTTTTTGTATAGATCTTATAGATCTACTGCAGGGTACTATAGGCATAAATATAGACATACTTTGTTTGCTACATTAGACGCACAAAATCCACAAACACTGCCTCATGGATTTTGAACGGATTCTAGAGACCTGTATGAGTTCTAGGATGCAGTCGTACTTGCTCCGCTATGTTGCTAGCGATGCTAACGCACGCCCTGCTCGCCCCCCCCTCCCCTCAGGTGGAGATGGTCTACTCCCTGCTCTCCATGCTGGGGACGCACGACAAGGACGACATGTCGCGCACGCTGCTGGCCATGTCCAGCTCGCAGGACAGCTGCATCGCCATGCGCCAGTCCGGCTGCCTGCCGCTGCTCATCCAGCTGCTGCACGGCAACGACAAGGACTCGGTGTTGCTGGGCAACTCGCGGGGCAGCAAGGACGCCCGGGCGCGGGCCAGCGCCGCCCTGCACAACATCGTCCACTCGCAGCCCGACGACAAGCGCGGGCGGCGGGAGATCCGCGTGCTGCACCTGCTGGAGCAGATCCGGGCCTACTGCGAGACCTGCTGGGAGTGGCAGGGCGCACACGAGCAGGGCGTCGACCACGACACCAATCCCAGTACGTGCCCTCTTTCACTCATCCGTTTATAAGAGAAATTGTTCTGTTTGAGTAAAGAGGATTTTCCTTTTTGGGTCCTGGAGCCGATGGGTAAAAAAGGTTCTGGTACATTAGCGCCCGTATGTCCCCCGGATTAGACTGAGTGGTTTCTCTCGTTATGGCGTGCAGTGCCCTCTCCTGTGGAACACCAGATCTGCCCCGCGGTGTGCGTCCTCATGAAGCTCTCCTTCGACGAGGAGCACAGACACGCCATGAACGAGCTGGGTAAGCTCTCGCCCTGCAATTAAAGACGTGTATTAGGATAGGTCTCTTGAACAAAGCACAGGCACAATTGAGAGATTACACTGTTTGAAAGATGATGTGACGTTCTTCTTTTCCAGGAGGATTGCAGGCAATCGGGGAGCTGTTGCAGGTGGACTGTGAGATGTACGGGCTCACCAGTGACCACTACAGCGTGACTCTGAGACGCTATGCAGGAATGGCACTCACCAACCTGACGTTCGGAGACGTGGCCAACAAGGTGGGTGGCTTTCAAAGTTTTCCCTCGCTCTGCAGAAGTGTAACGGACGGGTAGTTAACCTTCCCCCTGGCCTCCGTCTCTGTCCGCAGTCCACCCTGTGTTCCATGAAGGGCTGCATGAGGGCGATGGTGGCCCAGCTGAAATCGGAGAGCGAGGATCTGCAGCAGGTATGAGCGCGTCTGTCCTCGAGCCCTCGAGGCCACTCCTGCCTGAAACATATTACAGAGAGATCGGGACCCCATCACGCACCCTATCTGAATTTTAAGGACCTCAGATAGAACGAGGATGAAAATATTGGTATCTTAATGCCAAACTCTTTAAGTGGCTTTAATTCCACATTGATGGATAATGAAGAGGAACTCACACCTGTAACCTGCAACTTTTTTTAATTCAGCCAGTTACAAATACAGATAATAGTGTGCACTAGTACTGTGGTGTGGTGGTTTCAGTTATAGTAGAAAAAATGTTTATGAATTATTCTATGGAATGTGTGCATTAGTACTAATGTCTGAAGGCTTGATGAATAAAATGTAAAATAAATATTGGAACTTGAAATAGTCAATGACTTCGGCCCTGTGATGTTTCCATACGTTGCTATGCAGGTCATTGCCAGTGTTCTGAGGAACCTGTCCTGGCGTGCAGATGTGAACAGTAAGCAGACCCTGCGGGAAGTGGGGAGCGTTAAGGCTCTAATGGAGTGTGCCCTGGATGTCAAAAAGGTGCTCCATGTCTTTTCACAAACATTTAAAAAGGTTTTCATTTATTTACTGATTTCATGCTACATTTGATGCTGTAACTACACCGTCTACTTTTACAACTTGGCCTAAAGAGTGGATTATTTTGTTCAGCCAAGTTGCTAAATCATCTGGGGGGGATGGGGGGGGGGGGCGGACATTTAAAATTTGGAACTCATTTGAGCAGCTAATGCAGCACTTGTTGCATTCATGTATTGATCACAGTCAAAGATGTTTATTTGTCCTTGTTTTATATTCTCTGAAGGAATCCACCCTGAAGAGCGTACTCAGTGCCCTGTGGAACCTGTCGGCACACTGCACTGAGAACAAGGCTGACATCTGTGCTGTGGACGGGGCGCTGGCCTTCTTAGTGAGCACACTGACCTACCGAAGCCAAACCAACACCCTGGCCATAATCGAAAGCGGTGGAGGAATCTTACGAAATGTGTCCAGTCTCATTGCTACAAATGAGGATCACAGGTATGTGAGTGGTATCGTCCGAAGTTAGTATTAATAATATTGTAAAGGGAGTGATATGGATATGGACGCTCGATATGGACATGCCTTTATTGTGTATGGATTTTTACAACTTACAAATAATAAAACTTAATTTGCCCTGTTGCTTCTCTGGACATACGGAGAAGGATGTGTGAAAAATCCATGTAAAATGAGTAATAGCGCTTCAGTATTTGCATTGACAGGTCAAAATGTTCAGAGTATTCATTTTTAAAAGTAAAATGTTTGGTTTTTTAAAAATAACTTTTATATTTTTCCTATAAAAAACTGAGATATAATAATTATTATTATTCCCCCCCACCCCTCCAGGCAAATACTGAGAGAAAACAGCTGCCTCCAAACTCTTCTTCAGCATCTGAAGTCTCACAGCTTGACCATTGTCAGCAATGCATGTGGAACCCTTTGGAACCTTTCAGCCCGAAATGTAAAGGACCAGGAAGCCTTGTGGGACATGGGATCCGTGAGCATGCTGAAGAACCTCATCCACTCCAAGCACAAGATGATCGCCATGGGTAGTGCTGCGGCTTTGAGAAACCTCATGGCCAACAGACCTGCCAAATACAAGGATGCTAACATCATGTCCCCGGGATCCAGCTTGCCCTCCCTCCACGTCCGAAAACAGAAAGCTTTGTTCGAGGAGCTGGACTCGCAACATCTCACCGAGACGTTTGACAACATCGACAACTTGAGCCCGAAAGCAGCTCACAAGGGCAAGCCAAGGAACAAGCAGAACGTGTACAGCGAGTGCGTCCTGGACTCCGGGCGCCACAACAGTGAAGGCGTTTGCAGGGCAGACGGTGGCTTCAGCCCCGGCAACATGCCGGTTCTTTCTCCGTACGTGAACACTCCGGTGCTGCCCGGTTCCTCCTCCAGAGAAAGCAGAGCAGGAAGTTCGGAAGGTTCCAGGCCTGAGAGGGATCAAAGCCTTGACAGGGAAAGGAGGGCAGGTGGACCCGGTGCCCCTTCGGACAAGCCCTCCAAGAGGATGGGAATGCAGGTGTCGTCCACCACTGCACAGATTGCAGCGGTTATGGAAGAAGTGCAGAGTGTATACGCTGGCCAAGAGGACAGAAATCCTGGTTCCGCGCAGGACATGCATTGCATGCAAGACGACATGAGTGGCATGAGACGTGCTGGCATGCATGCAACCTCGAATATGTACAGTTACAACAAACCAGAGATCTCTAATAGGCCGTGCCCAATGCCAAAAATAGAATATAGGGCATCCAATGACAGCCTGAATAGTGTTGGCAGCAGTGACGGTTATGGTAAAAGAGGCCAAATGAAGCCGTCAGTTGACTCGTACTCTGAAGACGATGAAGGGAAATGTTGCATCTACGGAAAATATCCAGCTGACCTCGCCCACAAGATACACAGTGCCAATCATATGGAAGATAATGACGGGGACCTGGACACCCCCATAAATTACAGCCTGAAGTATTCGGACGAACAGCTAAACTCCGGTAGGCAAAGTCCCAATCAAAGTGAAAGGTGGGCAAGGCCTAAACATCTTGATGGTGATTTGAAAAGGCCTGATCAAAAGCCGGTACAGTCGCAAAGCCAAGGTTACCCTTTGTATACAGAAAGCAATAGTGACAGTGAAGAAAAATCAATACAGTATCAGCCTAGATTTGTGCAGCCTGAATGTTCTGGTGGTTTCAAATCCAGGAGCTCTAACAGCTCTGAGCAAAGTAGAGGCAGTTCTAGTCACGGAGTGACAACAAAGATCAACCAGACCATATGCTCCATTGATGATTATGAGGACGACAAGCCAACCAATTACAGTGAAAGGTATTCAGAAGAGGAACAACCGGATGAGGACCAGCCAACCAATTACAGCATGAAGTACAGCGAAGAAGACCATCATGTGGAACAACCAATTGATTACAGCTTAAAATATTCTGAAACACACTCCTCCCAAAAGGTCATGTACAACCATTCAAAATCTTCCTCTGCTCAAAACTCAACAAAAGACCATCTTAACCAGGGCAGTGGGACATCCTCTTTGACACCATACAGGGGTTCCTCAAGACAAAAACTGCACCCCTCTTCAGCTCAGACGCAATCTGGGTCAGCGCGTGCAGGCCAAAAGACTTCAGCATGCAAAGGCTCTGGCATTAATCAAGAAACTTTACAGACGTACTGTGTTGAGGACACTCCGATCTGTTTTTCCCGAGGTAGTTCTCTGTCATCATTGTCGTCCGCAGAGGACGAAATGGAAGGGAGAGAACGATCCTCAAATGTAAGTAACTACCCAGCCCTTCCTGTTTCTGACAAGGAAGCAAGAGGGGCTGTCGGTGCCAGTCAGCCTGCACCTGAGAACCAGTCAACTGCACAGCACATACGAATGAAATCTCACAGAAATCAGGGTGTGTCGGATGGGTCAAAACATAAAGCAGTTGAGTTTTCTTCTGGTTCTAAATCTCCGTCAAAAAGTGGAGCTCAGACACCCAAAAGCCCTCCTGAACATTATTTGCAGGAAACACCTCTGATGTTCAGCAGGTGTACATCTGTGAGCTCTCTGGACAGCTTTGAGTCTCACTCCATTGCCAGCTCAGTACAGAGTGAACCAGGCAGTGATATGGTCAGTGGAATAATTAGTCCAAGTGATCTCCCGGACAGCCCAGGGCAAACGATGCCTCCGAGCCGAAGCAAAACACCACCTCCGCAGCATACGGCCCAAATGAAACACAAAGCGAAAGCGCCTCCTCGCTCTGAAAAGAGGGAGTTGGCTCCAAGACGTGCAGCTGTGAATTCTGCTGTCCAGAAAGTCCAGGTACTTCAAGACAGTGACACGCTCTTACATTTTGCTACAGAAAGTACTCCGGATGGGTTCTCTTGTGCTTCAAGTCTGAGTGCGCTGAGCCTTGACGAGCCATTCATTCCAAAGGACATTGAAATGAGGATCATGCCTCCTGTTCATGAAGATGATCATGGAAATGACGATGAACCTGATAAAGAGGATACCAAGGAAGCCAAGAACCAAGATAAGGCAGAGGCATACCATGAACCGGAAAAAGATATACTTGGTGATTCTGATGATGATGATATTGAGATATTAGAAGCTTGTATAAACTCAGCCATGCCTACAAAGTCCTCAAGAAAACCAAAAAAGCCACCACCTTCAGCCACTTCAAGAATACCTCCACCAGTAGCCCATAAACCAAGTCAACTGCCTGTATATAAGCTGCTTCCTTCTCAGAATCGAGGGCAGCAACAAAAGCATGTGAGCTTTAATCATGGGGAAGACATGCCAAGAGTATATTGTGTTGAAGGGACCCCCATTAATTTTTCAACTGCTACGTCTCTTAGTGATCTCACCATAGAGTCTCCTCCAAATGAGTTTTCAAATCCTGAGAGTGCTATAGCCGGCATGGGATCCTGCCTTCAAAGAGACACAATTCCAGAGGGGAGAAGCACTGAGGGAAATGATACCAACCAAAGTCCTTCTGCCAACACTTCTGCAGTGGATGAGAAAAATGAAGAAGGGGATGACATACTTGCTGTATGTATCAGTTCTGCAATGCCAAAAGGTAAAAGTCACAATGCTTTCAGGGTAAAGAAAGTTATTGATCATGTGCAACATGCATCTACATCTGCTACTGGTCCAGTCAAACAGGAGATGGCAAAGAAGCCAACTTCTCCAGTAAAGCCAATTCCACAAAGCAGTGAATACAGAGCGAGGATGAAATGTATCGATCCGTCAAGCAATTTTGTCCCCGAGGCTTCATACCCTGATAAGAATAAGAATGGAGATAAGCAAGACACCAAAATGACTTCCAGAGAATTTACTAAAAAACCTCCAAATTCTGATGACAGGGTGCGCCCAGGGTTTGCTTTCGATTCCCCTCATCATTATACTCCGATTGAGGGAACCCCCTATTGCTTTTCACGCAATGACTCCTTAAGTTCATTAGACTTTGAAGATGAAGATGTTGACTTGTCAAGAGAGAAAGATGAACTCAGAAAAGAGAGAGAGCACAAAAAGGAGATGACTGAGAATCCCACTGACCAGTCCTCGAGCCACCCACCTCCTGGCAGGTCCCGTGTGTATCCGCAGGACCATCAAAAACCTCCGCAAAAGGAAGTACCTTTGTCAGAAACATCAAAAGAAAACACTGGGCCAGTGCCAGATGAGAAGCAGAATTTTGCTATTGAAGACACACCAGTATGTTTTTCGAGAAACTCCTCTCTCAGTTCATTGAGTGACATTGACCAAGAGAATAACAATAAAAGCTCAAGTCACAAGGAAATGCTAACTACCCAGGTTGAGGCATCCAAGTCTCAGGCTACTTGTTACGCTCCAAAGGCTTTTCATGTTGAAGATACACCCGTTTGCTTTTCCAGGAACAGTTCACTTAGCTCGCTTAGCATTGATTCAGAAGATGATCTTCTGCAAGAATGCATCAGTTCTGCCATGCCTAAAAAGAAAAAACAGCAACCTAAAAATAAGGAAGACGGTCATGAAATGACTGATGACAAACGTATGGGTGGAATTTTATCAGAGGAGTTAGATTTGACATTGGATCTCCCAGACATGCATAGTCCGATTTCAGAGCAAGCTCTTTCTCCAGATTCTGAATCATTTGACTGGAAAGCCATTCAAGAAGGCGCAAATTCTATAGTGAGCAGTTTGAATCAAGCAGCTGCTTGTCTTTCTAGGCAAGCCTCTTCTGATTCCGATTCAATCCTCTCTCTTAAATCCGGCATCTCAATTGGATCACCTTTCCATCTGGTGGGAGATCCAGAAGAGAAACCAGTTGCTTCTAGCAAAGGTCCGAGAATATTGAAGCCTGGTGAAAACAGCACTTTAGAATCAAAAAAGAGAGAGGAGGAAGCCAAGAGCCTCAAGGGAGGAAAGAAAGTTTACAAAAGTCTTATAACTGGGAAACCAAGGACAAGCACTGAGAATCTGAGCTCGCAGCAGAGGCAAATGCCGGTTCCCATGATCTCGCGTGGAAGGACAATGATTCATGTTCCTGGTGTGAGGAGCAGTTCGCCCAGCACTAGTCCAGTTCCAAACAAAGTGCCGCCTAAGGGAGCCGCTTCAAAAGCTTCCAGCCAAGGGCAGATGTATGGTAACTCGCCACGAAATCTGAAGCCACCTCTGAAATCAGATCCCTCCCCTACTAGTCGGCAGCCATCTTCCCAAGGAGGGTCGGCTAAGACTCCCTCTCAGGCAGGCTCAAGAGACTCAAATCCCTCAAAACCAGGTCAGCAGCCTTTGGGTAGACCTGTGCAATCGCCTGCCCGCACCTCTATTTCACCTGGAAGAAATGGAATCAGTCCTTCCAACAAGTTATCCCAAATACCTAGAGCGCTGTCCCCAAATGCAACCTCAAGCAAGTCACCGGGCACAGGCAGAATTGCATATACTTCACCTGGTAGACCATTAAGTCAGCAGACTCCAACTAAGCAAAGTGGGTTGCCCAGAAGTACCAGTGGAATTCCAAGGAGCGAATCTGCTTCAAAAATTCTGAACCAGTCTGGAGCCACAGCTTCATCAAAAAAGGATCTGTCGAGGATGTCATCTAAGTCCAGTGGAAGTGAGTCTGATCGATCTGAGAAGCCTACTTTAGTTCGTCAGTCCACTTTCATCAAGGAATCCCCTAGCCCTACACTTAAAAGGAAATTAGAAGAGTCTGCCTCGTTTGAGTCTTTATCCCCATCTGCTAGGCCGCTGTCTCCTACTCGATCCCAATCCCACTCATTGTCGAGTCCATCATTATCAGATATGTCACTGACTTTGCCTTACCAAGGCAGCTCTTGGAGGAAATCTCCTCGCAGTCAGCATTCTTCTGAAAACAGAGATGGAGGATCTCTCAATAGACATGACATTGCCCGCTCTCACTCTGAAAGCCCATCCAGGCTCCCAATAAACCGATCTGGCACATGGAAACGTGAGAAAAGCAAACATTCAACCTCCCTACCGAGAGTTGGCACTTGGAAGAGGACAGGGAGTTCCTCCTCCATCCTTTCAGCTTCTTCAGAGTCCAGTGAAAAAGCAAAAAGTGAAGATGAAAGGCTGACCTTGAGTCTACCTCAAGGATCGAAGCAAAGCAAAGATGGCAGCACTCCTTTAAAAGGAACGTGGAGGAAAACGAAGGACGGCGATGCTCCTAATTCATTGAGTGGTGAACCCAAGGATCCATCCGATGATGCAGATTCAAAGTCACTGGTCCATAATATGGCCCCTGCTGTATCCAAGGCCGAAGATGTTTGGGTAAGAATCGAAGACTGTCCTATCAACAACCCCCGATCAGGAAAATCTCCGACTGGTAACACACCCCCAGTTATTGACAGTCTGCCTGACAAAATGACGCTTCCAATTGCTAACGAAGCACAACCCAAACAATCCACTGTGAAAGAAAACGCACTTACTTGCATCTTTAGCTCGGAGGGTAATTTGAATTTATTCGGCGGTGATGGTCACGATAAGAGAGGGTCTGACGTCAAAGCTGCAAGCCATCCAAGAACAGTGACCGAGACTAATGAAACCCCGGTTGCTGAACGCACTCCCTTCAGCTCCTCAAATTCGAGCAAGCACAGCTCCCCTAGTGGGACTGTGGCTGCAAGAGTCACGCCATTCAATTACAACCCAAGCCCTAGGAAGAGCAGCGCAGACGGCTCCACCGCTCGGCCATCGCAGATCCCCACGCCGGTGTCCGGCAACGCCAAGACCGACTCCAAAGGAGAGAATGTTGAATCCAGCGGGAATCAGAGTCCCAAACGCCTGTCTGGATCCTACCTTGTGACCTCTGTGTAAAACAAAGACAGCTCTAGGATCGGATCACTACTGTACGCTTTCTTGCAACTACTGCTTTTGACCATTGTGGCGCAACGAAAGGAAACCGTGTAAATATTTCTTGAGGGTTACTACTGTGGAAGCGTGTAGATTTTTGCTTGTAGATTTGTGACTGGCACACCAGGTTGTCAGAGTAAAATCTTGTTTTGGAAGGTGTTGTAAGAATATTTGTACTGTACAGATTTTTATGTATTAATTTAAGTACCTGTAATTGCTTGGCAAATACAAAAATGGAATAAAAGTGACCTTTTTGAGATGTACTGTACTAAATTGTACTATAGTGCTCAAGCATTTGAGCTATTGAAGTTTTTATGACATCTCCATTAGGCCAGTAAAGTAAGATCCTGCTGCAGATACAGTACAATAAAAAACATACCCGTTCTGTGTTTGCATGAACTGATCTAATGGTTTACTTCCTGAAGTAACATTTGTGGTCACATGATGTGTATAGATAGCTGTAGTGTAACACATTTACACTGTTTTGTGCGTGCTCTGAACATAAGGAAATACCTGTAACCTTGAAAAACTTGGATGAGGTGTGTTACCTTGGACATAGATTTTAACAGAAATTAGATCATTTGACTATTGCTGTTAATGTGTATTCTGTTTGAGGAAAATGGCTGCTCTTTTAATAGGACATTCATTGTGTCTTAGAACGAAATGAACATGAGAAAATAAATTATTGCTGTATGCTTTATCTATTTTTAAACCTAAATTTCCTTTCCCCTTTCCTAATCATTGTCTTTGTTAAAGCATGTTATTTGAAATAGGCTTTCATTCTGCCAAAAAACATACAATATGTGAATTACTGAGACACTTGTTTTATTTTTATCTTCACGCAATAAAGTGGATATGTTTGGCTATTTAAGAAAAACAACTGTTGCAAATTATTGTAAAGCAGCATAATAAACACTAAGATTTTGGTGTAAAGTTGCCTTCTGTGCATTTTTAGAACATTCAGGTAGACTATGTTAATGGTACTTTGTGGTTTATTGGTGATCAGATTTTTTTAAAACACTGGGTTATTAGTGTTTTTTCAAGAGTTGAGTTGGACGTTTTCTCTGTTTTCTACTGACAATCCCTATCTGTTTATATTTGGCATTTTGGAGAACAGGGCCGGTGGTACCATTTTGTACCCGAAATATGTATTGGGTTGTTTTCTTTCATGAATATTTAAATATAATTATTAGTATTTGCTAAAGTATAGGAACTACCTGTTTAAAATCTTAGCCACTGGGTTGAAGTTTTGCACTTGACCGGCTGAAACTCTGCCATAAGATGTTTAATATTTTTGCATGAATATTTGTGCCCTCTGGTGGCAAACAGTAGCTATTGAATGAAGTGCTACACTTATTCTACAAATCACATTTCTCCACAATTGAGGACAGGAAAACTGTCTGGTGAGAACAACATCTATGTGACATGGCTGTCATTTAGTACCACCTGTAAAACAAACAGCAGATATTTTTTAAATGTACCTGAAGATACCCTTTTCCAAAATCCATCCATACATTTTTCAATTTTTTATTTAGTTATTTTTGTGGGATGCTGGGAGGAGGGTGGGAGAGGGATTGTCTTAGATCCACGACTAGGATCCATAAATACAGTAATGAATATGTTTGTGGATGGCTGCATATTTGGCTTGGAGTAGGCTGCAGTGGAATTATTTGTACCTGCCTATTGGAAAATGTTGCTGGCCCTGCATCACTGTTTTGGCCTGGAGACCTGTCTGCGAGAAAAAAACCCAAGTGGGTAGCCTACAACGTTAAAAATGATTTCATTTTTAATCCAGTATTTTAAAAGTCTACATTCTACACATATACACATGTTAAAGAACAAGAGTTTCTAACGTGCTTATCGCTAGTGTAGATGCGAGATCTATTGCAATTATGTAGGTAAATAAATTCCATAGCTCGTTTAAAGACGGAACCATGTGTCAATTTTTTAAAGATCCTCTATTTTTATACGGACACATACTTTTTTTGTTTGATCCTTTGGCGATCCATAGAAGTGACTCCGGCAAACCTCAGAAAGGACAGTCCAATTCACCAATCATAGCGAAAGATACCTACTTCCTGTTGATAAACTGTCCAATGGTGAAGGATTATTCTATGGTCGATTGTCTTGTAGTAAAACACACATGTCGCTAGCTTGCTTGCTAGCTAGTCCGTTGCAATCATTAGGTGGTATAGACAAATGTTTTAATGATAGCCAGTAGGTTTTAGTATTACTACGTGCGTTAGAATTGGGAAAATGGCACATTTGACTACAAACCCTGCCATCAAAGAAAGGTAATGTAAAACGTGTTTACAGATAGTAGGTTCGTAGCTAACGTTAGCTGTGTTTGTTAGCGTTTGGTGGCTCACTATTTATTGAATGGCGATCAGTACGGTAACAGTAACTAGTTAGCTAGCTACAAATCACTGGAACTTATTTAGATCTTACATTGCATTTAAGGTAACTAACACCAGTATGTAAAGCTAACTAGCTGTTTTGGTAGGTCTGCATTTGTTGGTAAAGCTAGCTAGCTAAATTCGTGTACTCTGGGGCGGTCTTACGACACGTCACACTAGCAAACGCTTAAACTAACTGGTTGTTTGGATGAAGTTGGATTAAATCTGTATTTTTTTATTTTAGTATTGCTTGAACCTTCGTTCATTTGTGAGTTAGTATCGATGCATCATATTGTATTGGGCTTTTTATCTAGCTGTTACGTAATGTTGCGGATCGTGTTAACTGTAGACTACAGTGTTGGGAACGTTACGACGTTAGGCGTCAGGGATTTCAGTAACTAGTAAACCAGAATCCGAGCCTATTTTACCATAGCCAATTTCTGTATTAATGGAAAGTACCTTATCACCCTATATTTACCTTATTTTTATTGTCGAATTAAGTCATTTCATTAAAACCCAGTGCTGTTTCCAATACACGTCTCTGAAACTTGGCGTGTTTTTTTGTTGTTGTTGTTTTTTTAGGCATATGTGCATATACCCTGCATATGTCAACAGTAAGAAAACGATAGCAGAAGGAAGAAGAATACCATCTGAAAAGGTGAAATACAACAAATACAATAATATTGGCTGTGTTTATAAGTATTGCTAATTACTTAAAATTTGTCATTCAAATATCTGAAACTCTTAATGTTCATTATGGGTTTTAATTTCCAAGACTCAGGTTCGTTGGAATTGTGAATCATTTTAAGATGTGTCGCTCTTTCATACCTGGCTCCCAGACATTTCATGTGCTTCCTTTTTCTACAGGGAGTGGAAAATCCAACATGTGCTGAAATCCGGGATGTCCTCTCTGCGGCTGGATTGAACGTTCTGGTTGAGGTATAGATCTGTATTTTTTATTCTAATTTATTATTACAGTGCTTTTTTGTGGAGGGCATTTTAGGGAAGGTTCTGGATTTTAACATGTCTCTTTCTGGCTCCAGAACAAGATGTACCCCAGAGAGTGGAACCGGGACGCGCAGTTTCGGGGAAGGGTTCGTGTCCAGCTGAAGGAGGAAGATGGAAACCTGTGCCAGGAAAAGTTTTCATCGCGTGAGTTGCTTTTTCTAGAAAGTGCTCCGACACTCCAGGTTCACTGGCACTACAGAAGGAGACGGGATATGATTTCATATTATTTTGCTATTAACATATGGGTATAGACTATGTGCTCATACTCACAGCTGTAGTTCTCCTAGAATGACCTAGAATTGCAAGGGTTTAAGCACACGCTGTGTTTGAAGGTTCTAATGCAGTTTGGAAACTGTGTAATGAAATGATACAAGGCGATTTGCTGCTGTTTCATTGTTAACCTGTTGGATAGACAAGTTCAGTCACACCAAAATAATTCAAAAATATTTCTTCCTGCAATCGGTGATGCGTATATAGGGAACATGGAGGTTCTGAGCGGTGGTTCTTCTTTAATTAACTTTTACACCTAGAGCGATGCTGTGGACTTAGGAATGTAACTTCCATTAGCATATGATACCATTTCACTGAATGCTATATGCTGAAACCTTATTATATAGAGTCTTTTAGCATCATCTAAACTAAAATGTTGCGTGTGGAACTTTTCTGAATGTTTTTCCTGCAGTAGGAGGGTCATCTCAAGTTGATGCCGGGAAAGGCTTTCCACGTGCTTGTTCAACACTTCAACTTCACAACTTGAAAATTTACCCGTCATATAACATGCTCTTTTGCTCTTTCATTTCTTAGAATCTGAGATCTTAATTAAAAAGCTGCCATTAGGCGACCTGACCGAGGATGGCACTGCATTATTTTCGGAGGGATAACTGAAAGTATTAGCCTGTTTGTTTGCTGTGTTTGGAGTGCATTTCTGTGAATCTCTTGTAAACCAAACAGACATTTATTTTATGAGATGCACAAATGGCTAGAGCAAAGGAAATAGATTTAGCAAAGTTCATTGTCTTTTGCTGAGCCAGTTGCTAGTCGATGCTCTGTACCATATAGATTTTCCCTCTCAACAGCCTGTCTATAATTTTCCATTCATTTTCAATGAAGAGTTACTTCTGAGTGCTTAATATATTTTGCCTTGCTGCATTATGGTGAAACGTAAATATTGGACACCCCTTTTCCCTGAGAAGTATAATTTATTGCACTGTTTGAAAAATTCACTGAACGTGGAAAAAAATGCATGTTTGAAAATTGATTTCAGAATTTCTCATGCATTATTAACCCGAACTTATACAGAGCACTTTCTCATTTCAGTTGCCATGACGCTCACTCTGGTTTACAATCTAATAAGCAGTTGGACTCGTATTGAACGACGACGTTACGGTTTCCTTGTGAAACTGCGGAGCGTTTTCTGCGGAACGATTCATTTAGACGAATCGCGTCGTTCGCCCCCGGATTCTTACAGTTTACTCCACACGTTTCCTCCCCACAGGCAAAGACGTGATGCTCTACGTGGCTGAAATGATTCCGAAGTTGAAGACCAGGACCCAGAAGAGCGGGGCGGGGGACAACAGCGCCCAGTTGGGCGAGGGGGGCAGGAAGGGGAAGAAGAAGAAGAAGTAACACGTCCTGCTTTTTTGTTCCGCGTTTCACCGTGACAAGTTCCCAGTGGTCCCTTATGCTGGATTCCCATGTTCACTGAGCATGAAGGACATACACATAGCTGGCATTCGTTTAAAAACAAAAAAAGGAGGAAAAGATATTTGTGTTACGGGGGGGTCTGGGGGAGTATAAATATCTCCATAGGGGAGTTATTTATTTTTCTTTCATGGTTGTTTTTTTTAATTTTTATCGATGGTCGTCAGGAGCATTATGCCAGTATAGTTTACCTATGGAAATGATCAATCTGTCTGATGGCTACATGTAATTATTATTTTGCTTTTATCCTTCCTAGAAAGCTTTTGAAAGGGTTTTCAGTTGTTTTCGAAACGTCATCGTTTTGTTAATTTATCTCTCAAACCGTGCGAGCAGATGCTTTGAGAGCAACGGTAGTTCATAAATAAATACATTTCACAGACCTCTCCATTTGACCTTTTCTATTTTACCTTTTTAACCCACTCTATTTGACCTTTTACAATGAACGTACAGTGTAATCACACGTATGTAGTCCCACAATGTAACTTGTGCTACAACTGAATCCCCTGAACAGTTGTTTTGCCTTTGTTTTGAGTGGTCCTCTCAGATTTTTGAGTGCCATTCCAAGGCAGAATGAATAGCAGATTTTCACCTATTAAGGTTCAGTCAGGTTTTTCAGTGAACCTTTAGACCTTTCTGACATCATAGCATTGAAGTACAAATGAACAAAGTGCCTTGTTTCTATCGCTCAAGTTCTTACATCTGGAGAATTTAAAGTACTCTGTGAAATTATCAATGCATGTTCATATTTGCTGAAAATGGTGAACCTTGGTTTTGTATTCTGACAAAGGAACCACATTACCCTTTTGGGTCAGCCATTTTGGAGATAAGCCAGTTCATTTGCTCTTTTATGAGCAGAGGTCTGAATGGCGAACCACTTTCCAGAGCTCAAACTGTTACAGGTATTGGGAGCTAGCGTTTGGTCTTCATATGATCAGTGGAGCCTGTGGCATACATACTACGTATCTGTGCTTTCCAGCCTTCCTTAACTTATCGCCTAATTCACCAGCAAAATCAAACACGTGACACTCCCCCCCCCCAAAAAAAATAAAAAAATAAAATAAATTATTGAAAATGTAGATTTTAATATAAATTTGAATCTAAAGTCTTTGGGCTCTAATGCTGTGTAATTAAATATTTTTTTATGTATTAATGTATAAATATGAAATAGTTAAATTTTATTGATAAATTGTTTTCTGTAATATACAGGAATCTTTATTTAACGTGCCTTTTGTGACTCACCGCATGGCCTTTCATGACCCGCCAGTGGATCTTGACCTATATTCTGTACCCTCTGCACTCCGGTAATCAAGACAGTTGACTTTCTCTGCTCTCCTTCGCCGTGAATGTTCGGTAGGCTATTTACTATTTGGAGGTGAAAGTCAACACCAGAGAACCCTCGACCGTTTTAAGTGACGACCGGGACTCGATCAAACGCTGTTAGCGAGTTATTTAAACATGCTGACGGAGTTGACAGTACGTCAACGTCCAGGGCTGAATTGCATTAGCAGTAAATGCTTCATCTTTATTTACTTTCAATTTTTATGCTCATGATGACAGTGTGGGTGCGCATTTGTGAGTGTGTTTGTGTGTGTGTGTGTGCGCTCTCCAACATTCACGCCAGTGCCGTGAATCACATTCTTTGGTCTCATGACAGCATCTTTCAGCGCAAGTGGCGGGAGTCGGTATTTAAGGGCAGGGCCCTGGCACCGCGCGAGCGGATTCTGACAGAGCCGTAAACACGTTCTGACATTGCGGCTCCGGCTCCGGCGGCGACCGCGGGCTGTGTACTTGACTCTGCCCTTCAGGCCACCTGTCGGGCGCACAACGCCGCCTGTTTGGAAAAAAAAAAAAAACTTTGCTACTGTGGGCGCCCTTCACGTCTACTGCTGCAACGGCAAGAGGGCCATTTGCTCTAATTAGGTAGGTGGGTGCGCTGAATCAAATTGATTTTTTTTCCGCAGCGTTTGTAGCATTAGCGAAACATTAGCATACAATCCCTAATGCAGTTCTCGAGCAGCAAACAACAATTGCAGGCTTTGCTTAGTGGAGACAACTTTAGTAAATTTTTATTTAGAGCCATGTTGTAGGTGTCCTTTCTAGTTTATTTATGTTGTTTACTGATGACACAAAGCAATGCTGTAACTATGGGTAATGGATCATTTCGCAAGTGGGACATTATACAGCCAAACTCTTACTGACTTGCTGTGGTAAAGATATTTTAATGTGTGTCAAATATGATATTTTTATTAGGTGGAAGAGAGCAGATGGTAGCAGGGTTATGGCTGATGCCACCAGAGAAAGTCAGATTTGAGCGGTGATTGAATTTTAGCCTGCCCAAAAATTAGCATCAGCTTCGCAACTTTAGACAAATGGACTCCACAGATGTATAACTGTTCTGAGATGGGTTTGTATCATTTGGAATTAATACGCAGAGGGAAGATCATTTGCCCGTGATGTGAAATTTTGATTGAATAGACCAGTGCTTTCCAGACTTCCATAATATCCTCCTTTAATGCAATTTAGGTTTGGCTCATTGCATTTGTTTTATCTTTGAACTTCATTTTCCACAAATCATTTAGTTTAAGTGCCCAGGTGTCCACAACATTGAGGATACCACAGATATCACCTGCCAGCCTGAAATTCAATTACAAATGAAAAATCTATTCTCTTTCCAAAGAAATAATGTCATAACACAGTAAAAGTTTCTAACTAAGCACAGTTAACAGCACATTGTAATGCAAGTGCATTTCAGTCGTTGCCATTGTTATCGGAATAGAGGACTTACCAGCCTGTCACCTGATTGTATGTGTAATCATTTGCAATTGCATTTCTTTTTTAATACACAATAATCAGAAGCTCACACAGCTGTTGTTTCCCCATATAACCTGACATTATTAAAGTTCATAAAGCATGAATGTCAAGCCCATCTGTATGTACAGGTCTCAAGTGTACGGCTAATTATAATCAGGCTAATTTGGGGATAATGATCAAGGACACTGGCTTACAACAGGACGGCAGAATGGTCAAATTTGTGTAAATTTTTTTTGAGCCAGGGTCTTATTTAAAATGGAAATTTTCTGGAGGTCTGAGGGAGAATTATAATCTGGCCTGATTTTATTAGTTCATTTGTAACGAGATACAGACACAAATACTTTAGAGATTGCATGGTTACGCATAACTGGTTCATCAGTGACCTACAGACTGTGAATCATTTGTGTTGGCTAGCTGCAGGGCTTGTCAGTACTTGTCAGTGTTTCATGTTTTCCAACTCTATTAATGTATGAATGGCAGATGCCTGGAATACTGAATTCACTCCAAACTACATAAATCACCGGTTACGTCTTCCGAGAGAAGTAGCGTCCATGTCCATCAAGATCACATGCAGCTTCTTTTCAGTCTTCAGTCCATCAGCTGGGTTGTGTAGTTGGTAAACCCTACTTTTCACTCTTAAGTCCATCAGCTGGGTTGTGTAGTTGGTAAACCCTACTTTTCACTCTTCAGTCCATCAGCTGGGTTGTGTAGTTGGTAAACCCTACTTTTCACTCTACAGTCCATCAGCTGGGTTGTGTAGCAAGTAAACCCTACTTTTCACTCTTCAGTCCATCAGCTGGGTTGTGTAGTCAGTAAACCAGAGGACAGCAGAACTAGATGGGCTGATGAACATAGTGCCCAACTTGTACCCAATTGGCCAGAGAAGTTGCTACTGAGCTAATGCTAAATAATATAAATACAGGGAATTTAGCCAGTCAAATTCTGCCTGTAACAAAGGGGAAATGGAACACTTAACAACAGAAAAGAGAGATTGGATATTTGTATTTCAAATGCATGGGAGAATATTGACACTGTATTGGATAACTTAATTTAATTTAATACTAATGACATCACAGATATGTTATATGTTTACGATTTGCAAATTATTAAGCATAACTTGTCATGTAATATTTAATGGGTTTTTGTCTGGTTTTTGCAATGTAGTATGTTCTTAGCTGGTTCAATTAAAATCTGTTCAATATTTTTCTCAAATGAGCCCCTAGTGACAGAAATGTGTGATACATTGTTCAATAACTAACATTCCCGAAAGTACAAGGTCAGCTGATTATGCCGCTGTAAATTTATGTAGCTGGCTGCGGCAGAAATATTATCGTTCTTAACAGTAAGAGAAATATATGCCACCCCCCTGCCTAAGTAAACCCAAGGGAAGTCATTTTCACCGCTGCAATCAGTTTGCATACCCTTATAAATTTAGGCCATTACTTCATTCTGCGGAGTTCGGTAAATGAGACATTTATTTTGTATTTAGCGAAGGGGAAATATTCTTGTTTCTGTGACTTGTAACAGCACTACTGGGGATACAGGGCCCATAAGACCAGAGCCACAAGCCCTGTTCTACATCATCGGCAGCCGACCTTTGCGAGCAACATTTAAAATGGCGGGCGTTGCAAAGCCTGGAATGGAAAAGCGGTGTGGCGGTACTGGCGGTACTGGCGGTATGGGCGGTGCGACGCTAGGCTTCGTTCTCCATCTGGAGCCGGGCCTTCCTCATGTTCTCCTCGTGAGCCTTCTTCAGGTGCTTCGTCTGGATCTCCAGCCTCTTGGACCACTCCCCGCGGAGCCTGCGTCGAGAGAATTGAGATGCGCGGGTTTCACCGTGATGTCACTTCCTTTGCTGCCCTTATGAGCTTGTTTTAATGAAGCTTGATTGGGGTCAGAGTCGGTGTTTCGGCGGCTAGATGCTACGAATGCCGAATGCGAGGAGCGTGCCTGAAAAGTCACAAGGGGTGAAAACCAATGGATACGTGTGGAGCATCTTATATATGCGCTTCTGCTCTCTTTCCTATTTGTGATCTCTTGGTTTTCGGAGTGGAAAATCCTATGAATAAACCATCATTAGGCTGGCCCTGAATCCCGGTGATTTACTAAATATAATGTACTATAGCAGAACAAATCCTCCCTGCTCCTGGAGGCCACCCAGGTCTGCGGCCTTCTGTTCCAGTCAAGCGCTTTTCGATCAGCGGAGTCTAATGATTCCCTTCACCGCGTCGGCTCAGCTCCCTTCCCCCCCTGGCCTCGGGGAGCGCAAGAGTGGCTTAAGCGGAGAGCTGAAAGAAAAATGGCGGGGTCGCGGAAGCCCCCCCCCCCTCCCCCCCGGAGCTGGCCGGTCCTCGGCCCCCGCGTTCGTTACGTGTCGGGCGGGCGGGCGGCTCCGTTTCCACGGCGCCCAGCGCCCCGCGCCCCGCGCCACGCCCGACGCGCATTGATTTGGGATTATTGCGTTTGAACTCGTTACAGGACCAGTCCGATAATCCCCTGACCTTCTCGCGGGGCCGGCTATTGTGCAACAGCGGCGTGGCTAAAATTACTCAGCGCTATCTGATTATCGCTTCGGACTCCCCCTGAACTTCTCCCCGTCCTGCATTCAGCACGGAGCGGGGTGACTGGACACGCCGATAGCTATCTGGTGCACGCTCAGTATTTACTAGTAATCACTATTCGCCGGTAATTAATCTTTCAAGGATGCGGGGGTGAGGTAGCCCTGGTAACCGTGGAAACCGTACCACTTGGAAACTCGGATGGATTCGAACAGCTGCAAAGTCTGCGTAGACCAGTCCAGATATTAAATGAGGTTTAAACAGGTTTTGTTTCCCTCCGAATTAACTTTTCTCAGCTGTCCTTCCCGTTTTAACAGACTTAATGTCTTACGTCTCCCGGGAAGTGTTGCTTTGCATGTAATACAACATGTAATGGGGACATATCTTCATTAACTTAACCCTCAGCTTAAGGGTGGGTTGTGTCAGCTGTGCTGTGAACATACAAGTGCATACAAGCCTCCTGGAGGGCTTTGAAATAGGTCCAATTGATTTGCTGGACACAAGGGCTAGCATTCTTACTCTCAAGTGCCAGAGCTGTATAAACATGTTATTTACTGCTCTGTTCAATTTAAACTACAGAGCAAACTTTAAAAAAACAAAAAAAAAAAAAAACAAACCTTTACTATTCAGGTTATAACTCACTTTTTCTAAATTAAAAAAAAAACAGTGGGCAGTTGATGAAATCTAAAACACATACATATGCATTTTAAATAAAGTTTGAGATCCATAAAGGCCCTCAATTTGTTTGAATGACAGAGGATAGGAATCCCATAGAAACACACACACACACACACACACACACACACACACACACACACACACACACACACGGCTGTGTATCGTACATGGGAGGATGAAAGGATGTCAGGCATTTCTACAGAAGGAAGCGCTTACTTGCTCAGAGCACTGTTCTTCATCCTTGACTGTTCACCCTCAGTCAGTTGCCAATGATTTTCAATTTTCCGTTCCCAGAAAGTCTTTATTGCATATTTATCATGAATCAGTGCCACGTTCATTCTCTAGGACAAACAGTAATACAATACGAGTTTAAATTTGTGGTCCCCATTTCAGTAGGATAATGAATTAATTTTTAAGCAGAACCTTGAGTATATTTATCGTTTTTAAATGTTTTCTGAGAAATGTGATGGCAATTAAATATTCAGTACAATAACTGTTTGGAGATCATATTTAAATTCATATTTCCGTATTTTTATTTATTTATTTTTTATCAATGTAAATACTTCCTTGTGTAATTAAAATTTTAACAAGAAGAGGCAGACAGTACAATACAACTTAAAGCACATTATTTGTGGATAACTACATATGAAGTAGCAGACTTAAGTAACAAGTTGCATGTTAATGCATATATCGCTGTGTTCACCTTATTTTATTTTAGAAAATGTTTATTTATGACATTTAGCACTGCAAAAATATTGCAATTATTGTTAAAAATGAATATGGCCGACTAGTTTTCAGAACATTAAATTGCACCGTGTACTTATTTTTAAAAGAAGTAGGCTATTTTTTAAATCCAATTAAAGTTAATTTGCTGAGATAATAGAAAATATGTTTATCTGCATTATCTGTATTACCAATTAATATAAGCATTAAATCAGGCTGGCCTGATTTGACAAAATCATATTTATCATAAAATTGCATTTGTGAATCATACTTAAAACCAATAAGAAAGTCATTCTGAAATTAATTAATGACTGAAAAATATAAACCAATCTTTTTTTCCTTCTGAGCCAATGATGACTGATGTAAAAACATTTCTCAACCTTTCACGCAGTATACACACGCTTACACTTAATATATATAACAATGGCATTCACTGATTGAGCTTTTGACATCACAGGTACATTAGATCAAGATCTCTTTTTTTCCTATTCCTGTTGTATTTATTCTGAAAACATCTGGAAATGTTCTTTTATGATCAACAAATGGTGTTGATAATAATTCTCAACCTACGATTACTCGTTACATGTAAAAGGCAACCGAGGAGAGTTTAAATAAAAATGGTGGCATGCACAAAAAAAGCGAAATACTCACTGCGGCGGGGAGTGTTTCTAACTGACGGCTGGGAGGGCGAGGGGGTGCCGTGCCCTGTCGCGGGATAACAGGAAGTGACCTCATGATCGATATCGATACGGCGCAAAATGAAGAGCGCAACTCTGCGGCTCTGTATTTTTACGAGCTGCTGGCACGGGGGCTCTGAATGTGACTGGGCCCTGTTCTGAGAGGAGATTGGAGGAGTCGGGGGAAGTTTGGCCATTCCTCCCAGTCCCGCGAACGTGTGATGGCCAATAACGCTGAGATTAAAGAGGACGCACAACAATGTGGTGGTGCTTCCAAACAGGTGGCACAAAGGCTAGTGTGCCTGACCCCCCCCTGCCACCCCCCTGTCCCCCCCCACCCACCCCCAGACCACACACACAACCCTTTTTAATCATCTGGCTCCAAACAGCGAGAAGAGCGGTCTTGTATGCGCTGTTTGGTATTACAGGGGGGACATAACCGCTAATGTGATTTGATTGGCTCGCGTCAGGTTTTAAGATGTTGGCACAACAAAGCGGAGGGGAAAGATCGGCGTGGCATAGCTTGCGGTTACTGGGTCATGTTACCGCCGGCAACAACTGATGCGGGGGTCAGGTTCGCGCCCGTGTCCCGAAACGAAAAGGGCACCCGGCTGAGCGGTTCTCACAGGAAGCGCTGGTTGCTGCACCTCCACGGAAACCGAGGGAGCTCGTTTCAAAACCTGTGCGCGCCGCAGGAATTTTGGGGTTTTTACACAGTACGGATTTGCTGGCATCTGTGGGCACAGGCAGCTCCCTAATAGAAACAGATGATGCGTCGCTCTAAAAATAGCCCCGTCGTCATCATGACTGTCGCCCTCTTTGACAGCGGTACACAACCGAGTTTCTGTAATGCAGCTGAACAGAGAGCGAGGAAGGATGAGCTTTGTGCGTTTCTAAATAAGTAGAATCATGGTGGAAATAATGTTTGTTTTGTTTTTTTTAAAACTGCACTTTCTGATTGAAACAATTAACTTCCATACTTACTGGCTTCCAGAATCCACCATATTAAGAAAGTTTAGCAGTTCATGCCTACCTGCCATGCTACTTTGTTATTGGTGCCACCCTATTAGGTCATATTATTATGTTATTATAAATCATGTTAGAATCTAAACTGGTGATAACCTGTTTACTAGAAATGTATAATTCCATATGCGCCAATACATTTCTTTAGTATTTAACACGATAAAATAGTCTTAAGTGATCATTTTTGCCATCCAGCCCTGTGAAAGTGCTATACCCAACTCATTACCCGGATTATTACCTGTCCCAGCTGTGACTGCTACAGAATCCAATTACAGATGCATTCGGGCAGCACAGAAGCTAAAGGCCCCCCTGTATTTGTATTCTGAACGTGAGCAGAGCTATATTTGATTGCTGTTGGTATGAAAGTGCCTGAAGTCCCCGTAGATTCGGGCTGACTGTGATACAGTGCAATTTTTTTTTTTGTGCTGCAGGCTGGCACCAAAAAGCCTTTTGGAGGAAAAATCTATAATATCTCACATGAGCAAGCCAAGACCAGTGGAGGTAATGAATCCCCAATCAGACTTTCTATTGTTTTTCCCGTTTCAGTTTTTGAGTTGTAGAGAAGCAGAGCGTAGAGAGAGGGGAGAATGCGGGGAATCTGGAAGAGCAGCAGCTTCGTATGAGATCACTGTCCATCTGCACCTATGGTACATAAAAATGCAGCGTTACATTCTTATTACACACATGTCAATGTCTGATTTATAAAATAAAATAGTAAAATAAATATAAACACGCATGCTTGGAGAAGGTGTGTTCTGATGGAACACCCAACTTATTTCCACTGCACATGTATGTAAAATCTGAGAGTCTGGCAGCACTGATTATTTATAATTCCATAAAATTGGATTCCTAAGTTTGCGAAGACGTTTGGTGAAAATGTGCTGGCTCTCGTCGCCGTGGGCACGGCAATTAGATTGCAATGAAATGCAAATTTTCGCCCTCTAATAATATCCTTGGAAACGTTGGTTATTGCGGGTTTTTTTTGCACTAGCATTAAAATTGAGGGTGATTTGTTTGACTGGAGCTGGGTTTCCAGTCCCAGGTCTCGCAGGTCACATGGTCTGGTGGTTTTAGTTGCTTTTCAGCTCTTAATTGGTCCGTTGAAGATGTTCTAAGTTACCAGATCACTCACCTTCCCTGGTTTCCTGAGGCTGAAGTGGCTGAAGTAAATTTTAAGGAAAAAAAAGAAAAAACGGCAGACCACAGCACACTCAAGCATCAGGTGCACTCTCTGTTACAAGGTCAGGTACAAAGCTCGGCTTTTTAGTCACGCCTGAAGCCAAAGGTGTGCGGGGAAGGGTAGATCAAAGCGTGGAGCCTGTCAGGTGAGATGAGATGATTGACAGCTCTGTCCCTCGGTCACTACGTGTGAACGCTCTAATTTGCTCCTGTCCAGGATCGCTCTCAGGTCATGTACCCGCCTCTGTCTTCTAATCTTTTAAACGGGTGTGTAATTATCTAGTCACTAACCCACTTCCATTTATGTTCTTTTCCCTGGGGCTTGTGCCTCATGGTCCCTGTCTGAGGTCGCATCCCACTCCACATCCCACAGCCCATGCCCTCTAGAGCGCCATGGTAACCTGGAGCTCCAGATGTATCACCACGCTCTTCTGAACTGCATGCAGAAATACACAATATGCTTTGATTGGCTCGTCTGTTTTTATCTGCTTCCGTCTGTCCAATCACGGTGACCATTTGCTCTGATCCCTCTTTACCTTCATAATACCCTTTAGCCTTTTCTTTCACTTTTGATTTTCTTTACCTATTGGCCCTCCAGTGGAGGATCGTTGCCCTCTCTACCGCCAGGTTCCTCCAAAATGTCTACCCTCCGTGGAGCTTTTTTCTCTCCACTGTATGAGAGTTTCTTCCCTTTGGGTATTTTTTTCATCACTTGTTTTTTTTTTGCTGGGGTCCAGGCTCAGCCTTTTCCAATTTTCCCATTTCCTGTTTTTTCTATGAAGCATCATCTATGACAGAGTCTCTGTGAAAACTTTCATAAAAATACAGTCGAGCTTATTGAATCTGGTTTCTCAATTCGCACCGCACATCACAGCCTGTGGAGATGGTGGGTTGTGTACGAGCTGCGGAATATACAAGCATTCGTTTGCGGTCTTAGACCTGACCCCTATCATGTGACCACGTGATAATGCCTTTTGCGTCCCTGCCAAGAGCACTGGAATCATGACAGAAGCGAGGTGTCCAAACATGGAGAAAACATGTGTCTTTCTAAACACACTGTAATGCAATGTCCCAGTGGATGAGGTGATCAGCTGGGGGGGATGAGGGGGATGAGGGGGAGGAGGGGGAGGAGGGGGAGGAGGGGGAGGAGGCTACGAGTCAGATGACTGTTCCCTCCCCCCCTCCGTTTCTGGAGACCCTGGCCCTTCAACAATACGCTGACAACCGAAAATCACGAAATACATCACCAGCATTTTGATTCTGGCCCGTAGGCCTTGCTTAAAATGAACATAACCATAAAAATGGGTGATAATGAGTCAAAAGAAGGTGAGAAGCTTTTCTGCCATTTTAATTAACTGACAGATAGCTCCGGGTGTGTAGGAGTTGACAGCATACAATACAATACAAAAATGAGACTGAGGTGAATCATTTCATTTTTAAAAGTGAAATGCTGATCTGAAAAATTAGAAATATTTTCTTTTTACTCATTTAGATACTTGTTTGATGTGACTCATTCTCAGTACTGTGACATATTCATGAATAACCATCCTTATATTGACATTTAGACAACTGTGAAGTCCCTTGTCACATTAATTTTAAAACCTCCCAACATTTGTTGTAACCAAATATAAATATGTGCATATATGTGTTCACACATGTACAAGCGCCAACCTTGAAACAAGCTTTCCAAGATTTTTAGATGGCTTGGAATTCTAATAAAAAATAATCGGTATAAAAAGTTCTCATTCTGTAGAACCTAAGGCTTATTTTCAATGCACTGAAACCTAAATGTTTTATTCACATATTTAAGTATAGGCTACTCAATACAATACATTATTCATGTAATTTGAAGCTTTCTGGAGAAATTCATGTCTTGTTCCACTCATTTTAGCTACTTTGCTCCTTAGTCCTTGAGTAACCTGCATTTAAAACGGCTTTTCATTTAAATACGGCTTAAATTAGTCCTCTCTTTTCTATGCATACATTGTCAACAGCTTTTTCTCAGAAGTGTTAAAGTGTAGATTTCCCGCCTTTTTCACACTCCTATACCGCCATGCTATCAGCTACTGTGTGCTGTCTTGTCCAGGTTTCTCTTGAAAATTTTTTTGTTTTTTTTTTCTCAAGGAGACCACCTTTTAAAATGAGATTCAATTAAACTTTTGTATTTTTTCACCCTTAAACAATATAAAGTATGAGATAATACGGTAATTTTATATATTGCTTTTTAATATGGTATTTGCTCTGTTTTATTATGGTTCCTGGCACTTTTGGGTACTGTATTACAATTTACGCAGGTTGATTTTGTAGAAAGCAGCTCTCTTCTTCCACTCTTAAGCCACTCATACTCAATGCAGTGCTGTTAATTCAGCTGAATAGACGGCTTAGAATCGCAACTGGAACATGCAGTAAGTACACCCGGGTGAAAATAATTTCAAGTCAGCTTGGTGTGAAAGTAGTTTGAGCATGTGTTGAAAACGGAAGGCGGGGAGAGGTTCTAATCCAACTGTGCCTCCCAGGAGAGCTTGGAAACTTTATGAATATTGAGTACAGTGTTTTTTTTGCCCATTTGATGTGTATTCATTCTAACTTGCCATTGATGAATTGTAAGCATCTCCAGAGGATTTGAGCATTTGCCACACACACACACACACTCACTCTTATTTTATGTCACCTTTTATGATTCTACAACGCTGCAATGATTCTCAGGCCTTGTCACAGCTGCTAACACAAGGCTTTCTGACCTGCAGCAATACTTCATGCTGTGGTTACATGTTTAGTAGCCTTTTATCCTCTTGCTCCGGTGCTAATGGCTGAGCTTGCTAACATCATCAACAATAAAAAAAAAAGCTCTGGGGAATTTAAGAGACGCTTCAGGGGATAAATGAAATCACATCCGTGATATAAACTTGACAAACAGCAGCAATAAAATGCTATTTGGGGCACAACAGGAGATGAGTTTCCGATGAGACGTGGTTAGCAAGCTTGGGAACGATTCTGTATGTTTCAAACTTGGAACACACAGGATGATTTCCAACCTTGACAAAAGCTCTTAAACACGGCTTCTGCAAGCCTTTTCAGCACATTTGCCATGATTATTGCTGAAACTTGGTGCAGCAATGCTTCCAGCTGCCCAGCGAAATTTGCCGTTCGACAAAAGCTATTACAAAGGAAGGAGCACTTGTTAAACCGAAGAAAAAAAAAGAAAAGGTTATTGTTAAATGGTGAGAACAGGCTTCTGATTCATCTTAAGAGGTCACACTAATGCATGGCAATGTGAGAGGACCATTTCTAGGAGGTTTAGTGGAAACAGTACGCCATCTTGTAGGCTATTTCTTTGAGTTATACTCCATATTGAACAGATGTAAAGCCACAGGTGGTGACACACATTACCACTGTTTTGATTTAAGTAGTCAATGCTAGGGCATTGTCCTTGCCCGCCCAAAGCAATGCATTTTGAGCAATATCTGTGAGACAATTACACAAAAAACAGACAGAGAACTAAAATCCTGAAGCAGACTTTCACTTGCTGAACCTGGAGTTTCTGTCTCTGCTTGTGGGACCTGTAACGTGGAAGATGGTCCCTGTCTTGCAGAAGAGTGACTGTTTGTGTGGACGTGGGTGGGTCAGCGGTGAAATGGAAGCTGAGTACAAATGGACGATTCAAAATGGGAGCAAAAAGGCGAAACAAAAGCGCATTGTGTATTCTCTGCTTCACTCATCGATCCACTGTAGAGCCTGCAGAGGTCCCAGCTGTAGATTAAGCTAAATGCCTCACTGCAGACTGCTAATACACTTTGATTAAATGCTTTACGGCTTCCCGGTAGTTTGTTAGGCAAAAAAAAAATTCAATAGATACCCAGCTCCCCCTATCCACTGCAGAATGGAGAATGAAGACATTTTTCTTTTGCTTTTAAATTTTTTTTTAGTTTTTTTTTTTACAATTAGAAATAGCCTGTTGTTCGAAAGCAGAGTCGCATCGCAGTGCTTCTGGGTCGAGGAGGGTAATGTCGTCACATTAAATCGGGAGGAAATAGTTCTCCGAGCCTGCTTGTCCTGAAGTGAGCACTAGGAGTCTACCTTGTGCTGCAAACTGCCAGTCTTTCAGCCGAGTGCCTCTGCTCTTACTGAGGGGTCGGTTGCCCATTGAAAATGGTTTGAAAAAAAAAAAAAAGAAATCAGTTTGGGCACTGTTGCTCCTGAGGAGGGGAAGAGTCCATCTCAAATCCTTGCCGGTTCTGCTTGACTTTTGTGATCCTTATTAATTTAACTCATTACAAGGCTCATTGTATTTCTGTAGATTTTCAAGATTTCTGTGTGTTCTCCTAATCCCTGTCGTTTAATGAAGAAGGTCAAAGAGTTTGACATTTACTTAAACCAATCAAGGCTTAAAACAAATCTGCTTTCCCCAGCTTTTCTTTAGAGCACTTCCAACGAAAAATATATTGGTAATATACAGTGAGCTCCATAATGTTTGGGACAAAGGCATATTTTTTCTTGATTTGGCTTTGTACTTCTCTTTGTACTTCTTTTCTCATACATTTTGATTTCACCATTTGGAAATTACACTACTCCTTATACATAAAGCATGACAAGGGCAAGAGCAAAGTGCGGAGGCCAAAAGAAACTGCCTAAGATTCAATGTCTCGTTTCCCCTCTTCTGAGAAATTTTGTGGCGGGGGTTTTATGGTTTGGGCATATATAGCTGCCACAGGTACTGGCTAACGTTCACAGATGCAGTGCTGATGGCAGCAGCAGAATGAATTCTGAACTGCACAGAAGCGTCTTAACTGCTCAAGTTCAAGCAAATGCCTCCAAACTCATTGGATGGTATAATAATAGCCAAATAGCACCAGAAACAAGCAGGAGCTGAAGATGGCTGCAGTCCATGCCTGGCAGAGCATCACCAGGGAAGATAGTCAGCACCTGGTGATGTCTATGGGTCATAGACTTCAAGCAGTCATTGTATGCAAAGGATATGCGACAAAGTACTAAACATGTGCATAAAGAGTGCTGTATTAACTACGCTGTGAAATCAAAGTGTATAAAAATACCCTGAAATAAAAGCTGAGAATCTGGCTATGATTACAAATCTAATATTTTGGAGTGCAGAGCCAATTCAAGGAAAGATGTGTCTTTGTCTCAAACATTATGGAGCTCACTGTAGGTTCAATTTTGTTAAGTACATATTAAATAAATAACTCAGGTATAGTCATGCTTAGGTGATTGAAATTTTAATATTAATATTGCAAGTTTGTCCAGCTTGGATTGCTAATAACAATGCTTGAACAAACCCTGTGAACTGAGCAGAAAGTAATCAGCTCTTGAATCTTGTTTAATATTATATAAATCAAAAAAGGGGCTTTCGTCATGAACAGGTTTCAATCATGTCACTGAAATAGTTTTCCTGGCCCGACAGGGAATCTTATTTAAGCTTGTTCCCAGTGAGCACAAGCCAGAATCTAGAGGGAATTTAGACGTCTGGAGGGGTGGAAATCCTGGGTGAGAGATGTTTTGGCATAAACTGACTTGGTTTGCTCAGCATTTACCTGGATATTGCCTGGCCATGTCCTAGCTGGCTAGAAAACGTGGAAACTGAAGAGATAAATTGATGCTAACCTGAGCTAACCTAGTCCGTTTATGTCAAAACATCTCTCAACTGAGATTTCCACCCCTCTAGACATCTAGATTCCCTCTAAAATTGGGCTTTTGCTCACTGGGTTGAGGCCATTTCAAGGAGTGGGATGTGAGCTTGATATTTCATGCTGTATGAAATATCTTTCATCAGATGTTCCCTTAGAGTATGTAGCAAGTGCCTTTCCACGGGCCGTATCATTAGCCACTTTTAACTTAGCGTTCGTGCTAGCAGCTGAATCCCTTTCTTCTCACAGTTCGCCCCAACAATTACATAGAAATCTTATTGATTAACCAGTCAAGCGTGACAGTAATGATACCCTTTGAGTCAAACAGGTCTATTTGTCAATTTTTTTTGCTTTCTGTTTAAAGTTATATAAGTGATTTATATAAGTTTGGGAAATTAAGATTTCACAGGGACTCAGCTCAATGGAAAAACCACAGCGTTAGCCATGAGCAATCAGCCGAATACAATGCACTAAGTACAGGGATTAAATCCACTAGAGGGCAGTATGTTATATAGGACCCACTTGCAGACACCCTGAGATACTGTACCATAAGTGGATTGGACTGGCATTTTGTCCAACCTTTGTGATGCTTCGTCCTAAATTTAATAATACACTAATAATATTGAATAAGTGATTGACAAACAAAGAATTACATATAGGTCTTATCAAATGTAACATGACACAAGGCAGTAAACATAATATGAACAGTGCATAAACTCTCTCATGTCAAATTTCTAGGTCTATATTTAATCTGTCACATATTAGGCTCAACTGAGATTTTTTTGTAATCTGATCAGTTTTTTTAAAAAATCTGACTTTCCACATTGTGTCACACACTTGTATGTGGCCCTGTACTGTCCGTTCAGACACGCTACACTCTGAAATATTCTCCTTGCTATGATATCTGGCAGCAGTGGCCAGTGATTTAGTCTGAGGAAAGTTTATTTACCCATTATTCATCAATATAACAAAGGATCAGAGCCATGGGAGACAGGCCTACGTGTCGGTTCGTCCCCAGTCCTAGGGCTGCATACCACCCGCCCCACGCAGGTGTCAATCAAGGCTCAGCCTTATGACATCACCCAGCACTCCAAAATGGCCCGATGAAATATACTACACTTGTGCTACAGGAAAGCGGTGCATGGAGAGTGATGGATACTGTAGAGAAAATGCAAATAAATCTAATCTGCCCGTCCATGCGCAGGTCACATTGAAGCTGAATCAAAATCAAATACTGCATACGAATGTGTTTGGCTGTCTTTGTAAAACATTTGTTTTCTGGTATAAAATTTTTTTTTTTTTTGCCATTTCAACACTAGATGTTGTTTCACAACAGATTCAAAGCAGGTGATGTCAGATCATGACAGTCTAAACGTAGCCTAGGTAATCAAACACCCTTTCTTGATTCCTTTTAGATATAACCCTTTACACATAATTTTCTGAACAAAATGCGCTATATCATTATTTTAGCCACAAGTACTTGATGGAGAAGATGTTGATTGGCTCTTATTTCGCCCTTATTTCTTAAACTGACTGTGGTGTTTAGTCATCCTCTCAAAAATACACATGAGACGGTGTCTTTTCTTGTATTTTCATCCTGGAGTACTTTCGCTCTTTTCTCAGGAGTATCTGTGAAAGCAAGGCTCCTCTATTATTTAAGGTCTGTGATGTGTTAAAACAGCCCAGTCGCTGGCGTGTGGCGAGTTTAAAGATGTTCTTTTCATACCCAAAAATTATGCGCCCATATGCTGCGAAGTGATAACGTGCACTACAATGGAATGTTGAGCAAATTAATCACGTTTCCCACCGCATAGTAATCAGGTCACATCTAATAGCATCATTTGACTTAAACAAATTGCCACCATTTAAATTCTGCCTTTCTCGCTAAGCTTATTAATGAATTTGCCGGGCTTTAAAATTAATTTAGTTTCCTATTAACAAATGCTTTTCTCACGTTAGAACATATGGAGAGTGTTGATTGGTTCAACTTGACTTACTTGGCTTGAACATCTGTGCCTCTTAGGTTTTGTGGGAAAGATGCAATTTGATCATTTGGCATCTAACACGACTTTGTATTTCAGCTTATGGGTCACAGCATTTTTTTTTAAGTTAAGTGAATTCTGTTTTGTATGAAATTCAATGTTCAGTATTGTACTGAAAAATACAATGTTTTTTTTATTTTGCACAAGAGACCCAAATGCAATTTGACGCAAGCTGTTGCAAGGTTAGTAAAGCACAAGACAATCACAGATGAACCTCATTTTGTCTTGTTTGATCTCTGATGTTGCTTTGTTTTAACTTGCTATTGATTTCGTTGCGATTGAAAGAGGACAGAGTAATTTCTTTAAAATAATTATTTTGTTGGTATACATTAATAGTATTGTTATTCATTTGAGGGATATTTCCGGTGTCTATCTGTACAGATGAAGCAATCCCATTAGTGAACAGTAAAACAAATTGTGTTCACTTACCCATCAAATATTCCAAACCATGTTTCCCAAGGGGAAACTTCTTTAGAAAATCTAGAATTTGTTGTTTTGACTTTATTGTAAGGATAGATAATTCCATTAAGGCACTTATTCCCTTGTTGGGGTGGGGTTTCACAATCCAAACTGTACTACTGTGGCCCTGAAACAAGGCTCTGCTATGAAACAGGCATCACTGCTTCATTGATAGATAGCATCTCTTCTGCACAGCTGGCTAGCTGCAACCTGCCTGCTGTTGGGTGGGCATTAGCTCAGGAGGTTGAGCGACTGTCTGGCGACCGGAGTGTTGTCAGTTCATACCCTGGTTCTGAGTATGTCAAAGTTCACTTGAGCAAGACTCCTAACCCAGATTGCTCCCGACAAGCTGGTTGGCACCTTGCGTGGCTGCCTTTTGCCATGTGTGTGTGTGTGTGTGTGTGTGTGTCTGGGTGGGTGAATGAGAGGCATTCATTGTAACATGCTTTGTGCTGTGGTTGCTGAAAAGTGCGCTATATAAATGCAGTGCATTTACCGTTTTTGGGAAGCTGCAACCTGTCTGCACCAGCTGTGCAGTCCTCCAGTGCAGTAGCTCCAGGGAAAAGAAGCAGCAGCTGATGGCTCGCATTTCAGAGCGCATTTCAGAGAACATTTCAGAGGGCATTTCAGAGAGCATTTCAGACGGCATTTCAGAGTGCATTTCAGAGAGCATTTCAGAGAGCATTTCAGAGGGAATTTCAGAGAGCACACAGGCTGGTTATGCACCCTCTCATACTTGCAAATAACATTTCAGTCGCGACTACAAATTCCACACGGAAATAAGGGAGCAATCTCTACAAACACTAAAATAAAGCAGCCGATTGTAGTCCCTACATCCCGACTCACGCTGGGAACGTCACCCTCAGACAGAGAATGCACGCTCTTCTGTGCCAAATTTTTTTTTTCATTAACCACTCTTAGGCGTGGACTTAAAATTAGTCGGCAGCTTTTCGGGTTGTGAAAAGGTTCTGGTGTTTTTGTAAAGCAATCTATTCTTAAGAGGCAATTAAGTGGTTTAGCGGCGCATGAAAGGCTACGCTGGGAAATATTCCAGCCACCTTGGCTCTCGCAGTCATGGATGGCAACACAAACAAAAAAAAAAGCGTCTGTTGCCTGTGTAGCAGTGGGCTGCACTATTTCAGGAAGGAATGATTCCCATTCTAAAAGATGTGTTTTTCTTCATAAATAGCATAAATTGCATTTGAAACGCTTTGTGTGAATTTACAATCGGGCTCGGGCTTTGAGTCTATAGTTGGGTTATGCCTGGCTGTAAGAATGGGTTTACTGACCCTTGTCCAAGAAAGCCACAATAGCGGGACTGAACAGATACATAGAAGCTTCCGGAAACTGTTGACAGGAGCGTGAAGGTGTGTGGTGTGTCTTATACCTGTACAGAAATATGGTTTAGCAGGTAGAGGTAATAGCATAAGAAGGCTGTCTGGATATTTCCACCGTAGTTTAAAATGCCAAATATAGACCTGCCTCGATGCGATTGGGTGAAACACAGATCGTCTTTGTTTCCACAGTGGCACTCTACCTACCACTCATGGCAACACCGGGTAATTATTTTTGATTGGCGGTATTATGCCGCACAGTTTTGTGAATACGCTCCAGCTGTATCTGTTTTTATGGCCTGCTGCATGAAATACAGAAAAGAAAAGCACAGATTTTCCAGTCTGGAATGCTGGAACTACAGTGAAGAAGAACCCTCTGACATGGCGCTGTATGACGACTCGGTCATGTTTGTGTACAAAACACACACACACACATCTCCATGAAGGAAGTTGTAGCCCGCAGATATATGATATGACCCGCTGATGTAGTCTATAAGCGCGACTCTGGATGAAATTACTCGGCCCCTGTGCGAGACGCAGCTACCGGCTCGTTCGCTACGTTTTCCCACCCCGGCCAGCAGAAATGGGTTTTGCGGAAATGTTTGTGGTGCCCCGAGTCTGAGCTTGAGAAGTTGCCCAGCTGTCTTCATTGAGCGTATTATCCTTTCAGCGGGTCCCTGTGGGACGCGGGCTCAATCCGGAAGGCACCGGGTGAAAGGCTGTATTACTCCCAATACGGGACGACCAGAATCCGTTATCAACCGAACAGCCTGCAATGGATTACCCGGTCTAAAATATGACACCGTGCGAAAGGATTTATGGATATTTATAATCCCTGTGTTACAAGTAAGCTTATGAACAGGCAATGATAAATTGGTAATTTTACATTCTGGCATATTGCACCTACTGTAAATGTTACTGGGAGAAAGAAAATGTGAATATCTGAGAGATTTTTCTCTCTCAACATGCAGAAACACAGTATGATGGATCTTGCACAGGCTACGAGTTTCCCCGCTCAAATAAAACTCGCAAAATGAAGAAAATTCCTTTCGTGCTGTGCATATTTATTTCAGCTTCTCTCCTTGTTTGCTGTGGTTTAACGGCTACGTCCTGTCAATCTCATCCTCTGCAATAGTCGCATTTCTGAATTACCGTGATTATTGTCAGCAAATAATTCTGAAATCCATAAAATCAGCCCAGGAATATAAATTCTGCCGTTGCTAAAGACAGCAAAAAGAAAACGGTTCTTAAGAGTCTGGTCGCCAGCTCCCCTATACAGCAATCGATGTCATTGGGGACAATGGTTTTTAGGAATGCGGTCATCGTCCCCTCTGGACAGTAACTGATGTCATCGGGTGAAAACATCTTTCATCATTCACCAAAAAGGAAGGCCTCGGTGGGCGGGCGCGATTTATCAAGTTTCACACGCATGATATGAGTGAGTGTGACTCGGGGGGGGGGGGGGGGGAATAGTATCTCAGAGGTTAAAAATAGCATCCTGGTCACACAGTGGTGCTAAACACAGCTGAGTCACAGGGTCAGGGGCTGTTTATTGCCCCTGTAAACAAGGTAGTGAAGATAGACTGAGCAAAGAATCACTTCGTCAAATTTGGTAAGCGATGCTCTTGTTATTTTTGCTTAATTGAACAATCGCGATTGAGCATTCACTTGAGCCCATTCTAAAGCATACTTTGGGCCAGAATTGATTGACGTTGCTTCTATTTTTTTGGGGTCGGGTGCTTTACAACAAGGTGACAGGTTTACCTTGTTTTTCCAACTGCTGTAAGTAGAACTATAAGTAAAAAGCAAGAGAAAAAAGGCATATTAGAGCAGAAGAACGAGTGTTCCATAGGCATTAAAAATGACACTGGAAACCCGTCTCGGAACGCTATGTTTTTAACGTCCACGAGGTCATTTAAAAATAGGGCGCGCTATATTTCATGTTGTAATGCCTTTGAGAGTGCATAAGGACTCGTAGCAGCAGCGTTTTCCCTGGTGCACTGTCCGTGCTGTGTGGGGGGGGATTTGGGAATTCTGGTTGAAATTCCGTCGGTGTACCTGACCTCTTGTGCGTTTTTCAGCCTCTCTGGAGTAGCTCTGTTGCCCGTTCCTCTCCCCCCCCCCCCACCCTCCCCCCCCCCCCACCCCCGCTGCATCCCAGCTGGTGAGATACTGAGCACCGCTCCTCTCCAGTCTCCCATCTCCCGCCATTTATCGCTCAGCCTCAGGTTATTGATTAACTCCTTATCTTTTTGGGGGCGAGCGTCGGGCCGCTCATTTAGGGGGGACTCGGGTGCTTGGCCTTTTCGTTTAATCCCGGCTTTTGCTGAGGACGACTCGAGGCCCACGAGGCTTCGACAACAGCCGCGAAAAAAAAGAAAAGAAAGAAAAAGAAATGCTTCTGTCAGTCTTTCGAGCCTTCGCCTCTCTCCTCTGCTCAGCTCCGCCATTACCTCTGACAGACCAATTTCCGTCCCGTAATCCAGTGCCCGCCATCACAGCAGTTTATGCTCAGGGCGTCATTTCACGCCGACATTCCTCGGCTAACTGTCTCGGCCCATTTTCCGGATCCTCGGCCTAAAAACTTTTGAGGATCTTTGCGAAAGTTTTTGTTTAGATAGAAGGGTGGCCCGGGACTGGGGGTGGCTCCCAACTTTGTGTTCCAACGTAGCGTTGGGACGGAGGAGGAACAGCTTCCCACTCAGCAGGAGGAACAGCGTGGCTCCTAGTCCTTTTGGACTGGTGTCCTTCATTAGTCTACAGCACAGCCCGTCCTCACGGTCACTGATCTCATTTCCTCTATGGCCATGTCATGGCGATTCAATGATACAGTAGATCAGGGATCAGCAACTCACGGTCCTCGAGGGCCGAGAACTGCTGGTTTTCCACCCTCCTTTTGCCTGGGAGTCAGGTGTGAAGACAGTCTGGCCAATCAGTAGCACTAACTACCCGGGGGGAAAAAAAACCAGGGCTGGATTTGGATTTGAGGGCCAGAGTTGATGATCCCTGCAGTAGATCTTTATGGGTCATATGCTTCAGGTTTTGTGCTGTTGTTTATTTGAAAAGCCAGGCTATCTGTCTGTTCTTCCTGGCTTTCTGTCTGTCCGTCTGTCCTCTTACCTACGGTATCTCTGCGTTAACTCGACAGCAGGGTGATGTCATCCGCGTAAATATATCCCTGTGGTAATACTGCAGGTGTCTGTGATGTTGTCGCTGTTTCTGTTGTTGTATGTAACCTTCCTTTGGATGCTTGCGCATAGGAGATTTGTGTCTTTTACCGTCCCTTTGAATTCTCTTTGATTGCGGTGGTTTGTTAAAAGAAAAAGAAACATTTCCGGCAGTCTTGAAAGGAAGAGTAAATAATGCAAAGTTTTGTTTGAACCAGCCCGTGGAGAACATCTTAGTTTCATTCTCCTCCTCTGCAGGTGCGTTTGTGCGGAAAATAATTTTTGAATAGTCTGCGGTGGTTGTGGTGTAAGTGAAATGTTTTATCTCCTTTTTTCCTCCAATTCCAGAGCTCCCATTTAAAAGACAAAGTATATATATATTTATATATATATATATATATATATATATATTTTTTTTTTTTACTCTTGTGAAGTTTCCTCGTTGTTCCTTGATATCTGCAGAATTCAAAGTCACAGTTATCTTTACTGCTGGACACGTCTTTCCCTCACACGCACTTCCCGTCTTTTCCAAGGGTTTGCAAGAGGCTGATCTATCTTTCATGTCTGGCCTCTTTAAGATGCTGCGTGGGTGTTCTCCTTCCATCCCTCCTCACTCCTTATTCTGGGTAGACGAAAAAACGCCGTCTTTGTCATTTGCAGTCTGACATGTCATAGTCTCTCTCTTTATCCGTTTAGGTGACGCTGTTTAAATTCTTTATGTGCTTCTACTTTAGTTTCAGACTTGGTTGCCAGTCATACCATGAGGCATTACTTATCACTGTAGTTTAAAATGGACGGATACCTGTGAACACAGACTTCATTATGTCACATTATCATCCTAACTGGGCCATTTAAATCCTTCTTCTTCTTCTTTGTCTTCTTTTTCTATTTTTTCATTATGTTCTGTAGTTCTGGTGCAGTCTAATAACACTTCGAAGTAATAATATACAATAGTTACCGTTCATGCAGTCTGATTTTGATATTGAAAGTCAAATATTTGGGTTATTTTGTCTGTCTGTATGTATGTCTGTCTGTCCAATATGCCAACTTGTGAACTGTAGAGTATTTTATATAATTATGTGAGATTATACTCTACACTGCACAAGTTGCATTTTTGCAATGTGCAGCAGACGTTGAACCTCTTTGATACAATATTTCCTATCTGGTTTCTATCGGTGATTTTTTACATTTCTCTGGAGCTTCAGATGTTCACATTTTCAGCGACAAATGATGAAATCTTTTGTCTTCTATGAACACTTTCTCTTCATGTTGCATGCACCCTGATGCACTCAGACCACTAACTTTTAACGGAGAGGCAGACCCGCTGGCATCTGAATGCCAGATGAAAATATTTCCGTAGAGAACGGCAGACCATATGCTTGAAAAGTACAGCGGTGACTAATTTATGAAGATGTCCATCTCTAAATTTATAATGCTTCTATAGCTAAGGTGGGGGTGTATTAGATAAGCACAGATAATGGCACTACAGCAACACACACATCTACGATTTGATGAAATGTGCCGGCATATTGTCTCATTATAACAATGAGAAAAATATTGTTTATTTGTGCGCTTTGGATTCATTGATTGTCGGAGGTGAAAAGTCCAGGGGTCAGAGAGCTCTGTCATGTGTTTCTTCCGCCCATGAACTCAGCCAAGATGATTTCACTAATTAGCTCTACCTCCTGGCTGAAGAATTGTGCTAATTAGCAAACTGGAACAAAATAATATGGTGGACTTTATGAACCTGAATTTTCCACCTCTGTTGATTGTACATTATACAACAGTTCAGATTATCTTCATGCTAATTATTCTTGGAAACAGCTCTCGGGTTGTGTCCACGGATCACCAAGACGTAACCAACTAACTCTTGTTTTTTTTTCTTCGACAGGAGAAGTCATGATGAGGGCGACCAAAAGCATTGACATCCCGGTTTATGACCTGTCACTCATACGGGGTATCTGGGAGACCAGAGTCAGGAAGCACAAGCAGCGGCAGAAGAAGGAGCAGGAACGACAGGAGAAAAGTGCCCTCACTAAGTAAGGGCGCGTTGGGCGACAACTCTGTCCTAGGGCTTCATTTATTTTCCTATCTATTTTTTATTCGGGAGAAATATAGCTGCTTTTAGCGGTGGGGAAAAAAAAACACCATCTGCACCGGGCCCAGCTCAGCATAACTGATTCGCTGCGGGCTCCTGTCTCGCAGAACGAGCTGAGAGAGAGACGCGGAGAGCGAAAGAGCAGAAAACGGGAAACGGAGGTGAATAGATGGAGGGAAGATATATTCAAAAGGGGAAGACTTTTGGTTTTGGAGTTGAATTAATGTTAAATGATGGCTGCATGGGTGGTTGGGTAAAAGATGAGCGTTTGAACGTTGGCTTGTGTTTTTTCAGAGAGGTGATGCCGATGGGCCATCGGGCCTGTGAAAGAATGGCGTACACTGATGCTAAACGTCACACTATAATTGCTCTCTGCGTGCTCGCCGGTGCTCTCAGACGAGATTGCAGAACGATAGCGCTGGATTGTTGCTCAAAGGAAGAAACGGATTCTTTCTGAAAACTGAAAACCGTCACCGTTAAAAATATCAGCTGTCTCATAAACGGGAGCTTAAACTTTTGCCCTAGTGAGCTTGTCATCACTGCTGCACATTCTGCATTCGCACCGAAGCAATTATTCTGTGCTGCATCTTTAAAAAAAATGGGGCTATGTATGCATGTGTGTATATACTGTACAATTTATATTTAAGGGATATATACTGTATAAGGAAACGGTCTTCCCCAAACTGTTGCCAAAAAGCACAGAATTGTCAAGAATGTCATTTCATTAAGATTTGCCTTCACTGCTCAAACCATGAAAGACGGCCCCAGTCCAAGGGGTGTCCGGATAATTTTGGCCATATATATATATATATATATATAGGATGCACAAGGACTGAGATAAATTTTTCATGGGACACACACAGGTCTTCCATTGTCTCTGCAGAGACCTATGGCCATTACCCGTCAGGAATCCCCATCAAATAGATACATTTGATGAAAAATAAATATGTACAGAAAGAGAACAGCGCAAGCTGTGTGATGATAAGAATTCAATCTGGCCCTTGCTGTGTTTCTTTCGCAGTGCAAAGTCGTGCGCCCGTGTGGTTCAGCCTGTAAACACAGACTGAGTCAAACAGATTAGAGACGGGGTTGTCATTAGCTCACTGTGTGCAGGACTCTGCAGCTAGCAGGGCTAAACTGCTTCTTCTTCTTTTCGCTATTCTTCTTTATCCTTTTCTTCTTCTTGTTTCTATTATTCTTCTTCTTCCCATTCTTCTTCTTCTATCAATCAATCTGTCTATCTGTCTGTCTGTCTGTCTGCCTGCCTGCCTGCCTACCTGCCTGCTCGTCTGTCTGTCTGTCTGTCTGCCTGCCTGCCTGCCTGTCTGTCTGTCTGTCTGTCTGCCTGCCTGCCTGCCTGCCTGCTTGTGTGTCTGTCTATGTGTAACTACTGTATAAGTGTCCCCTACTCACTCACAAGTAACACGCTAATTCTCCTGCAGTACACTGTGGGGCTTGTAGCAGAGTAAAATATGCACTAAAAAATTAACAGTCTCGTGGTGGATTGGAGAAGTGAGCATGCTTAACTGCAGTCCTGTGCGTGCAGGTGCAGGTGGTTAAGGCACAGGGGAGGATGGTTAGCGTGATGAATCTTCACAGTCGTAAAAAGGGGGAAATTACATAAGCCGAAGAAATGAATGAATATTACATTACGGTCATTTATCAGAAACCTACACAGAGCAATTTACAAAATGAAGCATGCTACTGCTCTCATAAGCATATGGATAAGTGCAGTTGTATGGCAAATGAAATACTAAGCAAATACGGTGATGCATGGCCTTGCTTTGTTGACGTTGGTTCTCTTTGTGCAGAACCGAATGACTTCCCTTCCCTTGCCAAGAGATTACTCCCGTGTCCTGAAGTCGCAGCGAACTTGATATTCTCTCGCCGTTTGCGGTGTTACGTAAGGCGAGACATACAAATCGAGTGGGATTAATATAGAATGCTACAAGCATCATTAGGCTGTGCATCAGATAGTCCCAGAGCGTTGATTCCGTGGAGCATTCGTTCTCGAATCTAATACAGAGATGCAGGCAGGGGGGTTTGAACCCCCCAGAGGCAGGAAATATTCAGAAGGTGAGCCCCCCCAACCCCCCCCCCCCCACCCCGGCTCGCCAATCTGTCTGCACCACCCGCCCCCTGCACACACCCCCCTCCCCGCCCCCTGCACACACCACACCCCCCCCACCCCGCCCCCTGCACACACCACACCCCCCCCCCCCCCCGCCCCCTGCACACACCACACACCCCCCCGCCCCCTGCACACACCCCCCCCCCCGCCCCCTGCACACACCACAAACCCCCCGCCCCTGCACACACCCCCCCCCCCCGCCCCCTGCTCGGTTTACAATTCCATTCGTCCTGAAGTTCATCGGTTCGGCTCAGAATTTTGACCCCCCCCACCCCCAACCCCCAAAATGAATTCCCGACCACGTCACCGATCGCTGATCTCACGTATGCCTGCTTCCTGGGGTGTGACGGGACGGCTTTCCGGGGTAAAAATGTTACATTTCATTGAACTTCTGCCAAATTCCGTTTCTCTGTCTCCACATTGTTCCGCTTCCCCCGAAATGTCATGGGACGGTTTTAAAGCCTTGCCATCATTAGAATTTTATGACTGTATTCATCATTTTTTAAGCTACAGCAAAAAGATCTGGAAGTTTGCTAACTGATAACTGCTCTCTGCGCAGAGGGCGTCTCAGAATATTTTATAATGCGGTTTTATTTCGTGGAGTCCGAGCTACCTCAAAGGAGCGGAAGGAACAGACTGCTATGCTCGTGTTTTTCAGCTCAACCAGGAGCAGGTCTGGTACTCAGGCAGAAGCCCCTGTCCACATTCATAAAATCACTCGCTCTCATCACATGCTGGTCTCCCGCCGGATGTGTCTTCCTGTGGTGGAGACTTGCTTATGACAGGTCAGATTATCATCAAGAATAGGCCCTGGTCCAAGGCCTGCGCAGTGAGTTTTTTAGGCTCCTGCTTCTCTTAAGCCGGTAACTGATGCGGCCACTTTTCTCATTTCAGAGTATAGTGCAGTCATCTTTTTGAATTTCAAAACAGGGGATGCTCTGTGAAGCATTATACTGTGAGATTCTTGTGCTACGAGTTTACCATAACAGTTTCACATTGTTAAATCGAAAAGCTCAAGATCTTATTATTTTACTAATCTAGCTCTTACTGAAGGATCAAACTGAATACTGTCTGTTCAAATGTAATTAAAAATTTAATTGACTCAAATATAACTCATTATCACTGCAGTTGATTCTGCGGTATTATACATTTTAAATTGTTACTGTAGTACTGGACCTTCTTGTTTGCATATTTTGTGGAATGAATTTACAGCTTGACACTGAATCCTGGGTCATCCCCTTATCCTTGGTGGTCATCTTATGAGATGAGATGTCTCAATACCCGTTAAGCAGTGGAAAATCAATGAAAACATGGATTCATATTCTCTCTGTTAGCCTTGGTGGAGTCCTCATGCACGTGCACTTCAGGGAAGATTAAGTTGAATGAGGTTGCTTTTGAAAACAAATAGAAGTTTTTTATGGGATATAATGGTCAGTAATGGCATGTAAATGGTTAATCTGCATGTTAATGTGCCGTTAATGTTCAGTGACAGCGCCTGAGCATGCTGAGTGTTCAGCAGACGTCTCGTTGAAACGTTACAGAGTGCAGTGTCATTACAATGTAGTGCCCACAATGCACTGCACTCCATCTGGACGGATCCGACATGACAGGTGCAAAAGTGTCATCTGCATACTAATCCAAAGACAATGGAGTAAGCGTGTGGCGCTGTCGCGGAGCTGGGAGTTTCGGGACCAGGCCGGCTTTGTGGAAGTGCCATCCCCACAGGGCCAACACTAGGGCCTTAGGTTCCCCCGCACCACTGCAGTTCTTCTGAAACTTAGTGGTGACACTGTAGTACCTACCATTACATTACAGGCATTTCGCTGACACTGTTATCCAGAGCGACTCACACAGCTTTTAACATAGTATTTACATCGCATCGATTTATACAGCTATGTACACTGAAGAGCCAGGTGCCTTGCTCAAGGGTACAACGGCAGTGCCCCATCCGGGAATCGAACCTGTGACCTTTAGGTTACAAGACCAGCTCCTTACCCATTATACTACGCTGCCGCCCCAAACTGACTCTGTCAGCATGAGGGAAGGTGAGTGATCTGGTAGGGGAAGGAGTGAGCGTGTAGGTGATGTTACCACGGCAATGTGTCAGGTTACCATTTGGCATGCAGCCTTGTTCACTGCAGTCTAGTCATGACCAGGGAAAAGCAGAAACAGCAGTGTAGAACTCATAGCTCTCGGCATGTCGCTGGGGAGGGAGGGGGAGTCAAGGAGGATGCTCTGTTATTTCTGTGAAAAAAAAAAAAGAGTAAAACTTGGGTCCCATGATTTACTTATATTTTAGAAGTTTCTTTTACCCAAACCTTTTCTGTCAACCCCTAAAAACTTTCTTCCTCGCCTCTGTTTGGTCTCTCTGTTACTGTATGACTGTGACTTTATTATGGGTGCAAATTTAGATGATTTACTCTGTCCTTTATTCATTGTTAGTGGTATTGAAAACAATAAAACATTTGCAAACTATATTGCATTGGAATATAACTGTTATCTTTATTGGATGGCTTGTATGTCGAGTGCAATGTTTGTAGACTATTTTGTGATTTAAGGTGCGGGCCCTATTACCGATGCAGATTTCCTGTGAAGAGTCCGTGTGAAGTTTATGAAAGGGAAGTGACAATTGCATGGAAACTCTGACGATGTGAGAATATCTTTGTGATGTTTCCGAGGGCTCAGTTTTGTTTTGTCCCGGAAGATCGACTTCGTTCCCGCTGGTGTGATGTTGGTCACCTGTATAACCTTGGGGTTATGCGGGTATACAGAACTCAAGGGTGATGGTGTTTTAATAATAAAAATGTACTGTGCAATGATGCTTATAACTATTTTACTCTGGGCTTCTTGGTGAGAAATTGGACCACATTTAGTAGGCCTTTGACAGATCTTCCATAATCCATTACGCCACTACCCTCCTGCAGAGGTGGAAGATCCCTGGAAATGTAGTGCTAAGGCTCAGGTCTCGTAAGCAGTTAAGTCTGTGTGCACGGGAGGATTAAAGAAATGCAGAGGCTGCAGTATTACACAAACAATTTATTTTACACGAGTAGGAACAGTAAAAACAATAATGGCTTGGAAGCAGAAAAAGGTGTTGCACTCGTTCAAAATGCCTCATTTCACAGTCTGAGTGTACGGGACACTCCGGTGCATAATATATACCCTACTTAACACAGCTAATGGGATATAAGTAGCTAGAACAACATAATGCGCGGATAACCGCGGTGGCTGGGTGAGTATATTGCGTTTGCCCGCGATATGAATGAAACAAATCAAAGAGAGGTGTCCTATGCCCCCCGTAAATGGGGTTTCTCTGCCAGCTGTGAGACTGGTGAATGGTACTCAATCCACTCCGAGCTCTGGGAGTGTCCCACTCAGCACATCGGTGTAGTTGGGGGAAGGGGGGGGGGGGCAAAGACATGCAGAGTGCTACCTCACTTGGGGTGTCACCTTGCTCCCACCACACTGTCCCGAAAGGGTGTACCCTCTACAGCAGTGGGGGCCATGGTGGGTGCAGGTTGTTTGTTTTATCCCAGGCACCGTGATGCCTGATTCAACTAATTAATTATCTTGAATCAAGACCTTGAATACATTCACTTGTCTAATTGCTAGGCTAAAGCAAAAACCTGTGCCCACACCGGCCCTTTGCGAATAAGATTGGAGTCCCCTGCTCTACAGGAACCTAAATTAATAGTGTAAGTACAGTACATTGCACCTAACACCTCATTCTTTCATAACCCCAGTCACATTACACTTGAGCTGTATTATCCTGTATTGCACTTGGCCCGTAATACAGTACAATCTTAGTGGAAGTTACTCGTACTTTAAAGGTAAACACTGTATCGAACTCTAAATAACCCATATTGCATCACAGACATTCAGTAACAAAAGTTCCCCCGTGGCGCATTGCATTATATGTAGGACATACAGTGAGTACAGCAATAGCACAGATTTCGAGCTCCAGAGTTGAAAATGCAGTTAACTGCCGTGTAGGGGGACAAAAACACGGTGGTTATCTCTCTATCAGCCCTCCTGCTGGGTCCTTCAGTGATAGCAGGCGACCGCTGTTGTCTGTGTTTTGTCAGCACAATTGCCACCGCAACCGCGCTTCTCTTTTAAAACAAAAAACAAAAAAAAAACACCGCTCATCTCCCCAGGGCATCCATACCTGGTGCGGCTTTGTTCCCGTGCTGGGCAGCGTGTACCTGTGACCGAACCAGGTGATGGTTCACCTGAACCTCGCGAACATCCACCTGCCTGCCCTGGCACGAACAGACCTTCTATAAATTACGCTGCGCCCGCACAGGGTTATACACTCTGGGTCCTAAGGTCCACCGCGTTACATATATTGCGCAATCCGTTTCAGACGTAGCCTTGCTTTGACATGGTTAGGGCATAAAATTCTGTTTTTGTGTGACCTCTGTTCAACCTGCTGAAACGTTGTCCATGGGAGTCTCTCAGACTGTAATTGCGATGTGCTGGTGTACTCTGTGGGTTTCTTAAAACTCTGCGAGTTTATTAAAACCCCGGAAACGCAGTAACCTGCTTTCTTTTTATCCCAGGATCAACCAGGAATGGCACTATCGCCTCACGTGCAAGACGATGAAGCCTAGCGAGATCTCAGAGCTCCAACACTACTTGGAGAGAAAGCCCTTGTCTGATACAAGGAACTACAATGGGGTCTCGAACCTTCAGCCCTACCGGGAATCTCTTGAAGCAGGCAAGTCAAGCAGAGCCTTCACCCGCCATTTTAGAGAAGGTGTTTTTCACTGGAACCGGAACCTTAGGGTGTAACCGAAACCCAAGAGGACAGCTTAACACCTCATATGGCAGTTGATCTCAATTCAATTTTCAAGTCTGAGTTTTCCCTAAACTACGCAAACAAAACAAAAAAAAGGCCTGGATTCAATCAATTTTTTTTTATCCCTAAATTTGATTTACAAATAAGTGCAAGCGTTGCAAGTGTTTTTGCAGATCGCTGAGCTTGTCAAACCGCGTTTGTGAGAAAATAGGTACTAACACACGCATTTATTTCTCCTGCAAGTCTTCGCTAAAGACGGATGTTGACTGAACCGAGGCTGAAACTTCTCGCTCAGCAGAACATAATCGGTTCAGCTTGGATGGTGTGGCCCTTGGCCAGTGTCTAGCAGCTCTTATAGAATACAATCTCTGTTTGAGAAGGGCAAGGCCCAATGGTGTTTAAAAAAAACAAAAAAAAAAACACTTATTTATTTGTTTGTTGGTCCACTGCATATGACAATATTCATTATTACACTCGATACTGCGCTATCTGGAGTTAAGGGTATGCACAAAATGTATTCATTTTCAGCTTCTGGCAGCACCATGGTTCCATTACACCGAGACAGAAATCAACAGACTCATTTTTTATTGGCTCTGGCTCTTCCCATGATATCTGAGCCTAGATAAACAGTTGCAGTATGCACGTCGCTGTGCAACTCAATTTCACCATGTGGAAGCTGCTGAATATGTCAGTCTTTCCTAAAACTGTGGAAACCGATTTTGTATGCCTATATGGACAATACCTTTGTGACTGTACAGGAGAAAAATATGGAAATTTAGCCTTTTTTTCACTTATTGGGGAAAAACCTTAAAACACTGCAGTTGTGGCAAGTTTGATAGCTCCACCAAAGTGCACCTCCAATGAGTTCATCGATTTAAAACTCCATAATAAGAAAACGCTCAGGCTGTATGAAAGTTTTCCCAGTTATATTTCAGTCATATTGATGCAAATCTCCCATCAGGACAGAACATTTTATTCAGGGGAAAATACAGCAAAATGGCCCACTGAGCAGGTACTTCTCATCCAGAAAACCTCTCAACTCTGATAGAGTTTCAGGCCTGCAAGTGGGCATTTCCTCTCACTTGTCCATCTCTCCTTTTCAGATTCAGACCAGAAAGTTCAAATCGAAGAACAGAGATTTATTTTTGAGCTGGATGATGAATCCTGGACGGTATTGACCTTTCTCTTCATGAGTTCAGATTTGAGTGCACTTAGCAGAGTTGCACAAAAACTATATTTTTATTTCGATGTAATTCTCACTAAAATTACTGGTCGTTTTACCGACTACCAAAAAATAAAAAATAATAAAGAAATGCAACTCTGGAATGACCAGAGTGTAAAATTCTTGCATGGTAGAATAATATCCGGTAATCTGTGCTGTGTTGCTCTTTAGAAATGTTTCATTTTCTTTGACTTACCATAAATTTACCATGAAAGCGTGGTTGTGAATATCAATGGTGTTTGAGAAAGTGATATTAAAATGGAACATTTACTGTTTTATATTTCAGGAACTCCCTGATTACGTTGAAGATATGACACACCTTAGACAGTGGCACATAAGAGGGACTAGAATTCAGAAGATACCAAAATACATAGAGAATTTTCAAGAGCTCCAGGTGCTGGACGTGCCCAAAAATGACCTTGAGGAGCTTCCAGTGGAAATAGGTGAGTGCAGGTCCGTGTAGGCCTGTCTGTATTCCTCAAGCACAATGAAAGTATTGCTCATGGTTCACAGAGCTTCATATTGCGTTGTTAAAAATGCAGTATCTCATCAAGTGCGTTTGCTTTCAGTTCTGTTAATCGATAAGTGTTTTACTGGACAGTTTTAGGTCGCGTGTGTCATGTCCTAGAGAGGGGTTCAAGTACCACGTTATGATCAACGTATCTATTTAATGCTTTAACACTTTCAATATTCTCTACTTAACCATGAATACTATATCATAATAATTATAATCACTAAAGATTCAAATGAGTTTTCTTCCAGTAATTAAACTAAGCAATGTGAGTGTTCCATTTTAGTTTTTCATTAAAATGATTAGTAAAAATGTAACTTGAAAACACACACACGCACACACACACATGCAGACACACACATATACATGCAACCACACACAAACACGCACACACCATTTCAAAATGAGTACACAGACACTTGCTACTGACTTGGGGGGGAAAAGTGACACTGAATAAAAACAGTATTGTTTGGGTAATACATTCTTGAGAAAATTAGCAGACAGGAGAGACTGATGGGAAGAAGTGAGAATAATTTCCGATAATGATATTCACTCCACAAAACCTTTTTGATCTCCTTGTGTCTTTTTAATAGGCAAACTGGTTAGCCTGAAGGAGCTGAATGTAAGTTATAATAAGCTGTCAAATATTCCTCCGGAACTTGGAGAATGTGAGAAACTGGAAAGACTGGAAGTAATTGCAAATCTTGATATCAAGGAATTGCCATTTGAGGTAACGGATTCTTTTTATTTATACTTTCAAAGTAACATTGAGGTCTAATAGATGTTTTGCAAGTTCTCTGGAGACGCATTAATGTTCATTCCCTTAAGATTACCTGACAAGTCACCTTTTATACTTACGAAATAAGCTAATTGCAGATAAAAAGTCTAATTTCCAAGCTGTCAGCTCGTGTGAAATGGCTGATTAATGTACAATTTAAACACACGAATATTTTGACTTGAAATTTAAATACGGGCAATTTGGGTTTCTGGATAAGTCGAAGCACCAATGCAGCAATAAAATCCATCTTTTAATATTGTGTGTATTTTGTGTACTCTACAGCAGATGCCATTACCCTTTCCTGAAACTGTCAAGGAATATTTTTTGGAGCAGCTTTGATAGTATACACAGCCCGTTTCTTTATCATGCGTAGATAAAATGGTACGGCATTCTGAAGGAAGCTTCAATGGGTACAAGAATGTTAAGATTTAACCACATTGACAATAAATCCCCGCTCATATGCTCAATAAAGTGTCTGGTTAAAAAAAATAAAGCTTATAAAAGGGGAAAAGGAATTTTCTTCCCGGTTAATTGTAATCCCCACGGCGTTTCAGTTCTGTAATGCAGCGTGGGCAAACAACTAGCACGAGCATCGTTCCTGATGCCAAAGAGATTTCTCCTTGTGTTGAAATTTCAGCTCAGCAATCTGAAGAAACTCACGTATTTGGATTTGTCGGCAAACAGACTCTCTTGCATACCCGTCTGTGTCCTGCGCATGTCGAGCCTGCAGTGGCTGGACATCAGTAACAACCTGCTGACTGATTTACCCCAGGACATTGACAGGTGCGTGAAACTCCCGGGGACACGAGCGCCTCTCGCTTTTACCGCCCGCCTCTTCTTCTGTCCCGCTGGAGAGGTTTATCCCGCTGCCCAAATGAACAGGTCCAAGGTGCTGCCCAGCAAGCAGGAACGCAAGACCTTCTGAAACTATATATCAGAAGTGTGTTAGATACAGCATTTTGTAGCTGTGCTGATCTTTAAAGCTTTATTATTATTATTACTATTATAGCCCCACCTAAATGAAATAATTAAGTGTCATACTTAGGGTTGCCGCACAGACTGTGTCCTCGATTCATTTAACATCTGTCCATAACTCTGTCTTCATGTGAGCATTAGTTTGGGGAATGCTGAAATCGCTAAAAGGTGTGTGTGTGTGTAGAAAAAACCGAGGACCTGCTTTTTCAGTCGAAGGTGACACTGTATGTTGCTTTCATAATTCAATTCATGGCTGCGTCCAAACAAAGCTGGTAATATATTCGCAGATTTCAGCTTCCTTTAAGGTCACGTCGGTCTATTTCAATAGATTCACTCAATCCAACGTTATTGAAATCCAGAATTCTTATTATTCTGCTTGAGAGTACACAATTGAATTCTGCTGGGTACAGCAGGAACATCCAACCTGAAATAAACTCAAGATGCGTACACACAGTGTGTTCTTAATATGCACAGTGCGTGCTTGTGCTTTTTTTTTTGTGGCAGTTAGCATAATGGTGAGGGAACTGGGCTTGTAAGGCCAAGGTTGCAGGCTCGATTCCCAAGTGGGGCACTGCCACTGTACACTTGACTGAGGCACTTAACCAGGCTCTTGGTAAATATTCAGCTGTATAAAGGAATGGTATCTAACACTGTGAGTCACTTGTATGCCTTCAATTCTGTTTTACAAATATGACGCATTCATGTTATTATTACTATAGATTACAAAAACAAGAGTTTCATTTTTTGTAGGTCATTGAACTGATACGCAAATAGATCACAGCTCATGTCATATGAAATACATTAACTCTGGTCTTTGGTAGAATTATCTCATACAAATAAAAGTGAATAACAAAAATGTGACTGTAGAAAATAATACACAGTAAATTTAATTCAACAAGTTACCAGTTCTCAATATGTTTACTTGGAACTTTTTATTTTTTTTAGGTTAGAAGAATTGAAGACACTGTTTCTTCATAAGAATAAGCTGACGTACTTGCCCATGGAGCTGACGAATATATCTACTCTTCAGATGCTCGTTGTCAGTGGTGACCTACTGGTCTGTCTTCCATCAAAGCTTTGCAGTGATCCAGCCATTAAGTAAGAACAACCTGATGTTTTGACACTTCATAGAGACACTTGCATGTCAGTCAAGAAATACTGATCAGCTATGCTAACGTTTTGGTCCTCATTAAAAAGAATATATATACAGTATATATTGAAGAAGCCCCATGGCTGATGGTTTCAGAGTTGCGCTAACACTGTTTAGCATCCTTGTGTCACAGCTCCACTGCTAACTGTCAGGACTGTTGTGAAACCTGCAGTGACACGAGATGTTTATTTGTATGCATAATGATGGGTATATGCTTTGCACTGCATAACTGCAAGAAGTGCAAAAGTAGAAATAGTTCATGTGGTGTTCATGTTATCATGATGGTCACATTCCCACATTCCAGACAACACGGGTATCGCTACGTGCCTTTTTATGAAACAAAACCTTTAGAACAACCTTCGGAATAAAAACACAACCGTGGACGTTCACATGCGAACATGGACGCGGTAACAATGAATCTCTCTGCTGGCTGTGCAGTGAGGATGACATATAGACCTGCCAGATACCCAGTTCCCATGTTCCGTCCAGCCTCTCTGCTTCTTAAGTACCGGCTGTTTCTATTGGCTCACAGGAGTTCACGGGGCTATATTACTGTATCTTATTCGGTCATGCCCCTTAATGATTTGTTTTTTTTCTAAGGAGATCATCTAATTGTAATGTTTTGACCTCAAACATTAGAGCAGGGAGACAAAAAAACAAACATTCATTGTTGAGAATACAGAGTTGAATATCTGGCAGGTCTATAGAATTTATTGAAAAAGTCTATAGTCTATCCAAAGAATAATCAACTGAAACTATATTTTTTTATTAGTTGAGCCTGGTCGTACACTATCTAAAAATGCTTTACACACCATGCCTGTAGTCTGTTCCTGTTCTTTACCATCACTATGCACAGCATTTTATTTCTGAATTAATCATAATTAATTTTTTCAACAACAGTATGCACAAAACGCATATTAATTATACACAGATTTGCCTCCAGATTCAGATGTTTACTAAACTTTTATAAATCTACCTCAGAATAAAGGACACAATTTGCATTTAAAATGAAGTTTTGCAAATTAGTATAAGTTGCACACATCGAATTCATCATCCCAATCAAACAAAATAATGTTTATTGCAATGTTGCCAGAAAGTGTGGCTGTTTGGATTTTTATGAATTCATATATAATTGCACAAACCATCCTTCACAAGAAAGAAGAGGAAGGGTCTGTTTAAGAAATATTCCACATATAAAGCTTATGAATGAGATTTAAAATGAAATAAAACACTGAAGTAAAATGAAATAAAAAAATGAAAATAAAATGAAATAAAATGAAATAAAACACTGAAGTCAAACACTCGGCATGGCAGAACTGGCCAATTTCTATCCTAAGCATCCATCAATCCATTATCTGTACCTGCTTATCCTGGTCAGGGTCATGGGGGGTGCTGGAGCCTATCCCAGCGTGCAACTGGGCGAGAGGCAAGAATACACCCTGGACTGGCCGCCAATCTATCGCAGGGCACACACACACCATTCACTCACACACTCATACCTATGTGCAATTTAGAGTCTCCAGTTAGCCTACCAGCACGTCTTTGGACTGTGGGAGGAAAACGGAGTACCCGGAGGAAACCCACATGGACATGCAAACTCCACACAGAAAGGCCCAGGCCGGATTCAAACCCAGATTCGATCCTAAGGATCCAAAATGAAAGCATCAGGATGTTTCTGATGTTTAGTTCGTTTGACTAATTATAGTCACTATTATAATGTTGCATAATAGTTCAGTCTTGTTTCAGGCATATGCATAAATACTGAGGAATATCCAGCACTGTTCATGACTGGCTGCCTTTCTTCATGTCTGGTTTGATTCTTCTTCTGTCGTAACTGAAATTATATACAGCGGTCAGTAAAATGTGTCTGCAGAACGGATGGAACCATAAACTCAAAATACGTTTTTACTACCATAAGATCAATAGCCAAACATATTTATACCGTGTTGAATTGCAGGCTGACCAGCAGTAAGAAATATTAGCATTTTTTCCCCCATGTCCACACATGAATACAAGCTTAGCTTCTGGCAATCAGCAGTTGCGCACAGCAAGTCAGGAGTCTTAATACCACAGACTTGGTAATGTGTGGAGATTTAGGAAAATAATTACATTTGTCATAAATTTCCTAAGAGAATTCACATATTTATTGGACAAAGAAATAACTGGATTCATTCAAGTACACCTTTGAGCAAATATATGCAACAATTTCTGTATAGAGCTATTTTTAGATCATCTCCAGAATCACTATTTAAAAAAATCATTATGTAAATGACATCAACTATATGTGCAGTGGGGAGTTAATGATTATAACTCTTGAATTTAGTGTTAATTGGTTTCTTCTCACCTGCAAGTGTTCACCAGCTAAGTTAATTTTTGGAGTTGTAAAGAGCACATAGTCCTAATGAGTATGCATTGAAAAAATCATGAATTCAATTGCAAACACTCAATACATTCCTTTTTCACATCAATCGTTCTAACAAACCCTAGAATCCGAGTACTCCGTAATATAATTTGTCTTTATGTGGTCCCTGCATATCATGATAAATATGCATGGCTTTTCAGATTGTCTTGTTTGCAATAATTCAATATTGTTATTAAAGAAAATTAAATCAATAAATGGAGCCAATAGGTGACGCAAAATAATAATAAACGCGAGTGGTGTGACGTTCCTCTGCTGCTTAACTCCACCGTTGTTGTGGTAGCTTTTGTTCGGGCTGTACCGTGAAGCCGTTAGGGAAGATGAATGGCTTCTGGAGCTTAGCTCGAGAATTTCCAAGGTCCCCCTGCATTATAAGAAAAGTAAAAAAAAAAACTGGGTTATTAAAGTGCAGGCAGCTGAAGTTATCTTTCTGTGTGGCTCATGAAGTAAACTCTGCTTTTTTTCCCTTATATTGAGTGACCTGCAGGACCCGTTTTTCTAATGTTTTTACGCATACTATGCAGAATACTAAATTCAAGCTATGAAGGCAACGCTATCAGAAATAATTAGACAACACGAGAGGAGTTAGCAGAAAGAGCTGAATGGACGTCCTGGTGCTACCATGCCAGTCTTTTTTTAGGATGTAATAAATCAAAAAAAACTTGATCATCGCATTTCAGCTGCTGCTGTCGATCCTGAGCGATGGACTGGTGGGTTTAAGTGTACTTTAATGCACCTCTCTTCCAAAATAGCACTTCAGAGGGTAGGGCCTCCACCTCCACACCCCACACTGTGGGTCAGGGCCCAGAGTGAGAGTCCTGCTGGGGGGGGAAGGGGTGAGGCGGGTCAAGAGAGGAAAAAGAAAACACTTGCGTATGAAATAAATAATTATTTGCTCTGCATTATAGACATTCACACTGGTAGAATAAACTGGTGTGCTAGTACAAGTTAGTATACAAGTTAACTATGTTAATTCAAACTTAATTTTAATTCCATATTTGAGTGACATGCGGTCGACTGCACATTTGGAAGGGTGGCTCTCAAAAAATGTTCTCCCTTGTTGTGGTGCCAGAGAGCTTGGAAGTGTTTTAGACCTCATTTTTTTTTTAACCTGTCTAAAAGGTGAGAGCCTGGATTTTATATATTTATTTTAACTTGGTGCTGCTCACATTATACTTTGCAGGGCTGTCGTCTTTCGATCACAGGCTCTGAGAACAACAGATGAGAGAGCCAATAATAGAATGTGTTGTTCCATTGTGTAAACCCCCTCTAGCAAAAGGGAATTGCGGAAGGATTCGTTTTGGTGTCACGTACTTACAGTAGCTATGTCCTCCGTTTGTTAATACTGCAGGTGAATGGCTGCAGTACGAATGAAGGAACGAGATTCTTGTTTGTCATGATTTTATTGAGGTCTAATTAAATCAGTTACTGAAATTATTTTGTTGAGCCTTTAAAACTTAAAATATGACTTTGACATGAACTGTTAAAGACAGGGGCCACAACATCCTCACCTTCCACCTTAGCGACACAGCGGTACCGCTATCAGCTTTTTAATCATCTGCCTGCATTCTCTCTGTCTGCCTCAAGCTGAACGCCACCTGTATCAATTCCCTCCAGTTTGTTGCTCATTGTAAAACCTCTGCTCATTGTTAAAGATTTGCTCCGCGGAAGCAAACACAGGCTTGAGCCGAAGGCAATTTAGCTCCTCAAACACGAGGAACACTCGACAGAACCATGGACGCCGAGCGAAATGCATTCTGTTCCACCGGCAGAAATATCTCATAAAATGAGATTTTTTTAACGAGTTAGAAAGAGGAAATCTGGAGAGTGCTGAGAATGTAATTAAGCTTTATCGTAAGCGGTATGCCTTCGCGCTTTGATAGGACGACCGGCGGTGCTACGCGACGTGCTCTTCAGCCGAAGTCCCGTCGGACGTTTTTTTTTGCTCAGGGGAGCGCGGGAACGTTCCGGAAGGAAAGCGCCATGTGGGAACGGTTCGGCGCGCGCTCTCAATTTACCGCGAAAAAGACACACATGATGGCCCGTCATTTATTAAACCTGGCTTACCCTTTACAAAAACGATGAAACGCTGACCAGTGCTTCCTCGGGCGGAAAGGTCACTGGTTCTCAGACGCTGTAGGAGCTGATATCGGCGGGAGAAAGGTCAGGAAGTACAGACTGCGTGCGGAAGCCAACACCTGGCGCTATCGGGTCGGGAAGGAGAATTTGAGGAGAGCTTTAGCTCAATGTGCTGCAGCTATAAATTGCGACCCGCCACTTGTTAATACTGTGTAAACGGCGACTCTCTCGCTAGATAAATTGTGAATGGAGGTTGAACGCTCACTTCCTTTGGCATTGCAGGCTTTTTTTTTTCTCCTGTGGAAAACACTTATGTCCATTAAAATCAATGGTGCTGTGCAAAACTTGGCGGCCGCATGAGTGTACTGGAGTAAAAATGCATATTTTTAGAAATTCAAATTTTCTTTCCTTGGAATATTACTTTGTAAATTACTGTCGGCCTATGTTGTAACAATACATCGCCTGTTATGAAGTGATTATACTTCAAAATTTTTTGTAACACAGTTAAAAATAATTCAATTGCATATTTGAGCTTCATTTTCATAAGGGGAAGGGAGCTGTCGTGGCCGTTTATTGATACAGTATACTTCAAGCACTCCAAGCAATGTGTATTCAGTGATTGCAGTCATGTTTGATTGATGCAAAGTGTTTTGTTTCAGATTCATTACCTTGTATGATAATCCAATTGATGCCGAAGAAGTAGAAGAGGATGAAACGGAAGAGAGTGAAAAAAGACAGAATCTCAAGGATAAGGAGTTCATGGACACATACCTTGAAAGCCTTAAGGACAGAGGTAAATTAGTTTACTGTGACATCCTGTACTCACAGTTGAGCTGTTTTTCACTCTTGTGGGTCTTGGAATTTTTGACACTTGCACAAATGCACAATACGGCAAATATATTGTAAAATATATTTTGTAAAATAAATTATCAATATAAAATACGAGTCAAATATATTTGTCAGGATTCCAAAACTTCACAAATATACACATTGTATTGTAACCTTCAACTTTCATGTTGCAATATACGGCATTTAAATAAATACTTTGCTGTAAAATATACTGTATTTATGACTATATTTTCCAGAAAGTGCATGCATTCACAATATATTGCAGTATATTCCATTTTGATGTAAGGGGATTCAGTCATTCATAAATTTCCCACTGTGTTTCAGACACTGCTCCATCGTACACCACTAAAGTAACTCTGAGTTGCCTTCTATAATGAGATGAACCACTTATAAGAAGACTGGTGGGAAGATTGTTTGCTGAAGATCGCATGTGATCGGATTTGACATTTAATCATTGATGGTGATTAGTTTACCATCTTGTTGCTGCTTTGGAGATTATTTGATTGAATTGATCCATGATGTCATTATATATGTACGGTGGTTTGGCTTACAGTAAATATTATGAGAAGAGATATCAGATAACTAGATTTAGAAATCAATAATTTCCCGAAAAGTTTCCTTGGCCCTCTCAACATTTTCTGGAAACGTATAAACCTGGAAACAAACAATGAGTTTCATGAGCATTGTAAGAACCAAATTTAATTTAATGTACCATGAAAATTAATTACTAATTCCAACGAGAGTCAAGTCATTAGTCACTATTGACATTATGTGAACGTGCTGTATGTACCCCAGGCTTCTGTCTCTAAATTTGACTCACAATCAAACAATGTGACAAGTGGTAACTCAGTGAATTTTAGTGGAATTAAAGAAAAAAAATAAGCTATTTAGCAAAATCACCACTCATTGGGTTGTCATGCTTTGGAGAAGGGTAATGGAGCTACAGTTCCAGAGCATGACCCTTGAGCTCGTTTAAAATATTTTCTGATACCCGAGACAGTAAAAGCAATCACTGGCCATTTGAGCCTTTCTGGTTTTGGGAATGCTGCGTTCCCTCTGTTTCCGCTACATACAAGATGTCAGACTTATCCTTAATTCCATTTGGAGCTTAGCAGTCCAATTAATTATTTTTGTGAAGACATACCGTGATTCCATCTTTTGCCTTTATTTGAGGGGCAGAGTACATATGTTGAATAGTACAGGGGTTAGTACTGTAGTTCAGGAAGAACATGGGAAACGATCAATGTTGGGCTGTTTCCTGGCTAACTACACAATTAACTGTTGGTATCCAAATTTACTTTTTTCCGTTGAGGAACATAGACAATAATCATTGAGTCACACGCCGGTGTGACACCCCTGGGGGGGAGATGCGGCAGTTCCGGGACTGTTGGTTGCCGCATGGAGAGAGAGACAGAGAGCACCCCACACAAACACAAAATCAAATAAATGAACACGTCAACTTTCCTCCTCAGGGGTTCTGGGTGAAAATAATAAACTAAAACAATAAACTAAAATAACGAAGTCAAAAGAAAGTAAAAACCCAGCGACAGTTTTTCAGCTGTCTGCTGGGATCAGCTGGCCAACTTTTCAGCCGACTTGTGCACCAACGTACAAAAACTCAATCTCGCTCTCTCGGTGTGTGCTCCCGGTCCCGGCCCCTGGACTGTGGAGAGGAACACACCTTTAAGCACCTGCGCTGATTGGTTAACGCAGCCCAGGTGCGCGTGCTCTCTCCACCAGCCGGCGTGACCGAGACAAATCCGTTTCCCTGTCGGACCGAATGTGACACGTTGTAAATTCCACTGTTCTTCGCTGTCAGGTTATCACTTAACTTTTAAAAGGAAAACTTTGCTTTGAAAAGAAAAACTTAACCTGTCAACTTTGCGCTAACTGTACATTAATGCAATACGGTGTCTTTGCTGAGAACTGTACTATGCCTGTTATATTTTGAAATTGTGCTTAACATTCATTGTTCCATTGACACCAGCGACCGGAAAGGTCTGTTCAAGGTTTAGCATAACTACACATATGTGTAGTCAAGTCGTGTGTGGTTAAACATTATTGTGATAGGACAATCCACCAAACAATTTTGTCATCAATGAAGAGTGATTACTTCATGTGTGCCACTACAGCTATGTAGTTTTCAAATGGAACATTTGTCTTCAGTGTTTACTAACAAAAAATAAAACTGTCAGCGTCATAACAAACATTTAATGGCAAGTCCTCTAATCACTACAGTTGGGGAAAATAAAATAGCGCTTGCCTTTATTTTTATCTCGAAGTTAACATTAATTTTGATTGACTCTCGGTCTGTGTGTCCACAAAGTTCAGTAGGCACTTGTAGCTGCTTAAGCACAGTTGTTTTCCCCCACAGACAATTACCAGCTTTCAGAAATCACATTTCGTAGGATTAAAAAAATACACACCTACCTACTTACAGTAGTTTAAGTTCAAGGGTTCATTTTAGCATGAAATAACTTTTAAAAACCTTTTCCTGTGATCAAAAATGAGAGAATTTAGGCAGTAGCATGGCTTGTTGTTCTCTCTATTCTTTAGGCTATTCAAATTATCTTGATTGGAAGACACCTCAAATGTTCCTCACCATCAAACAAGGAAACTTTGCAGGATCCTTCAATCATTACGCCAATAGGGACTGGTGAAGCAGACTAGATATCACTGTTTTGATGTGACCAAACACTTGTTTGTGTGTGCAATAGGCAGATACAGTATTTGAACTTGGTTGGCTTAAGATTTTTTTATTTGAATTTTAGCATTTTGGATGGTTGACTGTGTGTTTTACCGATTGAATGAATTTCTTCATCATAACTTCTCAACAGAAGTTAACCATATGCCATCAGACATTTTGTCTCACCTCATTCTGAGAATAAACTTGTATTTTTCTGCATATTATAAGCCTCATTGTGTCCTATTGAGCCCCTAGTGATCTGGTGTTCGGTGATACCCATACTTTGCTTGCATATCTAATTCTTGGCTTCATGTCCAGCGCATGCATCATTAGTCTTCTCATACTGAAGATGCGAATTGGCAGAACCCCAAGACATTGCAAAGAAATTTTCTGTAATAAGCTGGGTGTGACATAGCAGCAAATGGAGCCACGCTTTCAGCACTCTTAATACAATTTTTCATAAGAATAAAGGACTGATTACACGGATAAAAGTTATGACATAGAGTGGGGTGGACAGTGTGTGCCGAGCACAAAACCGCAAACAATTTTCTCTCGAGAATCGAGTGATTGTCACGTATAATGCGTTCACCTCCATTTCATTTTCTAGAGGCGGTTCTGAGCCAAAAGTCTGTAATGGGCTCTTTACCACAGTAAAATTAAATGGGTAATCTTCCACCTTTAATACAGTCTATGAAGACTGAACCAGACAGGCTGAGCTTTCCCAAGGAAGTCGCACCTCCTCAAACTTTTATTTGAAACACTTTTCAAATATGTGTTTTAAGAATACATAACTGCCATAATTCACCTGATCGTCAATGACTGATCATAAAGGACTGGTCACCAAACATGATGCAAGTTCTGGCCTGTTGATGTGGTATTTCTGTGTGAAGATATTGATGAAACCGTGGCAGAAGGGAAAAATCAACCATGAGCAGTGGAGTGAAAGTTTCACAGCTTCTCAGCAGTGTTTAGTGGGAATGAGAGATAAAATTGAAGGAAGTCCACACAGTGGGATAATGGTACTTTTTTCCCGTGACCTCCTGATTTTGTAATAAATGCTAATGCAATCAAACTGAGAAATGTTCTAATATAATTGAAGCTAACATAATCCAAGGCTCATTTAATTAACATTTGCGCTATTGCGCGTGATGTGGTTAAGGTGCATAAAATGGCATTGGGTAGAAATGATTTAATTCTGCTTTATCTAAGGGAAGTCTTTATTCCTGGAGTTAAAGCAGGGAAACCCTCCAAGTGATTCAAATGCTCAGCAACAGTGTTTTCTTACCGCTGTTCCAGTTATGAATTTACCACCCCCAAATTGTGATTTGTTTTATGAAGTCATGCTATCAACTCCAATCGTGGCTCTTCTCTGACCTTGCCCCCTAGTGGTGGAAGGAGAGATGTACAGCAGGCAAGGCCGCACTAGCACTGGCCATATTCTGACAGACTGGAAACTCACCTCTTCAAACAGCCTCTTAATTTCCATATTCATTGGCTCCCAGTGCATTAAGCATTCACTTATCCATCAAGCTCCTGCTGTACGGCCTCTTTGCTGTAATTGTTACAGCACTTCTCAGTTAGCCTGCACTGATAATATTAACTGGAATTAATACGCACCCTTCACAATGAGATATGAGTATCAATATATTTATTATGGCATTATTTTAAACAATGTTGTTGTGTATAGACAGGGAGTGTCTGCTTACTAGAAAGAAATATTGCTAATATGAGAGATGGAATATTTTAACAGAAATATTTAACTTTGATAGAGGCATTGTGTTCTTAATAATTTGCTATTAAATTCTGTAAATCTATAGATTAGACTAAGCAAGCTGGTTAGCTAATAAAATGACTACTGGGTACATAAGAGTGGGTGGTAAATCAGTGGGATAGGACTGCTGGTCTTTTTTAAAAATTAATTCTGTCTGATTTAATTAGTCTGACTAAATGTGAAATACTGTAATGCAGGGCAGCGAAAGGATGAGAACTGACATTGACTACGATTCCCAGCTTTCCCTTGGCTGCGAGGTAAGTTGATAATCATCAGCGAAGCTTTCCAAAAACTGCAAGCTGAGGTCTCTGATATGTCCTGCAGGCAAGATGTTCTTTTTAAAATGTATTTATTATTTATTTAAATCTCATGAATTTGCGAATGACAGTGTTTAATTGCGCGAAGAGACGGGCGGCGCGGACCATCTGTACGACGGGACTGCCGTCACGACCGCGGGGCGCACGGAATGCGGGGGAAGGTTAGAACGGCGGGTCTTAAGGAGCCGTTCGCGCGAGGTGAGGTATCACAACGTCAAGTGAACGCGGGCGGTTTGTTTACTGAGCAGCTGTTCGCTGTTGAAAGTGGCGTCTGAGGCGTGGTCCCTCTCCTGATCCTCAGCTATTCTAGCTCCACACTTTATGGCTATAAATTATAATTGCATCAAACCTTTGTTGCGAACTAAGTTGCAAGGCCATCGCACAAGCAAATTTGTTGCTGTATATTTTTTGTAGTTTGCAGACTGCCTGGTATGTTCACCAACAGATCATTAGTAGAAAAATAGTAAAATCATCTGCCATCCCTGTCTCATTATAATTATTTTTGCAATTCAGAGTGATATTAATGTAATTAACTAAATTTTAGTGTTTCAAATTTTAGCTTCCAATAGTGAGTGTGTCAAACAAACAGACGGAGGGTGGTATGGTCTCTATGCAATCAATATTTAACCTTAACTTTGACTTACAAATTAATTTACATTTTTCTCTTTTTCTTCATTAACTCAGTTTGGCAACTGAGACCTTGAGACAACACATTATGGTGAATTCTGAACTCGCCAAGCTGTGTTAGGCACAGTAAGATGTTCAGTGTTAAATCACCTCTTGCAGAGCACACACACAGTATGGTCTCTATTTGACTCGTGTGTAATCTCCCAGGGTTAAACGAACACTGGAAATCTCACAGTGTGTTTTTGCGTTGCACTTACTGAACCAAGGCCAAAGAAGGACCACCTGAATGGGGTGCAGAGGTTCAGATGTGGTGCTGCAGACTGTCAGAAACACACAGAAGGGGGGTCAGTGTGCTGGAGAACTCAAGGCTATGTGTGTGTATACAAACCTGATGTCTTTATAAAGCCATTGATGAAGCTTTTCTCAGTAAGGCTGTTGAGATTTGGTTTCCCTCCGGTTTTTGTCTGGTGTCTCACGCCTGCCTGGTAATGGATTTTATTGCCCCCCCCCCCCCCCCCGTCATGAGCAGTCAGAATTCTGAATATGCTGCGGTTTGATTGGTCTGAAGCCAGCATTTACTTCCCGGGGCGAAAAATCCCCGTGGCAACCCGATCAGCCGTCAGATTGTTTTGCTCTTACCTGTAAATGCGACACGTATGCACATCTGTCTGTGTCCTGACAGTCATGACGGCAATGCTGAGACACCTGCTAATAAATACAGCACGTTACAAATAACACGCGCATAATGAGTACATTAGGTGTAGTCAAATTGCCTTGTTTATCCACTGCAAAAGTGGGAAAGTATGTATGTCACACATTGTCACATTCGATAGCTATAATACAGCTATAATGCCAGCTGCTTATATATATATATATATATATATATACATACATATAAAACACCTATGCTATCTTCTCTGGTGATGCTCTGCCAGGCCTGTACTGCAGTCATCTTCAGCTCCTGCTTGTTTCTGGGGCTAGTTGCCTTAAACATAAGAACTGAATTGAATTCAGCTTGGGTGCATGACTTGGCCAATCAAGAATCTTCTAACATTTGGCTTTGAAAAACCAGTTTGTTGCTTTCGCAGTATGTTTGGGTTCACCGTCTTGCCGTAGGATGATCCAAAGAGTTTGGAGCCGTTTGGCTGAACTTGAGCATAAAAGATGCTTCAGTGCACTTCAGAATTCATTCTGCTTTTTTGGGGAGCCATAAAGTCTTGTGTCCAGCCATACATTTGCGAGGCCAGTGAGGGGGGAAATTTAAATGGGACATTTTTAATCAAGGCTATTAAATCCTCATCCTGTTTCGACCCTGACACGTTGACCGTATTTTTGCCCCCTGTGGGCCCATTTTTCACAAAATAGACATAAAATGTCTTCAATTTGAAAAGGAAGTTTGGAGAGATACTGCTACCCAAGGCATTGACAGCAAACACTGACACAAGTGACCCACACTCCAAAGAGCTTATTGCACTCACTTGTTTCGATTGTTCTATCTTGGTCAGTCGATTATCCTTGGTCTCATCCACTTTACCGATGAAGCTGAACTTGGAAACTGTCTACCAACGTGTTCAATTAAGCGACTGCCTCAAGCCCTTCTCCATATCGCTCTCCTGTCAGTAATTTCTGAGACTTCGTTTTACCTGTCACAGTAACTGCGCAAGCCAGCCAAGTTCCTGAAAATGGGGGAATTGAAAAATAATATATAGACGTTTCACCAACCGTGTCACCTGTGCCGTCAAATCGCCCTACTTTCTGGAGGGCGTCGCGAAAACATCTTGCGGAGGTCCACTGTTATCAAGGGGTTTAGCCAGGGCAATATATCATGAAATTGCGCACTAAAACAGCTCAATTCTCAGCGCAGTTTCACAAAACGGAGTAGGCTACTTCTGCCTGGGTCGTTTCGGCGGAGGCAGGACCGTAGGTGTGTCTGAGAGGAACATGCAGAGTATATTAAAATGCATTCAGCAGCAGGATGGCGTGAGAGAGCCGCGCTGGGGTAAGGCAGTAGAGCGATACGCGTAGAGGCGCGAGAGAAGGGAAGAGACTCCTCTCGTGACATTTTTATTGGAAATGGGTTTTGCTCTCGAAAAGCACACCGGGATGTTTGCACTTTTGTCCTGTATCACTTACTGCCTGACCGGAGCATATGGAAATGGTGAGTATCGGCGCTATTCTAAAAATATTGATTCACTGCGGTTCATTCAGTGCATTGAACCATAATCGAAAAAGCTTGGAAAGTATTTAAATATCAGGGAAATAAGTTCGCTCTTCATCAACTTAATTTCTATGTCAGTTACTCCTGGAATCACTTTGCCGATTTGTATTATGTATACATATGTGTGCAACGTGGATACTTACCACAAAGTATGGATATATGCGCTTACTAATATGAATATGTTGCGAGCCACTGTATATTGAGTTTGAACGCATGGTTTTCTGCGTAAAGGTAGCCGGTTTATTTGCGAGCGCAGAATATTGGGTAATCGGGGAAGAAGTTGTTTAAATTGCAAATAATGTTATGGACGTTAGCAGAATATTCCCAGATGTTGACAAAAACTATATGTTCTTTAGTCCCACCCCCACAATCTCTTGTACATATATTTGCATATTCGGGACCGCTGCATGTGCCAGAATGGCTTCTTGTGTTAACGTTCCCGCATACTAGGATAATAATAATAATAATAATAATAATAATAATAATAATAATAATAATAAGACAAAACACTGCATTAAAATGACATTCGTAAAACACCGAATAACTATTACAGAAATTATTAATTTTCAGCGAGTTGTTTAGCACAGTCTTCATACCGCAGGACAAATATTTTCCTTCGGAGTGAGATCGGTGCGGAGATCATTTAACGTCCTCCAAGCTGAAGAATTTTATCAATATAAAGTTCCTTTTAATGGGCAGTTGTGACAGTAATTGTTTTTGCCGCCAGAGTAGTTAAATCATTGATTGTCGCATTATTGAGCAAAAAGGTGGTACTGTTTTGTTCACCCGTCTACAGAATGAGCCACAGTAAGTCACGAGAAATGTTATTATAACATAGCTATAATGCAGTTTCTATATAACGGTACTGATCAGTGAATGTTTTGTTCTATGCGCGGTTTGCATGGTATACAAAACCACATAAAGTCACATAATCTTCCTTTTTTTTACATTGATCCTTTCGGATCAATTCGTGATGTTTCATCAATCAATAACTGAGTGCCTCGTGCAGAGACAACCGGAAATGCTGTTCCTGAAGGAAATAATAAATCGTTTGGTACCGTAAGTGAAAAAAGAGAGAAAGAAAGAAAAAACTGTGGTATGATTCTCTATAGTGTGTTCAAAGTAAATGTTAAATAGTTTAGGCATAAAATCTAATGTCTGTTCAGTAGTTCAAAATGGTAGATGCTCGTTTAGATACGAATTTAAATTACTATAACTAGTGAATATTAGCTGCTTATTAAAGTTGTGCTATTATGATAGAAAGAACTAAATTCATTGCCTATTTTACTGAAACCATGAATCACTGAAGATGCTATGTTCAAAATTTAAATTTCTTTCAAAGCGCAGAGAAAATGTGAACATGAAAAAATTGCCTTGATCGATTGATTGATGATCGATTGTTTTACCAGAGGATCACTCTTACTGAGTAACACCACTAGCACTAGATCCTAGCACTGGACCACGACCAATGTTACAGACCACACTCTGGAAGGGATGTGACTCCATCACAGGGCACACACGGGCATACAGGTGCATAACAATGCATATATGCCAATTAACCTGAAACTGACCTTGGGCTGTGGGGGGAAATTGGAGTGCCACACCAAAAAGCCCACAAAAACAAAGAAACAGACAAACAAACAAACAAAAAAAAAAAACTCCCCCAACGTTCATGCATACAAAATCAACACACTCAAGAGGTCTGATCCCACATCTGGGACCCTGGCACTGTGAGGTGATCGCGCTACCCACTGCTTTACCTTTCCACCCACTTCCAGTGATGTAATAACAACAAAACAGCTGATGAACCATGTGACTCATGGAAGAACTCGCTCATCGCTGACACTTTCAGCAGACTCAACTGCGTTAATCGGCCTCTCTCAGGGCAACATTAGCGCCGAGAGCAATAATACTGGATATAATTGTCGACTGTCAATGGGGCTTTGACTGAAACGGCGCCATCGGCTCGACATCGATGCGCTTTACCCGCAGTAATGAGCACGGCTGCTGGAAAAAAAGCGTACGTTAGCAGATTAAAATAAATTAGTGTGTTATTATTTGTTTTGGAATTTCTGTAAAAGCTTTGCTGCTGTGAAAAAACTGTTTCATTTCGCAATATAAACAGTAATATTGATCCTGCCTGGCACCAGCACCCACACACTCAGGATTGCAGTCATATATAAAATAAGCATTTTGTCGTATCACTGACTACTCTAGTTAGATGAATAATCTTAGTGAATATACAGTTAACTCTCCCAAAATCATTTTTGTTTGATGATTGTGGTTTGATGCCAGTGGTTTAGCTGCAGTCGGTATCCAGCTAGCTTGTGAATGCATTGTCATGAGCAAAAGAAAATAATATTCCTTTATTGAATTATTAACATGAAAGAAATTGAACAGACACTTAACATTGAAATTTGCTGCCACCAAGTGTTCCATCTTCATAACGTCTCAACACTGGACCTCCTGAAACTATTCACAACTTATCAAACCTGTACAGTGCTGATGGAGGCATTTCAGAACTTTGACACATGTGCAGACCTTGTTTGTGCATATCCCAGGTGCATGTGATTTAAATTTTATGCTCAATCCTGTTTATGCGATTAGCATAAGGAAACAGCCATTAACAAATACAGATAAGAAAAAAAAAAAAGGTGAATGCTGAAATGTTCTTGGAAACATTCTTACTCACAGTTTACGATCAAATGTGATCGTACAGATGTTTCATGAATGAGGCCCAATGTATCTATGAATGTCCGTTCATCCATTATCTGTAACTGCTTATTCTGGTCAGGGTTGCGGGAGGTGCTGGAGCCTATCCCAGCATGCATTGAGTGAGAGACAGTTTGCCAGTCCATTGCAGGGCACAACTATGAATGTGCTATTCTCTTCTCAATTCAGGTGACGACTTGCCATTTGGATAACACTACTGAGGGTTTTTTTTTCCCAAACAAAAAAATATGTTATTGTTATTAACACATTTTTTTTCAGCTCAACTTAGTTTAAAGATGGCAGTTTGGGGCTTCCATGGCCTACATCTAGGGAAGTTTCTTTTTGGGGGTAAAAGGAGACTATCCATTGATTTTGGTGATACATTGAAGATTAATCATTAAGATTCAGTTCTAAATATCTGCTACGCCATAAACTGTTCATGCCTGAACTTGTGGGAAGAAAGAGAGATTTATAAAACAACTGGTAGCATCAATCTGCAGTGTAGTTTTTGGTTTTGCTGCCGGTCACAAATGGAAAGCGCTGGGCATTAACTCCAATGAATGTTCTGCTAAATGTGCATTGTGCTGGTTGGGAGTCATCACTTGTCTACAGCTTATTGGCTCTTTGGTCTCCTGCAGAAAACAATTACTTCCAGTTTTCTGCTCTGCTTCTTTATGTTTGCCACAAATGTGTTTGTGTCTGGAAAGATTAAAGCTTTTGGCATATTGCCTTTTCACAATGAATGCTGCCGTTTTAGCTGTGGATAGAGGTTCTGCGAATGCCTGATCCTTTTTAACCATTATGGTAACATCATACAGTTTTATATATAGCCTACAGTTGCCAATAGAGCATCGGCTAGTTATGCTGAAACGCTTCTGTCGACTTTATCACGAATCGAATAAGCCTGAATTTTGTTCCAATATAAATAGCTCTTGTTCTTTTGTCTTAGCAGTTATTTCTTGAGAGGCAGATTTAGATTAGGTTACATTGAGATATGTCCTTATTGCATACGCAACATCCTGCATCTGCCTGTACTACTGTACTTACAGTATAGTACTAACTGGCTTACAGTAAAATCTTTCAAGGACTTGGTTTCACCTTTCACCTTCAGACAAATGTAAATTTCTGACTATCTATGCACTAATACGCAAAGCAAATATATCGGTTGTTCTACAGTGCCACACTGCTGCTTGCTGTTGCGCCTATAAATGTACAAATTGATTCACAGAGAATTCATTCATGAAATGTGGAACAATTAGGATTCAGCATTACCTGAAAATCTGTGTTTCCTGATCCTTAAATTCCACAGACACACTACTTTTTTTTTAGCCATGCCATTGGTACCCAAATGCAAGCAGAGAGGTTGCAAACTCTGGATATCTTCTGTGAAAAAGTGACGCTAAAATAATCTTAAATGTCATGGCTCTAGTGGTTATATTATTTGAACACATAACTGTAAATTTCAAATGAAAAAAACATGATTTAATTCCAATTTACGTGCTTATTAGTGCAAATATACTTGAGGTGCTTTTTGAGTAGTTGATGGGTTTAACTGACCGAGATGGTGGCACACATAGTCTAGTACTTGCATACCAAATTTGATGCAAATTGATCAAATTGGAAATAGGATTCAGTTAGTAGCATGTTGCACATAAGGTGTGCAAACACTTCAACCCTGACATCTAAGATCCATAGATGTGTAAAACGTTTTGTTCAAATACAAAACTGCACTTTATAAGAAGGTGCTAATTATGTAAATGGTTGCAAATCCAACATGTAAATAAGCCTTGGAAAAATGTGTGATATTGTATCAGGAACATACAATCTGTGGAACTTTGTAACTGTCTGTGGTATATTTAGTATTTAAATAAATCCTCTTAAGAATGGTATTTGAATGGAATCTATACTACCATAGTATGTCTGACAAGTTCCTTATAGATGGTGTTTTGCTCTTGGAGTAGAACACTTTCACCCACCATATTTTGTATTACTTTGTCTGAAATTTATTGCCATTCTTTTATGAATATTTGTGAATATTATTCATTATCTGGCTTAGTCCCCATGCATCATGATTAGGTGATTACCCTGGAAGAGTTATTTAGCTCTGTAATGAATTTTTGTGGTATCCTTACTTTCCATTTAATTTTGAGATTTATCATGGTTTTGCTGGAAAAGTGTAAGACTTATACATGTTCTACTGTTTCAGCGAAACTATCGTAAATTTGAACATAAAGTGTAAAATAGTGACGTCAAAACATGTTGTAGTATATTTAGGAAGTATTTGGTAGTGGACATTATTGTGAACTGATGTGCACACTCTACACTGTCTGTGCATGCACTATGGTTGTGAACTTCATTCCTGGTCCTGGAAAGTCGACAGGGGCTTGATCAAGTAAAGTGATCGATTACACGGATAACTCCTCTCACCTGGTTTCTTGAGTCTGAATTGGTTGCTGATGTTAAGGTGAAAACAAGAACCAGCAGACCCTGTGGCTCTCCGGGATCATGAATGAAGATCTTTGGACCATGAATGAAGACCTCTGCACTATGGAGTAATGGTTACTAGACAAGGGCATATTTACTATGTTAGTTTTACATCTTTAAAACTGGGGGAAACTAACACAGTAAATATAATTCCCTAGCAACCAATACTCCATAGGCACTGCCTAGTGCATGAAGTACATTCATTTATTAAATGTATTAGGCTATCATTTCTGTTTACAGTAATGATGTGAAATTTATCAAAATTTTCTGCAAGACTGTAGAATAATCAACATAATACATTCTCTGTACAGCACTTTGTTTCAGTGTGCAATGCTATAACTACTTTATTTAGTTTAAAGCTGTGTTAAAACAAACAAAACTTTATTCAGTTATATTATTTTAATGAAATATGCCTGTAATTGATGAAAATGTTTTCTGTATACAAACTTATTCATTCCATTTGTTCTGTGGCAAATCCAAGACTGATTCTTACAAAGCAGACTGCACTGTATTTAAATGTTAACTTTTTCAAGATGTTAGTCAGCATAGCTAAAGATCCAAGTTACTGGTTTATTTTCCCATCTTGAATTAAACTCAAGTACTCCCCTGTTTCCAAGCTGTAATATGGATTTCTGCCCTTGCAAATCAAATACATCGCTAGTGCCTTGATCAAAAATATAATTATTCTCAGTGACATCCTCACAAATGTGATCTTCTTATCACAATGAAGAATTTAATAATGCTACATAGCCTGCCATCATCTAGCTAAATTGTCAAGTATGCAGGGTTTAATATTTAATCGAAAAATTAATAATTTAAATACTGCAGTATTGACTCTGTTATTAGGACCCAGGAACTGCCTCAGAACATGTATGTTTTTATGACAGTATATTGAATGCGTGCTTGAGTCACTAGGCTTCTGGACATTGTTCTCAGGTCCACTGTTCTAAATTCCACCCCTAAAACTTAACAAACTTTTCATTACCTAAAGAGAAACTTTATTTAGGCTGTAGATTTTACAAACCCATTGTGTTTTAATGCTTTTTTGGAATACAAATGTGTTCTTTAAATATGTCCTTTCCTGTGAAAACTTAAATCACAGTCCAGAGCTATTTACTATCTAGCCAAAAGTTGTTCTTTGGATGTGTTTAATTTACCTGTGCATTTTCGTGAGAACAGTATCTAAAATCACCATGTGCGCAAGAGCACTATGGTAGCACCACGTGTGTATGCTGTACCAGAATTAGGGTTGGGAAATATCTTTTGATGCTGTGTTCCATGCAGGTGTTGATATATGTTGACATTCTATCTATTATGAAGCCACAGTATCAACAAATGGCAACATACACACACAGTTGCTGTATGTGTACAATTAAGGGTTGGGGAGATATTAGCGGCTATCACATAGCAGCTTGGTTCATGTGAATCTCACCCTATGCCTAATTAGAGGCCAGACAAAAGCAATAAACAACTCGCAACAAGTCAGCTAGTGTCGCGCGTGGTCCGAAGTCTCTGAGTCGAGAATGTGCGCCATCAGTGGTTCAGTGTTATCCTGCATCCTCCTCCCTCCCCGGAATTGCAGTCTGTCTCCAAGATCCTCAGTTGGAGATTGTGGTTCCACGTTGAGAGAAAGATTTCAGATGGGCCTGACTGACTTTGTTTTGGGGTGGGGGGGGGGGGGGAGAAGCAACATGGGGCCTAACAAATTAAGAAAACTTCAGGAGGTAAACTTCCTTTAAATGTTCAAATGAACGTCATGGGATCTCTTCTCCGGAATGATATTAACTGGTGTTGGAAATGGGCCAGTCAACTTTTGAGATGTTTATTTTTAAATTTAAAATGACAAGCATAAATATAGCCAGGGCTTCTGCGTGATTCCCACTGTTAATCAAGACAGAGAAATGCCACACAACATCATAGTCTGCGTGATACTATACATTGGTGAGATATATTTTAAAACTGCACCACACGTTAGTGATGCCAGCCGTTGAGTATTTTCACCACAAAGGGACATTTTCTTTTAAAGGAAAGAAATTCAAAAGAATAGTGAGCTGGTTGAATATGTTGCGTGCTTTGTTGTGATAGAGCAACCTCATTAGCGTGTAGAAACAAAGGAGAGCGCTCCCTGAATGTAAAGGCTCCTGTTTGTGCCTGCGCAATATTTCACCGCATTGTTAAGTGTCAGGTCCCGACAGGAAAAATAACTGTCTGGGGACCCCGAGGCAGCATTTATGACGATTGTTGGAATAGTCACTCGCACGTAAAGTAAATCAGCTGTCAACGCAGCCTTTTGTGGTGCCGTGAAAGCGAAGCACTCGAGACTCTCCTGTTGCACGCTGCGGCGTACGTCTCTCTCGCGGAAAGGTCTAAAGAGCGCTTTGTTGAAGCTGAGGACCAAAATCGAAGAGAAACCGCAAAATCCCCTTTAATCAGCTGGAGAGTCGCTGGTCTACATTTAAGATATGTTATGCCTTTTTTTTTACGACGTGACAAATCAGTGCCTCTGGAGGCCCGACAGGAACATTCTAGAGGGCTGGGAGACCATTATTTAGCTTGCCAAACCTGCCTTATCGAATCAGCGGGCTTTGAAAAAAGTTGACCTTTCTCACTTTCCCGTGCTGTCAGAGCTGTCGAAGGCCAAGAATGCTGAAGCTTTCTGTCGGGCCTTCGTGAGTCACCAGCAGGCGCGCACAAAAAGTGCCCAGATTCCAGTTTCCATAAGTTGACAGCTTCTGAGTAGCTGAATGTATTTTACTCTTATCTGTAAAAGAGAAGACTGCAGGATGTTTGATACCTTAGTGGTAAATGTGCACCTCCAGATATGCTTGAGTCCAGTATTACCAACATAATCACACACAGTTTTTTTTTTTTGGCTTGTCCAATCACTAATCATTGCTCACACATTGCTCGTTGCTTTCAGAACATGTGATTATTTAAAAAAAAAAAAGATTGGGTTGTCATACAGCACGCATCAGTCCGTGACAGTCGTCAGCTCACACGTGTGGTGTCTGCAAGTCCTAAGCTTTTGCTTTGTTGAAAGTGGTTATTTATTAAAATGCGTAATGTTGCGAGATAGAGATTGCGGTATAGCACTGCTATTACGCCCATTTCCATTGGAAATATTATTATTAATTGGTGTAATGTTTTATGGCATGACGATATGGCGGTCAGTGGCTGAAATGTGTGTATTAACCAACGTGGATAACAGAGCCCTTGGCTGACTGTGGATGGGGAGCACTTAATTGAAGAGTTCTAAAGGAATTTTCCTAATCAATGGGAATTTAATCAAATCTGTGTTAAGTGAAAGTAATCGATAAAAGACAGTGTTATTTCAGATTGAAATAAAACAAAAATCCATAACAAATAAAAATTATTAATTGAAACCACAAATAACTTTGGGAGCTGTGGGAAATGCAGGTGCTTTGCCTGCGTAATAAAATTTGGCTCCGCTGTGTAGAAATGCTGTTTTTTTTTTGTGCCTGGTTAAACTGCTCATGGTCTGGGTTTCATGTGGAATATTGCATAAAGGTTTGAATGTGCCTGTCATGCAGTGCAGTTTACCATTAACCTCAAGCATAACCCTGCACATGAACCGTTATCCAAAACCCAGGCGTTTCAGTAGCCCTATATAAACATGCCTGTCAGCGCAGTCATCGTGAGTCGCTCGCAATTAAGCGGTATGTGCTTATTTAGCTTGAGCTTAACTCTATAAACACGCTTAAAAATTCATGTCGAGGATCCCAGGGGAACTATACATTTCAGCAGCATCTGGCTCAATCAGCCATAACAAGCTATGAGGTACTTTCACTTCTACTCTTTCATTCCACATGTGATATGTGATGACTAAAATTTTTTTGTGTCATTTTATTTCAATTCGATATTATATCATGTATCCTTGATGACCATTCTTTGTATGTCATGGCTTGCCGGCTATGAATTAATTCACTCAGTTGGTACCTTAGTCTTGTGGCTCACCTTGATTTGCATTTTGCCTAGATTCAATCAATTTTGACTCATTATTTTATACAAGTGTTTATTTTTCTTCATATCATAATTCGATTAGGGCAAAGATGAACAAAAACATGTTTGCGCTTATGAAAATGTCATTGTGTTTGTCCGGCTGTTAAATTTTAAAGACAAATGTTGATTGAGTCCAAGCATGTTCTGCATTACAGGATTGTAAATTATAGCCTATATCTTATTATAGCTTGAGCAAAGCAGACAACAACTTAATTTAAACTTGTCTGGCACACAGGGAATATAAATTCTCACGCAGACCCACTCTGACTGCGACTGTTTTTACCAGCTCAACGTGGTTGGCACTCATATCTTATCTTTCAAATTTGATTAAAAAACTGAATTCTTAAGACTTTTTTATTCACAGCTGTTCTCTTCCTCTTCTGAGGCTCAGGAAATCCAGCTATCAGAACTATTGGAATAAATAACACTAAATCGAGATTAAGTTGAGAAAATTAATGGTCGAATTTATGATGAGATTATTTTAGTTCAGCTCTGCTGCCGCAAAGTTGCTGTTGACGGCTCCCGAAATGTTGTTTTTCTCTCTCTGTAGGATTGTGTTAGCTTTTTCCCAGCCAAGCACAAATTTGTATCCCAATTATGAAATGGACTGCATTTATATAGCGCTTTTATCCAAAGCACTTTACAATTGATGCCGCTCATTCGCCAGAGCAGTTAGGGATTAGGTGTCTTGCTCAAGGACACTTCGACACGCCCAGGGCGGGGTTTGAACCGGCAACCCTCCGACTGCCAGACAATCGGTCTTACCTCCTGAGCTATGTCGCCCCCCGGTTCTGGATTATAGTCCTCCAGGACAGGCCTAACAAGCATTAATAAGAGGCCCGCTTAATTGTTTTATTTCTTTAATAACAACATGATCTCTCATGAAACTTATGAATTAATTTGACAACAAACATATTATATTCATATCCTGATGGGATAACAGGTTCATCTGCCCGAGTGGCAGCCTAACTGCACAACCCTGTTCCTGGAGATCTACCGTCCTGTACGTTTTCACTCCAACCCTAACAAAGCACACCTCCATTCAACAGCTAGAGCAGGGCTGCCCAAAGACTTTCCCAAGTGGCTAAAAATATACACATGACACAAGCGCAAGGCTAGGCCCTTTGGTTGAGACATTGCAGGTCGTTAGCCAACTACGACGCGCGGGGGGGGGAGGCGATAGCGCAATACTGCTGGCAGTGCCCTGCCTGGGGTGTACCCCGCCCAGGGTGTAGCAGGTTTTCCCCTGCACTCATACCCTTCATATCCCGGGGCAGTGCCAGAAAATCGGAAAAGGCCATCGGCTGTCATCGGCGAGATTAATGGCTGTCTTCAGGTTCAGATTAGCCCTCTTCTCAAGCGCCGTGTGGCCTGTGGTTTCAAACCGTCTCTGGCATTCTGGCAAGCGCATCAGAGAACGCCCGTTCAGCTGGAACGGTGTCATCACTGGAGGCGCTTTTGTTGATTTCAAATTAGGGAGCGATAGAAAATAGAAACATTTTTTATTATATTTATAAAATGAACCCTGCCATATCAGAGAAATGACAAGTTAATAATTGGCAAGTTAAATGCCAATGAAGTAACTAAAATATCTTATTTAGAGCTTGGTTTAGATTTCCCAGATCATAACTGACTGTGATGTGCGATCAGAGTATTGAAGAGATTGCACATCTGGGTCAATTATGATTGACTCTGGAAGTCATTTTGTGGGTATTGCTTGGGTGATTGTAAATAGGACGCATTTAGAAACGAGAATCTCATTGGTAAACCTGTGTGGTTTTGTTAACAGTTTTATTGCTACAGCCCCATTGGACATTAGAATCTCCTTTAGGAACCTTTGAAAAGAGAACGGCTGTTCCAGGATGCAAGCGCCAAGTGTGTGTGTGTGTGTGTGTGTGTGTGTGTGTGTGTGTAAAAGTGTGTGTAGGATACTTCCTGTAATCCGGTAATGTGAGCCTTATAATGCAGAAGAGCTGATTGATTGTTTGCTCTCCCCCACATATGTTTAGGGCTTAATGTGTGGGCCTACAATTTGTCCAATTGATGTTCTTTAAGTGAATAAAAGCAAGTTTGTTATCCTAGAGAAATATTCCGGGAAAAAAACAAAACATGCTGACATCTACCAGAAACAGAACTTTTTCCACAGGAAAACAGCTCTAGAAAATGCTAACGTGGCATATTATTTTACACTTTATCACAACACAGCGTTCAGTGATTTTTATGTCAGTGCAAGTTCATTGTTCTGCTATTATGTTAGAAAACCAGCAATTGTTAATGAGTTGTTAATTTGATTTTAATTTCAACACAATGTGCAAGTAGCTGATATATCAGAATAGCCTGTGATGTGGCATGAACAAATGCTTAATTTGCACTCTCTTGTGTTTTGTTGACACTGATTAATTACGTTTGTCTTGAATTAACACATGAAACATTTCAGGGTCAGAATTATATTATGAAGCTGTCAGATTTATTTACTAAAGATGTAAAAATGTAAAATGTCCAGTTTTAATTCAACTCTAACAGTGTTAATTCAACTCTGACAGATAGCATTTGGTCCCACTGTGGACCAAACCAGAGTGGGACCAAATGTTATCTGAATAACACTGGAAATGTTACTGTGTAGTGTGTAGGAGGAGTGTGTTTGTATGCATGTGCATTAGAATAACAATATTGACAGATAGTGATGCAAAGGGTCTCATTTAAACTGACCGCAAAGCTTTTAGACCTATTTGCACAACATAACACTCATTCCTTTTTTTGCTGGTTCATCAGTTAATTCCTGACATTTAACTGTCATTCCTTTAGATACAGTACTGTATGTGTATAGGCCTATCCCCTGGCAAGCTATTAAAAAATATCAGGATAATAGTGTCTGAGAGGATTTTCAAGTGGTTATTGTTTTCTTTGGCAATTTTAGATTGGATTAGAGCTTTATTTGTCCTCATGTGGAGATTCATTTATACAGTCCGTCAGAAACACAGGTAGAAACACAAGTACATCTGTCTACGGCATACACATGTTTCATAATGATTAATGTTATGTTTAAGGGAACTTTAGGTATGTACAGATTTGCTAACCCCTCAGGTGATACAACCATAGATGGACATTTATTTTTTCAAGCGATGTGATTGGCTTGTGGGATGGCACCTCTGTGGGAAGACGGCTTCCATGTTAGTAGAACTGTGGCACTGAGGTTGTTTTTTTTCTTCTGTTACCTGAATTAGACAGAACCAAGTGCCAAATTAATCTATTTTTAATAGATTAATTTGCTAATTAATTATACTCACAATTAGTGAAGAATTTTCACACCAGTTTCTTTGACTTGGTGTGGATCGCAGTCAAGGTAACAGCTGCCTGAGTATTTTTTTAACTGAAAATTACATTATTCATGTTCCCGAAGGGTGGATCGTTGCATCAGAGGATATTACAGTTAGTCATATTCTGGACAATTATGAAATTATGTTCCTGTGTATGAGTAAAGTTAAATAGCCTAACAGCCTGCATGGAGGCTGAGGAACACACCGTGTGGTTGGTCCCTTCCTTTCTTGCAATCAAAACCTCACTTGAAGCTTAAAGGAATGAAAGAAAGAGGTAGAGCTAATGAAAATTTTGACTCATATTATATTATATTTTTATATGTATATTTTGTTTTTGAAAAGGAAGTAGTTTTAGCAAGATTATTTGCAGTAATCAGGGAGAAAGAGGCTATGTCCACATTTTTCTGAAGCCAGAGCAGAAGATGGGGACTGATGTATATTTCATAAATAATTTTTAACTGCAACTTATTTAACTTTTTTTTTTTGCATGATGAATGTTCAATTCAGGCCATTGTGTTTCTTAATGTGGAGGCAATTTAAAGCAAATGAGCATGTATGCTGCCTTGAATTTCCACATAATGATGGATGTTCTTATTCACAAGATTCCTGGGTAAATTACCCAGTGGCTATTTTCTTTCCATTGTTGCTTCTGGTGAAGTCTGCTCACGGAATATGGGCTGTGGTTATGTATTATATATTTTATGTTACATCTTAGTTTCTGTTAGGAGGACCTGGAAAATGTTTTCCCAAGATGATGTTTGATTAAATATGAGACTAAAGTCTGCGAATAGTTTTCATTTACTATAATAATCAACGTGTAACTGGCCTAGTCATATTCCAGTTGGGTTTCATAGACTCCAAAGCTCCTTGTCTCATACATAATTACATACTTTTTGTCATAAATATTAACCTCCGTGCTGCATGCGGGAGTGTTGTTTGAGTTCTTACAACATTATTGCACAGTTAGGCCCATAATAATTCCAATGGATATTACTCCTTGAAAATGGTAATGCAAATTATGAGCAAAGACAGAATGGCCCTTGTTTTATTGAGACTATATTCAGGCATTGTTGGTCCAAACACGTTGTTTCAAGAACTTGAAGTCTTTAATATACAGCCACCATCAAATGTACTTTCAAGTTGCGAGCCTGTGTTTGTAGTGCTATATTTTAACAAGCCTCATGTTTTAAGTATTCAAACCACATATTTCAAACAGCACAAAAACACAAACACACACACACACACACACACACACATTAACAGGAAAAAAGGGAACTCAGAGACTGAGAAAATACAATACTTTCATAAAAGCATCTGAATGAGCCAAATGTTTCCTTATTTTCAGTCTCATGGACTGCTCTGTCATTTCAGCCTACCGAACAGTAATTCTGCCCAAAACAGAACAATGAAAAAAAAAGATAATTTGCTTGAGTGAAAAATGTTCCGTATTATTCCACACTTCCCTTCCAACATTGACAGTACTTAAAATAATGGTTAGAGGTACATAAAAGCTTTTTTTCCCAGCATAGTTACTGAAATATACATCATGACCTTTATTCAGCCCAAAAATAGTGTGCACAATCCTTAAAATTGCTGAAGAAACTAAAAAGTGCTGCTTTTTCAATCCCTCACAAATGATCATTTATGTTTACCTCTGTGGGGGGAAAAAAGTCTTATTGTTTGTGAAAAAAACAATATTACAAAGTCTTGTTGTTTTTCCAGTGATTATTTAAGGGCATATTATACTTTATAATGGTAGAATAATGTATTAATTTACATTACATTACATTTTATTAATTGAGCAGATGCTCTAGTTCAAGAACGACTTCCACAGCTTACTTTTGTTTTTTTAACATATAATCCATTTGCACAGCTGGATATTTTACAGAAGCAATTCAGGTTCAGTGCCTTGCCCATGGGTACACTGGCAATTTGATCATTGGGAAGTCCATAGTGAATTCGAAAGCAAAGTTAAGAATTGCATTTGATTTAAATTAAATAAGATATTCAGTGCCTGGTGAGTTATGCAGTAACCCTTTAAGCACAATCTTCCTCATGTATTTATATATTTAATGTTGAAAGAGGTAGCTAAGACAGTGGCAATCAGAAATGGAGTGACTGTATCAGTATAATTTACTTCAGCAGTTGTCATAAAAATATCAGCAACAGCAACGGCACAACTTCAGTTTCACTGAACAGATCAGTTAAAAAAAGTTCGCTTTTCGATCAAATTCTGAACAGCGAAATCACCGACATTCCCGTGAAGGAATACAAATGTTATTCCACATCTTTATTAATGTCTTTTAGGGGTCAAGACTGTATAAAAGGCGCACTGCGACACCGTTTTTGCGCTGCGTTTTATTACTCTGAGGGAAAGTCTCTGAATTTCCCCGGGCTCGGCCCGTTTGACAAGGACGGTCGGGTTCCGGAATGATAAGGCCCACTCCGGAATACTCCGCCGCGCAACTTCATGAATATCATAAAACATTCATATTTCAGCGGCGTGAGGCTCACCCGGACCCGCCAAACGCGCCCTGTGCTGCCCGGGGCTCTGCACAGTATGGGGCACATGGTCCAATATGGTAGTCCAGGCTAAAACTAGCCATATCCACGCCATTTAGGCAAGACTCTGTGGCTGTGCTTGTGGGTAAGGGCCTTTATTGATTGAGCCACACAGGAGTAGGGGGAGAAAATATGTAGTTTTATGACTTTGCCATGTAATTTACCTTGTCAGATGTAAACAGTGCGGGTAAGCAATGCGGCTCTGTTGTTGAATGGCTCTTTGCGTCTCTCCGAACAGATAATTGTGACGGCCATCTTGTCTCGAGTCTGCCTCAGTCTTCGTTCAACAGCTCGTCACAGTTGTCCAACATACATGGCCCTGGATTCGCCAAGCTCAACAGAAGAGATGGTGAGTATGATTAAAGGTCGTTAATAGAACTTGAACATTGAGCGTACAGGCTTGTCAAGAAAATGGTGCTTACGTTTTTCGTATTGTGTTCAGTGTTAGTAAAGCTTGCTTCTTCGTAATGATGAATTATGCTGACCAGAGCCGCAGTATATCTGTTTGAAATTTTTCAATACAGTGAAGGAGAAATAGCAGTGATGTCATGTGCTGTAGGAGGTTAAAAGCCGAGGTTAAAAGTTAAACCTGAGCTCCTGAGGTTTACTGTGGAAATGATCCCATGACACTAATAACAAATGGTAAAGGGGTCCCCTCTGTCCGGGCCAAATTCCGACACCGACTCTATTAGTCTGGGCATCTGTAAGTGATAATTTCCCAGTTTAATCGATGTAATAACTCTCTCCACAGATGTGTGGCAAGTTTTCTGGCATAAGAATGACTTTGATGTGTGGGGGTGGAGGCTGCAATGAATCCACCCCCCCTTCCCTGCACACACACACACACACAAACACACACATACACATATACACCCACGCACACCCACCACCACCTTTTTTTTTTTTGAAGTGCTTAAAGATCCAAAAATAAGATGAAAGGCACCGTATTCATATATTCTATTGTAAATATTATCCAGCTCTTGACCGCAGATCAAGATGAGGGTAAATCTCTCGCACACCGTCACCTGTTGTGTCACCGAGCGCATCCGCTGTGTGAATTGTGTCACACAAATTAAATGTATTACAAATGAAATGGTACCGTGGCGAAAGACGGGCACTTCAAAACCGGTGGCGATACATTATTTATCTCGTTGCAGAGTCCGAGGGAATGCTGAATTTAAAATGCTTCTTGAACTTACATCTCCTGTTGTGAATTTGTAACATCATATAATGAATAGCTGATCAACAGATCAAGGCACCTAAATGGTAAAACGGACCTTTCATGTGGTTTTTAAACACATTTGCATTCTAGGGGGTGATATTTATTTAGTGTGAACGCTTCAGTTTTGTGAATTAATTTTTTATCCGGAATGTCAAGTAAATGTCACGAATATGTAAAAATCAACTTTTCTTGTAACGCAACGGACAGTAGCAAATACACTTTGTGCAAACATTTAGATGCAGGGCCTGAGCATTCAATAAAACCAGCGCTATGTTTGTTCTTTTCTTTCCAATTTGTCCTCAGTGCAGATTCATTTTACATCACACGGCGAGATTTACTGTGTAATGTGGAGCCCTGTCCTGGGCTTTAGAATAATGTGGGGAGATTACTCCTAAGCCCCCACAAACGTGGGTCCTTCACTGGTACCTGAGATGTCGTCCCCGATTACAGGGGGGGGAAAAGGATGTTTTCACTCTACAGGAAGCTGCTGTGTATTCCCTGTTTCTTGCACACTGTGGTTCACTCTGAACAGGCCCTGCATACTGACAACGCGTTTGAAGGTTCAGCGTTATTTTCGGTGCTTTTTATGCCTCCGCGACGGCACAGCCGTGGGCGGAGGCATTATGTTTTCAGGTTGTCCATCCGTCCATCCGTCCCGTCCCGATTCTCCTGAACGCGATATCTCAGGAACGCCTTGGGGGAATTTCTTCAAATTTGGCACAAACGTCCACTTGGACTCAAGGATGAACTGATTAGATTTTGGTGGTCAAAGGTCAAAGGTCAAGGTCACTGTGACCTCACAAAACACGTTTTTGGCCATAACTCAAGAATTCATATGCTAATTATGACAAAGTTTCACACAAATGTTTAATAGGATAAAATGATGACATTTTATATCCGCGAGGCGGTATTTCTAGTTTTTTTCTGTGTTGGCTGCGCAGTGCTATTAATTTAATTCAGAAATAGATACAGCACATAGAACTCTATGCCGTTTCACTGGCATTTGCAACCTGCTTTGGTTTGTTTGAAAGCAGTGTTTATTATCCTCTCTCATTCATATACATTATAATGAGGGGTAGGAGGCGCAAGACGGGGGAATTGAACTGGGAGCTCTCCGCATCCCATGGGTTATGCCCATTTAATTATTTTTCACTCTGCTGATAAATATTTATCACCCGGCACCTTGCAAGGAAGGACAGTCACAGATTAGATATACTTGAAAAGTAAATCTCTCTGAGACAAACACAAAGCCTATTGCACATGTTTACTCAAGGCTGACCAGAGATACACACCAATATATCGAAACCCAATAGAGAGACAGTATAATAGTTTGTGTACAAATTTTGTGTACAAATTGGCACCACCAACGCCTTCAACACTGGCTTATCAGTTCATGTAAAAGAATATAGTTTCTGTGGAAAAGCATAGTACCAATAGAGTTTACATGGAGTGTGTGATAACTTCAACATAAACATCACACGCACATGCACACACACACACACACACACACGCGCACAAGTATATAAGTACAAGTATACACTACCATACTTTCTACCTGACTTTACACTAAGTGGTGCCAAGGTTAATTTTAATTCATTACCTATGGATGGCCAGTACATGAAAGTATTTACATATACACCTTTGATTAGTTAAAATAGCTTTGCATAGGATATTCATTTGCAAGTATAATACATGTAGTGAAGTCAGCTACTGTGTTGTAACAATAATGCCTGCGATATCTGCATGAAGTAGACGTCAGTACATTTATTCACTTTAATTTGCAATAGTTACCTTGCCTAGAGGCTAGATGACTTCTGTGGATCGTTAAAATCTAAGGGTATGTGCATGATCTCCAATAAAGGAAGGAAGTTCAGTCATTGTGCCTGGTATATGACTTCATACTAATCTGTATGAAGGCAAAAGAACTAATTGGAATTTTTGATGTAACTTGTAATTCATGCTTGACAGCAAATTTAAATCAAAGCTGCCCACTGTTCTTTTAAATTGATAGCCTGGAGCGGAATAATGCACAGGTTTTCCATTTACAGAATCAACGCGTACTTCTGTACAGTTACCATCCCCCATTATTATGATACTCGAGAGTCACCATAAATTATTTCACCCATAAATCCCCCCCCCCCCCACACCTGTAATGTGTAAGGATTACACTGTGAAATGCTCAGTGCTAAATCAACTCTTACAGAGTTCATATGGTCCCTATCGGACTCTTGTGTACACTGTTAGAGCAGAATTAACTCTGGACATTTGACTGTGTGCTGTTTGCTGTTGCAGTCTTGTGCTTTTGGATACACCATTTTCTCCCTTTCTTTGGTGCCTCAGTATTCAGTAAAAAAAAAATACCCAGTGTTAATTAAACTCCAGTTGAGTCCAAGGGAGCCATTATGTACTCTGAAAGAGTTGATTTAACACTGAACATTTTACTGTGTACAAGCATATTGTGTGAGAATAAAAATGCCATTTCATTGTGGACATACAGTATCAATCAATTTTTAAAAATCACAGCAGCCTCCCATCTCCCTCCTAAACCAAACAACATGCTTGTGTGGTCAGAACAAAGTTATATGGCTTTGACTGAAAAGTACATGCAGTCTTTAAATTCAGAATTTACATCAGAAGCTACCAGTATTCACTCAGTACAGTTGTAAATCATAGTCTAAATCAATATTTAATTTAAAAGTCACTATGGATTTCGGATATAGCACATACAGTGCATTCAGTAATAGATAAATACAGGTAAGCCATACTATAGTTGGGTGAGGTGGATGACAAAATCATTTAAATTCATTTTAGCTGTTCGTGTGGTGAAAGGGTTATGATTAATGCTGGATACAGGCTTGTGGACACGTTCCATGTTCTATTTGAAACTCCTAAGACCATTTTCTACCTTTTAACATTTATTGGAAAGAAACTTGAACTAATATATTCTCCTACTAAATCTGTGTTTAGGAAATACTATAAACCCACGATTTTTGTCTGGAGATCTCCATCCAATTATCTTAAAATCCAATTTTGTCCACAGCGTTATTCTCAGGTCGCAGTGTCATCAATAACAAGTTACTGGTTAATCTTTCGTTTTTTATCGATTAATAATATTTACATGTATTTGTTGTGTGATGAGGCGTCTGATACTGTGATGTGTGGACTGGACTTGATGTGTTCATGACTATGAATAACTGTACAAAATGAGTATTGTACCTTATCGGACCTGTGTTTTGTAATTGCTCCAATGACCTTCGGTATGCACTTATTGTACGTTGCTTTGGATAAAAGTGTCTGCCAAATAAATGTAGTGTAATGTAATGATGCTGACTTCAGAAGTTTGGAGCAAATACTAAACTCCCAAAGTGTCTATTTCTGGAAAAATCCATCTGTGGAACCCTAACATAGTGCTTGATACGCCACATAAAGTCTTATGCTTTGTCTGTGATCTTGAATCTTGTATCTGTCATTTACTGTATTGTGTGTAAAAATCTTATCTCATCTCGACGCTTCTCTCTGAAGCAAAACAGCTCTCTTTATAAAAAAAAAAAAAAAAAGTTGTGTCATTCTGAAAACCAAACAGTGCCATTGTTTTTATTCAATCCATCCCTGCCCTCTCTGAAAATTAAGGTCTGTTCCGTTCCCCTGGAGCATTTCATGTTTCTTTTTTTCCCCATTATAAGGCGCGGGCGGATGGTCCCCACTGGAGTCTAACAGATATCAGTGGCTTCAAATTGATTTTGGCCAAAGGACTGAGATAAGAGCTGTCGCCACCCAGGGGCGATATGGCAGCTCAGACTGGGTGACCAGTTACCTCCTGATGTTCAGCGATTCCGGCAGGAACTGGAAACAGTATCGCCAAGAGGGAAGCACTTGGGTGAGTTCCGCGACTTCCACGGATGTTTAATGCCGGGGTAAATGCAGGTTAAATGTATTAAAAGTAAATATGTCGCTTTTTTCTGATGACCTCTTGCAGATGACAGTCACGCCATGGTAATTTTATTCTCTGGTAGCAGAATTACAGTGCATATAACCAGATAGACACCTGTGATAACTGGTATAAATATAATGTAATCCCCCGAGTATGTGGGAAAGGATATTGCACACAACACATTCATAACAATCACACTGCTGTGCTCTCGAGACAGTGTCTAGCATTGCCCATTGCAGCCGACCACAAATCAATGGAATCGTTTCTGAAAATGTGGTGTGTGCCCCAGTGTCTGGACTTTACAATACAAAATATTTATCAGAGCTGATGCTACATCGTCATGCTACATTACCTAGTCAACATTGGTTTATTTCATTTGGCTCATGAGATCCAGCCTGGTCTCATCACATTTTTGCTTCTTTCTATCTATGGCAAGAGGAATATAATGTTTTATGAGTCATTCATTTAATAGGTGAGTATACAGTATGTAGCAATTTAGACAGCCAGTTACTGGGTAGGTCTATTCTATAGCATACCAAATGCTTACACTCGCTATTATTAGTATCTTTGATCTTGCAGACATTTAGTGTTCTTAATGAAGTTCCATTTAGCTCAAGTCGCACATTGAAAGCATTTAAAATGCACATGTGAATGCACATGTGAACGCATTACAATGGTTCTGAAGAGAACATAAAATGACATTTATTGGAAACATATTAATTACTCTGTGAAAGGCGGAAAGTGCAATTTTCAAAGGCTCCTATTTTTAGACGGCTTCCTAACGTGTAATTTCTGCAACACCACTAAAATCATGAAAGCTTTCCACATCACGCTTTAATACTGCTGGCAGGAGGTGTCAATCATTCCTGCTTCGCTTCCATTTAAGTTGACAATATTTGACATTCGAGTAGTTTTTTTTTTTTCTTTCTTCTTTTTCCATTGCACCTTAACCGCATTTAGTCCTAACAGGGATATAGCCGCCTGGCTGTGAAAGAGTAGGGCTGTCAGGCACGGTGTCGGGAATTTGCATCTTAGCCTCTGGCTTATTTTCAAGGGGCATATTAAGTAAATGAGATGCTTTCTGTGAACGATCTCGGCACGAAACGGCATAATTTGTACCGGCTTAACATTCTGCCTCACACAAGAGAACTGACCCATTCAGAGGCATTGAAGATGCTTTTAGCATGAATTATGCAAGAAGGAGAGGGCTGCTTTCTTTCTGAAATGCGGTTTGGGTACAGAGGACCCCATGATGGAGTAAGTACACATTTGCCTGTCATAAAAATGGGTGGGATGTGGTTATCTCGCCATAAAGAAGGTCCTGGAGGTAATGGATGCAATTAAAGAGCCATTACATTGATAAGCATAACATAAGCCTGTATAAATTTAATCACATGGAAAAGTGCATTACACTTCTCTCCGTATGAAATGGGAACATGTTTATTATGTTGGTACCTCGGTAATCACCATACGCATAAATTCCAATGTATTAAACTTATGTCAGCTTTAGTAAGGGTTTGTACAATGAGAGTTGAAGGCGGTTGGACAGTAAATTGTCAAAACAGATTAATGAGCAGTGCCAAATAGAATTATTACATTTTATAGTGTATTAGATTTCAGTTGCAGAGGACTTCATTTTTTTTTTTTAAACCCCATTTAGTTTGATAATCGTGTGATTAAATTATTAGTAAAATCATTAAAACACAATTAAGTTTAGTTTTTTACGCGCACACACATGCTGGTTGACGTTTGGAGTGCTATGTAACACAGTCTTTGCATTTTTCTCTTATTTTTTTCTTCTTTAGAAATGTGTCAAATTAGAAGTGATTCTTCCCATTAGCATATTATTTGAGTCAAGAATAGCCACAATGCTGAATTTACTGCATTTTGAATTATTTAGAGATGGTCTACTTCAACTTGAGTAAAATGAACAATCACAACTATGGAGTGGTTGCTCAGCAACTGATGAAAAGATAGAAACCATACGGAGAGGAAGTGAGCAACCTTTTCATCAGGAATCATTCTTGAATAGAGCCGGGCATGATACAGAATGAATGGATAGTGCTCGCCACAGGTGGGCAATGACCCAACGATCAATGCATGTCCGCAATCAATAGCTGCCTGCAGTCCACGCGCACGAGCAGTCTGGAGGCAGACGGACCGTTAGGCCAGACATTGTAACAGGTGCTTAACCAAAAAGTGAAGGGGCCAAGTTACTGAGTGCAAAAGAAGAAGTTAGAGAAGGAACGCTAACAGACAAAGATAATGGCCAAAAAAGGTGCTCTTTGGAAAGAGGAGGAAAGAGGACTGGCAAACTAAACCCAGAAAGGGTTTAGTTTGCCAGTCATGGCATGGTGGTGCAGTGGGTAGCTCTGTCGCCTCACTGCAAGAAGGTCCTGGGTTCAAATCCGGTACTCCGCTTTCCTCCCACTGTCCAAAGACATGCTGGTAGGCTAATTAGGGACTCTAAGTTGCCCATAGGTATGAGTGTGTGTGATGAATGGTGACTGATAGATTGGCAGCCTATTCAGGGTGTATTCCTGCCTCTCACCCAATGCACGCTGGGATAGACTCCAGCGCCCCCTGCGACCCTGCCTAGGATAAGCGGGCATAGATAATGGATAGATGGCGGAAACATGGCAAGAAAATTTTTTATGTGCCTATGCGTTGCAGCCTCACACGACCTTCATCAGGGCCAACATACCAAGTCAATTATCCTGGCGAGGAATTTGATAGCCGTCAGTACCCAAGCTGAAAATGTCATGCACAAGCTATTTCTTTCTTTTTTTCTTCTTCTTTGTACTTTGCAAATTACGCGCAGCATTTAGAAGCACATCTGTCTGTGATCCGAAGTGCTCTGCGATGCTTTATGTAAGTTCTTTATGTGAGCCGGTTAGATAAGATGTTCATTATCCAACTCGCTTGGGCTGTTAGTCTCGTGTTTGCTTTTCTGAGCTTTTGCTTTTCTCTCAGTCGCAAGCCTTGGATTTATTCCCAGGCATTTCCCTTCTCGTTTTCAGGTGCCCGCCGCCTTAGTCGTTCTGGGTCCTGTTTTATCTTCAGTCTACCACTTACGTCTACCCTCTCTTTTGTTGTGAACTGCAGTGGATTGCACGTAATTGTGAGACACTGCAGTCATTACATTGCCTTCAATTCAGGCATCGCTAATTGGAATGACTGTGTCAGTAGGAATGACTGTGTCAGATGTTTTTGCGAAACCGTTTTTTTTTTTTTTCCCTTGTTTGGCCTATGTTTAATCTGTACTTTAAAAAAAAAAATTATTTTTGGTGGAAACAACATGCAGATCACTCAAATAACCACTCAGCCATTCATCACAGCCAGCAATTATCATATTCAACAGAAATATGTTTTTTCTTCATTGGAAAGAAATGACAAATTCAGCACCTGTAAATATCAACAAGAGATATTAGTTTGCTTGCAGTAGTTTTTTCTTGTGTGCTATACTGTTGAACATGGATTTAAATATAAGCAAGCGTGATAGAAGAGTCAATATAAGGAATGTGCATTACACCAAATAAAAGTAATAGGCAACACGTTGTATGACTGGCCCTTAATAAGAGCTGTATTACTGCTTTATAAGCAGTATAAAGCATGTTCATAAGCACTATATAATCATTCATGCAATCTAATGTCATTTTTCCACAAATAGACATGTGGTGTGTTATGTCACTACTGGTGACGTTACCATGAAATACCAAGTGACGTGCCATTTGCCTCTTTTCCTTTATTGACATATAGTAGGCTAACGATTTATGAATGTCTGCGTAGTGCTTATGAAAGATCAGTCATGGACAACGTTACCTGACAACATGCTGTATTAATAACTAGCTTCCGCACAAGAGGGTACTTCGTGCCACATTATCATGTTACTTATTTATTGACCTTTATTTATACAGGGTTGACAGAGCACATATGCTCTTTTCTTTTTCAGCAACACCCCCCCCCCCCCAAGTAGCTTAACCTGCATGTCTTTGGATGTCACCACAGTTAACGTCTAATAGGGCACAGAAGATACAGTTGTTTGTCAGGAAGATGGTAATTGCGTTCGTGCTCCAGGTTTGTTTATGTGTCTCTAAATGGGGTTTCTGAAAACAGTATGCGGTCTGCTGTCAGAGGCGGCACGCACAGTCGCGTTTAGAAAATTGAAGTTACGGACTGTGGAGTTTGTAAGGTGAAGGAAAGGAATGTTGTTTTAGCGAAATAAGTTCACACCCCAATGGAGCATGACCCAAATTCACATACAATAACGAAACATTTATAGAATCGAGGGCTCATTATTTCAAACCTAGATTCAACTTTAATGAGTTGCCTTAATTCAATGAGTTGTTTTATGCTCATAAAACACTATTTCTGAAAGTATCTCATGTTGGTTTTAACAACTGGAAAATTATGATTTATCATTCTTTTTTTTCCCCTCCTGACCTGTCCCATCAGCACAGTGTCCTTGATCAGTTTGGGAGGGCAAAGATAAACCCCCTCCTTTTCCTCAGAAGTGCAAACTTCCATTGGTCCTAAATTTCATTCAGTCTTCCCTGAGCTGTGCGCGCAATCCTGTCAGACGACAGACCCTCACGCACAATGTTTGTTTTCCCCGTATGCACTGAAAGTGTAGACATTTCTGCACGGATGAAAAGATAAACCCCTAACGAACACGTATTTTCGGGATTCGCAGGGTTTCGTGGGAAACTCAAACGCAGACAGCGTTGTCCAGTACCGGCTACAGCAGCCGGTGATCGCCCGGTTCCTGCGATTCGTCCCCCTTCAGTGGAACGCAAACGGGAGGATTGGCCTGCGGGTCGAAATCTACGGGTGCTCGTACGGTAAGTACAGAGAACGCTTCCGACCGCAAGCCGGCTGTAGCTTCCCTCATGCGTGATATTGGCTCTTTCTGTCAGCCACTGCAGGCTTTCCAACTCCTGCTGAAAAACAAAAAAATACCTACAGGAAATGATATAGGATGACGCAATGGTATTACTTAGTCTTATTTGTGTGTGTGCGTGTGTGTGTGTGTGTGTGTGTGTGAGAGTGTGTGTGCCGATTATAGTAAGCTACCACATATTCGCATTTCTGCATTTCTCCGAAACACACTCAAAGTCGCAGCTGCATTGTCTAGACACCACAGTCAATGTCTCTTGATGCAGGATATACATTCACTTCGGTATGAGTTGAAGTATGAATTATTTATACAAGCGCGCATTAACCCAGTGGGGGTGCTTTGTTGTAGGAGAACTATAAAAGGCCAGCTAATGAGGTGGGTATTGGTAGTACGGCTGCGTAGTCCGTGCAGGGAGATGCATCGTCTGGGTATACGATGCTATGGTTCCTGTGCAGGCGCTTGTGTGCTTATTTCTCCCAGGGAGTGCGCACAACATCATTCCAATATTAGAAAGCCAGTATTATGCCGTCCATATTAATGGAACCATTTCCAGTAATCACTTGTCATCTGTGCGTAATTGATGAGCCACTGTACAGTGCAGGCTCAAACCTGAACACAATTTACGGAGAGTTTTAAAATGCGGTGACCTTGAAGTATTGCTCCAAGTGCAGGTATTTCATCGGATTTTACCCTTCAGTTCTCAGCCTATAAAACAATGCATCCTGATACACGCTGACCTCCCCAGCCCATAAAATACCCTGTAAGCGCAAAATATAAACCAGCGGCAAAACAGATCTTGCCTCTGTTAAATGGGACAAATGGATACAAAGGGCAGGAATATATTAATTTCTCCATGCCGACAACACACAGTGTATTGCCAGTAATGCAAATCATGAATGATTTAAAAACTCAATATGTGCGCGAGTGAATGAATGTGTGATAGTGTTTGCGATTATATGATTGCTTTTAAAATAACTTTATTCATTAAATTATGAACTTAGATGAGTGATATAAATTTATATGATATTTATTTCTCATAATGTGTTCACACTTTCGGAAGCACTCATTCTTGCTCTGGTTTGCTGAGAACTTTTCATTTCCGCACATGATAATTTGTGTGAAAATAGGCCTTGCTGCACCTTATGGAGTTTTTACTTGTAATGTGTTGTTTGCAGAGTCTGATGTGGCAAGTTTTGATGGCAGAAGCTCCTTGCTCTACAGGTTCGATCAAAAGGCAAGTCAAACAAGCAAAGATGTTATTTCCATGAAGTTCAAAACGCTACAGAGCTCTGGCACCCTCGTACACGGTCACGGACAGCATGGAGATGTCTTAACCCTGGAGTTACTGGAAGGGAAGCTTCTGCTAAGAATAGGTATTCTTCTTAACAGTTCTCATCTGTGTCTGCGTGCAGACTGCATGGAATTATGTGTCACAGCTTTGATTAAAAAAATAGACACAGATACCAAGGCATAATAATAGGCATAATAGAATTGGGGGGGGGGGGAGGAGGGGGGGTGCTATGTATAAAAAGTGTTGTAATTTGTATGTGCTGAAACCAAAGTGTGTAAGAACACCCTTAAAATACAAGTTGAGAATGTGCACTCATCATTTTTCTATTACAAATGCAAAATCGTAGAGTGCAGAGCCAAATCAAGAAAAATAACTTGCTTGATATATACATATTTATACTTGATATATATACACTGTATAAATAAACGTATTTATCTTTATCATTGTACAGTGAATAGTATCCTTCTCAGACAATGTTTTTCTTTTAGTAGTGTATTATTGTGTAAACACAATTAAAGAAAATGTATTCATAAATTGGAGCATTTTTTTATTTGCGTAATATCAGTGAACAAAACTGTATGTTTCTATAAAAAACATTTGATTATTTGCCATGTACTGTGGTATATGGTGAGAAAACAATTATAAAGAGTACGTACAGTACAGTATGTGTCAGTGGGAACATTGATGTGTGTTTTTATTCTCTGTATTTGCGGCTGGTAATTCTTTATCAGTGTTCACATGTTAACAGAATCCCTGATAGCAAATTACTTTCGGTGAAGAACGCTGTCGGAGACGCAAGCTCACATACTGAGCACGATTGCATTATGTCGAGCAATGGCATTTTAAAAGCCACGGAACGTTTACCTGAATCCCTTAAGCTGTGCTGGAAATGTAACAGAAGCTGGGAGCATTCAGGGGGTACGCTCCGGATATATATCTAAATCGGCTGTGAAACATATTTAACTGTACATCAGCGCTTCTGCCTCTAACCTTCCCTGTTTTCTTTCTGCGATGAAAACCATTCATTCTTCCTTCCGCACAGCCATGTTCTGCTGCCAGTTACTTGGTTGCTACGGCGATTTTTTTTTTGGGCGGTTTTGTAACTAAACCGATATGAACCCGGTGGCTTAATGATGTCCTAAATGACAGGGAAAGCTACAAATCCAGGACCCCGGGGCCCTGGCTCCAGTGAACCAACAATTTAATGACACGCAGTTCCATTTACCTAAAATCTATGTATCTGCCGGGGCCTGTATTTCTATTTAAAAAAAATAAAAAATAAGGAAGCATTGCCATGTCTTGACATCTGGGAAACGAACTTGTGAAATAAAGCTGTTGTGCTTAATGTGAGATATAGTGCTTGAATTGTTCTCAGGATCTCAGAATAAGCTCACCGGTTGCATTTTTGAAAATATAAACACTCACCCTACTTTTGAAAGAGAAAAAAAAGTTATTCGGAGGTTAAATATACAGGCAAAACTGATTTGGAAACCCAGTAAAAAGAAGCTGAAAAATATTAGGCTTTTCTAGTTGTTTTGTGTTCTCTACATTTAAGCATCCTCTGCTGTTCTCATGCAAGTATAAGAATTAGCAGGACTTATGGGTCCTGCTAAAACATTAGTTCTCAGTGGACTGATGCTCTCCATGATCAAATTCTGCCCAATTATCCTCAATAGGTTCACCTGTTGTCATATGGGGAAGGAACATCTTTCCATCCATTATCTATATCCACTTATTCCTGGATCAGGGTTGGGCAGTCCTGCTCTAGCTGTTGAATGAGGTGTGCTGTGTTAGGGTTGGAGTGAAAACCTACTGGAGAGTAGATCTTCAGGAACGGGGTTGGGCAGCCTTGCTCTAGCTGTTGAGTGAGGTGTGCTGTGTTAGGGTTGATGTGAAAACCTGCAGGACGGTAGATCTCCTGGTGCAGGTTTGGGCAGCCCTGATGCAATGGCTTGATTTTATGCTTCAGATTAATATACGGGTTTTCCTGTGTCTGATTACTAATATTTTGTCTTTAGTAATGCAACTGAAAGCCCCCGAACGTGAAAAATGACTGTTGCACCCGCATGATCAAAAGTGTTCAGTATCAGCATCAGATCACTGCTGCAAAAACAGTGAGTGAAAGTAAAAATAAACAGGAAATAAATAAGCAGATGGCTGAAGCAGCTTCTTCTGGTTTGCCTTCAGTGTGTCCTGGGAGCTAAATTTATCAGCCGTTTCTGCATGAAGAAACAAAACATTTTCCAGTCTGTCTGAGATGGTCCGAGAGATTGTAAGGGATGCTGTAGTCTTCCCCCTACACAGTAAATTGTCCAGTGTTAACTCTTAACAGTGTTAATTCAACTCTGAAGAGATAACATTTGGTCCCACTCTGGAATGTGGGACCAAATGTTGTCTGTTAAGAGTTGAATTAACACTGGACATTTTACTGTGTACAGTCCCTGTGGTCATGAGACCCTACTGAAGATAAATGCGTGTAATGTTTCCAGCAGGCCTTGTAGGTTACAAATGTGGGGCCCAGGGGCTGGTGTGTATGATAGGTCTGTAGATAAAAAACAGAAAGAAACGGCTACGGCTTGCTCTGTGCATTTGATATCATTAAGCCCTAATGATGACACACAACCAATAACAACAGCCTCTTAATGCCATGAATGGAAGAAGTTGTTTATATCATCATCACCATCATCATCATCATCACTCTTGTAATGCATTTTGCAACATTAAAAAAAAATCTCTCCCACTGTGTTCCATCTGAATTATGCGGTTATGTATTTGCTTGTGAAAAAGTACAAATTTAATGTTATTTATGTCATCTTTTTTTTTTTTTTTTTTCAGGGAAAACTTTGTCAAATGATGCTTCTGTGGTAACCATGGGCAGCCTGCTGGATGACCAGCACTGGCACTACGTGGCAGTCCAGTACATCGACCGAAACGTCAATTTTACCGTGGACAGGATCACGCGTCAGTTCGAAATCAAGGGCGGCTCCACTCACTCGGATATAAATAATGAGGTGTGTTGTTTCTGGTCAGTTTCATGCTTTTCAGTGTTCATCGGTAAACTGTGCACTATTTTTACCCGTTGCATGCTTTCATAATTCATAATTGCAGAGTTATGAATAAGCATGCCTGTATGTACAAAGTTCTTAATGCAGTTTGGGAAATATCTGATTTAGTTCAGCATAATGTGGCTATGAAATATATTAAATAATATTTATAGGGGTTATTAACTGGTATCAGGTGCTAATAAAATAGCAATTTTCAAGACGTATTACTCTTGCTTATCAGAATCGCCACCGTGAGGCCACTGACAGTTATAACTATGTGGCCCTGTTTTTAATCCTGTTTTTTTTTTAATGAATGTTAATGCAGAGAACTCTGCCCCTGGGAAATTTAACATTGTAATGATGTTCTTTCACAAGCTCAGCTTTGGAGGTGCCCCAGACTACGGGAAGCTGGAAACGTTTTCCAGGAGAAATTTCCAAGGGTGTCTGGAGAACCTGGTCTACAACGATGTAAATGTCATAGACTTCGCCAAGCAGAACAATCAGGTGTCTGTCACGGTAAGTCCAGCCACAGCTAATGAATTCATCTGCATATTGACTCGCTGTCACTGTCTGACATTCCAAAGAACCAACCGTTCGCATATTTGTTTATGTACTGTGCTGTTAATTCGAAATACAAAAAAAAGGTATACATGCCTATAATTAGGATTATTATGTGAATCATAATACAAATGTACGGAAAAGGCTTGGTAACAGCAGTAGAATGGATTTATAAAAGTACTATTTGAATACTACAAGGTATTGGCTGTCCTTAAAATGTATTATCAATATTTGTGGTAGCAGGGTAGTGTCTCACCTGTCTGGTATTTCAAGCATGGTTAAACCTCAAAAATCCTTAATGATCCTGAGGATTGAATGAAATTATTGCCAGCTGTTAAGTCTTAAATTTTTGAGGCACCACAAAGCAGAAATCACATTGTGACAGTGAGATATTTAATTTAAAAATAATTAGTAACAGATCAAATGTACAGTATAAAAAAACACTGTTGAAAAGCCTTTGGCAAGGATGTGTCATTTGATATAAATCTCCTCCCCAATAACTTTATGTGGGAGTGAAAATATAATTTGGAAATAGTGTCTGCTAGCACACAATCGACAGATGCACAAAACACCTCATCTTAAATGCAACATGACATTACACACATAAAATTACACACACACACACTCACACACATGCCCACACACACACACTGCACACACACACACACCACTGCTGGCAGGTGCTTCCTAAATTCTAGCAGATTAGGAAGGAGAGGATATTCAGAAGACCAAAGCATGCTCACTACTACCCCTGGAGGACCAAAGACATGCATAATGCAGTGTAGCAGAAAAGGCATTTCGCTTCGCAAATGACTAACTTTGTTCGAAACTTAGCGGCTCATCTTCTTGTACTCCTCCTCCTCTCTCTTGTCTCTTCCTCGCCACTTTCCTGCTTTGTAAACAGGAAATTGCTTGCAGCACACTGTAATGGGATGAAATTACTTATTGAAAAATACATTGTTGTGAAGAGAGAACCCACTGTTTCGATTCATATTAGAAAACCTGGACCGGCCAAGCTGACAAGAAAAAATGAAAATAATTATTTTCATGTGATAACATACAACTGTATCCTCTTGCAAATTGTCCTATAAAATTATCCAAATTGGAATGTTCTACAAATTGTATTGGTTATGTTCCTCACTTCGCCAGTACATGTATTCAAATGTACCTCAGGAAATATGCACAGATTTGCTAGTTCCTCTGTTACCAACTTTGTTTGTTAGACAGCTAATGCCTGTCCATAAAGGAGATATATCACCATGTCATCCACCCTTCAGTTAGCTATGTGAACTATAAAAATAATCCCACTTATAAGACCAGAGTGGGGAAACATAACCTATGCTATTGCAAGTCACGTGTTTTATTGTCACGTGAAAATTGGGGTTCACGCGTGACGTTTCCTTTTGACACGTGAGTATTTTAATTCCCGTGTGAAAATGCTTAAATGCAACGTGTGAAATTGTGATTTTCACATGCGAAAAGGCAAATTTCATATTTCATATTTTTTTCATAAGCGCACCTCCTCCATGTTTCTCAGATGAAAGGGTGTGCTTTGGATCATGGGCTGTTCCTTCCCTTTTCTCCACTGCTTTTCATCTCTTTGCTAAAAGGCTTATTTTGGTCGCGTCTGTCAACTCCGTTCTAGATCTGGCTCGTCTGTGTATTTGTTGGCGATTCCGCGTTATCCATCTCTATGAATTATTCAGTTGCTCTCAGCTCACAGATTAGCTGCTTTTCGGCCGTAGTTAGTTTCCTGGTCTTCGTGGTGGCGCGTGTCTCTAACTTCAGCCACAATCTCTGCAGATGAAAACAAAGGCTAAAACCAAGACCAAGACGCTCGCTGTTCTTACATGTGTGAACAAGCCGTGCGAAAAGGAACATATGAGCAACAGTTAACACCTGTCAGTCACCCGCTAGCTTAATATTGCACTCCTGTAAATGGGGGTGGGGGGGGGGGGACTCAGCAAAAAAACAGCTGTTTCTGCAAAATGGTAAAGCATATATTTTTGTCACATATTCATCTTTGGTGATCTCAAATTTGACTCTACCGTTACCATGCTTTCGAAGGGCACTGTCTGACCCTTCCTTCAGTCTAAACATTGTAAATGTTAAAGTTACTTTGTAAACAGACTGACTGTATAAAGTTCTCTCTGCCCTGAGAGAGAAGTTTGGTTTCATGCACTGTGGGCAATCCATCCTTCCCAAACAATTTTCTTTCCTTCCAAATATGGACTTTTTTGCACGGTAGTCTGCTCATGGCTAATGAAATAACAGAAGCTAAAGAATCTCTTACTTCCTGTCACGGAGTGACCTCCTCGCCCCCCCTTCCAGTCTGGCTTCAGGGCTCCTCACTCCGCCGAGGCCAACCTTCTCCTCCTTACCGGAGCACTTCAGTCAGCGAGAGCGTCTCGCCCCCACCCCCCGCCCCCTTTTCGGTTCTAATCCTTCCGGACCTTTCTGCAGCAGACGCCGTCTCAGACGCCGCTCTTCGCCGAGTCGACGGCGGCTCGTCTTAGCGCCCGAGCCGTTGCTCGGGTGTCCGTGGAGACGCCTTCCCGCTCTTTGTTCTGTCACCTGCACTCTCTCGCGGGTTTCTCGTCGCCCGCCGTACGTTCGCTATGTCATCGTGCCCGGACTGTACTGAGCTTCCCTCCCTCCCTTTCCCTCTCTTTCTCTCCCTTCTGATTCTCAGCCCTGCCTTCACATCTCGGCTTCGCCTGAAGGACAGTCCCTGGCCGCACGGCAGGCCCTTTTCGTCCGGTCCTCGTTAAGTTCAGTCCGGCCGAGGCCGAGCTGCTGCACTGTCTCCCTCCCCAGGTCCCTGGGCATTGCCAGGCCTCTCCTTTACCCCCTTTAATGCGTACGCAAGATCCCCGATGCGTGATTGGACTGTTTCCTAACCGAACATTCTAATGCTTGCGTAACAATCGCTGCCGCTAGTTAAAAGCGGCAGAGTTCTAGAGCACTGTCTTGCAATTTAGAAAAACATTCCAAAGTACCTCCTCTTCAAAGGATTAGCCTAGCTGCTACAGGAGAGCTCACTCAGAACTCGTCTTATGCGAGAAGCCATAGGGTAATCCAAATCACCGGCTGTCTTCCTCGCTCTTGTGTCATTGCAGTAAATCCGAAGACAACTTCCCTTTGTCACCAGATACTCTTCTCAGCTCGTAATCCAGGCCCTTGTACCCTCATGCTGGGTCTGTTGGAGTTCCCTGTGTGTGCCCCTGAACCCCTGCTCCTAATACAGCACAGCCGCAGGACGTTTCTACAATCTTCCCAAGCGTGCTCAGGTCAGACCTCTCCTCATCTCTTTTGATTGGCCGCCTGCTACGAATCCCGTAAAGTTTAGAACCTTCATTAGTGGCCCACGGGGCACTGAATGGAACAGGTTCGCAGTACCTTCAGTCAATCTTTAAACCCTGCTCTCCTGCCAGATTTTTTTTCTGTTCCGCGCTGTCGAGGCGGCTGGCTCTCCTCTCCTCTCTCCGTGCATTCTCTTCCCAGACACGATGTCTGTCTGTACTGACCCCGCGGTGCTGGAATGAGCTGCCCAGTGTGGATTCACAGGCAATCTTCTGACATAGACCGCTTCATCAGGTGGCATCCTGGTCCCCCTTCCATTCCCACCATGCAGCAGACTCACCTTTTGTAATAATAACTCAGGTTATGGCATATTTATGGTTTTTAAGTTTGTCTTTTTATGATTTTATAATTCTCTTCTTATGACTTTTTATGGATGTAGTCTGTACGCATTTAGCGTTTGTACGTTTGCTCTTGGTTATCAAAGTTAACCCAAATTATTGCTTTGTTTTTAAAAATCATTTCTTAAGTATATTATTGCTTTATCTTTGCTCACTGGCCTGGGAATACTACTAGCCTGAAACTGGCACTGTTGCTCTTATCACACAAGTGAGTGTATTAATGTTTCGCCAATATTGAAAGCTGCTCTGGGTAAAAGCCTCTGCTTAATGAACGCTGTAATGTCATGCTATGTAATGATGCTCGAACCTCTGACTGCGGTGCCAGACCTGAGCTCAAGGTGAGTGCTATAAATGACTGAGCCGCGCGGGGGGACAAGTCTTCAGCTCGTCTTAAAACAGATATCATGGTGAATTAGCGGCCCGACGTCATTACGAAGCAGTACCGCCGAATATGTTGCGGGGATAATAACGTTTCCCCTGATAATAGGATATTGATGTCTGGCAGGACAAACAGGCGCAGGCCTTTAGAGAGTTCTTTAAAGGGCGCCACTATCGGGCTCTATAAAACCGCGAACGGCCATTTTATATTTCAGCCGAATTACATTTAAAATAAGCCCCCAACCTTATAAATCCCTGTGAATTGAAATTAAAGTGGGCCCGAATCACTTGAGATTTTTACTCATTCCATTTTTACGATTCTACTATTCAACACACCGCTCCCCAAACCCCCTACACCCCATCCCCAGGGCAAATTAAATCTTAGTCTTAATTCCCTTTGTGAAGCCACAATAATTGCCACGTGTGTTTTTTTTTTGTTTTTTTTTTCAGGGTAATGTGACCTTTGCTTGTTCCGAGCGGCCCGATGCCCCGGTGACATTCATGGGCACCGAGAGCTACCTCCAGTTATCAGCGACGGCGGCGGCGGGGGCAGAGGAGGAGGAGGAGGAGGAGGAGAAAGACGGCCTGTCCGTCAGCCTGCAGTTCAGAACCTGGAACAGAGAAGGACTGCTAATGACCACGGAACTGCGGCAGGATTCCGGAACGTTCTGGCTTCACATCGGCGAGGGTAAAGTCAGGTTACGGATGGGCAAGTCGGGGAGAGTCCTGGCGGAACTCACAGCTGGTAAGCCGTTTAATAGGACACTGTGTTCCTGTGCCTTATATTCTCAAATGTCGTGCTGGTTTTTTTTGTCGAATCTTCGCGGCGCGAAGAGCTCATAGTAAGAGCTAGTGAAAATGCCATTGTGCATCCTCTCTTTCATGCTAAAATGTTAATCTGAAAGGCGCCTGTAATGGTTTTATGATTAGATGCACACCGCAAGTATTCAAAGGACAGAAATGACCTAAACACCATCCCTGGCTCTCATTTGGATCGTCAGTTACACACACGCATACACACACACACACACACGCGCGCGCACACACTCTTTTTCTCTCACACACACACCCACGCACATACTCTCTCTCTCTGTCTCTCTCTCTCACACACACACACACAAACGCTTTCTCTTACACACACATATACACTCTCTCTCTCTCTCTCTTTCTCTCTCTCACACACACACACACACCGCACACATACACCACACACACACACACACGCACACACACAGGATTTCGGCAGGGCGTACCCTGTATTATCGACCGTCGATCAGGCACCTGCGGCACTGCCGGCAGCACGGGTAAGGCGGTACCTTGATGCCCTGACTGGGTGAAGTGGGGTGAAACAGACGGCAGCTGGCTGCATGTGTTTCAGCTGACGCACATGCTAGTCTTTATCCCCCTGCATTACTGGACGGCACAGCAACGATGGAACATTACTGCTGCATGTTTGGCCGTTAGAGAAATTATGGGGGAAAAAAAGCTGGAAAAAGGAAGATGTTCAAGAGATGTTAACTGAGCGATACAGACGTATTGCTTAAGTGTGAAGTTGATTACAGAAAGCAATTCAGGGAACAGCCTTAGATGCCTTGGGACCATATATTGTGAAACAGTGTAACAGTAGCATACTTTTTTTTTGCATTGTTTTGCTTTTTCCTTTGTGCTATTTCCAAATACATTTAACTTCTTTTAAATAATTGCAAATAGTGCAGTGGTGTTGAAATGATGAAAAAATTGTGAGAAATCTTTATGAGAACATCCCGATTTACACTTGAATGACATTACGTTATCACGGTAACGTTTCTTTTTGTGTCCACCACTTTGATTTCCTCTTTGTTTATCACAGACCTTTCCTCATGTAAGTTATCATAAGTGCGACAGATTTCTTTAGAGTTCTGTTTTTGTGTATAATTAGCCTGACACATCCAAAAAGGCCGAGGGCATAATTCTGTATATTTATAGCCTGCTGATTCTCCGCCTACAGCATCCAGTTTAAACGATGGTCAGTGGCATTCTGTGGATTTGGCCGTGGCGAGAGGGCTGGTTCGTGTAACCGTTGACAGAGAGAAAGCCCTGGTTGCCCACGCCAATTCCCCCTTCCGCGTTTCCCCTGGAAACAGCTACTTTTTTGGCGGTGAGCGTTCTCCTCGATTTTAACTATGTTTTAATGTTTTTTTTTAAAAAAATGCTGCGATCTCACGGTCTCACCATTTACAGGTTTAACACGACGCCTTGCGATGAAAAACAGCGAGGCATTCAGGTTCAGATTAAAAAGTGAATGTGTTGTTTTATAGAACCAAATTACTTTCATCAAGACATCTGTGGATTGTTGATAGTTAGGTATTATTATTATCCAGTTTGTTTTTAAACTGGTAAGGCAATGTTTTCACAGTCACAGAGTGATCACACAGGGAGGATTGTCCCCTGTTTCTTTTAAATGCGTTTTTAAAAAGGCTACATACTGTGCAAGAACGTGGAAGCTGTCATAGAAAATAATAAGGTACGAAATTGTGTCGCACTGCAGAGAACTTTTCTCTAAATCTCAAAGGTATACCGAATGTAATCCTTTGAAGATGCCCCCATTATAAATTGATTCCCTCCACCCTCATTTGGAGACCTCAAACAGTAAGGTCATGTACAAATGTTTCATTTAATTTTACAGCATTGTGCTAAATAAATTTCCCCCCACACACTTTCTGTGATGTTTTGGGAAAAAAAAGAAAAAAGGATTATGGACGTAATGGATTTGCTTTATGAACTTTTTCCCTTCACATCTCTGTATTTGTAATTAACGGTTGCATCAGTAGTCAACAATGTGCCTCCCACAACCAGACACAGACTACTACGCCTGCAGGGCATGCCTAAAATTTGGTGACTGTCTCACACACCATTCAGTGATTCGGTATCCGAGGAGACGTGTGTTTTTTCTCTCGACAACAGCTTGTCATTTTGTTTACAGGTTGCCCCGAGCAAACATATAAGACGGAATGCAGAAACCCCTACGCCATTTTTCAAGGGTGCATGAGACTCATCAGCATTGACGGCCATCTTGTAGATTTGACCAAAGTGCCCCAAACTGTCATCGGAAACTTCAGTGACTTGCAGATGGACACATGTGGCATCATTGATAGGTCAGTAGTAGATATGGAGTCACATTTTCTTGTATAAATTTGCACAAATGTGGTGTGACACAGTATATTAATTGAAATATAAACAGCAAACATGGCAGGCCTAACTTCTAAGATGGAAGTCTGGTGGAGCCAGCTATGCATTTTGAATAGTTACTGTGCTCTTTGTTTTCAACATTGTTTGTACTATTTAATTAATTAATTAATTGGCTGTTCACTAACTACTTTGCAGAAAAAATATAATAAGATTGAAAGTTCTTTTGTTGTTTAGAAGTATAGACATATAATTTTTTAACATCCCAACATGCAAAAAAAGACAAAAATTTGAGATTTCAGACATTTAAGAGTTGCTACAGTAAATGTGATTGAATTCACATTTACATACCATTTTGGTTCATACCTACTGTCACTTAAATTTTATTTATTTTTTAAATTATTTTTTACAGATGCTCGCCTAATTACTGCGAGCATCAAGGAACGTGCTCGCAGTCCTGGAACATGTTCTACTGCAACTGCTCGGACAGCGGCTACACTGGGGCAACGTGTCACAGCTGTACGTATCTCCCAGAATCCTCACAGGCGTCTGAAAACCGGGACGCCAGAGCGGGGTTCTCGTTTGATCCTCCCGTTCGTTTTTTAATTCTTTAGTTCCTCCCGGCTGATGCCCCGGCCATTTTGACAGCCCTTCAGCGGATGAAATCAATGGCCCTGAAGAATATGTGATAATTATCCCAGGCGGCAATTTCAATATGCTTGAGTCACGGTCATTAAAAAAACCGTGAAGTGGTTTCGCAGGGAAATGAGCTCTTGTCTGTCAAATGTAACGGCTCACGTATTTAGCGATGGTTTAAAACGTTCGTTGTGCGCTGATGAAACAGATTCCTTCGCATTAACCGAGATAAGAGGGCGTTAATGATCATTGACTGATTGAGCTTACTTAAAAGGTCCTGCGCTTGTTGAATGCTGATGTGTGTGTGAAAGTGCCAAGATCCTAAGTTGCCCTGGCATTCACACGGGAGACTGGTAACCTCTCACCTTTAGATTAACCGTAATGCCATTCCATCACTTTGTAATAAAAGACAGATGGTGCAGTGCCATTTCAGACAGAGCAAATGCTCTCAGTTATGTTCGCAAATAGGAAGCCTGTATGATTCCCCTGGCATTTGGATATTACCCATTTCGATCTCCTTTTTTTGTCACGTTAATGTCTATCAGGTGCTATGATACTGAAATGGCTCATAAAGAGTGCTTTTTTCCTAAATTGAATTTGCATCATTGCGTGGTTTGTTTGGTGTGATTTATAAGCATGGCCTTTGATACTGAAATATGGTTGCTGCCTGATCCCCGGGTTCTCATAAACCTCCCCCTCGTTCTCTGTAGCCGTTTACGAACAGTCGTGCGAGGCGTACAAGCACAGAGGAAACACGTCCGGGTTTTATCACGTCGACGTGGATGGAAGCGGACCGCTCGGCCCACAGCTGGTCTTCTGCAACATGACAGGTATGCTGTGCACGGCCTCTCGAGCCTTACTGCTTAAGTATGACTCATCGATAACTACATCATGCAAGCCACACGCGTATGTTTAACTCAGTGGCCTCCAACCCTGGTCCTGGAGAGCTACAGGGTCTGCTGGTTTTTTGTTTTCACCTTAAAATCAGCACCCGGTTGAGACCCAAGACACCAGGTGAGTTGAGTTTACTGTGTAATCAACGTCTCTAATTGATTCATGAAGTGCAGAGTCACTATGAAAACCAGCAGACCCTGTAGCTCTCCAGGACCAGGGCTGGAGACCACTGGTTTAACTTGTACACTGATTGGGTTTTTTTTGTTAATGGCAACTTTATATAACATGTATGTTTAAATGAAATTGAATACGTTTACAGGGACTGAAACTCGTGTGCTTGTAAAATGTATGCGCATTGAATTTGCAATTTACCCTGAACATAGTAAGTGTGTGTTTGGCAAATTTGAAAAAAAATCAATGGCAAGAACAGTATTGTATTTTTATTAATCTTTTGCTGTATGGGTATCTGAAACTACTGTTGCAACTGAATATGAATCTTCATAAATAAAGGCACGGTCAGCATGTTTCAGTTTAAAAGAATATTCTTTTTTGGTGGGCAATACCATTAAATGCTGCAGAGTGGACTACTTATACAGTCTGTCGGAAATTCGAGAGTTACGCAAAGAGCAAAGTTCATATAGCTATATACATAGCTTAGAGCCTTACAACAGGATTAGATCACTCCCTTTGGGGTGCCTAGGTAATCCTCTACTTGTAACGTATTAAAAATCTCTCTGTGTGTTCTGGAATGAGGAATAAAGTCTGCATGACATGAGCAACATGAGCACTGCTACACTGCTCCCAAAAAAGACTCATTCACCACCCCAAAAAAAAGACGTTTCAACCTGCACTGGGTCTTGTTTTTTATTTCTGTGTGGTGAATGAACTTTCTTCTCCGAGCTATAATCACGAGGTGCAGAATTTTTTGTTTGACATTTTTAACGTTTCATTCTTCCTCTGTCTTGATCTTGCATCATTTATTTGTGGATGTGTGTGTGCGTGTGTTTTTCTCTAAAAATGAAAAAAAAGAAAAAGATTTCCTCATGTGGACAATTGCAATTTGTTTTAAATTGACTTGATCTTTCTGTGCTTTCCTCTAGATAAAGCATGGACAGTCGTGCAGCACAATAACACCGAACTTATCAAATTAAAATCCTACAAAGGGACAAATCACCATTCTGCCTACTTCAGTTACGCTGTCAACACTGAACAGCTTGCAGCCATAATCAATCAAGCAGAACACTGCAGGCAGGAGTTCACCTATTACTGCAAACAGCCGGGGCTCTTAAACTCACCTGGTAAGTCACCTTTTTTTTCTAGAGCCAGATTTATTTAGTTGTTGCCAGTTGTTTTTTGGTGTGCAGGAGCCTAAATAAGCCACATCAATCATAAATCATTCGTAACATACACATGCTTTGAGAATGATCATTATAATTCACCCAGTCATTTTGTTCTGCATATTTTATACTTGGTAACTTTTGATTGTTTGTTTTTGGGCTATTTTTGTCAATATAGAAAAAGAATATGTAAATAAAATTATTGCAATCAATTGATTTGGTAGTTGTGGACAAAGCACATTGTTTTGCGATTTATTTTATTTTATTTTATTGTAATTAAGTAGAACTATGTGACTGTCTCTTTAAAAGTCACCATTTGATCTGCAAAAAAGTTTCCTTAAAAAAGCAGGAGAATAAATAGACTGTCCTCTACTTGGAACTTGGAGTGGCTGACTGACGCATTGAAGCTGCAATATGAAATATTGATTTTGATGATGGAATTGCTGGTGCTCTTGCATTCGCGATGCGGCCCTGTCCCGGCTAGCGTTGAGGCGCTGTAAGGCTTTGTGTGTGTTTTTGAGATGGAGCCCAGTTCAGCTGGAGGGTGGGAGCGGGGGACGGAGCGCAGAGGTCCCGGACTGGAGGGGCAGCCGGCCCCCGCTGGTGCTCCTGCGGCCAGCCGGAGGACTGCGTTCGACCGGACCGGCACTGTACCTGTGACACCGACGAAAAGCAATGGTAGGTTTACTCCCCTGCCCCTTCACCCCCCCAAGGGAAGTTCCCAGAAATCCCTAAAGTTCTCGGTATAAACATGCGGCCTTGTTGGAAAACATTTTGTAATGTCCTTATTAAACTTTTTGGCGGCATTTTATCATTAAAAATGTGCATTTCTTTTATATACAGTATCTAACATCAGTGTAAATGTGCATTCAAAGTATTTCGGTTCGCATTAGAAACTCCACACATCATCCTCGGCTGGCATGGTTAGAATTAACTGGAAGTGAAGTTGAAGTTTTTCTTTGGCTTTCAGTGTTATTATGATTGTTTGGAAATGGCAGAACTGTAACGGAATGAGTAGAACATAAAGACTGTAAAATAATGCATGCACTGGTGACATATCTTCAGAACAGTTTCCTTCTTTTTAATTCAGGACGAACGATTCAGGCCTTCTGTCGTTTAGAGACCATTTGCCCATCACCAAAATCGCTTTTGGCGGTTTGAACCGGGCGGGGTCGGAGGCGGCCTTCAAAGTAGGGCATCTACAGTGCCATGGCGACAGTGAGTCATACATTTCTTACTTTTTTTATTGGCTGATGAATATTAATCTATGAATAATTCGCCAATTTTATATTCAAATGTAATTCCTTTGAAATGGATAGATGGGATGTATGGTTAGTCATTATTTAAAAAAAAATATTTAGTCAGTTTGATTTTTGAACTCGTGACCTGCTTCCCTGTAGTAGATTGTACAACCAGTGCAAGCCTCACCAATGCTATGTAAAAGTTGTGTAAGTCGCTCTGGATAAGAGCGTCTGCTAAATGCCTGTAATGTAATGTAATGTAATGTAATGTAATTGCTATAGCAGCCTTCATTATAATTACCCTTCATTATCATCATCCTTCATTATCAATAAGCAGTAGACATGGTGATAAAGTACAAGGTCAATCAGATGTAAATACAATGTCTTATTTACTTATTTTTGTGTTTTACTGATCAGAGAACTTTTGGAATTCAGCTTTTTTCAACAAAGAGACATCCTATCTGCATTTTCCTACGTTCCACGGCGAGCTGAGCGCTGATATATCATTTTTGTTCAAAACCACCGCCTCGTCCGGTGTTTTTTTGGAAAATCTTGGAATTAAGGATTTTATTCGGATTGAGCTGAGCTGTGAGTATACATTAAGTGTGTGTGCGTATACGTGTGTGTGTGTGTGTGTACGTAAGGGTATGCATGTGTGCACTGTTGTCTGAAAGGTCATTGCAAAAATGCTCTCCATTTTGGAATCGGCCAATTGTATTTATCAATGCATTACTGCTTCACTATTAGTTTTGGAGAGCAGGCTAGCCCAAATGTAGCAGAGCGGAGAGGTCTGGTGGTACAGTCAGGGTACGGAGATGAGAAGGGGCGAGACGTAGCTGAGTCTGGGGAGGCCGTGGACATGCACCAGCATTCTGGATGAGCTGGGCAGAGACGGGGAGGTTCAGAGAGGAGGGAGTTCTGGGAGTCCAGATGGGCGACGGCCAGCGCCTGGACTGTGTGCTGGGTTGAGTAGGTAGTCTCCAAAGGTTGTACCGGGAAAAATCTGCACGTGCGACAGCCTGCCATGATTGCTGTCCAGCAGCACTCTGAGATTATTAGCAGAAAAACAACTGTGGTGACACTGTGGTACCATCCAAGGTGAGGGACAGGTCCTTGATTTCATCAGTGTAACGGTATTTGTCCTTGATAACGCAAGTTGAAAGAATACAAATGAAGCTCTCAAAAGCTTGATGCCAAATGCAGTTCATTTGACATGCAATAACGATCGCATTGTGTGTTCGCTTTTTGGCCAGCGCTTATCTAAGAGTTGATAAAAATGTGGGAGTAGTCAAAAAGGTATTCAAGCATTGTCAAAGTACGCTTCCAAGCAGCGTGACAGACCAAGGTTCTGAATTAGTTTATTATTAACACAAGGCCTAAGCACTGCATTGACATTTTGGGGAGGTCTGAGACAATTTTTGTACAGGGAATATAATGTCACTTTTTTAAAAAAAAAAACGGAGAAAAACGTTTTCGCCCAACGGCGCACAAAAACGTCTGGCGCACGTCTGATGTTGTTCTGCCCACTGGAGGCCGCGCTTGACAGTGTGGGAACTTCGCGGTCAGTCATTGTCTGTGAGTAATTAGCGGGGATTGATGTGGATTAGTGGGGCAGGGCTCTGTGATAAACAGCTGATGAGGCGGCTCTGTCACTCTAACCGAACGATATCGAACGAGTGAATTGCAGGTGAGAAAAGAGCCCTAGATGAACTGCTGTCCCGAACAGTGTAAAATAACATCTTTTTTTGTGATTCGTTTTTTTTCCCAACCTAATTTACTGTATTGTAAGGGCTTCTCTGGTCTCAACTACTGTTCGCAAGGGAGGAACATAAGATTAATTTATATAAATATGTACCAATCATGGACATGGGTTTTAAGACCAATGCCCAGCATCAATGGTGTAGGAAGCAATCACACACACACACACACACACACACATACACATCCCACCCCCAAATTCACTTTTTACAAGCTGTTCTGTAAAAATTCCTCAGAAACCAAGAGGTAGCCTCCCCCCCATCCCTCCCCCCCAGACCTCATTGTCAGTACCCCCTGGCTATTTACAGTTTCTACGTGCCTGGCAAGTATCCTGAGGTAGCTGTTGTTTTTTTGGCACATTGAAAAAAAAGTGACTAGTTTCAGCAGGCTTGTGAAGACTTTTATTTTCCAGAGATTACAGTATATAAACCCACTTTTCTCAAGCTTCCCATATTCATTTTAAAGTGATGACCAACGCTGAAAGCTTTTCAGTTAATTGCTTACGCTCACCTTCTCATTACATCATTAACATTCGATGATTACAATTAACATGATATCAAACTATCTGCTAAAGACTGAAGAGAGATTTCAGTGCTGATCAGGCCGAGAGTGGGGATTCTGGGTAATTGAAAGGTTACGAATCCAATTTCAGAGCAGAGGATGTGGAGAGGCACGGGCTCTGAAAACATAGAAAGAGACAGAATAGACTGTTTTGGGAGCCTGGGGCATGCTGAGAGTTTTTCGAGACACATTGTAATGCAAGCCGGTTTAAAATGTTGAAAGGGATACATCCTCAGGTGAGAAGTGTTTTTAATGAGGCAAGAAGTGGAGGAGAGGATTGTGGGAAGGGAAACTCTGAAAACAGCGAGAATGTGAAACAGCTGAGAGGTTTGTGGCCCTGAAGAGAGAGACAGAGGTCAAAATCAAAAAGTGAAAAGCAAAGGGAAGGGAAGGTAGAAAAAGAGATAGAGAGGCACTAGCATGGAAGCCACTGTAAGACTGAGGAAAAAAAGCTGTCATAGGATTACTGCTCCTAAAAGATTGGGGGGTGGGGGGGGGGGGATCGGTTGGCTGTAAAGTTGGGAATCAGTAATGCAGACTGTTCTCATCATTATATGTTCTTATGTTGTATTTACGTAATCATTTAATGTGATTTTCCATGTGATTTTATGTGGCGTGTGGTGTAGACAAGTGGGGGAAAAGATATGGCACTGACACAACAAAATATCCAAAAGATTCTAGCGGTATAGACATTCCATAGACCCTGTATTTGATCTTTAATTTTTTTTAAATTATGCTAAATAAATGAGAAATAAAAATCTGTAAATAATTCATGAGGTAGGCTTATTTGGAACACTTATGGGCTTAACTGGTACGCAGGAAACCTATTAAGCATTGTGAGGACTTTTCATATATTTCGTATTTCTTCATCTAATGTTGAAAAGTTTATAAAGTTTATGAATCAAGTCATTAAACTTGAAATGGGAGATTAATCTTTCATTTTTATTCAAGTTTCTTTGAAAAATATATGAGTAGATATTTATAAAAATGAAATGGCTAAACTTAAATGTCAAAGCGTTTGGTGTGCTTTAATAGGTGCACTTAGCCAATTATTGCAGGAACTAAGAATGAAAAACAATTCTGATCGCATTTTATAATGTCATTTCGTTTTTGCAATTTTACTATTAATAAGTGCATTTAAATGCATTAAATGTCATGTGTCAGCTTGGGGAGATTTTACATTACTTATGGGAAAGAATTGCTGGTCAAATAGGCAGCTTCATTTGTTAATTTTGTGATTTGTCTGATGCCTGAATACTTTCACTGCCCCGCACACCACCGTGTTTTTCGGTTCAGTTGATCTCCCCTCCCCCCCTCGGGCAGTGGCAGATGTACTTCCTTTATGACACCTGAGTTGCTATATTACTTTAAGGTAATGCGATTTTGGACTGGGCCAGGCACTCTCAAGCTATCCGATTTGGAAAATGAGCAAAGGGCTGCCTGTTCCTGTTTGACGAACTTAAAAAAAAAAACTTTTATTGAGTTTTCTTTTGTTCAAAAGACTTATGAGACCACGGACTATGCTAGAAGCTGGAGAAGCGTACTTTTTTTTCCAGTGGAGCATGAAATTCTGCCGACCTGTGGTGTGGCAGAAAAGCCTTAGACTAAAGCTGGGGACGGTGAAGAAGAGTGAACTGTGTGAAGGACACTAATGTTTTTTTTAACGGTAATTGGCATAGCTCGTTTGCGAAGTGCTGGAGCACAGAGGCTTACTGTCAAACATATGGGAAATAGCAAGAACGGTGAGAAGAGAGTTGGGGGTGAGAATTCTGTGAGCCTCTCTGCATTGTGTTATACTCATACTCATTATTATTAATTCATAATATTTGCAGTCATATTTTAATTTGCTTAACCTGTGCCAGGCTTCTCTGTTCATTATTTTGAGTATGCCTGCTGTTTTGAGAAGAGGCTACAAGTTCATTATTCTTTTCTGCAATCGCATGGTGTGAGGTCGCTTTGATGTTTAGACAGTAAGAACATGTATCAGAATTTAAATACAGTGCATTCCAGGCATAGGAGACTTGCTAGGCATTAAGACGCTACTAATTTTTTGAACTGTAATTATTTATTTATTTTTTTTAACTCTGTCAAGCGGGAAGATAGGAGATGCTTGAACTAATTAGATTTTTGGAAGAGGATTTGTCAGAGAAGCATTTTTTTTGGCAAATGAAAATTAGATTTTTGAAAGAATATTATTCATCAGTGGGCAAGCATGGTTTTCTAGGATCAATTAGCAGTTTTCTGTAGCCACAGTATGTCATTGTCAGTGTTCTAGCATCTGCTGTATATTCCTGATATATTTTAACAGCTTGAATGCTATTAAACTCACATTTTTTGTATGAGAACTTTAATGTTGCTGTGGTTTCAGTAGATAAACATCACTAGGAATCAGACCTCAACACTACAACATGTGTCCCTCCCTTGATTTGAGCCATCACTGCTTTCTAATGTTAAAACAGTCCATCTAACTTAGTTAATGTACTAATATTTGTTGTTTCATACATTGTGTTTTTTCACAAAGTGAAATGACAGTGACAAATGGTGTCACACAAAGACTTTCACAAATTGGATGATGTGGAGAACTTTGTGTAGACCTCCAGAAAGAGTCGTACGGTATTCAGGCATTTTGTCTGTCTTTTTCCACCTTCTTCACCTTCCATAAAACCGGCTCAACTGAAAATTTCAAAATGTCCGCCTCCGAGACGCTTTGAAATGTTTTCCGTTTCTACAGCGCCGAGCGATGTCCTGTTCTCGTACGACGTGGGAAACGGCCCTTTCGAGATGAGAGTGGTGACCCCGTCCCCGCTGAACGACGACCAGTGGCACCGCGTGAAAGCTGAGAGGAACCTGAAAGAGGCATCGCTGCAGGTGGACCGGTTACCCGCCAGGACGCAGAAGGCGCCCATAGACGGGCACATTCACCTGCAGCTCAACAGCCAATTATTTGTAGGTAGGGACATTATTTCCCCCTGTGTTAGACAGACACTCTTTAGTAGAAGCGGCAGTGCAGTATAATGGGTGCGGAGCTGGTCTTGTCACCTGACGGTCATGGGTTCGTTTCATCATTTCATCATTGGATTAAAAAAAAAAATGTCATAAGTAAACATTGTCTTACAATGCATGCATTTGATATAAATTCATTCGACAACAATAGACGAAGACGAAAGTATTTAATTTTGTGTGGACAGCACAGCAAGTAATGTTTTCAAATCATCCCTAAATGGTATTCACTGCCCGAACAATGACTGCCATTTAAATTGGAGCTCAATGCACTCCACGGCCAGAACTCAAGAGGCTCTGTTGTGAATGAAGCCAATTACAGCAGCCCCTTTGGAAGATCAGGTAAAAATATGCATGGGGGGGGGGGGGAGGGGGGTGTTATGAAAACAAACAGACCACTCAGCTTGAATTAGTGTGACGCTGGGCAACTGACAATGGGAAGAACGCAGGCGACTCAGAGCACTTGAATGTTCAACAGAGCGTCAGGAGTCATCGAGCGAGAACGCCAACAGGCTTTAAATTTTACGGAACTACCGCGAGCGAATGTGACGCTAACCGGTGGAAATGTAAGTACACGTTTGTGTCACAAAGCCAGGTCTGAATAAATTCCCCTGTCACACAGTTCAATTCACATTCATTTTTAATGCTCTGCTGAGAGGCATTGCTGTGAGCTGTGCTGCCATTAATTCACGCCTGCGTGGACCTTCACTGGTACCATCTCAAACGCAGCTTACATGTTCGAGCACTGCTAGCAGTGTGTGTGGAATCTGATCCCGCCAATACACTGGATATCAGTGTGTGGTAAACCCTTTTGTTCGGTCTCAGATCCTGAATGCACCAGCACTGACAGCAGCCAGTACCCCACAGGGCTGTAATTTCGCCCAGGGAGGGAGGGTAGAGGTTGCTTGGGGGTTGTCTCTGTCTCGGTGAACAAGAGCAACCACTCTGGTCAGAGGGGGACCTGCGATCTGCGTGCAGATTTTTCTCTGACACAATAACTGGGCGGATCGGTGAGTGGAAAGAAGCAGACAGAGGCTGGTGTTTTGGAGTGCGAGTCCGCACTCTGCTTTCTGGAAGTGATGGAGGACGTTACGAAAATGAGATGGGATAACAAATGCTACTGGGTCAAACTGGGTGAAAAATTATTCCACAGAGGTCACAGGGTCCTATTGTGACAGTTGTGTTTGGCTTTACAGGAACCATGATACATGATATGGTATGACATAGATATAAATATGGATTTCAATGTCAGGGTTACAAGTTTAAAGGTCATAGTCCCAGAAGCTTCCAATAGTTTATTGGTTTCCTGGCTCTAACTTGGTCAATTCTTCATGGATTTTGATGGACCTTGGCACCAATGTTATCCTTCTTGTTTCCCAGAACCTTATTGATTTTCAGGTAATTAGGCCAAAGTTCAAGATCATAGATGCACCTCTTGAAATATATAAATAACATGTTTCTTATCGCATGTCCATTTACTTTTCACTTTCAACATGCAAGTCTGTGTCTGTTCATGATGTATTCCTGCAACCTGTTTAAACAATGGCCGATTTTATTGGTTTATTGTGTGCGCCATCCTGTATTTCTCTGTTTTTTTGTTTGATTGATGTTCATTTCTCTGCTACACTCCTATTTCCTTATGCTGTAGTTTACAGTTATAGCTGCCCAGGCACCAGGGATTGTCACTTTTCGAACATTTTCACTCCTATGGGTTATCGTGATTTATTAACTAAATGCTAAATGGATTTCACATTAACTTGCTTTCTTGGGAAGGTAAAAATTTCTCTAAAACAAAATATCCATAGTGTTAGTGCCCTCCACGGAAATAAAATGTTGAGAAAAACAAGACCAGGTTGAAACCTAGTATATGGCTGGACCTAACACACGTGATCCGTGACCAGTAACTCATACTCGGACAAGGGTAACTTCATCACTCAGTCAGTCAGTCAGTCACTCACAGACATTTGCGTTTGTAGGGCTGGCCCCGCTGATGCGGTGCAACCAATAACACCTCCATCTTGTCCTTTGCAGGAGGCACCGCTTCCAGACAGAAGGGCTTCCTGGGGTGCATTCGGTCTCTGCAGCTGAACGGGGTGACCCTGGATCTGGAGGAGCGGGCCAAGATCACGCCCGGCGTGCGGCCCGGCTGCCCCGGGCACTGCAGCACGTACGGCGGGCTGTGTCGGAACGGGGGCGCGTGCGTGGAGAAGGACGCCGGGTTCTCGTGCGACTGTGGCGCGTCCGCGTTCGCGGGCCCGTTCTGCACGACAGGTACCGCGCGCTAACGCGTTCATTATTACGCGTATTCATCGACTAACGCATAACCTTGGAATGTAGGCTATCGATTGACTTTTTTTTTTGCATTAAAAAAGGTCACGCGTTGTCCGCTTGCGGCTCTATTATTATTCTGAGTAGTTTCCAGCCAGCTGGTCAGTGGTGCCCTTGAGTCAATAAGTCTTATTTTGGGTTTTCCTATTTGGTGGGGGGGGGGGGGGGGGTCAATGAACAGGTCATTTGCGAGGGCTCCGTAGGGTATGCGTCAATATCCAGCTCGCTTACATTAAAGTGCATTTATTAATCGCACATTAATTCATTTCCTCCCTGAATTGGAAAGCAGGGATAGCATGCTTGGAGTAATGTAGAAGCACGTTGGTGAAACTGATTGCAGATATGCTGACAAAACAGTGACTGCAACATTGGAAGCATTTAAAGCAGTTTTATTTAGAGCAATACAAAATCAACAATTACCATTCTTCCATTTTGTTTTCCCCCCCCCCCCCCAATTCCCTCAAATCCCCATCCCAGAGGTCTCCGGTTATTTTGAATCCGGGACGTCCGTGACGTATTACTTAAAGGAGCTGTACGGAAACGGGAGCGCGCAGTCGTCCTCGACGACGAGCCTTCGAGGGGAGAGCGTCAGTTTCAGCTTCCGCACGACTCAGTCGCCGGCGCCGCTGCTGTACGTCAGCTCCTCCCACCGAGAGTACATCGCCGCGCTCCTCAACCGATACGGTGAGCTCACTCCTGGGATCACAGCATTTCCAGTTCTATATATACTGTACCACTGCAAATGGATGACAGCGGATTCCTTTGATGGTGAAAAATTAATGGGGATTCGATTAAAATGTTATTTTTGCCAGTCTAATTTTAAATGAAAGAAATGAGCACTCTAAATAACATGTTAAGAGAGTTAAAATGCATGGCCTTCTCCTCTTTGGGGGGATTAGATGTGACCATGGGGGGGTGGTTGTCTATAATGGCATAATATTATAAGTGTGGTCTTGGGGTGTTAATGATTTCCACCCTGACTGTGGGAAAATCTTACCAAAGTCACTCTGTGACAAGAAATTTGATTTGAATGTTGCATGCATTGTGTTTAGATGCAACCGCCGAACCAGGAGTTGGAAGCTCTCTAATGTGTTTTCTAGGCGGTCAGTGAGATAAACTGTCAAATTAGTTCCTGAGGTGGGCAGGTGCAGGGAATCACAATGGGGTATTAGACTGGCATGACACACACGACTGCATTTTCTATGAATGCTGCCCAGTATTCGTCATTGGTGATGAGAATTACATTTCTGGTAGTTTGTGTATTTTAGATTTCATATACATTCTGTCTGTGCATTAATGATATTAAAAACAAATTAAGTATTCATCTTCCTCGAAAGTGTATCAAAGGACTGGTTTAATATTAAATTAACCTTATTTCGTGTGTTCTTTTGTGGGAAATATCTTTCGTTTTGATTATTTTACTAATATGTTATAGATTTACAATAATCCCAAGTTAATGTTTTAATGAAATGACGGAGGAGTTTCTTTCTGAAGGTCACTTGAATGTCATATACAAGCTGCAAGAGGACCGAGACGCAGAGGTGTTTCAGACGAGCCAGAGAAACATGGCAGACGGGCTGCTCCACGCGGTGCATTTTGGGCGGGAGTCGGAAACGCTCACTGTTCAGGTAATACATCACACCCCTGCGGCGCGCTGATACAATGTCTTCACAGGGGATATTAAAAATAAAAAACGTTGCCTGTTGCTCTCCTTTCTATTGCCTGTTATTGATTACAGACAGTACTGTTTGTTGCTACTTTGTTCCAGTTTCTGTAGTGGTGCTTGCCTTGATCAGTCGGAACTGATTTCCATAAAATAGAAAAAGCAAGTGGCTTATTCAAAATTCTTCTCCCTCTCCCTCTCTCTCTCCTTTCTCTCTCTCTCTCTCTCTCTCTCTGTCTCTTGCTCTCTCTCTTTCTCTCTCAGATTGACCAGTTCCCAGCTGAAGAATTCACAGTAATGTCTGACGTAGAACTCAATTCCATCAAGTCTATTGTTCTTGGAAAGATTTTGGGTGAGCAAGGATTCTGGCTGTGTAAAAGCAAATAAATTGTATTGAATTAAAATTCTTGAAATTGAATTTCCTCAAAAAATATTGTATTCAATTTTCAGAAAATTATACGTTCGCTATGTATAATATGTTTTTTGAAATGTAAACTAGACCAAGTCCGTGTAAAAACAAGAGCAAGAGTATGTTTCTTTTTCTATGTGCCTTCAGTATAGTTTTTTAGGTGTTCTTTTTAGTTTCATAAGGAACCACGTGTGTTAGCGCCAGTGACACTGTTAGATTTCTTCAGAAGTGCCACCTTCTCAAACTTTGGTGTTAGTCCCCTCAGGGCCTATCAATGATCAACATAAGAAACTGACTGGGCTTACTGTACATACTAAATTGGACGAAATATATTCAGGTTGTTTTTTTTCCCCACCTCAAGTATATATTAAGCAGTGCTTTTAGGGAAGTGATACTTTTAAAATTTGAGTTTAAGGGTCTAATTTTGTTTCCCCTGGATAAGTGTTTTCTTTTAATCTTTCACAGTATGTTTCTAGGCGTTCCTCTCAGTTGTGACGTTCCTCTCAGTGTTGTGACGTTTGGCAGAACAAAAACTTTGTGAACTTTGGAAGTGCTCCTGTTTTTTTTTTCTTCTTCTTCTTTTTCTTGTGTGTGTGCGTGTGTGTGTATGTCTGTGTGTGCGTGTGCGAGCGTGCCCATCCTATTGGAAAATATGTTTTAACATCCCAGCTCAATAGCTTAAGAACGCAGAAAGAGAGTGATGGGAATAAACAGAGTACACCACCATCCCCCCCTTTATTTATTTATTTTCTCCAGTCATGGTGATTTCCTGCTCTTCCTCCTGTCGATGTCCTGGATTGTGTGTGTTTTTTTCCCAGACGCCGGTGAGCTGGACCCGGTGCTGTCCCGGCTCGGTCCTCTGGGGTTCAGCGGGTGCATTTCGGCGGTCCAGTTCAACGGCGTCGCCCCCCTGAAGGCCGCCCTCCGGCGCCCCCCCTCCAGCCGCGTCGTCGTCACGGGGACGCTGAAGGAGTCCCGCTGCCTCTCCTCCAGGCCCTTCGACGGCAACACCATCAGGTCTCTCTCAGGTACGGGTCTGAAGACCAGCCGGTCGAATATACAAAATGAGACTGAGGATATATATATATCAGAAATGGAAACAGAAATGGACCGTTTGAGCAGAAATGGACCCATCATTAAGAGCATCATTAAGACTTGAAAGGAGAGATGATAGTTTGTATTCAGTTAGATTTAGTCAGTTACTTTAACTCAGATTTAAAGCCATTTTTTTGCTTTCTGCACTAACACATCTTGCCAAGCATGAACTTGCCCAAGTTGTATTGAAAAAAACACAATGCTTCATTTAATTGTGAATGAAAATTAAGGACAAAATTGGAGTGAACACACTCCCAAGTGTCATCCTTTGTGACTTAGCTATAGGTGTAAACATGGCTGACAGGTTGTGTCGTCCTTGATATTTTTTGGAGGGAAAAGCTATCATATTAACCTTAAATAATTGCTCTGCTGGAGATGGTTTGGTAGGCTTGTATTTCACAGTTAAAGGTTTTTATTAAAAAAGAAATACTTGCATTTTAGGATCACACAAGTTTCAAGAGTGACACAGTAATTTCACATTTTGAACTGTAAAACGAACACTTAACATTAGCTCCAGGACAGCAGTTTCTGTCAGTGAGATATTCACCTCTCTTTATTTGCATTTAAACCTTCTATCATAGTGCCTAGCATTTGTTGTGGAAAATATTGACTTGCAAGCCCATGAAGAAAGCCTCCTCCAAAAGTACTTCACGAATTGATTTCTTTTCTGGAAAATACCCACGACCTGTCACAGTTTTATCTGTCTTTGCTGATGTCTGCAAAATTGAAAAGGTGAACTTTGAAGTGTTTTGCGGTGTTGATGCAACGTGTGATTTCTTTGACTGGAGAAAGACTCCTTTATTTTTTTTTTGCAAGAATGTGTCAAACTTTAGTGTACATTGCATGAGTGCAGTTGCTCATTTTATTGCTCCCCTACTTCACAAGAAGATAGAATAGTTCAGAGAGAATTCTATGAGGGGAACGTGCATTTTTGTTGGTCTTTGACTGTCTTTGCATTACTCTTAATTTCTTTAAATTCAGCTTTAAGTTAATGTCAGTTTAGAAAAAATCAGTTAAAGGTCCATTGTCAGTTCACATTTAAGAATTTTCTGTGTAGTAATTCCTGAAACAAACAAAAAGAACTGATAATTTTACATTCATATCACATTTCACATAACATTCTTTGGGCTTTCAAACTTAAATGAAATGGAAAAAAATATATACTAAATCGCAAGTTGTGGTATATTGCATGCTGAAACAAAACATATATAAAGACGAATCACCTTTCTTGATTAAAGTTGAAGAGTGTTCACAATTTTTAACCTCTGTTTCTCCTTTAGATCACTCTGGTACAAAAGATATCGGTGAACCAATAGTTGATGCAATAAGGAGTGAATCTGCTCTTATAGGAGGTAATGCAAATACTGCTTTATACATACAAGTGTGTGTTGCTGCATGCGTGTTGTTGTTGCATGCATCAAATTGTGATTTTCTGCTCATAAAGTTTTAATGGGAGAGTTCAGACTGTAGTGCAGTACTCCTGTAATTCTCATGCAATTTGCCATTGGCATATTTCCTTGAAATGTTTGAAGGAACACCAGGTTTGTCTAAAGAAAAGCATTTCTCTTGCAGTATTTTGCTAGGTGCACTTTCTTGCTTAGTTCAGTTATCATGATGGAACCCAGTTTTTATGTGTGATTTCGTAAATCATCTTGAGTATGCCACATGATCTCTCATGTTTTCTGACTCTATGTTGATAATTACAGCTTTCCTATTTTAGCTTATGAAGACACGCCTTCCTTTCTTCAGAACAAAAAAAGAAAAACTTTACAGAAACTTGAAGGGAGCCTGATTGCCTATGACCCCCCGCAGTGCCTCAAATCACATCACCTTAGGCAGCTCCCAAATTAACCGTGGGTGGTACTAGATTGAGCTCTATTTAAATGTAATTGTTCTCTATTTAGATCTAATTGTGTGATCTTTCACCACTCCAAATGTTGTTATTATGTTTTTTTTTTGAGGTTGATATACCTCATATGCTACAAAACAAAATGAAAAACCTCCCTTGCTCCCAGAGTTAGAATTTCAATAAGAATTCTGTGGTTCTGGTTAGCTGCTTTCCTATTTTCCTGCTAAGCCCTGAAAGTGCACGACTGAATTGGCTATGGAAAGGTCGAGGTGTTCTCAGAAAATAATTTTCTCACTTTGGATTTTAAACATAAAACCGAGTTTCTAATTTCCAATTTTTGCTTAATATTGTTCATAAGTAAAAAAAAACAAAAAAACAAAAAGCAAAACAACCTTGCGATCTGCATTAGATTTGCACCATTCGTTGTGATGATGCATGAGAGATACCCCTTTGCTGATTGGGCATCTGTAGCCTGCCTACATTAGCTTCACAGTTAGCGCATGAGTGTGCAGCTCAGCTGCTAGACTGGGAAGTGAAGAGCAGAGTGGAGACTGGTGGCACACACCTTGGACAACATTGTTCATTGTCTCCCTATTTTAACGGTTGGCGTTGCAGCGATGGAATGTTCTTTCGAAACTCGATTAGGCTTTACAGATTGGAGGACAAAAAGAAAATAGTGGATTAACAAATTGATTAACAAAAGAACCTGTCCTGTCTGGACTGCCGTGGAATGAGAATTAAGTGTCTTGGGATTTTATAGGCAACCAGCTTACTTCTCCTATTGGCACGTTTAACCACTGGTGACCCTTTTATAGAGGAGATGCGTTTCAGGGTGTTCACCGTTGTAGCCATCAAAAGAACCTTCGGAATAGGAAATAGAATCTTGAGGGCCATTGAGGGTCAAACGTGACCTGGACTGACCACGGTGCCACCCAGGGAATTTTAGTGTGTATGTTCACAACAATCAACATACATATTTACATCGAAAAGCATACCCTCTGGTCTGCACTTTGCATTTTAAATTTGCCCTTTCTGACAATCAATCTATTTTTTTTTTTTTCCAAAGCATTTCTTTCGCTCTGAACTCTGAAATTGTCTTGACATTAAATCCAGACTTGCGCTTTGTTTTGGCACTCCAGTCCAATTCCCTTTAACATTTTCCTCTCTTCATAATTAAGCATGCCGAGCACAGCAGCTCATGAATAACAGACACAATGCCGCAGTCATAGCATATAATTAAATTTCACTGCATAATAAATTAATAGGATAACATTAACGGAGCAGCAGAAGAGAACGGCGGTGGAAGAGGCCTTAGAGAAGCGGGCTGTAAATTGCGTGCGTTCAAACAGTGAAAATTAAGTGCGTAATTAAGTGTGTATTCTTGTATATTTTATAAGAAGATGACGCACTCCCTTCTATCAGTCTCAGGTTACATAATTCTCTTTGATCTTTAAGCTGAGTGCTGAAAACTTAGTAGATCTAAAACAGTGAGCTCAAATTCAGTAACTCCTTTTGAAATAAGTGGGAGCAAGGCTTTGGCTTTGCTTTAGTGCTGCCAACCGTCACTCCAACTCCGCCATTTTTGTTTTGCAGGTGTCATCGCGGTTACGATATTCGTCTTCATCTGCGCGCTGGCGATAACGGTGCGGTTTTTGTATCGGCTGAAGGAGTCCCTTCAGAGTAGGAGCAGGAAGGGGGTGAAGGCCGACGACAGCCCTCGTTCCGCTTTCAACAACGACCCCAACCTGCCGAACATCCTGGGCGAATCCCAGAAGGAGTATTTCATATGATTGGCTCCGCCCCCTTTCCTCGTGGATCTGTTGAACAGTCAAGACAAACTGTAAACTGTTGAAGTGACATTCTATCACATATACTTTTTTTTTCAGCTTTGTTTTTGTATTTTTTTCACATCATAAGAACAGCTTGCAGCTTTTGTCTCATATACTCCTATTTCAGTTGCACATTTGCAAACAAATGTGAAATAAATAAGAATACCAATTTTGTCTCATTGATTGGGTGCAATGTTCGGAATATTTTTTTTCTTGCCTGGCCATATTGTCAGCCAGCCCCTGACCATTTAATACGTGTTCCTCTGGAAAAGTCAATGGGCCTCATTTACAAAACCTTTCTTATATTCCTCTTACTTTTTTCCTTAAGAAAATTTCCCTCATATAGCCAATGTGGGATTTGTGAAACGTGCGCATGTTTTTGTGCATATCCCAAGTGTATCTGATGATGAAAGAAAAATTGTTCGTAAATTTCACATTTACCAAAAGCATATGGAAATACCCTAACAATCAACTTCAGGGTCATGTGCAAACGTAAGCCATGCATCGCTCTCTGTAAATATATCTGTGCGATCCCTGAAGTGTTCCCTACCCAAGGTTTAATTTTACTTTGCATAAACAAGGAAGCATTCTAAATAGAAAACTCCTCTGCATATATACCTTTACGCCTGTTTCCAAACACACATAACTTCTGATCGTACCAAAGAATAAATTCAGATGAGAAAAAGAAAGACAAATGCTGAAATGTTTGTGGAAACGTTCTTACGTACACTTATTTTTACGATCAAATCTGATCATACTCACGTTTGGTGAATGAGGCCCAATGTCTTTCATGAGCACATGGGAACTGAAGAAAATGTTTCCAGGAAGTGATATTGTTGGTTACGCATCCATTTTGTGGTGTAGGTCTCTTTCCGGAAGTGGTCAGGGAGATGCTGATATCCAGTGGCTTTGTCACTCAAAATCAAACCATTGCTCAAGGGGGGTATGACTCCCCTTTCCCCCAAAAAATCAAGGTGTGATTACATCAGAGAGGCCAGAAACAATTTAAACATGAGTGAAAGGACAGCAATCAAGGCCTCAGCCAACTTTTTTCTTGACTTCCAAAGAAATAAATGTTTTAGTTCTCAGTACAAGCACATTCGTAATAGCTGAACTCACCCAAGCGTATTTGGGAAGAAAAGAGTCAAAGTTGTGAATGCACTTCTGCTCAAAGCTCAATGTTCTGTTTAACCACTATACTGTACATACTAGCCTTAACTGAATACAACATGAAGCAAATGTTATGTATCTCCGTATTATAGTTTTTGCTCATTTTAGTGATTACCAAAATCATACTGGTATATACTGAGATTTTGATTTAAGTAGTGAGAAATTGAAACATTTTCTGAAATTTACTGAATTTGAAGAGGGTGTGCATTTTGAATTTGGGCTCACCTCTTTTAAAGTAAGACACACGCTTATCAGGTCATTGTTATTGTCTTATTTGGTGAAGTACTCCTTTTAAGCTAATCTGAAAACAATAAAGTTGATTGTACATTACATATTAAGACCTTAAGTGACTGTAACCAGTGCTTCATTGTTAAGTCTTGATTTTGTATTTCAATCATGTACAATAGAATGATGTATAAAATGTGGTGATAATGTAATTGATTGAATATAAATATTCTGTAAAATGTAAATGGTCGCTTTTCAACACTGCATCTGACGTCCCCTCTATCTAGCCTGCTGTACATAAAAAAATAAACTTAATTTGCATTTCGGACAGGAAACACCTGTTCTGAGCATTCTTCAGCATTTACAGAGCTGATGTCCAATAATTTTACATTTATTATACATGCAAAAATAAACATTACTACACTTACGGCATTACCTTACAGCATGTATGTCTGCCATCAAGCCACAACAGAACAGCTTTGAAACAAATGGTGTACATATTAATATTACTATGAGACAGTACGGTTGTTCATGTCCTTGGATGGTATACATTTACAGCTGGTATATGGCAATGCTGTTTGACTCTGTGCCTGGGGTTCTCAACAATTTATGTGAAAGCAAGCAAGCTGCTAGGGGTTGTACCGCACTGGAAGCCTTTAAAGTAATTACATTATTATCATTATGGGTTGTTACGATATTACCTGTACACGATGTGACATACGGCTCTGACCTATGACCATAGCTTTATGGCGACGTTTTTATATTTAGATGACATAGTGTGCGCTACTGCATGCCTTGTAACACTGTCGAAATCAGTTCACATAAGCTATTATAATTGTGTCTCTTAGGCTTCATAGAGGGGATTGTGATATACGGTGTGGCCATTAAAGTACTGTCTGTATGATAACCGACATCTTATAGTTCTCTCTTATTGCATTTGATTCGTTGTTCAATAAAAACCTGATGCGGGTACAATTCAGACAACAGCAGCGGGCCGCTTCTCTTGTCCAAATATGCTCAGCTCTAATTGCTTTGCTTTTAGAACGTAATCACTGTTGTGATGCCATTATTTATGGAAACGGGGGGACGGGGGGCGGAGACGGTGGCGGGTGGGGGGGGGGGGGGGGTGTGTGTGAGAAAGAGAAAGAGAAGAGATGGAGGGAGGGGGAGAGAGAGTGAGAGAGAGAGAGAGAGAGAGAGAGAGAGAGGGGAATTGGGAGGGAATGAGAGAGAAAAATTGCTCCCATTGGATTTGCATTGGCCATCCAACCCATAACTCGCAGAATTCATTTGTGGATCTAATGCACTGTAATCATCCAATGAATTTAGATATATTGGCCTTGGTTATCTATCTTGAGTGGATACACACTCCAAATAGCATTTTAATCAGTAATAAACCACATTTTATTTTAATGCTTATGTATTTTAATTCTCTGACACACTGATCCAGATACACTCACCAAGACAACAATAACATCCTTTTTCAAAATGTTCTTGAATGGGTTAAAAGGCAGCATCTGCTGTTTTTTAATTGTGTGGGTTTCCTGCAAATCACACTTAAATTAAATAGAATGTGTTTTTATTTTTTAATGGCAAAATTATACACCGAAGAGTTTTATTCTTAAAAGATGAAGAATTGTGTGTAATTAAATGCAATGAGTGGATTTAAAAAAAAAAAAAAAAATTCAGAAAGTGTGTCTGGGTTTTCAATATGACATGATTAAAAGTAGAAAGAAGACAGTGAAAAGAAGGAAAGAGACTTGGAACTCTGTGAGCGTGACTGTACATTAGCTGGTATACTTAATAAATATATATATATATATTTAAATGAGGTGGCCATGGCCTTTTTAGAAATGATCCAGACGCTGCAGAGAGGCTGAAATTACACACAATTACTGTCTTGCTGAGCGCTATTGGCAGATACAACTTCAGCCCTTTCATTCAAATGCAGGGATGGACTCGGAAGACTTGTGTCTAATTGTGAGTCGAGGATTTTGCTCCTGATTATTTAATTAGCTCAATCATTTGGCCCTGGAATGATATGCACATGAATAGAAGATGAAGATTTTTTTTTTAATCATTATGTAATTATTATTATTCCTTTTTTACTGTGGTCTGGTTTCTGAATGAAATGCCTATGGTGTATGCAGCTAATTAGCTCACTGAGCCTGGGAAATTGATGGTAAGAAAAAACTGTATGCAAACTGGTCCATCAGGAATAGAACTGCCCATCCCATGGTTCAGTGTTGAGAAAAGTAAAAAATCACTTTTCTAGAGAATCACTTTTCTCCTATCATTTTCCCCCAGTCAATTGGATTTTAAATCTCAAACATTTAAAATGGTGATGCACAGTTCAAGAGCATCACATCAACTAATGAGAATTTAACTGGACTGGAATTGGGGTTCCGTATACAGCAGTGTGACTAAATCAGTTTTAGGAAGTTAATTTGCAGGGGGAGGGAAGAGCTGAACCAGCCCGTCTCCCAGTAATTGTCAGGCAGTAGAGTAGCTTGGGCATACGCGTATACTCATTCTGAAACTCATATCTGGATCTGCCATCCAACTTTTCCCACTCTCCAATAATTAAGTTATGACGTGTCAGTTACTGAAGAGTTGTATTAGCTCTCTTTTTTTTATCAGTCATACGGTTCTTTTCACCCACCTGCTACGTGCTGAAAACCTTTTATTTTTTAATTTATTTATTTTTTGCTTCTTCATTATTTTTGTTTCTTGACTGCTTAAAATATTCGGTTCAGGTGCAGAAATTCTGTGTAAAATAGTTTTTTTCTGGCTGATTTTCCATGGTGAGATAGAGAAGATGTATTATATTATTTCTAATATTTTAATATTTGATAGTTCAGGATTTTATTATTCCATAGCCAAGAAACAAAAGAGTAATGGTGATCATTGGGGTATTTTCCCCCATTTTTTAGGTTATTTTATTTATGGGGCTGATTTGATTATTTTATAGCAAAAATAGTAATGGCGGCCATTTTGTATTTATGGGACTGAAAAATCTTCCTCTAGCTACAGTACATTGGACAGAATATGTATTCCTGTTCCACCAATGGATCTATGACTTAATCAGGTAGACCCAGTTATAAGATGTACTTATTACTTCAGTGTAGTTTTTTTAACAGTTGCTTATCAAATTTAAGTGTCAGTGAGTGTCTCTTGACAGTTTTCCAACAGTCCAAATTAATTTGAAATTTGAAATAACGGTGTGAACCTCTTGATGTGGCCTCTTGAAAAACTCCCTTTGAACGGGATATTCTATATGGTGTATAAGTCTTCTGTGCATTCAAATGCTGCCCCAATTGATCCGAAGGGAAGGAACCACTCAGGTGAAAAATAGTCTTAATCTATCGCCAAATTTCTTTTACATTTCTATTTTGTGCACCAGTGCCTCTTGCCTTAGCAATTTCATATAACTTGCATGAACTCCGGTTGCATTGAGAGTGACCTTCAAAGGAATTTCCTGAGTCATTTTTCTGCTCATGACTTGTCCCCGATATTTCATGCAAACATTTTTTTTTCTACCTGGACAACCTTATGAATGTTATTTAATGAAGGCAAAAGTCCATAATTTATCAAGGGATATTTTCCATCCTATATATACAGTGCTGTAATGTTTGGGAAAAAAGACTCTGAACTCCACAATTTTAGATTTGTAATCAAACAATTCACAAGTGGTTAAAGTGCAGATTCTCAGCTTTTATGTACATTTTGGTTTCCTCATGTAGAAATTACAGCACATATGGCGCCCATTTCAGGGAACCATAATATATGGGACAAATGGCTTCATGTGTGTTTCTGATTAGTCAGGTGGGTTCAGCTGCTTCCTTGGAGCAACTTTCATCAGAGCTTTCATTATCTAGTTTTGATTCTATGCTTTTCACTGCCTTTCGAATCCTTTTTTGCCATTTTTCCACATGAGGACCAGAGTTGTGCCAATGAAAGTCAAGGAAGTCATTATGAAAATATGAAATACGAAAAACACAGTCAGACACAAAGGACAAACTTTAGCTCTGTATAAAAAGTGTTGTTATTTCTGCAAAGTATCTTTGTCATTTTATTATATAACTGCCTTCGTATAAACTAGTTTCACAGAAAAGGTTTAGGAGATTAAAACAAAAACAAATAGCTTAAGAAGAACCCAAACAACGCCACAGTGCCTGTTTGATGGGAGAAAGTGTAACTAAAACAATTTAGTGCAGATTCATTGTCTGCTACGTCAAACAGGAAATGCACAATTCTGTTACAAGTCAAAGAGAGTGAAGACTGCTTTTCATTTAATGAACATGTATGGGATGAAATTGATCTTATCTTCCTCATTAAATTTTTATATTCCATTCTCAAAGGCATATCCTCTCTGTCTTTTGTCAATTTAAGAGCAGCTATAACAACAATTCTTAACTCCAAATGATGTTCTTTTACTAGTGTCTCATTCTCATTGCTTCCACACATAGTTGAAGTACATTTTATTATACAGGTATGTACCGAGCGTCCATCCCGGGTAAGCAATTGCCAAATATTTGCCGTAAAGAGCAGATGGATATTCATTCCACTTAAATAATTTTGGTGCAGTGTAATTTTGGGACAATAAAACTCCACCCTTCATTCTTTACAGTCTTCTCTTACTTTCCAATGTCCCAAAAATGACATTGAACAGAAAATGATTTATTTAAGCGAGTTTTTATTCTGCTAACCGTTCCAACGTTTATTAAACATTTTGTGCATAAATGTCCATCTGCTCTTTTTTAGGTAAGTACACCACCTGTGACCACTCATAGCTCTCTGAGAAAGAAATCAGAAAATAACTCTTGACGTAACCTTGCAATATGCAAATATTGTTATACATTGCAAAGCTTTTAATTGACAGAGAGACAATACATGTTTTCTGGGGGATGTATTGTACTGGTTTATAACACCACTACTGGAACCACACTTCCTCCAATTATACTGGTTTGTGGGGACATTTGTGGACAAGCATATTGATGACATTCCATGAAATATATACATGTCATCTATTTTGTCATATTGAACCCAAGGTGTGACCTGCCAAGAAACCCCAATTTAAGGGAATCCAATTCGGTCAAAACATTACAAATAGATTGAGCACAGAACTCAGCTTCACTTGTCCACTTACTCAGGTTGAATTATTTGCAGTTTTATTTGTACAGTTCCCCCCTCCCCCCCCCCCCCCCCCTAACCCCACCCCAGGCAGTATGCGTCGGTGATCAAATAAATAGTGCTTCTCTTACTGTGCTTTACTGCTAAATAAAGCAATACTGGGATACATTTACCAGTGCGTTTATATTTTATGAGCCTATATAAAATAAATAGAGTCCTGTTTTGTTTTCGTTTTTTCACCTGGATCTACAAGCTTTTCCTTCCAGTATTTATGTAGTCTAAATCTTTGCATTTGTGGAGCTATTGTTCTCGGAGTGGCAGCGGAGGTGGAGGCACTTATTTCTTTTGCTGATGCCGGTTACTCTGCAGTCTCTACAGTGTCTTCTTTTCACGGTCTGACAACTTCTCCGAGGCACCATTTGTCTTTTCTGGGGGACAGTCTCCCCAGGTTTTCAATCAATGTTGTGGGTTTTTTTTACGGAGCAGGCCGGATCATTTTTCTCGAGCCCGTGACACCTTAAGAAAAATTACAACCTGTAATAACTTACGCATAAGTTACCTAATCAGGTAGCTCTTCCCTGTGTCAGCCACTCTGAAAATCACGCAGCAGTGACTACACAGAGTAATGAGCTCTTACTCCTGAAAGATTATTTTACAAATAAATATTCTAAGGAGTGTACAGCCTTGCTAATACGGGCTTATTATGCATTGAAAGGAACTTTGGCAATTAGAAGGAAGATGGAATATTTTACCTCACGATTTAGAATCTTTTTTTTTTTTTTTTACGACAGGTTGCTTCAATAGAATTAGCATTTTCGCAGGTTTGGGTGATTGCCAGATATGGTAATACTGGATCTATTGACCGTTGTGGGCACAGTGCATGTTTCAGAGTTCCTGTACGCAGCCCGAACTGTTGAGGGGTACGACCTCCAGCGGCACCTCGTCCAACACAAGTCACACGTGGACCTTTAACTTCTCCTCCTCTTCCCCGCACAAATTTTAGAGACGGTAATTGAAACTGGCAGCCACTTTAAATGAATTAATGGGCCAAAAAAAGTTGCAGCTAAGTTGAATGAGCTTTGGTCAAAGTTTTTTTTTTTTTTAAAAGCTTCCACGTTTAGCAGTAGCTCCTTCTTACACACAGGAAGGTATGAGGCCTGGGAGCTACTTTAGCCGCTAATTGATGCCGGCGATCCGATGGAGTCCTCTAAAAAGCAGTCAGGGGGCATGTGTTACCTCATTAGAACAAAAACGAGGAACCGTTTGTGCAAATGCAGACTCCAAAACAAGTTGGGTCTTTATATAAACCTTATGTGTTCAGTGTGTGAAGCTTCGAGTGCTCAAATAGGCACCGTTCAGTAAACAGACACGCATGATCTCTCCAAAGACTAGCTATTTACGGCTTCTCCCTGAAAGTAGATTAGTCGATTTAAGTGCTATTTTTCTGAAATGAGCTGAGCCGAGAGTTAAAAAAAAAAAGTGAAAAGAAAAGCAATTTGCTTAATGAGTTTATGTTCATTTTAAAAAATCACATTTTTGAAATAAAAATTCTAACCCACGTCAATGAAAATATGCGCAAGTTAGAAGTTAGTATACTGACGGAATCAGTATTGGGACTGAAGCACACACTCAGTGTTATTGTGATCAATCAAAGCCTTTAGCTGTTTACTCAGGTGTAGCACGCCGGGGATAAGACAAAAACTGCATTCACGTGGGATTCTTTTCGGATTAGGCTGGATACCCTTGTTTGCTAGACGAGTGCCCTTAAACCTCAAAGCTCTTCAAATGGTCATTATTTGTATAATTGGGTTGGTTCGTTTCAGTGCTTATCAGTGATTACAGCAATTACAGCGTCTTACAGTGGTGCCTCGAGGATAAAGTACAGGTTAAATGTTTTCCAGGTCACATGTTCCAGAAAATCCCAGAGCCCCTCTGTCTGCAGTGGCACTTCCGATCAGATTCAGTGAGAGTCATTGTATTGAAAACTGAGAGTGAGGATCAGGCTATGGAGACTGACCTGCTTGATCCCTTCTGCTAGTTTTTCACAGCACATCCAATGCAGTAGAATAGGGGCAGCAAAAAAAGGAGGCTATTAAAGATGAGACACAAAAACGTTTTTTTCTTTTTTTTTTTACACGGGGGAAATCAGAACTGTAGCGAGAAAAGAACAGAAGTGAAGAATCAAAACCCAGCGAAGCTTGATGAATTATGGGAATCCACAGCCACGAGATTCATAAGCATGGAGTGAGCTCTCTAACAAAGTTACGTGTGAAAGATGTCCCAGCTGAGGCCAATGATGTCAACCATATGGCGCAGAGGCGGCGTTTTACAGGGCTAACTCACTGTCAGCCTCGCTGCTCTTTAAACAGCCATCGCCCTGGGACCATCCACTCGGAGTGGAGGACACATTAGCGCACCGGCTAATATTAAATGCAGTCCCCAGGCAATACTTCTTCAACTAGCGCTGCTGCTGGTTTCCCTGTAGCCGTTTGCTAACAATAAGTAATTATGATATAACCACATCGTCTTTCCCCCCTCACCCCCCCCCCCGTCCGTCCCCCACCCATTTATTCCGGAGGTGGGTTGGAGATAGAAGGGGTAACTGCCTTCCATGAGTCACACGCCATTGACTCCCACATTTGCGAGCTGCTGGAAGAAAAATCGCCCCAGCGTGTTTGTGAATAAAAGGGCGAAGAAATGCATTTCCATAAATTTCACGTTTGCATTTCATTTGCTCTCCCTCCCTTTGACAAATCATCCAACAGCTTGCGTTTGACTGTAATCACTGTGAGCCTTTCCTACCACTGGCTGGAGGCAAAGCAGGGCATCAGTAAATAAAGCAGCCCTTGCTTCTTTCTCACACAGCCAGCTTCCTTCGCTGCTTTTCTGATGGATTCTTATTCAGGCGTAGGCTCGTGTCATAGAAATCTCCTCGGTGCGCGCTCTTACCCATGCATACAAATCACGCGCTCTTGATATGCCACCTTTCATAATGCCCGTTCACTTCTCATAACGCAATACACTTTTCATAATTCACACACGTGATCTCAGTCGAGACACAGCGGGATTAATGTCGGAAGCTAAGCCGCTTGGCTGCTTTTGTGCATTTTGTGTCTCTTTTTTTGTATGCCGTTGTACAACAGGCGGGCCTTAGAACCTTTCATTTGTTTTTGTGCATAGACTTAACGCATAGATTTACAATGTTATACAGCATGGTTTAGTATAATAGACAGTACACATACGCTGGAAAAATCACAAGCTTTACATCAGGTTATCTCTAACCAGCAGATTGCTTCAGTTGGAAGAGCATGAAAACCCTGACAGTTAAATATTCAGAGTAAAATATTTGCCATACTTTATTGCCTAGGCTCATGGCCTGATACCAAACCTGGTGTTCTTTGCTAAAATAGCTAAAAAGCGAAATGTACCTTTTCTTTACCATGGATCATTAAATCTATCAAAGGCTTGCAATATTAACTCATTAGATTTTTGGCAGTTCTTCCACAATGAGGCAATCAGACGAAACTTTGATTGTGGACCATTGAGATAAAAATCAACCCTAATTTAGAACAGAATGAACTCCTCTATAGTTAGCTGGGGGTGATTGCTCAGTTTTATAACTGCAGCACATGGTTGAAATGTTCCAAAATTCAAGAGTTTATGTGAATCCACAGCGGACAGTGGACATTCTCCACCAGAGTGAAATGTACTCAGTGACAATTGATTTAACACCACCTATTTTGCTGGTTGCATTTTCTCTAGCCTGATTCTGACACCCCCATGACACATATGTCTAGTCGATGAAAAATGTTGTGAAGGATAATTATAGAAAATGTTCCTGATCCTTCCAGATGCTAGTCATTCAGCTTCTGAGCATCAATCACTGTCTTGCTGGTGAGATCTTTTTTTTGTTTTGTTCCAAGGGCTCTCAAATCTCTGCTAACAATAATTAATAAATACTTGTTAGCTATCACTTATTATTCAGTTATTAAAAACAACAGCATATCTGTCAATGAAATTGATATTTTGAACACATTTTATCATCAAAATGTAGCAAAAAGGTAACAAAAACTTTTCAAAAGAAAGTACCAGGCTTGAGCTTCTGTGTATCTGTCAGCAATGCTCTTTGCCGTACAAATAAACTCGGATTTCTGGGCCGCACCTTTTATATTTTACAGCACAGTAAACACCACATTTCAGCGCAGCGAACGTTCTGGCATGGGGTTGCGCGCGGACAGACAGCTGTCTGCCTTCGCTCCTAATGCAAAATTCATTGACATATGTCTCGACCAAACTGCAGCGCGGCCGTCGCGTAATTATTCCGACTGCCCACATCCTCGTTGCGTTGAAATCTGGCGAGGGCCCGGTTTACAGCAGCACGTCCCATTTGAATCATTAGAAACCGTTTCGCAAAAAACACAATAAATGCCACCGCAAGTTACCCAATGGCGAGAGTGTAAGTTTGTAAGTTATCGGCCGCGACGCAAAAGGCCAAACCCGTTTTTTTCCCGAGCCCGTGGAGAGTGTTTTACCGCATGTCTGGCAGCAGTTCAGAGAGAGAGAGAAGAGTCCCTCCTAATTTTCAAAGTTGAAAATTTGTCACTGTCTCGCGCGGTCGAGAACCATACAAATTACTAATCCATCAACCGGTTCAGTTGCCCAAAGCCGGAAGCCGACCTTGGGCCGTAAACAACAAGGCCATGATGTATTACCGGCAGAACGGACAAATAATTACAGTAGGGGCATTATAATGTCCGTTTAGTGTGAGTGGTGAACCTGGATATGTGATATGATCCCCATTTTATTTTAAAGATTGGGTCAATGAATTGCCATGACTGGGTTTCATTCTTGCAAACATTACTTCAGGTGTTTTTTCCCCCCTCTGTGTTCAATGGATATGTTTAGTATGCATAGCTTCCCTCGATAACAGGCTCTCTGAGCAAATAGGATCATAATTAAATTTAAGTAATAATTTCTCCTGCTGAAGTGTGTCTGCAGGTAAATATCACAGTGATTAATGGGCATTAGGCAGACATTACCATTCAGTATTTGTGCGAATTGTGCTTTGAAAGAACCATGCATTTAGTTTGCTCTATCAGGTTTATTTTTATCCTCAACAGAATGGGAAAATTTATTTTTAAAATGGCGAGTTGAACAATTGATGGGACACACTGCCAAATTCATCAGACCACCCTCAGCCCTCATCTCCGAAATACAATAAATCCAGTGTGATCAGAGGGGCCTCCTTTTATTCTGGAGAGCTGTTTCCTTTATTAATCACCTCCTCAATGAAGTCTGTGATAAGTCAACATCCTGTGAGAGACAGGGCAGCTATCACATGAGAAGAAAGGGATTATTATTATTATTATTATTATTAACCGTTATTTATACAGGGTAGGTTGACAGGTCTGAGTGAAGTCAACATGCTAGGAAAGACAGGGCAGCTATCATATGAGGAGGGGATTATTATTATTAACCTTCATTTATACAGGGCAGGTTGACTGAGCACGCATGCACTTTTGCAGCAACACCCTGTGTCTTTTCAAAAGTCTATTTCACTTATTTAAGGCTACAGATCTTACTTTTTTGCTCATCTGAGAAAAAGAATTATGCATCTCTTGTGGCTAATGTCAAAAGGCAGAAAAAAAATAAAGTAAAATGTCACCACTATAAAGATCATACTAAGAAAAGGCAATACAGTGTCTGTTATTTTTTTAAATTATGGAAAAAAAGAGTAGTTCTTTGAGCTTACAGAGGCGTTAATACTGCACAGTGACGCCAATAACACACCTATTTCAACACCCCAATGAAAACAAAAGATTGCCAATAACTTTTACAGGTGACAGCTCAGTCAAGCCAGATGAAGGGCCTCATAAGATTGACAGAAAACCGGTATGAAAAAAGACTAGGTGGAATAGAAAAGTTTAAATGCAATATAGGCTGATACCGGATGTCGTGAAGGCAGAATGAAAAATGTTTGCAATTACGTGTGGGTGGATAATTTCTTCGTCACTTGATAAAAATACACCGGGTCATGTGAAGATTTTAACAACGTAAATTGCGAAAGTCTGATGCTTGTCATAATGAGGCGGCTCAGAAAAACCTGTAGCTTGCTGAGACGAATGCGAAACGCACCTGCTGTGATAATGACTGCAATTGAAGATGTGACTTTTAAAGGTTTCGGATCAAATACGTCGTGTAGAGAGCGAGGGCGTATGCTTTGCATTATGCTGTAATTATTTCAGCTGGGACAGGCTAATAAGGCTAATAGTCCACATATTCTTACTATCTGAAATGGCATGTGTCTGGGAAGACTGCTTCAGAAGTCTACACTGCAATCTGGAGAGGCATTTAGATTGGACGCACCTGGTGGATTAGCATTATAACTAAATAATATTCATCTGTTTTATTCACTTGTTAATTTGTTTGCAGAATATGAAAGTTCATTTAAAGGGATCTATGAAATACAGGTTGTCTGCTATTTTATAATTTACAGTGGCCAATGTGGTTTTTGACTAAAAATGTCTTGGTCCTTCCTGGAGTTCATGATTCCATCGATACCATTAGCAAATCAGAGCCCACAGATGTGAAAGAACCTCATAAAATCACAGATCCACCAACATATTTCACATTCGGTATGATGCTTTTTTGTGAGTTTCTCTCTTTTGATGCCAAGCCCAACACTGGTATGCCTGGCCAAAAGGCTTTATTTTAGCCTCCTCTGACCATAGCTGCCAGTTGTAATAAAGTGTTATGGCTTGAATTGAGTGTCAGTCATGGGTTATAATAATTTTGGAGGTGTATAACATATTATGAATCACAACATCAGTTCATCCACCCATTATCTGTACCCACTTATTATTGGTCAGGGTTGCTTGGGGTCCTAGAGCCTATCCCAGCATGCACTGGGGGAGAGGCAGGAATACACCCTGGACAGGTCGCCAGTCTATCACAGGGCACACACTCCCTCATCATTCACTCACCCACTCATAGGTATGAAGCCACCAATTAGCCTACATGCATGTCTTTGGATTGTGGGAGGAAACCGGAGTACCCGGAGGAAACCCACACGAACACGGTGAGAACATGCAAACTCCACACAGAAAGGCCCAGGCCAGGAATCGAACCCAGGACCTTCTTGCTGTGAAGCAACAGTGCAACCCAGTGCTGCCCTTGAATCACAGCATCTCTTTGCATACTTCGCCATAAAAATTTAAAATATCAGATTTTGGTGTAAAATTGTGACACAATATTGTAAAACGCACCTACAGCAAGCGGGTAAAATGGGTTGCAGTTTAATCCCCTTATTTAATACCTGGCTGCTGAAAATAGCTGTACAATCTAATTAATTCAGACAGAAATAAGAGACCGAAGAGACGGAATATCTTGGGAGTATGTAGGAAAATCAGTGCAGTTGCAAATGCAATTGCTTTATGTGCATAAAATTACCCGTTGAGTCTAGTCAGTGTGAGCAGTGGCAGAATCACTTGTCTGGGGTTATATGGATTGGTGTAAACTGACAGTCTAGTGGAAATTTAACAGGTTAGAAGGGTTTGTTAAATTAGAAATGTGCAAATCAGTGGTCGTCACACAAAATTGTGATTCATCTTTATTGTGGTATTAAAATAAAAACAAATAAGAGCTTGTTTTTTGTACACCTAGATTACTGTCATGTATTTGACAAGTAATATTTTACTACCCATATTTTTTTGATAAAATTTTTTTTCCATCAGACGAATATCCCCATTGGACATTTCCTCTATGTCAGTTACAGGCATCTGTTTTTGTGTTTTCTTTTGGAATAAAACCTAACATTTCTTGAATACTTTTTCCATAACTAATGGTGTAGAATTTATCCTGCAAATGAACTGACACAGTTTGTGAATTTGGCAGTTCGTTTGACATTTTAATGTCGTAAAAACTTTACCTACTCTTTATGAAATACTGCTTCGGCCAACTTTCAAAATGATCAACTTTGTAACTTCATTAAAGCGTGCATATTCACAAGTGTAATTTGGGAATGGTACAATCTTTTTCTTCATGAAGTCATTCTAACTTTTATAGTTATCAAGCTTATTGACACAAATGGACCCCAAGGAGAACAGTAGGTGACCCTGTTCTTAGAACCCAATTTGGTATTCAAAGTGGTATTCTTATCCAAGTCAGGAACACAGCATCTTTAATTCTCTCATGGTTCAAAGTGAGTTGCCCAGTGCAATACAGTTATATATTATTTGAAGACAGTCACCAAAATCTTCTGATGGGGCTTAATTATTGAAAAAAAAAATATATATATATAGTAGAGGTATACTAATAATATTTAATAGTCTGTTGGTTTGAGATTTAATCAGATTAATGGAAATGCTAAAAAAAAATAAAAACAATAATAACTGTGGTGTTGTCAGCCGAGAGTGTTGTGCTGCAATTTTCTGGATTTGACAGTGATGTGCGTTGGATCTCTTATATATGGTTTTGAGTTTTCTAAAATGGTTAATTTCATTATGCAGTTTTTTAACGCTCTGTAAATTGATATGTGACGGTCGATGTGAGCAGTCAACCAACAGCACCAGCTGTGCCACTGCCCCCCTCCTACCCACACACACACACATATGTGTGTGTGTGTGTGTGTGTCCAGTGCATTAAGCAGGTTTTTTTCAGTACACGGCACATGGTTCAGTGTGAGAATCTGCTGTCATATGTACGTGTGAACTTCCTCATTCCATATTCCTTGTCCATTTAAATGTATCATGTAAGTGCTTGATACACTTTTAACGGCCGTTTTATCAGAATAAAATATTAATTCCTGACGTGTCTGACAAGCCAGATGGGACCCTTGGTTAGTCGTTGTTTATTTATTTATTTTTTTATCACATATTGGTTCTGTACAGATGCACTCACCCACATCTCTGGCCCTATAGTCAGTACGACATATGGCCAATTCATCATCACCCTTTAATCATTCATTTACAAGCAATTCCACAAATAAGTCATTCCAAGGTGCAGTTTAGATGAGAGTGACTCAGCTTCAGGCTTTCCAAGCCTGAAATCCAGATGGTTTTCCACATCTGTACCAAAAACATTTGCAGGCTCATGGTGGGAAACCAAAAGGGTTTGATCAAGAAGTTGAATTCAGCGGTTAAGTATCTGAAGCTAACACAAAAACCTACTGAAGTGGAAAAAGTCCAGTTCAGCTAGTCCAGTTTTAATTTGGTTTAAATGGTCAATGCTTGTTCTGTCAGCAGTAGCAGAAAAATGTTTTCAAAATGGTTATATTTCCTGTAAATCAGAGAGTTTTCAAAGTGTGAGCCTGGCCTCCCCAGGAAGGTGCAGAGATGACAGACGCATACTCACATAATCACAGAATGATTTAAACAAATGAGCGAGCGATACAGAAAAGGTGCTAAAACAGTAGAAATAAACCGGCGTATCGCTGTGAAAATGAGATCACTCCAGTTGATTGGAGCGGCTCTCAGCTGTGTGCCTTCTGGACTAGCCGAGAGGTCAAGGGGAGTAAAAAAATAACAAAATTTTTTCTTTGCCTGAAAAGCTATAAATAATAGCTGGGGGGAGGGGGGGTGGGGATGGGATTATCCAAGCTTTGTCTGAAGTTTTTATCTTTGGCATGATGTGAAATGTAAAGTACTGAGCAGATATCCAGCAGTCTCTCATAACTATACCTCGGTCAGCAAAAAGTTAATCGCAGTATCAGTGCTAGGTAATATTTGAACAGTTAAAATTGGGCGGTGTGTTCAGCAACATTCAGTTTCCATTGTGTTTTTAGCTTAACAGTGACAACCTCTGATGGCATCAAAGACACGTTAAATATGCAGTTTGAGGAGAAAATGAAAATTGCCGCAGCCAAGCCTTGGTAATTGAGCACTGGCAACAAAATAGCATTAGTTTTTTTTTTCTTTCTTTTTTTAAAAATAGGTGAACACACACAAAACTCGGCTTTTTAACGAGCAATGCATTTGGTGCCACAGTGCCATCTCAGGTTCAGAGTACACAGGTTCTGCCGGTAAGTGGTGACTCTGTAAACAGATTCCACATCAGCAGAGGCTGCAAACGCTCATAAATTTACTGTGAACACTGGGAAACAGGGAAAAGCCTCACAGCACGAGTCTCACAGGGTGCTCTAGCATTAGCACTCAGCTTAGTTTTGTGCATGAAATGAGATTTTTGTACCCAAAAAACGCAGCAAAAAAAAAAAAGAAATGTAGCCAATATTTTCCTGACACTGCATTTCATTATTCATTTTTTTTCTGCCATGTAACAGAATTATAGATTGCAAAGCTGCATTTTGAGGGCACTTAATAGGATAATGCATGTAACATGCATTGTATAACATGTTGACTAACAGAGCACTGGATCAAATGGGGGTTGTGGATATCAATTCAATATATACCACACTTTTCAATACAGACAAGAGCAGTCCTTTATCAATATGTTGATTAACAAGACATTTTTTTTCAAACCATGGTTTTCGAATAGAGCCCTGACCTTAACCTCATCCAACACCTTTGGGATCAGCTGGAAAGCCAACTGCGAGCCAGGCCTAATCGCTCAATCAGTGCCCCGACCTCACTAATGCACTTCTGGCTGAATGGAAGAAAATCCCTGCAACAATGCTCCAACATCTAGTCTAAAACCTTCCCAGAAACTCTTGTTATGGCAGCAAAGGGTGTACCAATAATTTTGGATGAGATGTTGCATGTCAGGTGCCTGCATACTTTTGGCCATATAGTGTATTAACCATTACCATACACATGTTGCTTTTCCCACTGTGAAAAATTCCAAGATGGCAGCAGACAGGAAGTCTTTTTATGCCACAACATGCCTCGACCATCAGGCCAAATTTGTAACTGCCTCGGGGAGAGTTTTTAATGAATAATAAATTAATCTGCACTTATATGCTATAAATTGATGTACCTAAGTCTAAAAGCCTTTTAGCCTATGATTCACGTTACATAAAGCACTCTCCTCTGAGTAAGATGTTGTATTATTTAATGGCTGGAGTTTTTTTAATAGCAAATATGAAAATCACAAATGGTTTTAATCAATATTGGTCACAGCAACAATTAATTTGATCTTAGCTGTTGTAAATGCCGAAGATCAGAAAGAGTACCATTAGAGAGAGTCTTTGTTACTGTAACCACTCAAAATATCACACAGAGGTCCGGCTTCATAACAATATTTTGCAGGGCAAAATGCTTTCAGAACTCCTTTCTCCAAAGCGAATGACATTGGCTGAAAAATGAATCAGGCGCAAGATTCTCAACTGATTAACTGAAATCTAGCCCCCTGACATATGCAGAATGAAGCCCTCAAATTGCTGTTTAATTTTTTATCAGGACCTGATGGGTAGCGTCATTCGGGCTCCTTCGAATATGACATCTAACACACACAGTGAGCATTAGTCTCTGTTAAAACAACATGTTAAAATGCCTGACGCTCAAAAACCTAGCCATCAATATCATGTAACTTTATAAATGAGTGAAGCATAAAAGTAATTCCTCGCCCTTCTGTCAAAGAAAGGAAAATATTTGTGTTTCATTCAATAATACTGAATGTGAATATGTATTTATGTATGTAATATTTATGTGATATTACATATTATTTGTAATGTGTAATTAGTTTATCTAAAACTGCACCGATGCATCTGCATATTGCAAAATGGATGTGATCCTTCATACCTGGCTGTTCAAAACTGGCCACCTAATTACTGTATGAATACACCTCATCTCAACTGTGGTGAACTTCATGGTGTAAAATGGCTATTGTACATCGCCCAGGTAACGGTTACACATTGGTTGTGGTTGAGGTGAGTGTATCCACTGCTCGCTGTGCAGTATTTTTGAGATCATGAGGGGTAAGTACAATTTATCATCACCGATCATATCCCTGGGCTCCTGTACCATATTGCAATTTAGCTGAGCCGTTAGGTAGTAATGTGGTGGGCTATCCACATCGACATCCCTGCTTGTCAATATCAAGTTCCCTAATCACTTGCAAGTAATATAGCTGGGTAGTCAGCTAATTAACAAGCTATTGATCTTTTAACACGCCAACAATGGGCTGGGATATATGGTCACATATTCAATATAAATCAGAGGCTAGACTTATGTTATAAATTGGAGAACCAAGTTTGGAGCATTGTTAAAATTTCTGGGCACCACCCTGTAAGAAAGGTATAGAAGCTCTCTCTAAAAAAAAGTACAAAGGCAAATAAACTGGCCCAGGTATGAAATAAAAAGGCTATGAGGAAAGCATTTAAAATTCATAAAAGAGATTTACAATATTAACCAAATTATTTTTTTAAGGTTGCATTTTGTAACCAGAAGAAAGCATTGGTCGACTATTTGTTGGTGGTATTTTGTTCTAGTAGTGACTCCAGAGGTCTCATCCTGGCTGTATTTGTGGGTGAACCTGTGGGGAATTGCCATCCCAGACCGGGGATGGGGGTGGAGGTGGGTGTGAAATTAAGATCACGGATCGGAGGGGGAACCCCCGATTTATTGGTGTACCAATCCAAAACTTGGGTGAGCCTAGAACACCCAGGACACAGTGTGCGGCCACCAGTGTTTTGCTCTGATATCTTATATCTTATCTTATGATCAACGTATGCAAAGATCTGAGCACAACAGGTCACAGGAAGTGAAGAAGGAAACCCTTCAGACTCCTCCTGCAGGGCGCAGAGCGGAAAGCGCTTCAGAAAGTGGATAAATAACCCTGAGTCTGTCTGGACTGAGCGGCCCGTTGTTTTCATCATACAATTATACGGTCTTTCTTCAGGGTGACACAATGAATATTTTAGCTAAATGAGTCTAACGTTGGTGTGCAAAAGTTTTAAGTGGAAAAAGTAGGCTTGAACATTTATCAAGGAAAGGTTTCGCAGATAGCTAGGAAATGGCAAGCTAGGTTGTGCTGTGAGCGGTAACATTACTAATTCATTACAAGCAAAGCCAGGCATCTGCCAGAGGCCAATGTGTGTCTGCTCTTTCCACTGCTTAGTACAAAGCTGCACTTACTCTCCCATAAGAAGAGGTGGAAGAAATATGACAAGCTAATCTGTCTCAATTTCTCCTATTTTTTAAACGTTTCTGGCTTAATCACTGCATTAATTCAGGGCATCTGGCTGGAAACTTTAACAATAAATGGTCCAAATCAACGGTGTCCATTCTGTGAAATATTTTTATTTAAAAGTTTGTTGTTCTATTACAAGCTGTACTTGTACAAGGCAATGACCCATTGAAAGTGTCAACATAGATTCATATTCATAAGGTATTTGTATAGCATCCAGCTTAGCATGCTATCTAACTCTCTGTGTAGTTTTAATTAGTTTTTAGGTTAAAAATACATACACATCTATTGCAAATAGAGGACACAACAGTCTTCATCATAGCTGCTAGCGAACATCCTCTAACAGTAAAAGTGTTACCTTTTGAACCACAAAAGAATTAATGAGAAAATGACTGCATGCATGAGTGAATTCATTATTGCTGCATCATGGTATAGTTCACATATACATCTTCTGACAGTAAAAATATTAGCTTATGACCTGAAAAGAATTGATGAGTAAATGAATGAATGCATGAATTAATTAATTATCGGTAGGCTATGCCACAGTTATGGTTCACATATACATGCTTGTTGTGATTAACTATCTGTTCTTTATCTATACAATCTATGTCCAGACTGTACAGAAAAAAACTTTAACCTCTAAATATTTTTCCACTTCTGCTCTGGCAGTTACAAATATGCCCTGTTTCACTGTATGGGAAATAACAAAACTATTATGAATGATATCAATTACTTTCCTGTTCAACACGGGAGTATCCTGAACCAAATCTCTCTTTTTTCCCTCTTCGTTTTTTTGTCTATTCAGCTTTATTTTGCAAGAAAGCTCCACTGGGATGCAAAGTACTCATATACTGCACCGAAACTGTTTTCATATATGAGCAGGCACAGTGTATATTCATTGATCTTTATACCTATCACTGAGTCTCTTAGCTGACAAGGATGATTAGGTTAACGCAACCATGTAATATAAAACTTTTTTGGGTCAGTGCTGCACTTACTGTGAACACTGAAGAAACAGAATATCAATGGTATAAAATCTAAAGTTACAAATGACGGATATTATAGCACTTTTTTTCTGTGTTTTTTTGGACACTTCGCACTTCAAGAACTTATTGTTCCATCTGTGATCAAGTCCCATTGACATTTAAACCATTCACTTTTTTCCTTCCCCCACAAGCACCAGTTCTGTGCTGGTTCAGCACAGATCCTCAATTTAAAAAAATGATGCATCAACGCAACTGTCTGCTTACATCAGCCCGTGCAAATGACAAAAACTCTAATGACAAATGATCAACAGCTGCTAAAAACCTGACACCTGTGTACAAACAGCACGCCAGGCTAGCGAGGCCAGACAGCATAATCCAATACAGAGGCAAAGCTGGCCATTACCCCGAAATGTTCAAATAACATTATTTCAAATGACCAGTTTATTATTTTAAATGACCAATTTTTTTTAAAGGCCTAACAATGACACAGAGGATTTATTGACTGTACACGGGGCAGATAAGGTAGCATGTTTTTCTTCGCTGTTCATCTGCATAAAGACCAGGAGTGTTAGATTAAGACCTGGTATTAAATCTTCATTACAGCACGTGTTTACATCTCTCTCTCTCTCTCTCTTCATAATCTCACTGACAAGCAAATGGGAAACGGTATTGTCTTCATCTGCGTTAATGTCCTGACTGCAAATGCTAAAGCATACAGGATCATTATGCGCATTGTTAAATGGAAACAGCTCTTCCCTCCTTCCAGCTCACAGCCACATTAAATCTACACAAATGTACCCCCAAGGCCTTTTCTCCTCACTTACTGACAGATGTCGCAGGAATAATTCGACAGAGACGGCAGACGTATTCAATTCTGCCTATTGGATATGGGCAGCGCATTTCAATAGAATTTTATTTTTCCTTGAAGAAGAACTCAAGCCACTTCATTAAAAGGAGGACAAAGGCTAGCATGGTTTGTATCCACATTACGTCAAAAAATCCATCAGCTTTTTCTTCTCGCTTAATTTTTTTTCTCTCTGACCTCTGCAATGAAGATACTTACCAGGCACATAAATATGTATTCAGGTGTAATGCTTTTATCAATTTTGTTCCCCTGGGATGTGCGCCAGTTTTGTAAATTTCAGCCTTATTAATATGTATGACCCTTGAAAAAAATGCGCAAAACTTTAGGAAAAGCTAAAATTCGCATTAAGCTGGTCATACACAGCAGGTAAACTGCTTCTGCTTTGCAATAGCAGGTAAGAATGTCCTGTGGATTACAATATAAATATTAAACAACACTCCATGTTGATGTCTACCTCTGCGGCAATTTGAGAACCTGTCAAGCTCCTAGTTAAATCTTAAGGAGAATGTGAATCTCCACAGAGGTGAGGAAACGTTGGAACAATTGCACAAGCTTTTAAATGGGAGGTAATGTAATGCAGTTTTTTGTGTATAGAATTACATATGTTCTGTAAAAATTTTCAGAAACTTCTCAAAATCTCTCTATGCTTATGAAACCTTACCTGCGATGCCAGCGACTTCAAACTGATGCTAGCTCCTTCCATAATATGAATGTGCGTAACACGTGCTATCAGCATTACCAAGGATATTACACTTCAGCCATTGCAGATCTCGCAGTATACATTTCTGGATGAAGTAGGATATTATCTCAATGTATATTCTGAAGCCATCATTTTTTAACTGGAAATTTCCATTCCAGTGCAAACATACAGTAATATCTGGAACTCAGAGTCACAACCCCATACTGCCATCTATGGGCAAATAGGGTGAGACAAAAAAAATCTTTAGTCCATCAGTTCTCAAAATACACAAGAAAGCACGAGAGTAGTAATAAGCACGTAACCCATTGGCACTAAGTGTTTCAATCTACACAAGGTCTTTGTATATACGATATCCCAAAAAAAAAAAAAAAAAAAAAACTGCAAAACTTTTACCCCAGAGCAGTATTGTAGAAGTGTCACCATGGCAACATGCCTTGAAAATCAATGCTGTCATATTTCAGATCACAATGTTCACAGATTTTATTTCCAAAATCCAGGTGTCATCAACAAAAGGTATTTTGGAATGAATGTGTCAATAATGAATGCAGATTGAGTTGGATCACACTGTGCCAAACATCTGTGCTGTACAAACACCGAAAATAACTAAAAACTGAGACTTCAAATGCCGGGATTTGCATGATTGATTGTTCTGGCAGTCGTAGCTATGTTTCTCCTAGAAAGTCTGAAGGAAGTTTACCTTTGGGCACAAAAAGAATTTAAAAAAAAAAAGAATAAAAAATATTTAATTTTTATTTGTCAGAAAACAACCAACCAGCCCAGACAGGTTTTTCACGTTTAAAAATAATAATAATAATATTCTTGCCTGGAAAAGTGGTAAATGCATGAGCGTGCCTGACCTCTTGAAATCTGTGACCTATAAAAGAACTTGCACACGAGGTCAGCTCATTGTTTTTAATAGAGAAGGCGAACTGTACAAAATGGCTTCCACAGTGTGAGGGGTCAGATTCTGGAAAGTACTCTTTCAAGGCCTTGAAGCAGTGAGTTATCACTGCATATGGCATCATTCAATACTGCCATCAAGTACAAGACCCAGGGTGTAAAGTTACAAAGGAGTAAGACCTGGGTACCATATACTGCTCTTGAACAAACTGTAAGAGATTTATCAGCCTAGACCCGTTTATTAGCCTTTTCCACAAAATGACTACATTATAATTCTAAAGAGGTATTTTTGAGTACAGCAGTTTTGGTGACATACATGTGCGGCATTAAATTTTAATAGGGCCTTTTTGTTAATTAGCACTCCACTGAATGTGTATCAAATGTATGGTCTAATTTGAAACTTGAAACTGGAACTTGAAATCTTGAATTGAAAGTTTTTCTATCATTCTCCATGCTTTGCAGTATGCATAATTGCCATTTAAGAACACCGTTTGTATGGTTTCAGATTTATTTCAAACACATATACAGTGGCCTGTGAGTTGTCATTCCAAATATCCCTTCCCTAAATTCAAATTGAGTTTTCCCTTAGTTGAGATTGTCACCTCAGTTCAACACTTAAACATCCTTTAACATCAGCCGTTTTATCAGTGAAAGCTGTTTTTACATTTAATCTTTTTCTGTGATATCAGCAATTCTATTGTTTTTACCACTGATTCTATTCACTGTATCTATAATTCAATTCCAGCAGCAAGTCTTTTAACGTGTAATCAATTTTTCAGATGCAATGAATCTACAGTTCAATTTTAGATAACCAGGTTCTTCTTGGTACCAACAATTCAATTCATGATAGGACAGATACTCCGCTGATTTATTGCTATGACCATTTCAGACATAAAAATTTAAATGGCGGAATAATTTCCCTTTCAGTTTAAATGCTTAAGGAAATAACTTCAGCGAACAGCTAAAGCGTGTGGGCAATACTTCAACCTTTAGAATTTTGTCAATTTAACACTGCCCCCTTGTGGAGTCAAACAATATAAATCTTTTACAGCCGTTATGAATGTATACAATTGACTGAGTCATCAACAAAACATTTATGCACAATTTAATTACATTTAACAATTTTTAGGCACATTTTAATGTAAAGTAAATGCTACAGTGTAGTCTTAATGAAAATATCATTCACTGGAAATGTACATCATCAAATGTAATATCTCTAATGTAATATCTAGTTATGGGTCTCTTGAATAAATTCCCTGCATTTTTCAGTCGTTTCAGTAGTCATTGATCTGTGTTTTGTGAGGGGGGAAAAAAATCATTCAAATTCTTTACTGCAAGTTCAGGACACTGTATTGCGTCGATCTTAAACAGGACAGAGGACACGGTTTGTGGGCACAGCAGTCAGCATTACTAAGGCAACGGAGAAGAAGACACCAGAGAAAGAGCTCATTTTGTTCCATCCGGTTTAATTCTTAATTTCCAGGGTTGTGTGAAATATAGGAGCTGCATAATTTTACACATTAAAAGCATAAAACAAATATGCATTGTTTTCCAAATATTGTTCAGAAAAAAAAAAATTCCACCCCCCCTCCCCCCACCCAAAAAAAAAATATATAAAAGAATAATAAAATATAACGAAAGGTTTGAGGTAGCTAGTGACATACTGCGGAATGGGAGTAAAAATTCGCTATTTATCTTATTATTTGTTCCACGCAAGACTGTAGTTATGCCGTGAAGTCATAACTCTTAAGAAAGGTTTAACTGAGTGCAAACTTTTATGGTACAAACATGTCTCCAAAAGTTTTATTAAAAAATAAAACGCATCATCCCTAAAAGCATTCCTCAGTGACACTAGCTATACAATTCAAAATCAGCCAATGGATCATTTGTAATTGTACAAAATGATACACGATTGCCATAGCATCCAGTATCTGAAATTGAACCAAGTATACAAATTGAATAAGTATACAATAATGCATAGGACTGAACTGAATTTATACTTCACCAACAGTCTGTACCATCTCTCAAGTATTTCAACTGCCATCAAGTTTCACTGCACCAAAGCAAGACAAACGACAATAAAAAAAAAACAGCTTCTTGTGTGATTACAATTCTCTTTGACAAGGCGTGGCCCTGGGCTAGTTTGGATGAAAACGGATCACAGACTTGCCAAAGCGTGATTTCAAAAGAGTAGACCACCAAAATTGACTGCGTTCTGATTGCTGGATATGGGTTCAGTAAGTATTAAGGCTAGTACTTACAGTACAGGGATAGAATTCTCTTTGAACTCACCCAGATTGATCAGTAAACACTGAGCTAATTGTCTCTGGGGACCCAGTATTTGGCCAGCATTTGACTACTCTCCCCTCTTACGACCCACCACAGTGCAAAGGCTGTTCATGCGTGAACTCCGTTCCCCACGTTCCCCAGTCCTCCGCTTCCAGCGAAACTGAAATATTTATGTATCCTTGACCAATCAGAAAATGAAGAAAAATCACCTCCCTGACAGCACGGTTTCTGAAACCGTGAGCGTCACCGGGCTCTATACCGCTAGGCTCGCGCGGAAGGTGCGCAGCCATAGGTTTACAATATTGAATTTCCTCTGAAGCCATAGGGTTATGGCCCAGGTGACTGCATGCATACACGGGTGCAATTATCAGTCTCATCTCGCAGGTTTTCCAGCAAGCTCGTTCAGAGGTTTTTGAAGTCATGGTGCAAAACCATCAAAGGACAAAAAATCACAGATGGGCTGACATCGAACCGCCTTGGGTATTTGCTTAACCCCAACGGTCCCTCCACTCATTGCAAACGCAGTCTGGTTCTCTGCAGATGTATCTAATAGGCACTCGTCTTCTCTGCAATGGCTTAATAAGACCCTCAAACTCTCCTCCTCCTCTTTTTTTTTTGTCCTGCATGTTCTGTTGCCATGGCACCCGGATCCTTCGGCCGTTGGCTTCCTCTTTCTTTCGCTCCTCTCTTCCCCGCTTCTTCTGAGAAACAGCTGCAAGAGCATCGCGCTCGTTTTTATTTCTTTATTTATTTATTTTTTAAACCAACGCTGCACAGATCAGTATATGAAATGGATGGCTCAGCCCATTCTGAGAGCCCCGTGTCAATCCACGCACACACTTTAAAGATCAGTGAAACCTGTTCAGCATCTGCACAGCAACAGTGATCTCAGAGATCCGCTGTGTAGCTGAAAGATCTTTTTTTCTTTTTATTTATTTTTTTGGCAGCTTCTGGGAGCCCTTGTTAGCTGGACTTGTTAGCAGCAAAAAAAAAAATGACTCGTGAATATTTTGTGTTCAAAACGGACTTGTTATTTGTAGGCATATAAGAGCAATTATCTCCATTAGCTCCATAATCGTCTGTCACACCGCAAGAACTGAACTGCTAAGCAGATGACTTGCACACACTGACTTTCAATAAGAATTCAACCAAACAAAAGGGCTTAAAAATCATACTGTTCTAGCTTTTAGTAGAAAACAGAGTATGAATATATTATTTCTAAACTTAGTTACTGACTTTTGAACAAACTTTATAAACTTCACACTGTAACACCCTACCTCCATTTGTTACCACAAAAGGAAATAAAAAACAACAAATACATTTGCACAGCCAATTTAAACCTGTAACTAATATCACAAAAATACTATAGACCCATTTCATCCTGAAACAGGGAATACAGCATGATAGCTTCTTGGGAGATTTCAGCACTTTTTCTGTGGCAGGACCAAAAAAAAAAGGGAAACAAAAACACGATTCTGATTCTCATTTGACAGATTCCATATTCCACAGCATAAAAACACTGGAATAACAACTTCCATAATTATAAAACCCATGATCAAATCCTTGTTCAATATAGCAAAAAAATGTGCAACTTCTATGAACTCTTTTCTGGAATGGGTGGGGGGCGCATGGGGGGGGGGGGGGGTGGTGCGGTGTCCTCTGTACTTTGGTCCAGACAGAGCGGAGTTGTGAAAGCCTTTCCGATATCCGCGGGGTCCTTGTGGGCCGGGAGAGAGCTGGTTTGTAGGGGCGTGCCCCCCACCCCCCTCAGCGGTCAAACGGTGCTGTCCTGCAGGAGGGGCTCGAAGTCCTCGTCGCTGCAGGGGGGCGGGGCTTCGCTCGGGAGGCCGCTGCTGCCACCGCTGCCGCTGCCGCTAGCTTTCCGCGCGCTACAGGTCTTCACCGCCAGTCTGTGGCACTCGGGGATGAAGGAGGCCACCGCCAGGGCCAGCAGCACCGTGCAGGCGCCGAACAGGAAGGGGGGGCCAGGCACCGGCATCCTCTGCAACGTGGGGGGGGGGGGGGAGCGAGAACGACGACAGGTCACCGCGCAGAATCAGTGAAAAATACTATAATAATATTTTTATTCCACATTCAAGGAGCAAGTGAAAATGATTACCAAAAAAAGGAAGCAAGGCTGAACCACTTCCCTGTGATTTCTGTGAGCGGTTAGGGTTTAGGTTAGGGCTGGTTTTCTGCATTTCTGCCACGTGGTTTGAATGGGAGGAGATTTGGGGAGGTACGGTATGCTCCGCGGCGCTAGTTAGCGCTCGGTGTGCAGAACCAAGTTCAGATGAACTTCTCTTTTCAGAGGCCCCCTCCCGGGTTTGTCAAAGGGCATGTTTGCTTTCGAACACCCAGGCCCTCAGAAGCTGCAGGCAAACACGGCCCTGGAGCACTCAGCAGTCTTTAATTCCACTGTGTGGCTTTGCAAAAATGTTGAGCACTTTGTCCACCCCCCCTCCCCACTTCCAACTGTGATTTGGAACCACCATTCCCCGCCCCCCCATCCGATTATGTGCTGTGGCACTAGTCTCATTCTGAGACGGCAAGCCAGGCCCCTGATTTAACCTCGCCTTAAATAAGCTGGAAAATGTAGGACAGCAGTGTGATGAGAAGAGTTTGAATTGGTTTACACTTACAGCCCCCTGCAAGCCCTACCACCTCTCCCATCTCACCTCTCCCTTATTCACCTCCTCAAAGCTCATCAGAGTTTCTACTTAGCTTGGTTCCTCCTAAACGATTGGAATAGCACTGCTGCCAAGTTTTATTAACCAAAGGTTGCAGCGCCCACTAAAACCGCCAGAGCACCGGGTCAGAAAATGCATTTGGTCTGACGACCTGCAATTTATCATCCATCAGTCACGGAAGATCAGGTGAAGTGGTCGAATGCATAAGGAGTATCCATTGCTAATATCCGTCAATTCAAAGATACCGAGGAGTAAAATTGTTGTGGGGAACACAACAGACGTATAAACGCTTTGTGATGTTTGGTGCTAATTTTTGGTATTCTGAAAGCATGCTTATTGCACACGCATACAAAAGCACATATCTAAAAATCATCAATTTCGCAATCGTCTTTGATAATAATGCAATTGTCTTGGCTAATGAAATGAATTCTAATGAACAAAGCAATGCTTTATACCATTGATTAACGTTAATTTGGGTTACAAGGCAGGGCCTGTGCTTGGGTACTAAGCACTAAGAAAATTCAACATTGAAACGACACTGCTTCTACCCCTTTCCCCCCGTCTCCCTGTAGAAGTTCTGGGTACCCTAGTTTCACTTCAACTGGCCTCATCCTAAAATGGCCGCTCATGAACAAACGGTCTATTTAGAACTGAGAGTGTTTTTTATACACCCTGCGGCTGTGAGGTTGTGGGGAACTGAGGAATGAAACACACACCAAGAAGCGGTTAGCACGAGCTGGCGGACAGGCTGGGCAGTCTTTCCCCCTCACCATTTCCTTCGGTCAAAGGAATTTTTGATGAAGACGAACGTCCGCTAATTAAACTCATTAATCTGCTGACGACAAATAATTATCCGGAAGATTCCAGAAAAATACACACCAATGATCTACCATGTTGTCCTTCCACGGGGGCTTGCAATACAGTTTAACGTTTGTGAGGCTGGGCGGTCTAATCGTCGTACCTTGTCGGTAAGATTCTGGAGGGGCTTGGAGCCGTCGGTCTGGACCGGGTTGTCGTTGAGCTCCACGTTGAAGAGGAAGAAGATGAACCCGTAGAGGGCGGGGCCCAGGCCGTTGCACAGCCCGCGGATGCCGGTTATCATTCCCTGCACCACCCCTGAAAAAAAACGGGAAGAGCCGCCAAACTGTTACCGCAGCGCACGCGCCAGAAACGTCGCTCTCAGTCTCATTAAAAACCCAAACGTGAACACGGCCCCATCTGTTCAGTTTGGAGATTACGAGGGCAGCGTTACCCCAGCCAACCACACGCTTTGGCAGAACATGAACGATCTGGTGGCAACATTCAATCAACAGTTTTTTTTTTTTTGTTTTTTTTGTTGTTGGAAGCACCAAATGTAGAGGAAAGCGGAATGGCTGTATGAAGCGAAGCCAAAGGGAACTAGATCTGGTAAATCTCAGATGCTTTGGTATGAAATGACAAACACTGACTATTCCATGCATTGTTTCACATTGCCGTTTATTTTTTATTTTTTGCCAATCTCACTTTGAATATCTGGGGGTCAAATGCTCAAAGGAAATTCAATAAATGTAGTCAACCATCTAAAATATCGTTCTGAAAAAGCTTATGGTCAGACATATACCCAGCTCCCCAGCAATGAAAACACTATATTTATCTATATTGGGCTTTTAAATTTACTTTTGCTTTTACATTTCAGAGGGGACAGATGAAAAACACAAAGCAAGGCCTGCAGAGTAATTTGTCCTGAACAGATCTGTGTACGGAGTGCAAGTAAAGCGGAAAACCAGGGAAATTCTCCTCCGTGCCGCAGAGATAATGGGTAATTTACAGTGAACTACAGGGGCAAGAGACCGCCCTCACCGTCTGCATTCACATCAGCGCGCTCAAAGGTCAGGGAGAGCCTCAAACTGAAAATACGGTGCTGCGTAGAGCCCTGAAGGAAGATTAGCGGTAACAGACATGGCGCACGTAGCATCTGTCACATCACAGCCACCTAAACATGGAGAAATCAGGGATTCATTTTTTTTATCGAGTTTGGTGACGGTGCTTATAATTCTCCGGAATGTTTTTTTTTTCCCCCATGCTGCCTTGCTGCTTTGTGATCGTGACCTTCCCATTCGCTGTGGCTCTGGTGTGCACTCTGGTGATTGGCTGAGGCAGAAATACAGGACTGGGGGGGTGGGCTTACCCTGTTGCCCTGGATCAGCACTGCGCGACACCAGCGCACTGACCGCTGGGAAGGTGATACTCGACATGGCGGCCACCGCACCTGCCGCCCACATCATCCTGAAAAACACAACCCGCCAAAGGTCAAAGGTCAGCGAGCCAACCCAAAGCATCTCTCATTGCATGTATTTCGTAACAGCACCAACAGAATTCAACAACATTTCAATCTGTGCATTTCACTGCATAATAACTTACCGGATACCGAATTTCTTGCTTAATTATAAGCATATGCATCAAATCAATATAAACTCCCCAGCATTGGTTTAGTTGAGTCATAAAATATAATGTCAACAACTGCAATGCAATCTAGTGATGATAAAGCTTGGCCAATGAATATATAGATGCATTCAAGGAAGGATATAGCTCACAAAGAGAATACTACACAATTGAAAATTGTGCATAAGCTAAAAAAAGTTAAAAAGCAACAGTTTATATGCATTGTAATCTAGTACAATCAATAGCTGTAAAACTAAAAGTGTAACCAGGAACTTTCACACTGATGGTCAACTGCAAAATGTATTTACAATTGAGATCAATCTTGGTGGAATACATGAATATTTGACATTATATTGCAAATACTGGCTTGAATACTATACACAAGTTAATGGTCACAATCTTCACACAGTTCAAAAAAAACCTTCAAAGAAAAATCTTTGCAGACAGTCTTGTACATGAAACCATTCAGTCCAAACTGCAGTCGAATGAGCTTTGTCCATGATCATCACAGTGCAGCACAAAAGGCCTACATTACCACACGCTTCATACATCCCTCTTGTGACTATCAGGTGACTGGCCATGCGGAGACGCTTTGCATTTCAAATCCCTGATTATGCTTCTATTAAATCTGCAGCATAAATCGCTCCTGACTGCAGTGTGCATGCATTTTGCAAGGAAACATTTTGCTAGCAGAACAGCAAGAATTCGTCATGATTTTTTATTTACTTAGACAAGTATACATTTTAAGCCAAAATAGTCTAAAACAGACTTGATATTCTTGCTCAAGAAGGAGCAGATTTTTTGGTACAAAGTTTGGATCGGTCACTAAAACATTTACGCATGACAAGCATGGACACATTTATTGCGACAAAATCTATTTTTTAAAAGGTTAGTGCTTCAGCAAGATGCAGACTGACTTATGAATTATGATTTAATAGGCTGCTGCTCATTTCCAATCACGCATGAAATGGGAAGTCTGGACCCAAAATAACATCAGCCATCTATAGCCTCTAGACCAGTGGTCTCCAACCGAGGTCCTGGAGAGCTACAGGGTCTGCCGGTTTTTATAGTGACTCTGCACTTCATAAATCAATTAGAGCAGTTGATTACACAGTTAACTCAACTCACCTGCTGTCTTGGGTCTCAATTGGGTGCTGATGTCAAAGTGAAAACAAAAACCAGCAGACCCTGTAGCTCTGCAGGACCAGGGTTGGAGACCACTGCTCTAGACTAATGACCATCTTGTTGTCTTGCAGGCCATTATGATCAATTATACAGATCAACAGACATGTATGGAGTACCCATATCTATTATATATATTAGGGGTTCAACATCGGTATGTTTTGATGCAACAAAATCGATCATAATGATTCTAACAATCAATTTTGGAAGTTACTATTGATTCCAGCCACTGCCCGACATCAACTGTAGCCAATCTTCGACTGAGAATGACTTTCACTGAAGTCAATGCATGAACGTCATAGAATACACAATGTATTTATGGCAGGCAATTATTTTTCCTTTATTTTTCCAGTGTAATATATAAGCTGGCACAAGGCAATTTTGGTTTGAAATGTCAGCATTTGCTGGTGCAATGCAACCAATATCTTGCGACATCACACAAAATGTGTCTGTTCTTGAACACGGAAACTAAAAGACGGGCTCTTTCTGACAACAAAAAGTCGTAGAATTCAGTGGGCATCTCCGACAACAGTCACCCCAGTGAATAAAAAACTGGCAGCGAGCCAAACAAATGGAACTTAAAGTGGGGCAGTTAGAGGACTTTGGCTCTGTGCTCGGTGTGTTAATGAGAAAAGTTGGTCTTCAAATCTGAAGAAGTAGAGTAGGGGGGTTCAGCACAGTTCACTGAGAAACATTATGCAACAGGACAGTCACCGCCTGGCTCTAAACTCAGCCAAGCATGCCGGCAGATTAAATTTGTAACACGGGTATCAAAATAGATGACATTGAATGTGTTCAAAGCAAACCTTGGTAGTGCTGATGTTGGAATTACCCAGACATTTTATCAAAGCATAGAAATGGCTTTAAATTGTACCTTTTTTTTTTTGTTCCTCAGGAATTAGCAAGACCAAAGCAACAGAGACTCTCCAGAGAGCCAGCGCTCCGGAGAACGGCATCATCGAAAACCACTCTCGTCAGAGAAATGCTTCAAAAGACACCTGCCTCTCTGGGATCTCAACCATTCATTTTATATTCTCCTTTGAAAATGGTTTTCAGATTTAGGTCTCAGAGCACTTTATATGTTTTCTCAGGAACCCTTCAACGTTATTACAGAGTTGTGTAAGACTGTCTGCAAAATGCTTGCAATGCAACGCAATGAGACTCACCACGGCTCTGATCCGAACCCGTACCAGGCCAGCTGGAGCACCTGAAACCCAAGTCCGAGGAGCACCGTGTTCTTATTCCCAATCGATCGCATTGAAATTCTCAAGAACGCCGTCTGCCAAAAGAGAGGGGGGGGGGGGGGGTGGGTGGGTGTATTTTCACATAAGCCAAAAAAATATAATAATAATCAACTGAGCTACTGTCCCTTCAGGTCCATAACGACCCTTCACATTCTGCTCCACATGACACACCACGAGATACACTTTAGACCACCTTGGATGGGAAGCAACTTATTTATTTATTTATTTTTAAAGAAATGCACTAGGTTCTTGGTTATGCAAGTTCATAGGTATATGTTCGACGTTTTTAATCACGCAAACAAATAAATAAAAAAAAGACTGTAAAAGTTGTAACTCCTCCAGAATATCCTGTGCACTGATACTCAGGAGGCACAGAGACTGAAGATGGGACAGATACGCACCTGAGCTATGATCGACAGGATCCCCACCATCGCTATGAACCCCGCGATAGTGGCGGACGAAAAGCCGATAACCTGAAAAACAGACGAACATCACAACGTCAGACACGGCGAAGGACGAAGAGTGTCCCAAGAGACGGCATATGACAAGATTCTCTTGGGGGTGGGGGACTCTGCCAGAGTATATTTTGATTGTTCGGGGGATGTTGGCTTTCACATTAAAAGCATGACAACATTAGAGCGCTCAGTATGCACAACAAACATTTCACTGACTTATAATTAACTGACTTATTATTTACTTATGCTTATTTATTTCTTCTCAGTTAATACAAAAAAAAGTGTTACATGGAAATACATTTACCATAATATAATTCACAATAATGTGGCGAGCTCGATAGTATTTTAGATGCAGAGTATGTGCAGAGTTCTCGGCCAGCTTGGCTGATACTGTTATTATAAGGGAAAATCTATCATTAGCGCAGCACATGTCCGGGCGTACGCTAGCCGTTTAAGAAATGTGAAGCTCGTCACAGTACCAAGCCACAGCACTTTCACACATCCATGCTGCACTGGCTATGGATGGAGCGCTGAATTATTTCCAGGCCTCTGGAACAGCCTGAAGTTCAAATCCGGACCGTGCGCACGAGGTATATGGGCACAGCCGGCTAACATTCGAGCTTCATTAACTCTCTTAGAACCATTCAGGCCTGCGCCAGAGACCATAGGCTCAGGTCTTCAGGCAGTTTTTTGTTACGAAAAAACGGGATTTCCCGAGTTTCCCCAGCGTTGATCAGATTGCGACTTGTGCTCTAAACCTGACATCCTGGCGCTTCAACAATGTGGAAAGGAAACCGCACAAGCGCCATTGTAACACTCGCATTGAGAAACACCACGCGAACGATAAGAGGACAAAACAACATCAATAAAGCTGACATTCAATAGAAAGTGCAATATGATCAAGAGCTATTTATGGACAGAACTCTGAACTGAACTGAACTGAAAATAAGAGCATTATGACCGCCAGTCTTTCATTTAAAGGCAAACTCTTGCATCACTTTGGCCTGACCAGTCCATCATACATTTTAATCCTGGGCTGCAATGTTCATTAGATAAAAAGTAGAGCAATTAAAATTTGAACATCTAATAATAATCTAATATACTTCAATACGTGAATAAAATAAAGTGATGTTTGGATGTCGGAATCCAATAAATGCATACTTGCTGTACCAATCATCAGACTGGAAAGAGCACGATTTCACATCTGAATGACAGCATTTTCTTTTCTTAGCACAACTGTTGCCTAGCAAGTACATTTAATTACACCTACAGAGAGCTGAACATTACTTCATTGCGATGCCAATTAACATGTCAGGATACAACACACTCCTTTCATTCGGAAGTTAATATTGTAAATGCACTTACCACACTACTTCTTTTATTTAAATTTTTTTACTTTTTTTTTTTTAGAATAGCTGTTAAATGTGCGATTCTCCCTAGCTAACGCTTTGCATGATCCTAAAAACCGATTCAATTTCACGCAATGAATTTATATGAATACAGTCCCTCCCTGGACATCATGCATATTTTATAACATCACAGTACAGACCTCATCATGGTCATACGGCATTCAGAATGATGTAAATAAGACTGTGATGATGAGGGTCTGCAGACTCACCTGTCGTAAATAGAGGAAGAAGCTGGAATATTGGCCTGCTTCGGGCAGGTAGGACAGGAATACTGTGATACAGATCAGTAACACTGTAGAGTCCTTCCCCACTTTCCTCAGGGACTGCAGACAAGAACCACATTCAAATGAAGCAATTTTGTCATTTAAGCAATTTTCTTGAATATCTGCACTGAGATTTCTCATATACGGCCATTTTTAAATATTCAAATGTGGTGGTTGAAAACCATAAATGTACAACGGAAGATCTTTACATTGTGGAAAATATGTAAAAAAAATAAAAAAATAAAAACACAACATACGAAAATCACAACCATAAAGAAATGAATGGCTTTAATCTCAGACTCAGTGTGACCTCATATCCTGTAATACAGGCACTCACAGCGAATGGGTCGGCCTGTTTCCAGGAAATGGACGTTCCCCACGAACTGAGCCTCATCTTCTCGGGCAGGGACTCGGGCACCGCCAGGAAGACGAAGCAGATGTCGCACAGGGAGATTATGGTGGCCACCAGCACCACCAGGTTGTCCCCGTATTTGGCCGAAAGGTAGGCGCCAATGGCCGGACTCGTGACCAAGCTCGCAGCGAATGTGGCAGACACCTGAAAGCAGGTGGCAATGGGTTAATCTACAGTCACGTGACACAAAAACTCATAGCAAATACACCCATTTACACTACAAACCTACGTTTCCATTTTACTTATAATTCCCTTTTTTTATACAAATATTTGAAGAGCCAGATGCATGTACTGTAAATGTCTCATAACTGAACTAATAAAATTAGTGACGGGTTAATTTCCACGCACAAAAATACTATAAATCATAGTGCCTGGAGCAGGCTATACAGCCCATTTTAGCTTGTTTTTTCCCCTTTAATGTGTAACGACTTTCCATTATTGAAGATCTGACTCTACAAATCCCAGCAAGTTCTTTTATGCATTCACACCCATCAATCGGAGAATGTGTGCACTCTTGCTCTGTGCGATAGTGTAGTTTTTGCCATAAATACTTGAGGACGTTATGGGAGGAGGGATCATTTTAACCACAGAAGCACCCTTACCAGTCCATAAGCTGCGCTTCTTTCATGTTCCTCCGTGACATCTGCCACGTATGCAAATATCACAGAGAAGGTGACAGAAAACATCCCGGATACAGAAATCAAGGCAAAGTACCACCTGTGGAAAGATTGAAAAATAATAATTATGGATTCTGATTCGGTCTAAGCACGACCACTTTCAACAGTTGGAGCAGGACGGTAAAAAAATGTTTGCACAGCTGGCAAAGTTGCCAACGGGTGCTTGGAGTGGATGAATAACCAAACAGAAATATGAAGCTCCCGCTCCTCTGTGCATTTCCTAAAGCTCATAGTTTATCGCCAAATGGAAGAAGATGAAGGCTTTTTATCAGTACACCCAATTCAGAGCACTGCATTTCTAACTTTCTAGCCAGTCCTGCCATTATAAATACACCTCTAAGCTTAACTGGAAAAAAAGGTGCGCCTTCAAAGGAAAAAAACTAAACAAAAACAAACACCAATGGAAAAAACATTTCCAGAAACAGCAGGCTCAAAATGAATAATGCAACAACAAATCAGATACTAAATAGTTCCTTTAAAACATAACCAACAAACAAATAATTCCTATTCATTCCTAGAACACAGACACAGAACATAGAACACAGACATCTCTGTCACAATGAGGCTGCAGTTTCCAGGCAACAGCCGCTCAGAGCCAGCGCATGAGGGGAATGTGACGGTGTGCAGGGGGCTCGGTGATGGCGGCCAGCACCTCTTACCATGGGCTTATTCTCATGAGCGGGATGGGGGCGCAGGTGAAGAACACGGTGAGCAGCAGGAAGCCCCTCCTGCCCCACGTGTCTGACAGGGCACCAATCAGAGGGGCACTCAAGAAGGACAGCAGTCCCTGCAACAGAAGGGGGGGGGGCTCTGATGACATCACTTTCTGTAAAACCTCAGCGTTTACTTGAAGGGTGCAAGGGCAGGAGGAAGCTCATGTGGTTTGGGGAAGGGAAGCACAAAGGGTGGTTTACAGCTCACATGGTGTGCCCGGGCCTTTGAAGAGGGGAAACTAAGAAGGATTAGTCCACTCAGACGTTAAATGACTCGATCACCTCCACAACCTCCAGCAGACAACAGCTGAAGTCTATTGTAATCAAAAATAAAGTTTCTATCTAAGGAAAAAAAAACAAACATAAAACACTTAACTTACTATAGGGGATCTTCATTCTACTATTGTTGCTGTGAGTTTAAGTTTTATATACTCCTTAATGGCTTGTCGCAACTACTGAATGTCAATGTAGCTCAAAATATACTCCAGTAACCTGGAGGTAAATGTAGCACTGCAAGCTTTTGATGATAAAAAACATATTCCAAGACGTGTGACAGGTAAATTATCAGTCTGGCAGTTTGTCTTCTCTGTAGTCACATGACCCAAAGTAACTGATCCGCTTTTCGTCCCTGCCAACCAGTGAGCATCAGAGGAGAAGTTTCGCCTGCCATAATCTACTGCCACATGTTCACATTTCCCCTTTACTCCCGAACATGTCTATCAACTGGCACCTGCGATCTTTATCGTCAAAATACGGAGAGGAATCTTGCATCATGCCATCTTACTCTTATCAGTCATCAACAAACACTATGACTTTGTTAGTTTGATGCAAGGAAATATCAGACCACAGCTTGGCACAATGCCAGCACTGCGAAAATATAACAGAATACTAGTCTAAACAGACCACTTTATAGCTACATAACCACATGATTTTGTTCTGAAGGCAAACTCATATTGATCTGAAAACTACTGCTGTATGCCAACATTTTAGCACTGACATTTCAGCAATGCTGCAATGCTACTGACTGTTCTGTGCCTAAGCTCCTATGATATGCAAACTTGCCTATGATATTGCTGACGAAAAAACTGTCCAATAAATACTCCTTTTAATAACAATCAAATAATAGTCAAGGTAGAGCAGTCAAAAAGCAGAGAACCACTGTAAATATTACTCAAGTGTACTCATATTAAAGTAGACTACATCATAACATAGATCTCAGTTTGATCACATCACAAACCCAGGCATTTCATATTAAGCTTCCAATTAGCCTATATTCAGCAGCCACCTTCACTACACAAGACGCTTTGTGAATGAAAGCTAAGTCACAAAGAACCATAAATCTACAGAGGTTTCGCCAGCGTGTGCCTTGGCAAGGACGTTACGACAGAGTAATAGCACTGGGGAATCACAAGAAAGTGTAACTCTTTAACTGTGTTGGCATGGCAACGCAAAAAAACGTATAGGCAATTGTTATTGTCTTTAGAAGATGTCTGACGACCCCACACATAAGCATGCCTCTACAGGTTAACAATTCACAGCATGGTTTCTAAATGGCAAATATACACAGTCTGTACAAGGTCGATGTTCCATCACACCATTTGAGCAGCGCTTTGTGGAAACAGGCTTGTGACTCGAGTGGAGGTTCTCTCTCCTGGATCTGATGAATAGTCTTATACAAAAGCAATTCACTAATTTCAAAGAGGCTACTGTTAATACGGTTTCAGCCAATCAAAGCAGATCTCTGTTCATGTGACCTGCGATATCCAACACTGAATTCAGGGCACCAAAAATTTGAATTGGAAATTTTTTTTTGATAACAAACGATTACATTCCCCGGAACCTGCTAGGCATGGGATCACAATGTTATGTTTTCCAAAACATGTGCAAGATATATTTAACCTTTAATGTGAATAACATTATCTGAATATGTAATATGCCGACAGCTGTGCCTTTGTATCAATAACCTATCAACTATCAAACATGTGTTTCCTTATAATGAAAATCTGAAAGATACGAGAGGAACGTCAGACGAGCACTTAAATATTTTGGCAGAGTTCCTTACCTTCACTCCCTGGATGAGACCGTTCATTAGAAACGTATGGTGTGGAAACGTCTCATGCAGAACCTGAGTAATAAAAACAGAAAGACAGTGTACTGTAAGATTTTTTTTTTTTTTTTGAAAGTATTGCATAAAATTCTCACTACCAGTATCATATTTCCGGGTTAGTGCTGAGAATGACATCAGTAAGTTGTTTTGTGTCCCAGGTGAGTTACTCCTTGTCGTTTCCATAAATTGAAATTAACAGATTTTGTTGGGACTTGTTGTTCTGGGGTGCGCCATACTGGGAGTAAATTTGTTTGACGATGAAGTGAAACCGATAATCACATTGACTTTCCACCAAGCTGTCAGGGCTGTCGAGATTACTGGGTTCTTGAAGCGGCCATGTTTGCTTAGCGACTGAATGAGGGAAGGCAAGTCAGTTATTGAAATTATTTTAAACCCATCTGCAGGATTTCTGAAATACTGCAAATGTTTGCTTCTCATCAGCAAAGGCCATGAGACTTTTCAAGACAATTCAGAGAGGTGTACTTCCCTAGTGGCATTTAAATATTGAAAAACTTTAATTAAATTAACATAATTTGCATTTTTAAAGTGAAAGCATTAATAATATGTTAATGATCTTGCTGGGAAATGATCGATTATGCAATCTGACAAATTAAAAGACAGCTTCATAAATTTCTCTATAGCTTCACTTCTAAATATCTCTCAAATTCCAGAAATGAGAACATTTACATGCATAAAAGCTGCACCATCTGGACAAGTTACAGGTGTTTGTGAAGAGCACACACACCACAGCCTCAGTATGGCTAGTGACAAAACTTCCACACGTTCCTGAAACCTTTTGTAAATATTTAATATCTTAAGCTTTCAAAAGGACCAATTTGTGATCTGGCTTCAAAATATATAAGTAGACGTATTGTGTAAAATCCTAAAATTACTATTTCCAGGAGACTTAGATAGACTTGAAATATTTGCAGCTAATAACATACCTCTGCTGACTATTTAACGTCAGGGATTAATTCAGAAATATTCAGTGTACAGATGAACATTCTTATTTATAACACCATTGTAATATTTACCTAACGGAAGCGCAATAATGTTGGGGGCAGTACCGTTATCTGTCCTTAATAGCTTTAAATGAACTCATCGGTATCAGCCGATAAGCCAAGACCGATATGGCTGATATGATGATGTGGAATTCATGCGCCAGAGAGTGATGCATTTTATGTGCGCCTAATGCTGTATATTAGGTGAAAATGCCATGCTCAGAAAGTAGCCATGTCGTAGTCATCTCTTGTTCATTTTTAATTATTATTATTATTTTTATCAGCCAAACACAAACACAGAAGCAAAGTGACACTGAGACTCAGTAGCTCTCCAGACTCATCCTGCCCACAGCCATGCATATTTAACTAGACAGGCAGACACACCTTCAGTTAACATAAGCTCGTGAGTTCCTGGAAGTAAGCCTGCACTGCTCGTGCTGAGAGCAAAACACTGGAGCTCTAATTAAAATGAACTGAGAATAACAGACTTTTAGAAGGCAAAATAAAACTTCCCCGATGGTGTTCTGAAACTTGACTGATGATTGTTACGTCTCATATGAAAATCAGATGCATATACAAAATTTGTAATGTGTAAGAAAATATGTGCATTTCAATAAATATTTTCCCAAGACTTCTGGGCCAAAACAACCATTGTTGCACAAACTGCTATACATAATGGAACCTATCCCAGCATACATTGGGTGTGCCTATCCCAGCATGCACCCTGGACAGGTCATCAATCCACACACTCATTCCCATGCCTACAGGCAATCTGGCCTCTCCAATTAGCCTAAACTGCATGTTGGAGGAAGGAAGCCCATACAAGCATGGGGAGAACACGCGAACACCACACAGAAAGGCCCTGGCCAGGATCTGAACACAGGACCTTCTTGCAGTCAGGCGACAGTGCTACCCACCGCACCACCGTGTCGCCCCTCTAGACTCAAGCTCTCCGCTTAATAATAAAGTAAGCAAGCTGAAATATTCTATGAGACAAATATAACTTGGCTGCTGTTTGCTTTTGTGCTGTAGTGTAAAACAGGGAGGGCAGGTGGTGTAGTCCAACACGACCGGCCATACATCCGTTATTGTTATCAGGCCCCAGAATTTCCATATTGCGCCTTCCTGATTTATCTATTCGACAGCAGAGCAATGGCCGTTCTGCGCTGACAACAATAAGCCGTTTTTTTTTTTTTTTCAAAACGGCGTGTGCACTTACGGTCAGCATCGGAGTCGTGAGCAAACCCCAGGCGAAAAACTCCAAGAAGATGACCACCACCGCATGGCTCACGCTGGCTTTGCCCAGACCCTGCAGACAGGGGGAGGGAAAAGAGGAGGAGAGAGAAACTGGTTAACATGGTGACAGCTCTACTCATTCATTAAATATAATTTACAAATTAATACGAAACCACCATAGTCTAATCAGCACATGCATTAAATCTTCAAAGGCATAATCCAAGAGACATAAAAAATGGTACTGCAGTCATATTAATATGAAATGATAATGATTTGCAATATTAGATAAGCTTCCACAGTTGGCCTAAAACACATATAGTGACACACAAATAGACATCTCTGAGGAAACTGCTCTTAAACCAAAGCAAGGTGAAAAGTCTACAATAATAAGAGAAGGAATCTGCGTTCAGAGGTTCAAAATGTTTAGAATACGATTTCAAATGGTAAAAGGTTAGACAGAGTCAATAATAGTTAATTTAAGCGGTTATGTAACAAAATCATTCATTGAACAGAACTTAAATCAAAGCAGGTAACAATTACACAATGGTTAATGCGCTACATAAAAGGGAGGTGTGTCTGGACGGCTGTTTCTTTGAAAAAAAACTGACACGGATGGGTTCTTAATTCAGTTGGGAGATTTAGGACATTTCTTTCCGAGGAGATTCCATCTTTATCCAATGTGCCAGCCGAATCTTCCTCGTTCCCTTTATTTGTACAATGCAAAGTAAGCCAGATCGGATAGGTTATTTGATTAACCAAATTAATTGTGGAGTCAACGTCTCAGTGTCAAAGTGTTGTTATGCGCTTTCCAGGGGTTGGAATGTCGGTTCTGCAGAAGCTACGTTTAACAACAAAAGAAATTCAACTTTTCAACAACTGTACTTTTCCACGGTGGGCGGGGGTGGGTGTGCATTTCCGCGTACTGGCTCCTTTGAAGTACTGCATCATACAAAGTATACGTTATTTCAACATACAACATACTTACATCGAAAAGCACCACATACGTCGGGTGGTTACGTGCCACGATTATGACTGTATTTGGAAGCAGGTTTAAAAAAAAAAAAAAAAAAGGCTAACGCTGATGAAAAGATGAGTTTCGTTTTTAAGTAATAAACGTTCATGGTGAGAACTGATGAACAACGCGTACATTGCGGGTCCCCAAGGGAATCACGTGACTGTCCATGGTATGTAAACTAACATTTTGTACTAATGAAGGCGTTGGAGTTTCCACCATGAAAATGTGCGGATGTTAGCCAACGGCAACACACCAAGCTACTCACAGTCTACTACAAACTTGGACTCGACGAAGTTCTACTACTCATAGTACTCTACGAACTTGGTACATGTTGTCATGTACCAAGACTGTAATGTCAAACGCACGAAGTATAACTTCAATCATGTTTCACAGGTAGGCTAATATAAAAATAGTAGGCTAGACTTTTCTTTGCCAACTCTGTCACCTACTCCACAACAGTTTCAGCGGTTCAGGACACCGCGGGATTTTTATGTAACAAAGCCATTCCAGAGTCTATAAACTTTAGCACACATAGGTTAGTTAGTTAGCAGTGACCCACTGTTGTCTGATGCTACGTAGCCTATCTACAAACTTATCGCTACATACTTACATACACACACATAAATAAATAAATACTGCTTTTATTTGATCCTGTAAAAAGATCATGATATAAAACAAGATGCATTATTTGACAAGACTCTTAAAAAGACTAAACTGAACCATAAGGTCATATACATGACTCTAGTTTTTCCGCTATACCCAAAGAACAGAAAGCCACGCAAAAACGAAAGAGTAACTTAAAAAACTGGATTGGGAACTACAGCAGTGACGACCATTTTTACGCGTGCTTCCTTTTCAGCTTCTCACCCTCGCTAGCATGTAGACTGGCTTTGAAAACAACAGCTCAGGCTTTTGATTGCTTAAGCTTTGATAATTAACTTCATAAATGTCAACACCACTGCGATGTAACAGCTATTTCCGCAAAAGCATTTGATTAAACTTGTGATTCCGGTGTTTAGCGTAAGTCTCAGAGACTGACAGAATGTGCATCGGAAAAGCTGCAAATCATTCACTTACAGGTTTCCCATCTTTCGTGAGCATTCTTTTGACCAACATCATGCAGTTGGTCTGCTTTTTCTCCTGGGTCATCTCACATTTTGACGGTTTTATAGAAAATCCATGTTGCGTGGATGTCTTTGATGTTCCCGGTTCTTCCAGGTTGCCTTTATAGGGTCGCTGAGTAAATATATACTGGATCTAGCTAATTGAGTACTGCGGTAAGTCTCTATCTATGCATTCCTGACTTTTCACGGCTAACTCCAACACCACCGCCTTCAACACGCGACCGGAAACTACGTGTCTGCTGAGAATGACGTCTCATCACCTAGCAACCACTGAAAAAATGAAGTTAATGCCTAAAATTATAATAACTACATAATAATAGAAGAAAAGAAGTTGGTGACAGCAGCAGCCTGCTCAGTTTACACGTTGTCACTTGCCAGCAATTAGTGTTAAACGTGAACTAACTGCCAAAATAAATTCAAGTTCTAGCAACTGGCTTCAAAATTGTTTTAAAAAATTGTCTCACATAATGTTGGATGATTCACCCTAAAATGAATGTTAAACATTTTTTAATTGAACGGAAGTCTTTGAAAGTGGAAGATTCTGTTTTTACAATCAACAGATATATTTAAAATGATAATTGAATGCTGTATGTGCAGCTACAGCCATCAACGATTTAATCTTTCATTATAACTGTGAAAATAAATAAATTCCACAATTTCAAACCGTTTCACATATCAGTGCCAAAACAGGTATGCCACGAAACTAAAATAATGAAGTGCAGCTACTTTACCAAAGAAAATTTTTACCAGAAAATGAAAAAATGCTTTCATGAGACCCAGCAAACATATTGACCTTTTGCCACCTGCTAGATCTGCCCCAGATGATGTATGCTTGCCAAATAAAAAGGGAAAACTGTAAAAATGGCACAATTGAATAATCTGTGTGGTCTCAGGTGAGCTGTGCATATGTGATATCAATGGAAGACATTTATTTGTTTATCAGTACACAGAAAAGAATCTAGCATAAGTACTCCTACAGAGGCCCGATTCAACTACTATACAATTCTCTGACACCAGTGTATAACCTGTAACAATTAAGCCAGCACACTACTGAGAACCTGCTGAAGCCCCACCTCGATTTCAGTTGTTCTAACCCTGCAGTGACTAAGTCTGACCATGCAGTCATGAGACTGGGCTAAACTACCTTCCTCCCTCTGTGCCATATCCCAGAACGTGGGTGAAGCTGTTAAGTGTGTGTTTGGCCCTGCTGGTTTCAAGGGAAGCATTGTTAGGGTGCCCCTAGCCTGCTCAGCAATCCAGACCTCCACGTCTACCTTCCTAAGATCCATGATTCAGCATGGCCATTTATTAGTGCGCATGCTATGATGTGCCAGCCACTGTGTCCAATATGAGATTGAATAGTCCAGTAGCATCCTCAAACTAACACATAATATACTGTGCCACTAGTACCGCCCTTTATACATTTCTTGCAACCATCTTAAGTGTGTGAGTGCAAGCATGTCACTGGGATCATCAAGTGAGCACCCTCTGAGTATTTAAAATGTATTTGGATGCATGCATGTTGATTTATTTCAACAAATTAATACATGAAACAGTTAAGTATACTGCATCGAGGGCAACCTGTTTCCTGGTTGAGTCTTGTTGTTGTCACGTCCCTGGGGGAGGATGAATGGACTCTGCATCTTAGCTCGTGGACTCTGACTGTGATGCCGACTGCCGAGGTTCCCGTGGCTCTGGCTGCCTGAATGCGCTGTTTGGATGAATCACAGTGGAATTTATCTCCAGTGAATCGGGGGGTTCTGCTAGCGTACATGTTGCACAGCACCCAAGCTGGGGTTTGCATGCAACAATATCTGTATGACTGCTGTAATACAGTCGTCATTTTCCCTTTTCAGGTGGGAACAAAATGCTCACACCTGTAGTTCTACCAGCTCCGATAACAATCTTCAGGCTTCATTCTTTAAAAGCAAACCCTCTTCATGCATAATTTCAAAAGATTGATGCGTTATGAATTCAGTGAATAAACCAGCATTGCCTTTCCCCCAGGCTTTATATCGCTCAGATATTTGACACTTCTCATATGTATCATATGTTAACAAAAATAATAGTCGGCATTGGAAAAACAACACGGGAGGTAGGCTACTTCTGCTCTTCAATCAGCTGCGCCCCTGGTGCATGCTTGCCGATGCTCCCATTGTCGCAGTCAAACCCAGAATGGGCGCACGCGCGGACCTTCGGTTCCATTCATTTCTACCATCTTTGGGGCAATGTGGTGAAGAATAACTCACTATTTAGCAGGAAGGTAGTGTTCGCCGTGCTTGCCTATTCAAATCACAAGGTCACTATTTGGCAAAAAAGAAGGGGAGGGGAGGGGCTCAGCCGTGGAATTTGGGTTGCCTGCAAACGGAGGCTGTTGAGCGGGAGACGAAATAAACTAGCAACATATCTTAACAATTCAGCTGGTAAGCGTCTCAAAACTTAACATTGGCGAGATGGTAACAAGCAGTCATTGACAAGCCAGCAGGTTTGTTTATGTGTGAGTGGGTTAGGTGGGAAAGGAGCTTGTTCTGTTTTTGTGTGAAATGTGTTTTATGTGAGACAGAGTACAGTCCTTCCTTCCTTTGTTCGACTGCGCCGTTTTGCTGGTCTGTGTGCTGCGGGTTTGTAAATATAGTGGTGCAACATGGCTGACATTGACGCTGCCGCCAGTAGCTAGCTAGCAAGCTAGTTAGCCAGTAAGCCAGTTTGCGGTCTCGTATATGGCTGTCCAGCTAAGGAGCTAGTCAGTGCTAGAAGATGTTGCACGTCTGGCTGTAATTTTGCATTGAGCATATACATTCTTTTGTCTTTTTTCAGGACTGTTGCATGAAAATACTTGGATTGCATTTGTAATATTTTAAGGTCACTCTAATACGGGTCTCTTTGGTGTAACAGAATACTAAATTACCATTGTAGGTAACATTTACTCGCTGGCTATGATAATATCTTCAGGTTACCTGTACCTAGATTTATTCAGTAACGGTGTGGAGAAAATGGTCATGTTTAGCTAGCGACATAAGGTCATGCCAAATATGTTTTTTTACGAATTCACATAGTTTTCTGTTACTGAAATTTCATAACTAAAACTCTTGACATAAGTTACCTAGCTGGGTAGTAAGTACTTTAATTCATTGATGTATGCTCTCACAATGAGACAAGAAGAGACGTTTCCTTCGCTGGGTAGGCTGTTGTTGGAGACGTTATGTAGCAACAGAACTCGGGTCAGATTGCAGGTACTGAAGAGGGAAGCTGATTTTAATGTGTTCAGCATTTCACATAATCATTGAATGTGTGGAAAGAATGGGGCGATGCCAGCATTCAGTTTTCCTGTTCAGTAGCCTAACGTTATTGTGAAAAATCGGTATTGTTTGATCATTATACTCGTTACTATTATTACTAGCCAACTATTCTTGAAGTAGACCACCGAATACGATTTCTCCTGCTACTCTTCAGACACATACTTTCACAACTGGCCAATTTATAGCACCGTTAATTGAGAGGGAGGGCCTTTTTGCTGTGGTATTGGTGCGGTGTAGTGTTGAGGTATTAGCCACTAAGGAGTCAGGTTAATTAGGCGTACTATCTCCTGTAGGTTAGAAATCACTGCAGGTTGCTGTTAAAGTCGGTTGATGCACCCTGCGAAGGTGTAACGAGGGCTATGTAAATATCCCCCCCGCCCACAAACAAGAGCTTGCTAGTAGCTTTATTTGGGAGAACCACATTAAGCATAATTCTGTCATACAGGTGCCATATGTTCAAGCAAATGTTTTTTAATGCGTTTGTCTGCATGGTAATCAAGAGCTTTTCTTTTCTTTTTTTAAGCCATGTATCCTGGCTACAAAAAATGCATTTTCCTGTGTTAATGTACCACAATTGCAAAGTTGTGGCCTTCATTGTAACTCCATTTGCTTATAAATTGGCAATTTATAAGGCAGATACGGTGTCCTCCCCATTTCCCCATCTGTTGAAGAATGTTGAAGGAGCAAAGAAAGCTTTTTGTTGTAAGGACATACTGTTCAGCTGTGCTGTAGCCAAGGCTATATATAATCCAACCATGGTCAGCTAGCATGAAGGGAAAGAACATTTAAATAGTATAGATAAAACTGGACTATGTGCTTATTAAATCTTGTTCTATTTAACAGTCATTAGGACTTTTCAGGTACACAGGATGGTTCCTTTGAACATTTCAAAAAAAGAAAAGCCATTTCACCTTTTGTTTTTGGAAGTATAGGTAGTGCTGTGCTGACGGGTGAACTGCTGCGTGCCTCAGTGGAGACCTGATGTAATTTCCTAGCATAATGGACTACTTAATTTCTTTTTGATTACATTGCTGCCTCAGTTTTTTCAGCCACAAATCTCTTTTAGGGCTTCCATCTCCTCTTATCCTTGTGTCGTTGCGAAGCGGCTTTGGCGATACAGCTCGCTTCTTCTCACAAAACGGCTAAAGCAAAATGGCAAATGTACAAAATGTCCCTTTGAAAAATTGCTCAGTAGTGAACTACAGAGCGGCTCTTCCGGGTAAGGCACTTGTGTATAGTGCAGATGTCCTATGGCTCAGATAGAAGCTGGACTGTGCCAGTCCTTGCTTTGGCCTGAGTCCCTGTATAATTACATATAGGATTACATTACTGGCTATCTCTTCACCCAGGGGAAGAGCGGTTGATTCTGCAAGGTAATCCCCACTCAGCAACATCTTGTCTAGTCAGTTGGTCATCGCGATACACAAGTACCGGTTTCGCAGTCTTCCCATACATGAGCTACGCTAGCTTAGCTGGCAGAGTGGACATAACTGCTAGCCATCCCATTATGTGATGATATTCATCTCTTATAAAGGTGAACATCTTTCAGCCCTCTGAAACATGAATATCTTCAAAGCGGGGTTTTTAAAATATTGGTTTGTTACTAAATGGGATATTTTGTATGTTTTATAGCGAATGGCAACACCTGTATTGAATTACGCAGCAAGGTGAGCAGGTGCTTTGTGTGAATCAGTTGCAGATACAGTTGCAGATATTTGATCATGTGGAAAATGTGTGTAGTGCACTGTTGTGAAATGAGAACCCCCAGTGAGCTGATTGCTCTGATCCAAGCAATATTTACAGTCTGGGAGGTGAGTCTTAGATGCAAGTGGAATTATAATGTGCATTTTTCTTAGCTTGGGTTTCCATTAGGAGAATTCAGGAAGCTTTGTTGTTGGTTATTACTGTTTATATAGTCTTGCTGAAATATTTAATATAGCCTATATTAAAATGTTTAATGCATGTCAAAATGTTCAGTTCTTGTTTTACCGTCGACATCGCTTGGAGTTTTAATTAGCAAGCAGACTGTAGTTTCCTGATCAAACAGTGGGAGTCGCTAGTGAGCAATGAGGTGAGGGATTAGCTTGCCAAGTGCTGTCTCCAGCTACTTTCTGGGCATTTAGCGGATGTTCTTACCCACGGCGACTAGCACTGATTCCTTTTTTCACATGCAGTCTGTTTATACAGCTGGATATACTGAAGCCGTTCCAAATAGCCTACATACTTTACTTAAGGGTACAATGGCAATGCCCTCTGCTTGGATTCGATCTCTCGGCCTTTGAGTGGCAGGCCCAGGTCCATACCCACCATATGCCCACCCTGCCGCTCCCTAAACCGCGCTTTCGATCGCACGGCGTATTTAAGTGCCGTTGCTCACGGAGCCCAGCGGCAGTGCCTGGAAGAGTTACGGGGCCCGGTTCCTGCACCATTGTGCTCCGCTGCTGCAGCCATTACGCACAGTCACAGTGAGGCGTGGGCCCCAGCAGGCGTCCATTCAAGCCCGGCTTTCGGGTAGACCATTATACTCCCCACCGGTGTCTCTGCTGGGTAGACCATTATACTCCCCACCGGTGTCTCTGCTGGGTCAACCATTATACTCCCCACCGGTGTCTCTGCTGGGTAGACCATTATACTCCCCACCGGTGTCTCTGCTGGGTCAACCATTATACTCCCCACCGGTGTCTCTGCTGGGTCAACCATTATACTCCCCACCGGTGTCTCTGCTGGGTAGACCATTATACTCCCCACCGGTGTCTCTGCTGGGTCAACCATTATACTCCCCACCGGTGTCTTTGCTGGGTCAACCATTATACTCCCCACCGGTGTCTTTGCTGGGTCAACCATTATACTCCCCACCGGTGCCTCTGCTGGGTCAACCAATATACTCCCCACCGGTGCCTCTGCTGGGTAAACCATTATACTCCCCACCGGTGCCCTGCGGTACATGCTCCATCCTGGGTCAACCATATACTCCCACCGGTGCCTCTGCTGGGTCAACCAATATACTCCCCACCGGTGTCTCTGCTGGGTAAACCATTATACTCCCCACTGGTGTCTCTGCTGGGTAAACCATTATACTCCACACCGGTGTCTCTGCTGGGTCAACCATTATACTCCCCACCGGTGTCTCTGCTGGGTAACCCATTATACTCTCCACCGGTGTCTCTGCTGGGTAATCCATTATACTCCCCACTGGTGTCTCTGCTGGGCGTGTCTCTCACAGGGGCTGCAGTATTAATGCACTGCTCTTCGGTTGGGCCGCCTTGAAAATCCAGCATCTTACAAGTGCAGACAAGCACAGGATTTGACGGCGGCGTATATATTTAAAACCCCGGTCTGTTGTTTGCACAGATTAACTTTTCTGCTAGTGGAAACAGTTTACTTAAAAAAAAAAATAAAAAAAAATTTTTAAATGAATGGCTCGGTCTTGGTTGCGTCGCCTGTGGGAAGAGTGAGTCATATTCAGGCTCCAGGATCGCGATTAACATGGCAAACGGCATCTCGGATTGTAGGAGTCGCTTCTGTGTCCGCCCCCCCTCCTGCTTTATGTGCCCACCAATGTTTCTGTGTGAAAATTGCCTTGGGGTGGAGGGCGGGGGGTGCAGGGGGTTGGTGATTGGAAGTTATCCAAAGGATGTGGTGGCTCAGGGTGGGACAGAACAGTGTAACGATGGTAAACTTTTCCCAGTGTTGAAAATCATTGCAATGGCTTGTTGTCGAGGTAGTCCCCTATTGCGAGTGAATGGTGTGCGTGCCCTGCGATAGAATGGAGGGAGATTGGGATAGGCTCCAGCACCCCCCCCCCCGCGACCCTGACCAGGATACGTGGGTATAGATAATGGATGGATGGATTGTCCCCTATTTCGGCTAGGCCCAGCGGATGGTTTTTGAGATCTGTAAGAACGAACGAGGGGACGCGTGGCGTGCTCAGTGAACGTGTTGCACTTGGCTTTTTCTTCTGTTCTTCAGCGCGAGTGTGGCGAGGCTCTTGGTGTGATGAATGTCCGTGTGTTTTTCCCAGGACTCTGGAGTTTTCCGGCCCGGGCTCCCCCGAGGAGCGGGAACGTTTCCGCGGAGCGCCGCCACCCCTGCATGGTGGTGCCCGACTGCCCCCCCGCGCCCCCCCCCCGCCGACGCGTCCCCACCGGCCCGGGTAGCGGTGCAGCCTTTTCACCCTAGTCCGGCAGCGTGGCTGCTCACCTCATTCCTGATGAATGAAGACCCCATTCGGGAAGACTGCAGGCCAGAGGTCCAGAGCTGATGCAGGTACGACCTCGGCCCTGTCCCACAACCTCCCGCCCGCCCTCTCCCAAAAACTCACGCCCCCCACCGCGCTGAGCGCGAGCTCGCGTTTCGTTTCGGGCATTCACCAAATGTAGATTTCCAGCCGTACGTCAGTTATTTTTGGGGTTAAAATTTCAGTACTTAAACCTCTTAGAAACATTACAATGTGGATTTGATTCATGCATCTGATTGTTCTGCTTTTAAAATGGTGCATGTTTTTGCTTTGTCTGTGCGATAATGTTTTGAATTATGCCTTGTGTACAACGGAACTATTGCCCGTGACTGTAAGAATAGTTTCATTGGCCGTGAGAACCTCAAACAGAGGCACACTTAATTACTCTTCTGCACTATGTCTAAGATGTGTAATAATTTGGTTAAACATGTAGACTAATAGATGATTCGCATTCATCCAGTGGTATGGTGGCTTTGCTAGGAGTGCCAGAACAGAGCCCTAAAAGTGAATGTTTTTTTTATTTTTCTTCTTCCCATGGGAGGTGATTCACAAATATCTGGATGTTTCATGCAAATATGCCTGTGGGAGCTTCAGGTTTACCTGCTCACAGACGAGCAGACTGAGAGACACACAGCGCAGGACTAATCATTTCACATTGAACAGGCCGACATGCGTCATTCTTCTATAATATACACAGTGAAAACAGCACCCCTTGTAGGAACACGAGCTCTTAAATCTTGACTCATTTCTCTGGTGGACCTGTAATTTATTCCAAGTGCTGTCATTTACTTACCTGCCCAGGGACTACGGGTGGAAATGAGCAAATTGCTATAACCCGGTACATTACATCTCTCCTTGTTTTATATGAGGTTAATGTTCTTTGTACACTGTCCCTGTTCAAATAAACAAAATAAATAAATAAACAAATTACAGTCACTTCTGAAAATCGGCATTACTGCATTTGTGTTGTCGTTGCCGGGATATATGTGTCTTGATAAAGTTTTTTTTTTAGATTGGCGTGTGGTGAGAACTGAACACCATCGGTGTGTCCTTTCATCTCATGTTCCAGAAATTTCTATAACACATTTTTTATTTTTTTTTTGCAGAGAGAGAGTGGTGGAGCATTGTAAAAATGGTACATTTGCTTTTACAGAGGCTCTGGAAGGACAAGCTTCTTTCTGACAGGGTGTGGCCCTCTGTACATAGGGATGCATTTTATTGGTATTGGTGTTCAAGGAGAGGATGACCTTATCTCTCATCCTTTGCCATTGTTTTTTAATGTTTTTTCCATCAGGAAACGGCTTGTTAATTTAGTGTTGAAATGACAGTACAGTGCAAAAAAAGTAATTGGGCGTGTTTACAACAGTAATTTCACTTTGAGCTTTTTCTGTCATATTCCAGATGCCGTACAAGCGGCCTTTTTCTTTCAATATTTTCTTTCATATCGCAGCCTTTACTATGTGTTTATTCTGTTTGTGTCTGAAGACATTTGATGTGTGATTTTGAATTGTGCCATTTTTTTTCATTAAAAACTGTAATCTCTTGTTCAAAACATTCATGACTGTCATTGATGGTTTCCTATTGACTGGAGGTATTCCTTTGCTCTTTTCATTCAGTTTAAACTTCATTAGTTATCCACTGCCTGCACAGTGGAGATTAGGGATGCAACAGTTCAGCTAAAAAACTAAAAAAAACTAAAAACATGAACCGTTCAGTTCACCACCCACGGTTCGGTTTGCATGTGTTCAGTTCAGTTTGGGCCACTCAGTAAAAGATTTTTCTCATTTTTCCAAAATAGGCAGTCGTAACTTTGTGCTTTTTAAAAAACCGGTCAAGTGAAAGTTACGTTGGCCAATTCAATTTGATGTCATACAACACTGCAAATAAGGAATACAAAGATCAGTTCATTTGCACCGCTGTAAATAAAAACTCTAGCGATGCCATTTGCTCAGGCGAGACAACTGTGATTGCAGCTTATTCCTGAAACGCCAGTCAGTCAGTCAGACGGTTTGTGAATGACAAGTGTGTGAGAAAAACCAGAATTAGCGGATCCTCCGACGTTGTTTAAATGTGCTCTTTGGGGGCATTGTGGATTTAGTGTTTGCATCGCTAGCGATTGCTTCGTCTGTGTGTCGAATGCTGACGGAAACAAATAAACGGAAATTAGATTGGCACTGGTAGTGGTACGTTTTCTCCCTGAACCAAAACGAACCGAAACAGTGACAGACGCGCGGGTTTTGTGAACCCTGGCACCCCTAATGGTGGATGTAGGTTTTCACCCCGTACTAGATGCGTATTATAACAGTTTTTTTTTCTTTCCTATTTTAGGGCACGCAGGTGTTTCTGCAAGTATGATGAAAAAGAAAAACTCCCACAAGTAAGTTTTGTTCAAGTAAGATTTTTTTTTTTCTTTTTCACATTTTTACACCTGCAGATCTGTCTGACAGATGCGCGTAGACATTTTCAGGAAGTGACACGTTTCCTCCAACGGAGACGGCGAGCGTTTCGTCCTCAGATCGTTCTCAAGTAGGATCCAGACGAATCGTTCACAAGGCGTCTCGTTAACGGACCGCGGCTTTCGTTTGCGTTTGGACTGCCTCCTGTTGTGATTGAAGGCTGCGTGTAGTACTTTATTCCTACAACATAATCTGAGGCTTGGTCACATGACTCTTTTTCCCTCGTGATGCCATTGGCTGGTTGGAGGGCTGGTGGCTGAATGGGGTATTTATTTATCATTCATGTGGGTCTGTGATTGCTGAACGGTTTCACACACACGTGTCAAACACCAGGTGCTGTGCCTCTGTATCTTTGCCTTCCGTTTATCTTTACATTCTTTAATCTGTCAACACCTCCATTAAATGCATGTCTGGTGGGACTGCGTTTAAATCGGTGTGTGTGTGTGTGTGTGTGTGTGTACATGAGATCATAAAAGGAATATTGGTAATTTCTTATTAAGACCACATATTGCCTGCCAGTATTCAGACAGGGTTGATGTACATGGTGCGGATTTGACTGGTCAGGTCTGGCAGGGATCTTGCAGTGCTCCAGAGCAGCAGTACGAGGGCGGAGCTCTTATTGGAGGATCTGAGCGAGAAGGTCCCCCACAGCCCTGCTCTCCACCGCGTGCAGTAAATCCAACGGGACGGATTCGCCCTTAACACCAGAGCGGAGGGAAATAAACGTTGGCGGCAAGCGTGCCACCGCCGTTAAAACTGGGAGAGTGCTTTGTGCGGAGACTGATGCTAATCTGCACTGCGACAAGAAAAGGCTAACAGAGCTAACAGAGTTGCTGTGTGGCTGCGAGTGGCTGTTGTCTGAATGGTATCAACACGCTTTTTTAAATTTTTATTTCAATGCAGCACTCCGGGAGATTTAGTGAACTGGCCGAGGCGTTTGACATTAAATATGTATTTTAACGGCGTAGAAAGTCGTAAAAGTACTCCCTCAAAGGAAAAACAAACGAATAGACGTTTTCATGGGCCAGGTGGAATGTGGTGAACATTGATGAGCACAGCCAGGGATCTGGCTAATCTTATTCACAGTCCTTCTGCAGTCTTTTGAATGTTTCAAAGGGCTTTGCAGTCGGAACACATTTTTAAATGTTCTGTTGTAAAGGATCGTCAAAGCAACTGGCAGAGGTTCCCACGGTTCCAGGAAATGTACATTCCGGAAATCCCCGGAAAGTGGTCAACTCCCCCACTGTAGTTAAAGAAGTCATGGAAAATCTCACTGAATGTTCATGCTTCAGAGCAAGCTATTTTAAAGCTCCTCTTTCTCTCTAACTCGCGTGCTTAATGTCTAACTTCCAGTGTCAGTGTGCTGATATTACTAAGGAATGGGCTCGTTCTTTGAGTGGGTTGTAGAATTCTGTAGAAGACACCGTACCAATGGTTCTTGGCTACACTCGACCACTCACAATCAACATTGTAGGGACAAACTGTCCTGAAAGGAACAAACCGGGGACAGGCAGGTGCTGTGTCTGACTCATTGCGTTCTCCTGCTTTCTGTCAAACTGGGCAGCTACAGCGTCAAGCACGGTTTGCTTCCACTGTGAAACTCAGCGAGGAGGCCCGTATTTGCATTTCTTCATTTTCGGGTTCTTTTACAGCAGCGTTTGAAGTGAAGGAGCACGCCTTTTCAAATGAGATCTTGAATTGATATGGCGAGAAACACAAAAGCCATCAACCTTTTGATGTTACAAAGGTTTTGTTTTTGTCTCTTTAAAGAAAGGCCAAATTCACCTTTTCACATTTGTTTTCTCAGCAGTATGGCTTTGTATACAACGCTGTTGTTGAAGCTTAATTTTTGAATCCGTCGAGAGCAGTGTGCAGTAACAATTCAGCCATACCTGATATGGCTGAAGATGCAGTAGATTGGACCACACAAGGATGTCTGTGTGGGTGCTGGTTTTTGTGTGGACCGTGAGAACTAAACTGTTCATGGCTATGGCTATGGCTAACTGATGCTTTAAGAGAGCTGTACCATATCTGACCTGCGATCTGTAGTTAATGCAACGACCTTTGTTATGCCCTTACTCTACGTCGCTTTGGATCCAGTGGTTTATTTCTAACGTTTTTTTTTGCGTTTTTTTTTTACAGTCCCGCTTCTTTTTCCCGCCTCTTTTTCCCGGCAGGAAGCAGCGGAGCAGCGTGGGTCCGGGGAAGCCGGTGGCGCAGCCGCGGCGGAACATGGTGGGCTGCCGGATCCAGCACAACTGGAAGGAGGGGGGCGGGCAGGCCACGCAGTGGAAGGGCACGGTGCTGGACCAGGTGCCCGTCAACCCCTCCCTCTACCTGATCAAGTACGACGGCTTCGACTGCGTCTACGGCCTGGAGCTGCACAAGGACGAGCGCGTGCAGAACCTGGAGGTGCTGCCGGACCGAATCGGTGAGGGTCCGGGTCCGGGTCCAGGTCCGGGTCCGGGCGCGCTGTCTGAGTGCCGAGCTTTGAGCTCTGGCCTTCTGAAGCTTTGAGTACAGCTGTGATACAGCGGCTTCTGATCTGAACAATGGCGTAATCAACCTAATGATCTATTCATGTTATAATTTTTTTTAAATTATTGAAGTGTGTGTGTGGGGGACAGGAGGCGGGTTGAGAAATTGTTTTTGAATTAAGAAAAGTCCTGGGGACTGGCATTTTGTGACAGTTATGATGGCTAAAGCATTTCTGTCGATCATGATTTTCACTACATTAACACAATCCTTCCCTCTGTGGTTACTTTTCTTTTTGTTCATTCCTGTGACAGATTGTTTGCTTTAGGTGCCAAGGCTTAGAAATTAATTTGTAATACTTACTGGCGATATAGTGCACGAGGAGCAGGTGTTCTTTTTTACGTGCCGTGGCTGACCGCTCAGCCAATGGGCTCGTCCGTTGCTGAAGTGCTTCCTGTCCTTGTGCAGCCTCCTCGCGGATCAGCGACGCCCACCTGGCGGACACCATGATCGGGAAGGCGGTGGAGCACATGTTCGAGACGGAGGACGGGTCCAAGGACGAGTGGCGGGGCATGGTGCTGGCGCGGGCCCCCATCATGAACACCTGGTTTTACATCACGTACGAGAAGGACCCCGTTTTATACATGTACCAGCTCCTAGATGACTACAAAGAGGGAGACCTGCGGATAATGCCTGATTCAAGTAAGTGCCCCCTTAACAGTACTGCTGGCTCAGCGTTTATTATTCAGTGCATATTTATAGAGTCGTGCCGCTTAACCTAGACAGTTGCTGGCTTTTAAATGAAATATTTTTGACATTTTATCTAACACCAGAAAAATATTTATGCACTGCTGACATGTACGTGGTGATTTAGTATCACCAGGAGAAAATACTGAGCATGCTAGCACATTTACTCTCTAAAACCAAATTCTTTTATTACTTGACATTTCTATTATTTTTTCTTTCTTTTTATTTCACACTTACTTGTTTTGTGGCCCGCCAATGGTCAATCAGTGTGTGTAAGGGACAATGAACAGGTTGGACGTGTTGAGTGCTGTGGATTTTTGGATTTTTGTCAAATTTGTGAAGTTGCGTATGTCGTGTTACTCAGTGGCACTTTTGTAAGAGTTAAATACAACACGTCTTTCTGAACCGCCCTTTGCCCTTCAATTTCACATCCCTGGGAGTTAGGTTAGATTAGATCAAGGTTAGAAGTGAAAGCAGTGAACAATGACGATGCTAGCTCCTAACATGCTAACGACATATTTGTTACAATGCACAAATAACTGTCACTGCAGAGTGAGAAATTAGCCGCACTTCCCCCGCAGTTTGATTTTGAGCTGCTGTGTTTGCCGCACAGACACGAGGCTGGCATTCTTCTGTGAGTGACTCCGGGATAGTCCTTAAAAAGTGGCTGAAGGACAAGCTAGCGCTCCTGTGAAAGATCGATAACCCCCTACTGAGGGTGTCGATATAACTTTCCAAAAAAAGGCAAAATGGGGGGTGCAGCGATATTCGTGACCCTGGTGCGAGGAAAAACAAGCGCTTTACACGATGTTGCATCAGGTGCGCTGCGGAGGACCGCCGTCAGCAAGCAGCTGGATCGTCTGGTAAAAAAAACGAAGTGATTAACTGTAATCCACTGCCAGCAGTATAGTCTTAAATCCCACACAGACACCAGCCGAATGACCGTGCTGTTGCCGATGTGCGGTGCCTTCGGAAAGTATTCAGGCCCCAACATTTTGTTACGTTACAGCCTTATTCTAAAACTGATTCATGAAAACGGATTCATTTTTATTGTCATGTGATATTTCAGTTTTTTAAAATTTTGAATAAATTTGCAAAAAAATTCTAAAAACCTGTATTCACACTTTGTCGTTATGGGGTATTGTGTGTAGATTGATGAATTTAATTGAATGTGATCCATTTTGTAACGTAACAAAATGTGGAAAAAGTGAAGGGGTCTGAATACTTTCGGAAGGCTCTGTACTTTGAGAGGTAATTATTGTCCCCCCCCCCGTCGTAGACGACTCCCCCCCCGCGGAGAGAGAGCCGGGGGAGGTGGTGGACAGCCTGGTGGGCAAGCAGGTGGAGTACGCCAAAGAAGACGGCACCAAAAGGACTGGCATGGTCATCCATCAGGTGGAGGCCAAGCCGTCGGTGTACTTCATCAAGTTCGACGACGACTTCCACATTTACGTGTACGACCTGGTCAAAACGTCCTAGGCCTTTCACCGGGAGAGGAGAGCGCCGTCGGGAGGCGAATCCTACAGACTTTGCCAAATCGTTTTTTGGACATTCTTGCCCCCCTCCCCCCCACCCCACGCGACAGCTTGAAACAAGATGGACGATATCTTCACGGGCTATCGAGGAAGCCTGTCCCCCCCCCCTTCCCCCTATGAAAAGGGATCTTGTTTATTTCCAGTTGAAGAGAGAGCTCTGCACAGCTTTAAAATATTGACCAGCTGTGTTTTCTGTTTCAGAGACCAAGTCTGGAAAAAAATCGATATATCGTTTTTGTTGCCATGAAAAGAAAGGGTTTCTATCTTTCTATAATATGTTTACTTAAATAGCGTATGGGGCATAGACACATATATCCTTAAAATACTTAAGAGAGTTTAACGCTTTAGTGCAGTTCTAAAAAAGAAAAGGTATTCAAACACTTCTAAAGTTTTTTTTTTTTGGAAATCTTAATATCCTTTTGATCTGTACTACTTCTACACACTCTAAAAGTGATCAACAGTCCAGTGTAAAACATCTAGCTTTGAGGACTCCAGATTTGTAAAAGGACTTAATCCTGTGGCAAATTTAAAAAAACAACTAAAATATTGTCTTTATTGTTTCAAATTTTACAATGACATGTATAGATTTGTAGTCTTCTTTAATCTGAGTTGGAATTAAATATTGTGGCACATAACTAAATTTTTTCTCTCGGAGAAACGTTTTATTCCAGAATGCATTTTTTATGTCTTTATCCTCTCATCTAAGTATTGTTTTTCAAATTATCTTTACCTCACTGTAGTTCCTAACAGAGGTAAAGCTGTTCACCCTTTCTCAAAATGCACTGCTCGCTTTTAGTCACAAAGTGACAAAGTAACATTGAATAGCTTAACGAGTGAAATGAACAGTATTTGAAATTACATTAAAATAGCAACAAATGGTTTTTCTGTATTTTTCAACGTGAGTATGCAACAGGGCAAATTGTCGTTATTTTTAAGGCCGTACCTAACAACAGTTTGGAATCTTTGTCCCCACTACAGCTGCTTTTTAATTTTGCCTAATTCAGTTTAAGCCTTAAGGTGCACGCCTCCTTAAAACTATGAATGACATCGGAACAGCAGAACAGATCATCGACGCATTCCCTTCACACAAAAAAAAAAAAACCCACTGTCCAGAATGGGTAACCAAAAAGGCCTCTATGGGCGTTTCCAGTGCCGTTCACCGAGAACCCTAAACGCTGAGAACCCACAGCCATAAGTCCTGTTCATCCTGATAGTGGACAGTGTTTCTGTGAGCCTCTGAAGGTTCATATTTTGTATTTGTACACAAATAGCAGTGAAAGCAAAATAATAGCCCCCGTTTTGGAGAATAGGTCCTCTTTCAGTCTGACGTCAGTGTGCATTGTCATTAGTTTTTGCTTAAAAAAAGTTCAGTGATGAACTCAGTGGGGTAGGCTATATTCATAAAGCAGCTGGTACCTGGCAGCCTAAAGCTGTTTTTTTCCATCGCCTTATTAACCTTAATGTCTGTTTTAGCATGTATGTGATGGACACCATCGTTATGGAAACAGCACTGATACAGTAGTAGTTGCTAGGCTGTCGAAAATCAGTATGTAAATGATGTAATATCTATGCGAGCACTAACGAGGATGTCCAGCTAACAGCCAGAGGGAGACTGGTCCTTCATGTGAAGCACGGCAGGTGCTCTGTGAAGCATCGGTGAGCTCTGATAGCCACGCTATGCGCTGGACTACAGAGGCAGCGCAGCCTGCTCTCCTGACAGTGCGCACGCGATACATATCCATTCTCCACCTCGGTCACCGCTGCGCTCGCGTTCTCGTCATCGCAAATGACCGGTCTTGACAATCTGCGGTTTCCGTGACGTTACGCGGTTTTTCGGACGCCGCGGACAATCGGCCCCCTCTAGCTGCTGAAAGCCCGAGACGGGACTGGCGTGAGATTTTAGCGGTAGAGCTACGGAGGTGTCCTTTCGTGCACACTAAATCGTCCAGTGCTAATTCAGCTCTACCCCGGTTCATATTGAGACCGTATGTACCATGTAAAGAGTTGATTTAACACTTTAACATTTTGCTGTGTGGATATTTGAGATTGCTTGCTGGAAAGGGGCTTTTTTATGTCAATACCAAAGCAGCCGGATAGCATTCGGCTTACACTTTCATGCATTTATAAGTGAAACAGTTTCAGCGGCGTTTAGCATCGCCATGAACGTTATGGATCTACCCCATTGTGTTCAGAGAGAACTGAAAAAGAAAATGGAACATCTGTGCAAAATTTATTTAAAAAAATATTTCAACAATGCTTAGACTGATTTCATAATCAAAAGGACATTACACATTCAGACTGAATGGAGGCCTTCCTGTTCTTTAACAAGGATGGATATTCAAGTGGCCAAAAAAATGAATAGTATTGGCAGCTGACAATGTAGTATTGTTAATAATGTTGATATTGTTTATATTGTTACTGTGTATTGCCAGTGCTTTTTTTTCTATTCTCTCCATAAAGCTGACCTCCCCCCATTACGCTGCTGATGATGCTTGCTTTGTGTGCGAAAAGAACAGGAACCTGTTCAGAAATACAGCTTAACTCACTCCTGTGTGCAAAAAAAAAAGAAAAGAAAAAAAACTTGCTGTTTATTGCTTTCTTATACTTACAGGACAGTCATTCGCTTGGGGTTCAAGTTTCAGAGCGACATGCACCTCTTGTTACCCCGGTAACTAAATGCAAGGCCCTCGTTACAGGGTTCCATTTTATTCCAAACTGCCAAAGGGGCTTGTGTGGGTGCAAGGCCCAGTCCGGCATGTGTGTGAGATTTACTGTCCTTTTCACATTTACCTACTGTAGTATTGTACCGTGTTTGACGTCAGTTCCGCATTGAACGTTATTTAGAGAACAGACCATTCTTTTTTGCATGCGTAGAAAAGTTTGTTACTTAGTGTGAACTGCATGTCTGATTCTTCTTTTTTATTTTTTATTAAAAAAAAGGTCATTTATGTTACTTACATATGCTATTTGTAAGTTTTGTTTTCGGTTAGGCCTAGATTCAAACCAACTGCAATGCACTTTGTCGATAAAGTTTGAGTACCCATGCCTATAAGTTTTTTTTTGTTTGTCATCTCCTACATGTTTTTTTTTTTTTGGGTCTATTTCACTTATCCCAGAACTCGTTGCAGTATTTTCTGTAAATATTGAAGGGGAGAGCTGTTGAGTAATTTGATACTTAGACAAAGTGCTTTGCGGCTTGATTTAATAGGGTCCTTATTTTTAAACTTTTGATCTGAGAGGATCAAATGCACTGGTATTGCAAAGAGTGCCAATGAACTGGAAAGTTACCAGTGTTGTACAGCATTTGAGGGATCATATCATTTCCAAAAGAATATAAATTCCTCTAAAACAGGCAGATAATTTCAATGTATCCTTATGAGTGCCATAAAGTATATACACAAGGATAAATGGCCTTTTGTGGCAGGGGAAAGGTGTGCGTGTGTGAATGTGTATTTCCGTATGTGTGAGTGTGTGTATTTCTGCATGTGTGTGTGTGTGTTTCCGTATGTGTGTCTGTGTGCGTGTGTTGTAAAAAATAAAAAAAATATTGTGTACATTTTAAGTTAAACACACTTCTTTTTTCAGAGGTATATAGTGAACAAAGTGAAGAGACTACACTATGGTCCCTTTGAGATGCTGTCACTTTCTAATTTTATTTTGTGTAATACAGTGCAATTTTCTGGCGAAGGGTACATGTGGAGTTTAAAGGTCTTCATGGTTTTTGCGTCTAGGTAAATGGCTTATATTGGACAGCTTGTTCATTTTGTTTTTGGAACAATGTAGATAGTTCGTTATTTGCATTTAGTAAAGTATCAACACTTTAAAACATGTTACTTAATTCTGTAAGTAATTTTTATAATTATGTAAGTCTATCATAACATTTAAAAATAAAAAATTAATGTGAAATTCCGTGTTGATGAATTTCTTTTGATCTCCGCAGTGATTCATATAAAATGTGTGATTTAAGGGGGTAAGTAATGAGGGCGACACAAACTCAAATATCGAGAATGCGAACAGATGCACTCATGTGCCACTTTGTGTTGAAGCCAAGCAGTGACGGCGCTGGCTACACATACAGTTAAATTCCTTTTTACATTCCTACACGGATCACCCGATATGGATGTAAATAGCCTCAAATTAAAGCTGACGGTCTGTACTTTAGCCTCTCATTCAGTGTTTTATTTCAAATCCAATGTGCTGGAGTACAGAGCCAAAACAACAAAAATTGTCTCCGTCCCAAAGATTTTGCACTTAACTGTAAATTAGCCAGAGCGTCTCCGTACCCTGGTTGATCAGGCACCTGCGATTCGCACACTCCAATGGCACAGTCCTTCGGGACGTTAACGGCAGAGCACAGCTGCTGGATTGAAGAACGGATATAAACGGCAGTTGGAAGATGCGCCTGCCAGTGTGTGCGCGCACTTAACGAATCCATTGAGAACGATGAAGCGGTTGGATGACGCCCTACAATTGCAACAATATGGATTTCCACATCGGGGGAGAAACTGGAATGGAAAATCTTCAGCTAATTAGGCAATTCTATACAAATGATAATCATATTAAGCCTCAGGCCAACAATACACTCCGAAAATGAAAGTATAATAAAAGCAGTAATGTGGGAATGGGCAACTTCCTGTTATATTATGCTGTGTTTTTTAGTGAAATGAAAGTGTACACGTTTCTTTTCTGTCACCAACAGTCATTTTTAGATTCCATCTTCTATCTGAGATGATGTTGGTACAGTAAATTTTTTAAAGCGCCACATGAGGGTGCTAAGTGTATTTGCATATGGCAGGTATAGTTAGTTACAAGGAAAATCTGAGCACAAAACCATGCTAATTTAGCATTCCAGGTACTCTTTGTCTTTCTGTCTTTCCAAGGCCTGTCTTTCTAAAGACAGGCCTTGGAAAAATTCCCACACAGATATTTTTTATTTTATTTTAATTCCGAGAACAAACAGCACAGTCGTCTGCAGCAGGGGTTAATCTTAGCAGCTTCGCCAGCCAGCTCTTGCCTTCTACTGATTTCTTTTTTCTTTCTTTCTTTAAATGCTTTTTTTCCCTAAAGAGACCTCTGTTGGCCTCGGTACAAGAATGCCCACTCCCCCCCCCCCCCCCCCCCCCCTTACTCCAAAAGAACACCACCCCTCTGGGTCATTCATTAGGTGCAATGGAACAGCCCAGATTTCCCGCGGGCGATCTCCTCAGGCCGGCGCGATGCTGAACGCACCAGTGCGGATCTGCGAGCAGCGCGGGAGCCTGCGAAAGCGCGTCTGTCTCCTCGGGGGAGCGGGTTTTTCACCCAGCGCCAGACCGCGGACCGGGACACGCCGGCAGCATGCTGAAGAGCGTCTTTCAGACCGCGGGAGGCTCTCTCTCTCTCTCTCTCCCTTCCCTTCCGCTCCAGCACACGGGTGCTACTGACAACGGGGAGGGGTCCGCTTGTCAAGCAAACCCATCTGACACGTTAGGGGGTCCGGTTGGATACCGTTGTGCGGCCCTGCAGTTTTACTGCTGTCTGTACACAAATTGAACTGATTTAGGAAATGATAAAAAATAAATAAATTATTTTTTTGTGAGTATTTTCTGTTTTGAGAAAAAGGTTTGTTGTAGCACAGCTGTTTGCGTGAATCCGCTCAACAAGCATGTGAGTGAGTGAGATACTGGTTTTGCAAATATTGCAAACAAGTATTAGACGACGGACATTAAGCCATCTGTTCTGGAAGATACTGCCAAATGCAGTGACACAAAAAGTGGCTGAGTCTAAAGCACCCTGGAATCCCCTCAAAAAAGTGCACATTTCACACCCCCACCAAAGTCTCAGGGTGTATCACTCATTTTACCAACTGCTCGTTTTTTTTCTCTCTCCACAGTTTATCAGCATATATTCTTCCCTACAGTACAAGCACAAGATTGCTTTCCACCACTGGAAGTGTGGGGAGAAGAGAGCTCCAGTGTTATCAATCCGTCTTCAGTATGACTCAGTTGTTGAGCAGTCTTATTCATTACAGGCATTTGGCGGAGGCTCTCATCCAGAGACAACTTTTTACATTACAGCCATTTATACAGCTGGATATATACTGAAGAAATGCAGGTTAAGTACCATGCTCAAGGGTACAACAGCAGCGTCCCACCAGGGAACCAGCTCCTTACCGATTATACTACGCTGCCACCCTGTGTGTTCACTTATTTGTGTGACGAAGTCTAGCAAAATCATGCATACTGGACTGTGAAAATCAACAGAAGACCGTGATCTTTCCTCGTTTCCAGGGGGTAAACCTGGAGAGTAGGGTGGGGTTGAGAAGAGGTGTGGTAAGGTGGATATCCGACCAACACCCCCCCCCCCCCCCCAGTCCATCACCTTTTCTGACCTCGTCACTTCCTTGGCTCCTCAACAACAAGGAAATGGCTTGGAATCTAATCGCAGCTCATAGCAAACTCAATTTGCCATTCGAGGAGTCGGCTGGATTGGAGCACAGAGGCCCCGTAAACGTAACTGGGACCGCGGCTATGTGAGATCACTGCACGGGTACTGTAAGGGCTGCAGTTAATTGGAATTTAGATTAGAGGCTGCGGAGAGCCATCGGGCTTTGAATGGCAGTGATGACATTTTGAGCACGACCGGAGGCTGTGAAACACGCTGTAATACAAGATGGACGACTTAATACTGTCAAACAATGAGGATTCTATTACGGGGACGAACCCGATGATGCCGTAGAGGAAGTCATCAGTGCCCAAGATTATCACTAAACTCAGCTTAAAATGTCATAAGGTCTCTTTCTTTCTCTTATGGTTTGCGTGCGCGGTTTACAAAGCGACGCTAATGCTGGGCTTCTCCGCGTTTTGATTTATATCGTGACACAGCCAGCGCCTCATTAAAAGCACGTTCGGCGCAAGGGTTCGTTTTCTATTCTCTAATGTAAATTTTATGTTTAGCGCCAGCAGTAAACAAAGCAATAAATATAATCTCCGCATAATGAATAAGATTATCAGGCACGGCACCCAAGGTGACGCAAGTGGCCCTGCGCAGACTCATCGTTAGCCTGAAATGTCATGTAAATAATGTCAGGGCCTGGGCTGTAAAGGATGTTTTAAGGACGGTGTATTTTTATATTTTTTCAGAAGCACCCAATGCAGCATCCTCTTTATCATTTTAGTTAGTTCTGCAATTCTGACCTTGAACTCAACGGTCTAACGAGCAAGTTTTTGCTTTCTTTTTTGTAGCCGAGAGTGGGGGGTGAGGGGTGTTGGGTTTGGGGGGGGGGGGGGGGGGCATTAACCTCAGTGGGAGCCATGGTAACAATGCACGAGCAGAAAAGTCTCATTACGTTTTTATTTTTTTATTTTTTATTTGTAAAGGCCCATCGTTCTGGAATCGGGACGGTGGCACGCTTTGTTACCGCTGCTGCTGAAAAGAGAGCTGAAATGTGTCCGCATTGTGCTCAGCGCTGGCTTCCTCGAAATCATCCGCGATGATAATAGATGCGAAAGGCTGCTATCTATCCAAGCCTGTATAATGTCTGAGTGCGTTTCTCTTCTCTTCAGAAAGCAGAATGGAGAATAACACAGAACAACGGTAATGCCACTGTTTTCACCTCTCCTCTTGCGCTCAGACTCACCACAAATTAAATGAAAACATGCATTACACGTATTTCTGAATGCATCTTTTTCCATTTATACTGAGTTTCACTGAATACATATTGGTCATTATTTTCAATGAAACAGAATTTTTTGGGGGGGCATATTCACAACTCTATTCACTCATTTATTGCCTCACGTCATGAAAGTGTTCACATAATCCCACAGAACCTGCCTGGAAAAAAGTACAGATTACACTTCTGGTTTTTGACTGTTCTTAACAGTCCTTGTATTCCTGTGTTATGGCGTATATGCTGAAGCTGTCCTTCGTTTTTGTAGCGGGTTGTGCCCAGTTGACCACCCATATAAATAGTCAGAAAAAATCATTGCATTCTGTGCATACATTTTTTAAAATTCCACATGACTACAGAACTGAACTAATTGAAGGGAAGGAGTCATGGGTATGCATACTGTGGAAAGGTTAATATCAAAGGTGGCCATTGTCACTTGTGTGACGTCAGCAGGTCTGCTGTGTATATACAAGCAGAACAGTGTCCAAGGTTTGTGTGGAACAGGATTCCACAGAAGCAAATCAACACGCTTATGACAACTATATCTGGTCAGGCGCAACCATATATATTCCATCCTAGTGAAGGTCATAAACGGTCCCTATGTTGAAAAAATTGGACCGTAAACAACATGGATGCAACCACAACTAGTTTTTGTTTACGGACATTCTATAAAAGAAGCTGAGCTGAGCTGAGCTGATTGTGGCACACAAATCATGTCTGCTGCCGATGTCTACACGCCGTATTTCGAAAGCATCGCCTAGTATTTCAGCGATACTTACGAAATACGACGTGGCGCATTTTTAACTCAGCAGTTCTGGTAATGCGATTGCTTCTTTGGAATGGCTGAGACCGTGAAGGACGACTGGCTGGGCTTTCAGTGGTGGAGATGTGTGCATCAGCACTTTTCTCACAGCGAATATCAGGGAAAAATGCAAAAATGTTTTCCTGTTCACTTCTCCTTGACCCTTCTTCTGATTTGTATGGACCCGTGTGTGCTCTTAAGTTCAAGGCACCCGAATCTTAAACCTATTCTAAAGACAGATAGTTATTTTCCTCCCGGGAGTGCGAGATCAATGGAAGGCTCGTATCTAAGGCTCGCAGTGAGAGGGCGCTTCTAAAAATACATTTTTTCAGAAAAAAATTAAAAAGAGAAAAAGGTCCCTGTGTCAAAATAAATGTTTGGATTTAGCATGAAAGACGCCTGGGATTTCTTGAGAAGGAGGAGAGAAGAGAGAGAGAGAGGCTGACAGAGGACCGCCTCAGGTAAGAGCTGAACCTTTGTCGGCAGCCAAGGAAGGGGGCGGGGTTAGGGGGGGGGGGGGGTGGGAGGAGCCAGGCACGGGTGGGCGGGGACAGAAGATCGGGTTACAAGCGAGCGGCGCGTTGAAGCAGAGCCCGGCCCACTCGCTCGCTCACTCTCGCTGACAGGCTCTAATGGACGCCCCGCGCGGCTGTGGTTGTGGGACGGCCCACACAGCGCTACGCTCAGTGTGGATGAGCGCTGAGAGAGGAGAGCCACTAGTGCTGTGGGGAAACGACGGCAGCCTTCTCCCAGGCTACGCCTCGGACCGCGAGGGAATAAATTACAGCCGGTGAGTGGACTACATTTTTTCGCCTGGGGGGAACAGAAGTGTTGTGGGGGGGGGGACTGAGGGTTTGTTGTGGTCCCCATGTCCCCATTTGTGTGTGTGTGTGTGTCACACTTTTGTTAACTGTCTGGGAAAAAAAAAATTGTCTTGGGAAAAAAAAAGATGCCTCCAAAAGAGAGAGAGTTCTGATTGAATACCAATTAGAATGGTAAGGAAGTTCCTGAGGGAGTACAGTTGCAACTTACTATTTTACAACCTGAGTAGAAAAAGGGCTTTAATTCTGTTTTGTTGATCTCAAGATATCAACTGAAAAAAAACAGTGAGATGATAGTAAAAATTCACTTTGTTTAGTAGCTTTAAAGGTATCAGTTTGTTATATATTATGTATATTTAAAATCTTACGAATTTGAGGTAGCACTCTTCAACACACTGTGTTCAGGGATCTAGGTCTAAAAATAATAAGGGACTTTGCAGTAACTGTGCAAAAGCATGGCACAGATGTGTTTCAGTGTTTGAAATCATAAAAGGATGTTCAGTAATGATACTGCAGGATAGTGCTGGATATGAATCTCGGGATGAAACAGGGATGGCATTACCACTCCCAGAAGATCTTCAGATTGCTGGCAGTGTGAGCTCGACTGGCAGGCTTAGTGTAGGCTGTGCATGCACGCATGCACGCACGCACGCACACACACACACACACACACACACACACACACACACACACACACTGGCAGTGTGGACCGGACTGGCAGGCTCACTGTAGGCTGCACACACACACATACACACACACCCACACACACACACACACACACACACTGGATTGGCAGGCTCACTGTAGGCTGTAGCTGAAGCATTCTGAAAGCATGGCTTTCATAGGAGCCCATTCAAGGATGCCAGGGCACTCCTTCACTGCCCTAATCCACCCCCCCCCCCCCACTCTCTGTCTCTCACACACACACACACACACTCACACACACTCAAAGAGCTCCCCTCACATGCATAGAGAGATGTACGCATGGTCCTTCATTCACAAACACACATTTTCTAACTATCAGATACAAAATAAGACTCTCAGACGCAGACAGCTAGTGCCTCATGAGACATGGAAAGCATACCGGTCTGGTGAGTCAACAAAAAACTTAAAACCAGAACTAGGATGTTGATAAGTCTCTGTACAGTTCAGACTGTGGTTGTCTTACCACATCACAGCAGTTGAACAGGAAGAACAAGCAGAAATACCAGAAAGATTGCACGCACGCGATCAATCCAAAGCTGCTCTTACAGGCTGTAACTGTAATCTATACTCAAAGTCCTGCCAAACTGCTCCACTGTACTCTCTAATGCAATCTCCCCTGGTAGAAACAGCTGGTAGTGGCCCCTTGTTTTCAGAGAAGGCATAAATCACATTGTAAACCCGCATTCATTCTCATGCCTTGTTCGAATGCAATGGGCCAATAACGGGCCTGGTATCTACGCGGTAGATGCGGCAGATGCGGCTGGACCCCCCCCGACCCATAACACCCCCCCCCCCCCCCCCCCGCAGCGAAGGCCGAGGCCAGGCGACCGCCAGGTCCTCTCCCCCATTAAAGATTCAGCAGTTTCCTGCTGAGGACCCGGGCTCAGGTTACGGTCTCCTTCCTCCACACAGCGCAGCGCAGGGCAGGGCAGCGACGTCCTCTCCCTGCCTGCCACCTCACCACGGGGGGGTGGGGGGTGGATGGGGGGGCAGTTAACGCGACCCCTGCCTGGGTGTTCTGGGTCATCGCAAACTAACACGGCCATTGCTCGAAGCTCGAGGAGGTTCAGTCAGCCGCACCACATGCAGTGGAAAACGCTGATGCTCATTTTACGACGATGTGATGAACAGTAGTAAAAGTAAAAGTGAAGTGAAGTAAAAATGAATGAATGAAATAAAAACAAGAGCATCGGAAGTCATGAGCAGACAGTGCCACAACATGTAAGCGGTGCTTTGGTTTTAGTATTAAGAAATATTCCACACAACTGGGTCAGAGACATTATGTGACTGCATCTGTATTCAAGGATGCTACATTTCTGGGGGGGAATTTTTTGAGAATTCAAGAAAGTTTCAGTGACGGCGAAAGCGAAAACCAGAGCCTTCAATCTCAAATGTTTTTTCTACAGATGTCTTTAAACTGACTAGCTCTGCAGACCGAAGTTCCTTTTCCGTTTCGGTTGTCATCCCCCCACGCATACGTCTCTTATCCGAGTGAGGAAGAAATGCACTTGTTCTTCGGTGCCACATCCACCGTAGCTCTCCAGTCAGAAGTTGTCACGTATGCGGAGGGGGCTCGTCAGTGCTGTCCTGCGGGAGGGTCGGCTTGCAGCGCTTCACACGCCGCTGATGGACAGCGCTTCTAGATGTTTCACGTCATCGACACTATTCATGTTCTGCAGTGAAAAATAGATCAAGTTCCTTAATTCATTTTCCATAACGAGCATGCTATTTGACTGAGACTATAGGCTATATAGCATGCATATTGCATATCATGAAATTTAAGTACAGTATGTTTAAAAAAAAAAATACAAATAAAATACTACAGTTGTTTATTTTAGGAACTGGAGCGTAGTATGGGTTTTAGAGTCCTTAGCACCAAATCAGAGGTGTTAATTGATAGAACCCCGAGGGTTACTTCCAATATACACTGATCTCTACCCACCCCCCCTCCCCCTTCCCTCTTCCCCCGCAATCTGCCACAGAAACATCGAGGGCTGATTTGATCTCTTCAGACCCCGGCAGCAGAGCTTTTGTTCAAACTGCAAATCCCCCCCCATGTTAATTTGTCAGCTCTAGATAGCTCACTTCCACAGACAGCGCCCCCTGGGGGTCTCCCTTGGAGGAATCGATCGCAGCTCCACATCCCCCGCAGTGCTGCCCATCTCACTCAATGTCCTGAAACTTCACTGAACTGAAAAAAAAACACACAGAACAGATGGAAAAAGACTGTAGACAACGTAAAAATGTAGACAATACGTAGCTTAGCTTAGGTCTTAGGGCGTATAATTTGCTAAGACACGCTTGCTACTTACTGAGCCTTGTGTACTAGGTGATTTGGGAGGGCATTAACCTCTGCTCGAGCAGTGGGGTATCCTGTGTGTCATTCTCAGGTTCCCTACAGGAATCTCCTTTGGTGTGGCTGATGCTGTGCTGTGTTTGCAGGCAGGCTTTGAAGTTAAAAAAAAAAGAAAAAAAAGGAAATCACATAACTGTATAGTTAAAGGGTAGCATTAAGCTTAAACATATCACGTCAGTATGTTTCTTTAGATTCAGATTTGTGTTGTCAAACTTGATTCTAATGCAGATGAGTCTATCTAAAAAACACCTAGTAAAAATCCTGAATTTCTACTACATCCATGACTGAGAGTCTGCGTTTGTAGCACCATATGCATTTAGTAATGAAATCTCCAGTTTATTAGGGAACAGATATGTTTAACTCTTTAGTCTTGCAGCAACTCTCCCTTGTACCTATTGTCTATTACTTTACCTCTGAATGAACAATGGTAATTTGATTCATAAGCTGTCGTAAGCACATATGGGCATTTTTCCAGCACATTCTTCAGTTTAACTTGGTAGAATTCTCATATTTCCTCGATATTTTACCATTAGTCATTGCCTTCAGAAAGAGACAACCAAATTCAATTAGCATTTCTTAAAAGAAAAGGAGACCTATTGCTAGCTTGAGCTATTGCTCGGGTGTAAGCGTATAGAATTGGTCAAGTAGAACTTAGTAATACTGCCTGGGTGAGAACAAGGTCTTCTTATATGTCTGAACCAAAACTCTGAACATGAAGAGTCAATTGAGATGAATCCACAGTGAACATAAACGGCCTTTTCATGACGTCCAGATTGACCCAGCCTGTCAGGATAGTTTTGCATTCACTGCTAACATAACTAACCCTTTCACTAAATCCAGTCTCTGCCAGGTCAGTAAAGCGGCTAATTGTGCTGTGAGTCAGTGGGGAACCTCCTCCTCTCTGACTCACACACACACACATACATATGCACACACACGCACACACACACACACACCCACACACACTCACACGAACACACGCGAACACACACACACACACACACACACAAACAATATATATGAATATACACACATATACAAATACACACATGCACAACTCTCTCTCTCTCTCTTTCAAATACACATGCTCATTTTTGTATATAGGATATTTACTGTTGCCAAGTAACAGTGGATGAAACGGTGTCCTTTCAACAGGATGAGAATGAATGCCCTGATTACCACCATAATACAATGGTGTTTCATTAACAAAGAAAGACTTTGAAAGAAAAATTAGTCACTAAACAAACTACAAAGTTTTAAGACTTATTATCAATTGTGCAGGCGATGGTACACACAGAGTAAAGTTTGAGAAGTTTGAAGACGTCCCGATCATTTATTTGTTTCGAAAACCTTGGAACGGCTCGGCTGATGCCTTTGCAAAAGTCCTTTTAAATATTGTACACAGAGTGCAGTTGCACTTTAAGCTGATTCATGCCACGCAGAATGGAATCTCAGGCTTTTACACAAATTTTCTTTACAAACCTTCTGTACAGACAGAAAGAAAGTTTCCATCGGCAACCAAATAAACTGAAATTGTTCCTCACTATTTATGTTTTTTCTTTTTCTCTCTCTTTTTTGCCTCTTTTAGAGTGGGGTATGGTGCCATTAGAATTTGGGGTAATATCTCTTGGCTGTAAAATGTCTTCTTTATGGGGATACTACAGTAGACGGTTGTACATAAAAACCTGATGATGCTTGATCAGTCAGTTAAATGTAATGCTTTTCTTGCACTTGCTTTTATCTTGAGTCTTTTCCTGTCGTGTACTTTTATCGAAAACAAATTTCATGTTTCTCTCTTATTGTAGACATTCTTCAAGACTGAAGAAATGAAGCTCAACAACAACTCAACAATTTCGACAAAACAAAAATGACTTTTTTTTACCTTTGGGTCTCAACATACTGGCAATTGGTACATATGATACTGGAACAGGAACAAATTAAATCAAAGGACAACTTATATTTTCAAATCTAATTATTCTAACTTGATGAAAGCATCCAAAATTAAGATATATTTTAATTAATAATATTTGATACAAGTGTTCATCACACATAACTGGTAAAAGCCTAAATATATTGTGGACATATTTTTGACAAATTCTGGCCACTGGCACTGGAAATGAATTATATATATTATATGTGCCAATACAGTATTTCATGTCGATACATTATGTGGCCTTTTATCATAAAGTACATAAATCTGTCATAATGAAGCCTGACACAGAGATACAGTGATTTTAAAAATGTGACACAATGAGTCAGCATTGTACCATTATGAACCATGACACAGAGATGCAGTGATAGATTTAAGAATGTGGAACAATGAGTGAGTAATGTTCCATTATGAGGCGTGACACAGAGACAGTGACAGATTTAAGAACGTGGAACAATGAGTCAGTGATTCAGTCCATTCCGCCAGAACATATTTACACATGCTGAGAAGAGAATGTGGTTCTTCCATGTCAAGCAGACACCAAATGGAGATGATGCCATTGACTGACAGATAGGATAGTATCGGGTTTGAAAGTCAAAGCTTAGTCGACACTGCTCAGATTCAATGAAAGGAGGAGGGGCACTGAACAGCTGGTGATTCTCATTCGTCAGACTGCATGGAAACCAGTCCTTTATAGACGTCAATCAAGAAGGCCAGGCCCCAACAAGGACATTGACCTCTGCATTATCTAACCAAGGAAATTAAGTATGTTCAGAGCTAAAAGCCAGGCAATGAACGCTGGTAACTGAGCGGCAATGTTGGACACACCTTGTCCCAATTACTTGCGATGGACACTTTCTCTTGAGATGGACACTATCTTTTGAGATGGACAGACATAAAGGAGGAATCGAATCCGTTAAAAACTTTTGTTTTCAACCGATCGCAAGCAGCTTGAGAAAAATGGCAGATCAGGTACACCTCTAGCCGACAGAGAGTGAGGGACCTCTGATGTAACTCTGGAGGGGGGGGGTACCATGCTGCGGCGGGGGACTATGAACTTAGTGGTCCGCTCAGGCGTGTTCCTGGTGGCGGTATGCTCCGCCCTGTCCCTCCTCTACATGCTCGCCTGCAGCCCGCCCTCTGCAGAGAGACTGTCCCTCCTGCCCCGGGCCGACGTCCCGGCGGACAAGGAGTCGTACCAGGCCCTCCTGCAGGAGCGGGAGGAGCAGCACCGCCGCTACGTCAACAGCCTGGAGAAGCAGGTCTCCCAGCTGCAGGAGGCGCTGGAGGAGCGCAGCCGGCAGCTGGAGGACCTGAGGAAGTCCCTGGGGCAGGAGGAGACGCTGACGCTGCTCGCGGAGTCCCCGAACAGGCTGGGGGGCGGGCCGGGGGGCAGCGTGGACCTCGAGGAGTTCTTCCAGAGCCAGCTGGACCGGGCCGAGGTCCGGGCGGGGACCAAGATCCCCAGCGAGTACGCGCTGGTGCCCTTCGAGGCCTTCACGCTCCACCGGGTCTACCAGCTGGAGACCGGCCTCACCCGGCACCCCGTGGAGAAGCCCGTTCGCAAGGACCGGCGGGACGAGCTGGCCAGCGCCATCGAGGCCGGCCTGCAGGCGCTGAACACGCCCTGGGAGAGGGACGACCCGACCCATCGGCGGGTCTATTCGCCCAGCGACTTCATCGAAGGTGAGTCAAGGGGTCCCGATGAAGTCTACCCTCAACAGTCGTGTCAGACATTCGTCGATGCCCAATCAACATTTATCCTCGATTTTAGCACACAGTGAATTGCAAGTGCCAGTTTGTGTTGTAATAAATACAATTTAGCAAGTATGAAGATCACTAAAACTACCGGAAAAAAAAGTTTTTGCAATGATAAAACAGTAACACTTGAAGTTTTGTAAATCCATGTTTTAATTAAAACTGGTTTAGACCAGGCTAGATTCTCATGCATGATTAATTACTGTAAACTGTCTCAAATTCTGTGCACTCGTTGCTTAAATTACCAATTACTCATCAGCTGCAAAACTGCAGACATATACCTCACAATTCTTTCTAATTTGAACCAAAATACTTAATGTGCTGAAATTACAGTGGGGAGAAGACTCTGGATGATATGATAACACAATAACTCAAAATGTGAAGGTATGATTTGAGGAGGGAATTGAGGTTATTACAGTAGTTCCTAATTTCAGTACAGACACCCTTTGGGGGCAGTCTGGACTGAAGCTGTTTAAACGCGGAAACCTTGAACCCTGCGAGAGATCAATCCGCCGTGAGCACTGCTTTGCAGTGAGTGGGTTTGTTCTTCTCAGATGTGAAGCAGTCACTGAAACCAATGTAGGCTTTACAAGATTTCAAACGGTTTATTTGCTGTGTGCATAGGGACACACAGTACAATGTCTGGTGTTATAACAAAGTAAGCTGATTTACGTGGTCTGCCAATGATCTTTCAGGAGAGTAATTCTTTGTGATAGCTGCTATGGAAGGCAACTCCCATTACTTGAACTCTGCAAAGTTTTGTCCTCATATAACCATCGAAATCTTCCTTTACAATTGCCAGAGATGCTAGACTTTATGGGTTTATCTTTATTGTGCATTGCACCCCGTAGGCACCCAACCTACCTCTCAGCTAATCTGCCTCTGTGCAGGACTACATGAATCATCCGATATGGATGTAATGAGTACGCTCAGGACCACAGTTTTCTCACACCATAAAACTACCGCTGTACTCCAAAGATACATTAAGGTGTGAAATATAATTCCTGTTCCGTCTTTACGACTCCTCAGAGAAACTGCTGTGCGCTGGCCGCGTATCTAAATTGAGGAAAATATATTTCGAGCGGGAGAGCGTGCAAAGCAAATAAATCTGCATACGTTACTGCTGCGAAGGGTATCCGTTAGCATCAAACCGACCGCGCTAATCACTTATCCCCAAGAAACAAAGCGCGTCGTAAATACGAGCACGTTAGCAAACCCTGGACCTGATATTCAGTCAGGTGTATTGATTCCGAAACCTTCCTGCTCTATTTCTTCTTCAAGCTACGGCACAGTTTGAAAGGTTAGTCATACATCTTGTCCGGAAGCATCGATTTGTTTGTGAGGTAAAAATCAATAGCAAACTCTTCTGATCTATTAAATAAGCTGATTCTGACATAGGTTTATGAGAATCGAATTAACCTATCAGTTGAGAGGGACCAAATCTGCCATCGTTAGCTTTGTATATCTGAATAATTTCTGTCTCTTTATAATAATCATAAATGTCTTCATCATAGCCACAATCTTAAAGATCACTTTTTTTCTTTTCTTTTTTGTTGTTGTTGCACAGAACAACCTTAAACTTGAATTCTAATTTAGAGGGCCAAACAGCACCATATATTACCAACAAAATACCCAGAAATATCCATTAAAAATGTAGTAAATGAATTTAACTGAGAAATATGGCAATCGTTTACTCATATATTGCCCCCCCGGCATCAACCAATATTTCTGGCTTCATTTTGTAAATACAAACGCCAGTGCTGGTTCACTCCTATATCAGACTAGAGTCCAAAATGTTTTCACAAAGGATACACGAGCACCCTGCAGCTGAAGCTCTCCACTTCAGCAAATATGTCAGATTAAATAAATGACTGGGCTAATTAAATAACTGAGAGCATAAGCTGGCACGGAGTCCCTTCACAGACCAGCTCCCCTGACCTATCTAGCATAAGCACAGCTGCTCACGATTTGGACAACATTTTGAGGAGGATTCATTTCCAAATGAATTACAGTCCTGACAGAGTGTTGGATTTTACCTCGGATTCTTAGGAAGGTGGAAACTGAGTATTTCTGTCTGTGGTGACGTTGTGCATACATGATACATCAAGTATAGACAGTAATGGAACCTAATATACATACTTCCTGAAAGAACCAAAAATATGTGGACGCAGCAAACACAATATTTACTTGGCGATTCCTACAAACACAGCATGCTATTATAACTATTTCCACATACCTGTTCAAAACATTTCTTTTTAACCATTTAGATTTTCTCAAACAAATCCTTGTTTTTATTCCTGGAAATGCATGTACATGGAACAAAAGATATTTTAAAACCAGTACATCATATTAGAACCAGTTGTCTGATGTACTGTGTAAACCAAATTATATCTTTTACTAAAATGCATTCATGTATGACTGCCCTGCTGAAAATTCCTGAGAAGGCCAGCTGGGATTCTAAGCTGGTTTAAGCAACACTTCTAGCTGGTCATAGCTGGTCTGTGGCTGGTCAAACTGGTCTCTAGCTGGACAAAGCTGGTAGAGTAAGCTGGTGGTCAAACTGGCGGACTAGCTGACTGTATAGGCTGGTCAGCTGGTGATCGAACAGCTGGTTGACCAGTTTAAAAGTGTTTGCGTTTGAAACCGATTTGTACAGAGCATAAGATCATTGGGAGCGGCTGAGATCACGTACTACATAGTAGTTACAGGAAACACAGTTCCTAGAAAGTTACCTTTGGGGAGGTATTTGTACTATAGGTGTTAGGCCTGTGTATCAGGATGGATCAGTCAGTCCTTTAAATATAGGCCTTTATAGAAAATAAACAACGGTGGATCGGAAAATGTACTCTGTCACTCTGTGTTTGTCCTAGCCTTTTTGATTTGCAGTGTGCAGAATAGCTTTTTCCTATTTTTTAATCGATTAATCAATTCCAAAGCATGCATTCGTAAAGCGATAGGGATCGTTGTTTTGCCGTCAAACATACGGCTCGCCCTCTCAGTTAATCGATTATTTTATCGGTAGGTATTTCTCGGACGGAGAAAGACAAGGGGACCGTGTACGAGCTCACCTTCAAGGGCGACCGGAGCCGCGAGTTCAGAAGGCTGGTGTTCTTCCGTCCGTTCGGGCCGCTGATGAAGGTGACGAGCGAGCGCGTGCGCACGGACAGCGTGCTCATCAACATCGTCGTGCCGCTGGCCAAACGCGTCGACAAGTTCCGACAGTTCATGCGTAACTTCAGGTAAGACGCCAATCCTGTAACATCAATAAAACAATTAATGTTGACAAAATGAATTATATTCTTTGTACTGGTGTGCAGGTGTTGATCATTTAGTTGATAGATTTGCACTCAGAGCAAGTAGACTATCAAGGTCTCTGCAACACTGGTGGCATGCACTGTAGTTCCTCTGTTTAAAAATAATCACTAGGCCTACTGGCAATTCACTTTACAGTAAAACGTCTGCAATTCAGAGTGTTGGCCTTCGATTGCAAAACATTGTGTAGAGAACACCCTTGAATGTAATGTCAGGGAATTTACTGCATGGTCCACTTTTCAATATTAGGCAGTTATTCAGTTTTGTCCCCTGACATTAAAAAATGTATGAACACAACCTGCAGTTAGTAGGCACATTAAATGGAATGCAACATTCGCCCCAAGTAGCATCAGAGCAAACTCTTAGCGTAGACATCCAATATGTATGATGCTGTCGAAGAGGAGAATTATGGGCCGTATCCATTATAGTCCAGAACTGAATTGTAATAGAACAGTGGGCGTGAATGGCAAGGTAAAAGCTCTGCGATGCCACAACACAACCAACAAATGCAATGTCATAATGCTGTAGTCTACCATGGAAAAAAAAAAATGAATAGCTATTTCACAGTGGGGTGGCTGTCATCTCTTGTCATTTCTAAGATGACATGCCATTCACATGCAGAATGCTTGCACTTGCCCAGGTTTTGCAATGGGTGACTGGCATTTCACTTATGTTGACAGTTCCAGTACATATCTCTAATGTGCATCAGGTTTCAGTATTCAATGGGGGACTAGCTTGTGCGTTTGCGCATAGGAATGCAGTTCATCGGGCAGTAATCCCTGCTGCTTAGTCAGACAGGTTGTCCATGCCTTGGAATCTCTCAGATACTCATATTTCTCCTTCCTGGAAAATCAATAGCCACATCCCTCTGCTGACTCTCCAGTACTGAGTGTCACTTCCTGGAAGTTGTTTTCCAAAGGAGAATTTACTTCTCCCACAATCCCATTCTCTCCACTTCTACTTTGCATTCTGTGCACCTCAAAGCCAACGTGTAAGCCGTTTCACATCTTGAACCCACATTTTTTTTGCCTACAATGCAAAACCATGTGACCCCAGCACAGACACGTATAATCAGCTTTCATTAGTTTCTCACCATTTTTTAAGCAGCTGAAAATAACAGTCATTTTCTGTGCAATTTGCACATCCAGGATAGGGGCCTCGTTCATGCAGATCTGTGGGGGGAAGATCTTAAGCTGTTTGAAGAAGAAAGAAGCTTTGATAAACGGAATATTTTATTAATCTTTTTGAACCACACAGTGTTTGCACAGCGTGATGGTTGGAAGCAAAACTGTTAAGTCTGACAATGTTCCTGCAGAATAACAGGAAACTAGACTTTACACCACATATTCCCCTAAGTGTTTGGACTCATTCTGTCAATGATTACAGAGCAACTTCAGACATGCAGTCATCACGTCTTCTCAAATGTCATTATCATATTCTACACCATTGTAGCCGATACATTCAATCAAATGTAGCATAGACATAGCGTATGGGATTTTTTGATATAGTTGATTATCCAGGATCAAAGCATTGCTCTGGTGTCCCAGACAAATAAAGTCCAATTCCGACTGTTAGAAGAACCTTCTTATACTTATAACGGTTTTATCACTTGATTGAAAGAAGTGCCTACATTTTCCCTTATGCAACGGAAAGGGTTTCAAATATTTACAGTATGTGTGAAAGCTTGTTATCTTAACCCAGCCTTCACGAATGTGGAGCGTACCCATCCCAGGAGCTGGTGTTGATAAGACAGGAAGGAAATTTCTGAAAGTAATGGGGAACTTGTGCGGTATAACTTTCAACAGACACTGGGTGCGTTGAGTGCGATGGTGAAATATACCCAGCCACTATGTGACACCGTGAAAGAGGTCCAAAACCGTCCACTCAGCCGTGCTCATATATCTATTTCTGTCTGTGCGCATTGATCCATGTAATGCGTTCTCTCCCTGCATGCTATCTGGGATGGCCACTTTGAAGTGAATTGAACTGAGTTTTGCTTTGATCTTTGTTAAAACTCTTGCTTCTACCTTCTTTTATTTCTTAGACCCCGCTATCTGTTAATGTTGTTTTAAAAATGTAGACTGCGTTACGTTTACTTGGCAGATGGTTTGCTGTGCCCTTGTGGTCCTCTGCAGCATCCAACTCCCTGGTAAACTGAAATGTGATAAGATTAATACTATTGGAGTGATACAAACCTGTGTTGGTCAGAGGAGCAGAAGCAGGTATTGAACGTTCGGTCTGGTACACGAAGGGGAAGGTCATTCAGGTTGATGGGAGGCCGTTTGTTCCATGCCCCCCCCCTCCCCCAAACAACACCTTCCTCTTGCCATTCACAGCATGGTAGAAGGTTCTCAGTTCATATAGCAATTGCTTGTTCATAAAAGCAATGGGAACCCATCAGATCTGGTTGATTGACTGGAAGCAGACAGCAAAGAGGAACATGCAAATTTGCAGAAGGTGTGGGGAAACGGTCCGGGGGTGCGTTTCTACAGATCTTGACACAACGCAGGACACTTCCTTCCTCTCTTACCGTTTCAGGGAAGTCTGCATTCGCCAGGACGGCCGAGTCCACCTCACCGTGGTGTACTTTGGGAAGGAGCAGATTAATGAGGTGAAAGGGATACTCAGGACGACATCAAAGTAAGCGCAAACCTTTCTTCTCAGGCGCATTTCTCCCGTCCAGGACTTCAGAAGAGCAGGCCCTCTGAGGCATCGCTCGCTCGAGAGCGTGCTCGAAGTCGGAGGTTTCTGCGACGCCTCATTCTAATGCAAAGCATTGCCTTGGGATATTACCCGGGAATCAGACGTTTGTCACGTATTCGAAAAGAGGCAGGAAATCTGCAGTGTGAATAAACTGAATTATTTTCACAGTAAATCAGTTACGTGAGATTCAGAACTGCTAAACCACCACAACCAATTATGTGATTAATATAAACCCGTCTTGTGTGTTTTGTGTGGGCATCCATCAGTGTAAATTCTTCTCATAAACATTTCGTTCCAATGTGGAAAATGAATTTCTGCTTACGGGTTTATTTAGTTCTTTCTAAGGACAAAAGATTACACTGTATTCACAAAATGACACAATATATTTTGTGTTTAAATGGATGGTAGTCGCACGGACATAATTCAGTTTATGATAAATATATGAACACATAATAATTCTCTGCATAATTTTGTTTGAGTTGGTAATACGGTGAAATAGATAATTTTCTCCACATAGCCAAATAGCCCCCTTAGCAAAAGACATCAGAATAAATCAGAGCAGATTCACCAACTGCATTGTAATGCATTTATCTAATACAGTCCCTGCGTTTTTATGATTAACGTTACTCTGACTAGCAGGTCCATTTGACCTCTGTCCACATAAGAAATTACTGATCTCTGGTCGGGCCTGACTGTGTCCAGAATATAAATGGACTGCAGGTTTATTCAGAGGATGCACACACCATGCCTGTAGCAGTGAATGTACCACTCTGTACACTCTGTAGGGGGGGACTATTCCACTCCATAGGAGGGACTGTACCACACTGTACACTCTGTAGGGGGGACTGTTCCACTCCATAGGAGGGACTGTACCACTCTGTACACTCTGTAGGAGGGGCTGTTCCACTCTATAGTAGGGACTGTACCACACTGTACACTCTGTAGGGGGGACTGTTCCACTCTGTAGGAGGGACTTCCCCACTCTGTCCTTATCAGATCGGGGCCAGCCCTCTGCAAGTGTTTGCCTGAATCTCATATATCAACCCAAACATGCAGGAAATGGAATAACCAGCTCTCACAGGAAGTTGTTATCACTGTCTCTGACATCTATTACACACACACACACAGCCTGGAGGAAAAAGTGAAGACATCAAAGAGAAAGGAGTTTTAACCAGTTCATTCTCTTTGCCTCTCATCAATATTTTTATCTCATCTATCTTAATGGGTTGCAGTTATTCATACCAGACAAAATGCTGAATAATATAAGATACGCAGCCAATAATTTAAGGTTGTTTCCTAATTCCCTAAGTGAGTTATGGGTGGTGCAGGCAGGCTGCAAAGGCTTGGGCACACTGGATGAGTATGCATTTGTAGCCATTACTTAATGGAATATCTTTCATTGCAGATTAATTCTCCAGAGAGTAGGTCTTAGGATCATTACAGAGAAACCAACTCATCTACAGCTTTATTGCTGGACAGTTAACTGCATGCGTAGTCTAACTAATTAATGACTCTAGTCAGGCTGAAAAGTAGAGTTTGAAAACGAAAACTGGCCCTTTTTCTTTTGATATGCATATTATTCTTTGGGGAAATAGTCCAACAGCTTTGACTAACACATTTCTTAATCAGGCTTAAGATATGGTGACTGTCCCACCCACACACACACAACATTGGATCTCTTTCTCTTGTGCCAAGTTTAGCATGTAATGCTGTTGTATTTTTTTTTTTTTAATCTATGGATTATTAACCCATATATACATGTGGTAAAACTGAACTAACAATAAAATCAACTTATTATGTGCATGAAAGATTAATTCATTTTGCTGCATGTGAAAAACACACATTCACTCACACACACTCGCACACAGACATACACCGTGCACTCATACATGCACATGCATTAAATACACAATTTTCAATATTTAATTTTGAAGTTCCCAAGGCAAGCCAACATGCCCACAAGGCAGGGTATTTTTTAAACACCTAGCTACTATTAAAGATGACAAAGCTAATAAATCCCTGGGTGTGTTGCATTTGCGAGGGCAGATTTCCATGTCCGGAAAAAATATAACACGCTGGATTTATAAAGATGGGTGGATTTAGGTTCAGATTTGTTCTGCCCTGAGAGGAAAATGATGGAGTATTTCTAGGGAGTATTTTAAACAAAATGAAGTCATTACGCTGTCCTTGTTATTGTTATGGGAATGGGCATAGTTCACTTTGGGACAACAATGTTTAGCCTTTTGGAACAGTAAATCCCAGCACTGGCTGACTATTGAGCATTTGGCCAATCTACTAGACTATTGCTGTACCCTGTAAAAACTCCTGTGAAGAAAACAGCAGAAATGTTGCCCTCGAAAAAACTGCATGAATCATGTTATTTAACAGTAAAAATCTTGTTGTGCAATGGAACGTCTCTCCGCTCTTACTGTAACTTAAAAACCTTTGAACAATACCTTCTGATTGTGCTGAATCCCTCTGGAAAACAACATAAAGAAATGAACAGTAGTAGTGGTAAGACCTGTCTTGTCTGTGTTAGCTGAGGTGTCCGCCTTCCTCTCACACAGAGAGATGAACTTCAGGAACTTCACCCTCATCCAGCTGAACGAGGAGTTCTCGCGTGGGCGGGGCCTGGATGTGGGGGCGCGGTCCTGGAAACATGGCAACGTCCTCCTCTTCTTCTGCGACGTGGACATCTACTTCTCCGCCGAGTTCCTCAACTCCTGCCGACTGAACGCGAAGCCTGGTGAGGATCACAGGAAGCTCACGCTAAATACAACGCGGGCTGGATTTTGGCCTGGATTTATTCATAATTTCTTCTAAACTTTTGACAATTAAATGCATGTTAATTAGTAGTCTCTTCATTTTGTTGTCTTGGAAGAGGGTGATTCATGCATTAAACTGCCATAAATTAGGTAGGGTTTATCCTTGAATTTCTCTTGAAGACATCATTAAAATTCCGTAAATGGAGTGATTCAATTATCGTTTCTTCCAAATGTCAACATGTTTTAAAAATGTTGCAGGTATAAAAAACACTTCCCCCTTTGTCTGCTAAACCATAGGCAGAACATAGGTTGCAATGTTTAGCACTGTTGTGGGATTTCTACCTGTTGAACTGTTAAACTGCCAGTTTATTATGGGATGGAATGATCATTTCCGGTAAGCTCTTGGTTCGTTATCCCAACTGTTATTTCTGCTCGCAGGCAAAAAAGTGTTCTACCCAGTCCTCTTCAGCCAGTATAATCCAAGCCTGATTTATGGCAACAATAGCATTCCACCTTTACAACAGCAGCTGGTAAAGTATTCATTTCAATCATTTATAATTTAATGTTATTTATTTATTAGGGTGGGGAATGGATGGGCAGGGAATTTGGAATTGATCGGATTTCAATTTTTAAACATAAAACATAAAAAACTTTACGGTGCATTATTGTGTAATAAATATACCTTTGAGCCTGTTCCAGTCTAGCCCCTGGGCTGTTTAGACTTAGACCGTAAAAATGATATAAGAATGTAAGATTGCATTCATACTGTATAACTGTGCAATAACAACATTTCCTTTACTGAAACTTGAAATTAAAGGGAAACTGTTGTATAAGCAGACCTGCCTTTGTCTTACACCAGGGAATAAGCATAAGGCTTCTGTCTTTAATATTAGCAGTGTATTGTTTTAAGCATTCTGGGGGAAATTATGTGTGTTTGAGAATCTGACTTAGATTTCTCCCCACAGTTGATTGATAAAAACACTGGATTCTGGAGAGATTTCGGTTTTGGAATGACATGCCAGTATAGGTCGGATTTCATCAACATCGGTAATTATGTCATCATAATTAAAGATTTCAAAGATTTTTGAAAAATATTGTCTGCCAAGCAGAGGGACAGATTTCTCCATACACATCTCCAATAGACCTTTTTGTATTGTTATTGTTAGTCAAAAATGCATCAGAAGGCATTTTTGCTGTGGTATGGACACTGTTAATTATATTTATGTAACTTTTCTAGTTGCTGCTTGTGGATGACTGCAAATGCCCACAGCTGTTTATCACTGAAAGAACTGATATTGAACAAACAAGCTTGTGCAGCAAATAAGAAAAGAAAAAAAGGTTTTGTGGAAAATTCATGAAGAGATAGTGCCTTGTAGATATTTAACCAGATGAACAGAGGAGACTGGCCCCCTAGCTTCACGGTTCGGTTAGTGGTTATGGTCTGAGAACTGCACAGTCAGTACGAAGAATAGCAATGCCAACGTGAAGCTCTCTTTTACCAAATTAAACATTAAAGCCCTTTCACACACTCTGTCGTTATCATCCAGCATAATATGATAATCCAATGCAGGCACATGTAATTCAGTGGTAGATTGTCATGGTGATATGTAAATCCATTCTAACTAGATGAATTATTCATGTTTTGAAGTGCAGATACTCACAGCCGAAGACTAAATGTATGTGCATATGCATATGTTACATATTTATGTCAGAAAAGGTCATCAGTAATATACACATTTATGAGCATGATTAGTTATGATATTTAAGTGAGTTTTCATTAGTCATGTATCTCATTATCTATTGAAGACTGGATTATTTGCCCTTTGACCCTGAGCACTGGGACGCCTCTCACTGTCACCTGTGCCTGTCGTCTCCCAGGTGGGTTTGACGTGGACATCAAGGGCTGGGGCGGGGAGGACGTGCACCTGTACAGGAAGTACCTGCACAGCCTGCTGCTGGTGGTGCGCGCCCCGTCCCGCGGCCTGGTGCACCTGTGGCACGAAAAGAGCTGCTCCGCCCAGCTCCCGCCCGAGCAGTACAGGATGTGCCTGCAGTCCAAGGCCATGAGCGAGGCCTCGCACGGCCTTCTGGGAACGCTCTTCTTCCGCCGCGAGCTCCAGGAACACCAGCAGCGTCAGCAGGGTCTCCGGGGCGACGGGAGCCGGTCCTGACAGGACGGGGGGGTGGGGGGGGGGTGGGTAGCCGAGGGAGTGTGGCAGACAGAGTCCTGACGGGACAGGGGGTGGGACGCCGAGGGGAGTCCTGACAGGACAGGGGGACGGGATGCCGAAGGAGTGTGGTGGACCGAGTCCTGAAAGGATGGTGTGGAAGCACAGAGGACAGTTAGGAAAGAGGCCTTGTTGTTATTGAAGAAGCCGTGGGATGGTGGGAGAATCAGACTCAGGAGCAACGTATCAAATGATCAATGAGTGCGATGTTGATCAGACGCAGAATGAAGAAATTAGCGGATGACAGAGGCCTCTGGGTGGGAGGGCTGTTCTGGGATCAGCCTTCTCTTGTCCACGTCTGACCCATTATCCACTCAGAGCCAAAATGCTAAACTGATCCTGGATCAGCTCACCTACTCTGAGACGCTAAATGAAAAACGGGGGGGAGGGGGGGATTAGGAAGAGGAGAAGAAATGAAGGGATCGACTAGTGTGTGGGGTTGGGGTTAGACTGAGAAGAAGACAAGAGGACGTGAGAGGATCAGAGACAAAGGCACAGGAGAGTCTGGGAGGAACCCAGGCATGGTGTACCAGGAGGAAGGAAATGGTTTTGTCTGTGTCCCTGCTGAGCCTTATTGATCCCCTTCTCTCCTGAGCACCTCCCTCTCCGATGCTGCTGCTGCCCCCCGCCCCCCGCCCCCCGAATTCTGCATGAGTGGAGCGGAGATCCTAGTGCATTTAAAATTCACTGTAATTGTAAAAATGTATTATTTTAAAAAAATATATAGATAAGAGCTTCATGTATTGGATCCCTCCTTTTTGAGGGACACGGAAACAGGTGCAGTCCCTCCCATTCAGCCCTTCTGAAGTGTCCTTTGCACTGGCACATGCCAGGCTGATCTTCCTTGGTGTGAGAGTTAAAAACCAGGTAACTGCACCTCGTGTCACGTGGCACAATATAGTGTAAATTTAATCATTTTTGTTACTCAGACGAATAATGCCATGTAAGGCTGACTTGAGCTCAAGACTTATTAAACACTCAGTGGTATCGACTTTGACTGGAACAGATATATATATGTCACATATATGTTGTTAGGTCTTCTTTTACATTGTAAGTATAAGTAATGTTCATTACACCATTCTAATACCCTTATTCTCATAGAATAATTATAATTATGCATTTTGTTAAATTTTATTTTCCACAGCACTTTTGGGTACATGGAAATTGGTTAAAATTTGAATGAGCAATGTGATGATGCAATTGAAGAATGACTGGAATCGCAGATATTCACTGTAAATGAATTTAAGTGTGAACATGCAATTGTGATTAGGACCTGTCAATTCTCATTCTATTTATATGAAATGTTCATTTATGATTTATTATGAAAATAGTTCAAAAGGGGAAAAGTATTTTGTTATGAGAAAATAAATTGTAATATCTTATTTTGGGGAATTGTAGTTAAGGTAACGTACTTCCGTTTTCTGTTACATTGTTTGCATGAAGCTTGAACCTGCACACGAGATGACAGTAGTCATCATATCCAGGATATAGGCACAAGCCTATTTACAGCAAAAATTTAAGGAATGCAAACAATAAATGCCTTGTAATTGACTGTCTGACAATCATTTTTCAATTACTTAGCAAACTATATGCAGAAAGTACATATCATAGGGATAGATGGTTAATTACCAAAATAAAAATAAATGTATTATCGTTGAAAGTGTTAATGTTAGACATTATTATTTAATACCAATACTATGCTGTTTCTTTTTACAGTCCTAACTAGTTTGTCTACCTTACTATAGACTAATTTAAAGATATTCATGATGAATTCAATCTGATCTGACAGTATATTTTTTAAAATGTTTATATCGGATGATGTTTATAGTATTTTTTCCATAGGAGAACTGTAAGCAACCATTTTGGAGATGGAATTCGTCACATCAGAGGAAGCAGGTGGGACGCAGAATAAATCACTCAGGGGAAGTTCCCAATTAGTGGAAGCCTGCCATTTTTGGGCCGGTGCGGTGTGTGAATTTAGATGCGACTTTGACGTTCCCAGTTATTCGATATTTCGCCAGCAGATGCCACTGTTGACTGCATAAGTGTTGCCTTTCTCACGTTATTTGTTTCATTTGCACAAATTTCTGTAGCTTATATCGTGGGGTACCCAGAAATAAGCGCTGATCAGTAATAAATAAATAAATTGTTTACGTACTTTTCTATATTCATAAGCTTCTATTGAAAATTATTGATGTAATGCTAACACAGGGTAATACATCCTGTTTCATCTCCACTAAATAGATTTTCACATTCATATAGTATTGTTCTGTCGTAGACACTATATGGGACTTTTATCCATGTAATAAATCGTGTATGTATGCAAACACTCGGATAATGCTTAGATATTGTGAGGTATATACAGACGATGCCAATGATACTGATGAGATTAACTCATGCGAGAGAAGTATTTAGTAGGCTAGTTGTGCGAAAACGCGTCACCTCAGTTACCGCATAGGCTACCGTACATCTCATAGACATAGATGTCAAAAACGTCTGGTTGGTATAATTTCGCCGGGGCACCGTAGGCATTTCACCAGAGGGCAGTGTTTGACTATAGTTTAAAAAAGGACATCGCTGCACAATTAAAAATAAAATCAGCTTAATGTAATGATGTAGCACAGCAGACGCCATGTTACAACAATAGCTCTCTGACATGCCATTGTCGCGATCTGTTATTAAAAATCTGCTGTCGTAAAAGTTTAATACGATAGAAGTAGGCCTAATAGTGCATTGACAATTAAAAATATGCATATTATGCGATCCGTTTTATACTTTGTTACATAATATGCAAACACAGGGAACACAACACACGTCTTCCTTGTTTTATGATATGTAAGGGACCACAGATCATAACATTTTAATTTCAGCACTATTTGAATTGTATTTCTATGACACCCCTTCTATTTAATACACCAACGAGTATTTTATAAACTGAAAACATTGGGAAATTCAGTTATTATGTCAAAGAGGGCAAAGGCATTGCACGTTCTCAGTGAGAACCAACTGACCACAATGCCGATGTGTTCTCTCTTTTGAGCATGGGCGTTCATACAAACTGAGTTCAAAGTATGATTTTCCCCGTAAAGGTTAGAAAACTCCATTACGTAATGTGGCAACCCTTGTTAACTGCGCGCGGCAGTCGTATACAAGGACAGGCTAAGTCTGCGACTGCACAATCTGGGAATACCTGTAGCCCTGTATTTTTTAGGCGCATTCCTGTTTACGAATAAAAACGGCATATAAATCACAGCTGCTTCAAAAATAGATTGCGGACTGCGCATGACGAAGACCTGTATGGTATTTCTCATACTTTGAAAAATAATCTGTCTCCCCACGCGGGGTTGTGTATATCCAGTTCCCACACTAATAATGTTAAATTAATCCTAACCGCGTTCACGGGCGAACCGCACTCCACGGGTCACACGGGAAAGTGAAGACCATAGACCCACGTCTTATTTCTCGCACTTTAATAAATACCCTTTTATGGAAAGCGTGACGTGACGGAGGAGTGACTTTGAAACGGAGAGAAGGTGGAGCGATTTGGACCTGGCGAGGGGGTTCGTATTGTCCTGACAGGCACGCGATAGGCTCTCTGTCTGATCAGTGTAAACTCGGCATGACATCTGCCAGTGGACCGCAGTTCGGGAGCTATGTAACACCGACGACAATAGGAAAATCCTGAGCTAGATGAGACGGTTGGGTGGATCAGGTTCAGTGGGTGAAGGGCAACGACCGATATTTTTATTCTTCAGATTAGCGGTTTTTATTCTGTAGGCTGCTGGGATGATTCAGCTACGACTGTCGTTCGCCATTTCGCCTTCCATATGCACTGTATTTTGCCTTTAAGTTTACGCTGTTTTAGCTTTTAGTTCTCTGTTGATACTTCTCGAGGAGACGCAGCAGCAAGGGGACTCTACGACTGGTAGTCTATCCTACATCGCCTAAGGACCCGTTCATTCGTTTATGAACTGAAACTGAATACGAACACCAAACATGTTCGAAACAAAAGGAATTCTGTTCGTTGTCCTTGACATAGTCTGCCTTGTACTAGGTATGTATCTACGCTCATGCCATGGTAAATTTAGACACACGATAATTATTTACTTGGTTATTAATGTGCGGCTTCTGTATAATCATTGGTAGCCTATCATTGTGTCAGAATATGAACTTTCCTGTATGATGAGTGCAAATGACCATTGATTTCATTCAAGAGCATCTAACGTGATCGTGTATTGTTTTGATGGCAAAGATTAAAATGGTAAAGCCAACAGTCTTCATGAGAAAACTATACTAACATATATTCTGTATTTATGGGGCCTTCTAGATTCCAATTAATTTAGTTAATATTGGCGACATTCGTCGTAGCTCCTTAAACATCTAACGCTTGCGGTTACAATAAGGTATTCGTCGTTTATTAAAGTTAATGCCAGTTACATTAATTTGGTTTAGGTTTTTGCAACACGTTCTGAAAAAGAAAATCACAAATACTAACTGGGTAGCCTAGTACATCAGGGTACGTATCGCTACTGTAGGCTGTAGATAAGTGTACGCGCCCGTAGCCTACGTCAAGCGTGCGCGTGGGATTATCCTCCCCGGTTTCAACATTGTAATTAGATCAAGGATGTTGTTTTCCTTCAATGGGTGTCCTGATCTAAATTAGTCAAGCGTTATGCAGTTGTCATTCACAGTGGTGCTTTGCCCTTGATGTACATGAATAACGACCTGAACTATTTAACCTAATCAAGATTTCAGCAAGCGTATTTTATTTGTTCAGCAGTGAAATCCGGAAACAGTTTGGAACATGAGATTAAGTCTATACGTATTGCTAACGTATTCGTTCATGTCTTGAAAAATTATATTCCTTTTGTCGTGATAAATGCAGCCATTCGGTAAATTATGGAGAAGCTGCAAATGTGCATGCAGGGGTCAATATTCAGTTGTACTTGCAAGTGTCTGTTTTTTTTGGCTGGACCGCAACAGCGGGGCCAGCCCTACAAACGCGAATGTCTGTGACTGACTGACTGAGTGAGTGAGTGATGAAGTTACACCATTGGTCGGCCGGATCACGTGTGTTATGTCTCGCCATATACTAGGTTTTAACCTGGTCTTGTTTTTCTTAAATAATTTTTTATTTTGGTTAGATGTCGTGATGATACGAATTGTAAAGCACTAGTCATTTCTGTAGGTTTTCATTGGGATGAATTTGTTCACCCTCAGCATAGCAAAGTCCAGAGTCCCTCTCTGATGAGAGGTTAAAGTTGAGGGTGGACGTGTGTGGGGATTTTTATGCTCCTGTTAAGTGCTGATTACAGTATATCAGTACTGATCTTTTACACTTAACTGAAGTATGTAAATGACCGGGATGATTTATGCCACAGTGATTTCAAATGTGATCAGCTGCAGATTGTGTAATAAGAAAGTATCCAATTGTCTGATGCAGTTAGGAGTTGACTGTCTAGCTGGTTTAGCCAAGCTGAGGGAATTTCAAAGCATTGTAAGATCACATATACAACACTGCATGACTGCAGTTTTATCTACAAGCTGAAGAATATCTCTCTAAAAGATCCTATTCGAGATAAAGATACTTAATGATACTCAAATGCCACTCAATTTGGCCTGTGCTGTACAGTGGATAACCAGTTATTCTGGGTTATTACCTGTCAAGTTCTGCATCACCTCAAGATAAAATAAAACATTGACGCTGCCGTTTTGTTTTACTAGAAGCCTTTTCTGTGGACCGTTCAGCTGTCTCCCCAGTTCCACACAAGATGCATTGTTGCATTGTTTCCTGCAGGATGCAGGGAATGCTGAGAACTGCAATGCACAAGCAGTCATCAGCATTTAGTAGAAAGCCTGTGTCTGATAATTGGCTGAGAATGGGATCCTCCATCATGGAAAAAAAAATGTGCTGCATGTGGCTAAATAAAAATGGGAGATAGCTGCTTATGTTGTCCAACTGAAAATGGTGTAATTCGTTTATGTTTAAATGCACAGAATGGCATTATAAGGTCTCGTGTGAATTGGGTCTGAATGCGATAAATTGAGCTATTTTCTGAGGAACAATGCAGTTGGCTTTTTTTTTTTTTACAATTCTTTAGGTATCCAAGCGAAATCTGTGTGTACCCACATTCCACATAATCAGCTGCTGATTATTTTTCTTGCTGAATTTCAGTTAAGAATAAGAGTCTGCACTGGAGTCTCTTGTCTATGTTAGGTGTACATCCCATCCACTAATGGTGACATGTGGTCCCATGAGATACATTGTTGAATGTTTCATTAAGTAGCGAGGCCTCAGTTGAACATGTATAGTGATTCTTCATTGTGGAGTGTTTCAGTCAGTGACGCAAAACCCATATTTTACCAGAACATTCTTCCTTTCAGAAATTAGGATTGAGTGTAATGCATCCTAGCTTTCACATATCATAGCATAATGACGAGAACAGGCCATTCAGCTCAATAATGCTCGCCATTTTCCTGACTAAATCAGTGCTCTGATTACCTACAGACTAGATAGTATCTAACACCATATCAAGGCTGGTCTTGAAAGTCCCCAGAGTTTTTGCCTCTGCTATGTGACCTGGCAGGCTATTCCACACATTGACTACTGCATTAAAAAATTCCTGCTAATGTCTGTACGGAATTTACCTTTTGGTAATTTCCAATTTATGTCCCCTTGTTCTACTAAGCAGCAACTATGGCTTGAGAAAGGGATGCAATAAGATATAATTCAATTATTATTGGTAGTATAGATATTATGTTAGATTTACTCAAAACTATAAGACGTGCATTGGAGAGAATAATGCAGAGAGACTGAACAAATACATAGAATAATATTTGATATTGCCATGATGGACAGATAGCTGTTGTCTCATACTATTTGCTTTGTCATTGAAGAATCATATCAGAGATTGTAATATGGATCCTATGTGGTCATACCACACAAGATGGCACGTGCCCACCCGGGACACTAAATTCACCTGAGAGTGGTTGTGTGCTCCTCACTGGCATTGCCTCATTTTACCAACCAGGAGGTCCTTGAACTGCTGTAGCAACCAAAATGCTTTTTGGTTGCGTTGCTTCTTGTTGCTCTGAGACGCATCACCATTGTTAGACAAGCACAGGAAGTACGAGAGCGAAAAGGTCTGCCCATGTACTGTATAAAGCAGGAACAACGATTATAGATGTTCGTTAAAGGAGGATCACATTGCTTTCCATTCCACCGTTTTGTTTTTTTTATAGTCTTCATTCCATTATAGTGAGTTGTGTGTGCGCAGCCACACCCTTTTAGCCACAACATGATTTATTCCTTCAGCCTAATCTATTCCCTTGCTAAACGCCGCCCTACCAAAACAAGCTGTCCGTCAGCATCATCACCGACCGACCGGCGCAGTTCTGCTTAAAAAATCACGTATGGTGCACACAATGCAAGGGCCACGCCTGTCATGCGTGAGATCTTTGCAGACGGGCTTCACTGTGGGAGTCGTGTCATCTGGTGGAAGATAGCGTTGGTTTAACAGCGAGGGTGGGTTTGTTAGAGACCACCGCCGTGGTGCATTTCCAAAGAATCAAAGTGCATGGTATGCTACGTACGTACAATGCCAGAAGGAATACGTTTTCTCTGAGGGAGCTATGTTTATGAGGGTGGCAGCGTTTACTTTTAAAGGTGCAGTGTTCGTTATTGTGGGACAGTGCCAGTACTCACTGTGTGTGATCCAGAAATCGCTGTTGTAGGCGGCTACAGTAAAATGTTTCATTTGTTTATTGTAAGGTATGGCCACCAGCGAAAGCAGATGGTAGGCTTCACATCTTTCATCAGTCTGTGCACATTGTGGAAGCTAAGCATGATGTGGCTGTTATTTTTGTAATGGGGAGAAGTTTGTCAACGCTGGCACTGACATAATCTGCCACTGTGCTTCAAAAGCCAAACTCATCTTATTACATAATATCACTCCTGATATCACTCCTGATGTGGACTTTCCAGTATGCTCATCTGACCCTGCTTTGCATGCCCCTTTTCACTCTGTCACTTCCTGTCATGTGTCCCGAACAGAGAAGATGCGTGAAATGTCAGTCGAGTGTTTTTATCCATTTATTTATTTATAGAGATGGGATCACATGCATGCATGGGACTGCTCTACATTTGACTTTTTTTTATCTGCCAGTGTTTACATTTTGAAGAAGTGGAAGAGGAAAGGAAAAAAAAGTTTCTAACAACGCGGTCACTGTACGCGCTGAAAGGTAGCGAGGAGTAAATGTCTTCATTTAGAATGCAGATGTGTGTCTTTGCAGTGATGATCAGATCAGCAGCATGCTAAATAAGCCTAATGTTTTAACAGGATGCTAAAGGGCATGTTTGTGCTTTTATTATTCTCTTAGATTTAATTTCTTGAGAAAAGCATACGCAATCAAGCCTATATTGTACAGCTTATCTGTTTAACTAGATTGCATTATGATTGTTTGTATGTGTTCAAATACAGATACTGCAGTGACTTTTTGTTTATAAAAAGAAATGGTTTTATACTTTGCAAATACATTTTCACTCACAGTAATTGTTCTTTAGCAGTTCAGTGTATGAACATTTGTAAGTGAATGCAGTCCCCTCTTTGTTGAAAGTCCCTTCTGCGGTTGAGATACTGTATTTGAATACGCCCATGCTTTTCTTTGCAGTACCATCAAATAAGCAAATCAAGAAAAACCTTGCAGTTTGGTTTTAGTTAGAGCACCTTTGGCCATAAATGTCAGTTTGCATTTAAACTTGAATACGTCTCCTTGTTTGCAGTTCAGTTCCCTGTTTGTGCTTGACATCTATGCTAAATATCTGTTCAGCCTTGGGTATCATTCAAGAACATACCGAAAGGCAGAATTTCATAGATGTTTATAACTTATAATTAAAATGAATGATTATGTAGGTATTCGTCGAACCATAGATGGTGAACAGTTAGTGTTCAGTGGTTTAATGTAAAATGTAGATTGGAAAAAAAAATGGAAATGCATATTCTTCATTCCTGTTTCACAAGTTAAAATGTAAATGTTTGAAAAGTGACAGCACACACCATGAAGCAAAAAAACTTCTGTGGCTCAAGGTGAAAAAACAGTTCATATGAACTGTTCGTATTCATACGTTTAAATATGTATTGCTGTGAGAAACAGTCCTGGGAACTCCTCAGAATACAATGCCAGTCACTACCATTGTCCATTTTGAGTTATTTTCTGGTGGACTTAATCTTAAGCACATACTACAGAGAGTGAAATATGAGTCCACTTCCTTTGAAATCTGAGCTAAGGCATTAATCACTATATTTGACAGCCAAACTCACCTCTTTAGTGAAGACTATGGGATGCTATGGGAAAATGTCCACCCACAAAGCCTACATTTACTAGATGTAATTGCCGTATGATTTGCTGTGCAAAATATATATGGAACCAAAGCATGAGTAATAATAGCTTTGTTGCAGATCTCCTGAAAAGACTGACTTTGTTCTATTTACATGTTTGCGATGGAGTGAGCTTTTTAATTTTGTTTCCAGTTACATACCAAGACTTACAAAGCGCTACTAGCCTTAAAGAGAATTCCTTGGGCATAGAAAATGTGCTTCCAACATCATGCATGCTGTTGCCATCACGTTTATAAATCTGTCTTAAAACCTCCAGCTTCATGACTTGACTTCTTAGCATCCTGTTAAATATGACATGGAGGTATTCCTGAAAATGCTTCCTGTTGATAACTTTGCAGTGTTCTTATAGGATCTAAGATTCTGTTCATGTACCTTGGTTGCAACGTCATCCCAACGTTCTCAGATGGTTTGTGATGGCCACCCTGTAACTCCCAGTTTCCTCCTCTTCGAACCATGCCAACAAGCTGTGGGCACAGCAGCAAACAACATGATCTTGTTACATTACATTACAGGCATTTAGCAGACGCCAGAGCGACTTACACAACTTTTTTACATAGCATTTTACATTGTATCCATTTATACTGAAGCAATTTCGGTTAAGTACCTTGCTCAAGGGTACAACGGCAGTGTCCTACCCGGGAATCGAACTTGCGACCTTTCGGTTACAAGTCTAGTTCCTTACCCACTGTGCTACACTCCGTCCTGTTACACCACGTCTCTGAAATGTTCATCTTAGACTAATCTCAGTAAGTTTGCATTTCAGGTCATAAGCATGACCCAGTATAGGTCTGCACTGCAGCAACCTACATACAAAACAGCTGGGGGTAAAAAAGTATTACACTGCAATAAAACCCATGTCATTTCTTGTAAGAATATCCACAGACGTACAAATGCAAATAAGTACTGGCACACTATTTGTACCATCCCTGCCATATCTTTGTACCAACTTTACTATCTTTTCCTTTCTCTCTGCTTTGTTTAATTGATGTACATATTCAAGAACGACAGAATTGTTCAAATAATCACACTTACCTAACTTTACGTTGCACAAGCAGCAAATGCTTTGTGTCCCAACTGACAGAATATTTGAGTAATAAGCTTCAGGATGGTCTGGGAATCTAGTACTACTTTAAGATATTTTTTATTTAATTACATTATTTGCATGGCACACAGCCAGCAATGCTTTCAGTCTGGTCATTAATATGCTGGCTGTATGCCTTTCTATAGCTGGTTTTGGCATGAGAATCTAGCCATTGACCTTGCTGGCAGGGCACTAATGCAGTGTAATTTGAATTTATAACCCTTAAATCCACAGCGTCGTCATTTAACTCGTATGTCTTTGTCGGTCTATTGGTGATCTACAAAGAGCAACAATAAAGTGACTGTTGTTTGTTTGTGGTTACTGAACTTCAATAAATGATATGAGCTAGAGTAACGGGAGGAAGTGTGTGTTCCTGTTTGTTCATTATACCGGTCTGTTTCAAAACTTAATTCCCTCACTAGAAATGTCTCTTCTGTGGTCTCTTCTTCCCAAAAGCTCTGAAACTCTTTCTCCATGTTCTCTTTTGCTAGCTGGACTCCCATTCCTAATTCTCACACCACGGAACAGTCCGTACAAACGCGGATTCTTCTGTGACGATGACTCCATCAAATACCCCCACAAAGAAGACACCATATCCTATCAGTTACTGGGCGGGATCATGATTCCTTTTGTATTGCTGTCTGTAAGTGATTTTCTCTTCTTCCCCTAATCTACCCACCTTCTTTGTCCCATGTGCGTTAACAATCTGTATATTTTGTCCTGCTGGACTCATGTAAACTGCGTTAGAGCTGAATCAGATGTGTTAGATTTGTTTTAACACGGAACGCTCTGATGTGTGTAAAAAATAAAAAAAATTTAAAAGGAAGCAAAATTTGATCTAGTGTATTAAATTGAACACTCATGGACGAAATTGGCATGTTGTATGTAAACAGACATGTGTAAATGCATGGGAAGTATTCTTTCATATCCTATAAACAGCACAAGGCATTTTAAAATATCCAGCATGACAAACTCCTGCCACACGAGCTGGAAACTGCGTTTTAAAAACTTGTGGCGCTGCTTTCTATTTTGGTATACACCACAAAGGTGGCCTAAAATAATAATAAATAATCAGGCAATTGCTTATGCTTATTTGCCATAATAATATGCATAGCGGTTTCAGGTGGATAAGCATTCATATAGCAATGGTAAATGAATCTGTGCCATTGACTTTGTGTGTCTTGTTTTGACAGCTGGTCTTGGGAGAGTGCCTTTCAGTGTATTTTAAGCGCATCACTTCGAAGTCCTCCATCAGGAATAACTACGTGGCCTGCGTCTACAAGGCCGTGGGCACGTTCGTGTTTGGCGCGGCCATGAACCAATCGCTGACCGACATCGCGAAGTTCACGATTGGCCGGCTGCGGCCGCACTTCCTGGACGCGTGCAAGCCCGTGTGGGACCAAATCGACTGCAAGTCGGGGGGCTACATCGAGAACTTCACCTGCACCGGGGAAAGCGCCATGGTGACAGAGGCCAGGTCAGAGGCGCCAGACGGAATCCGAAAATCTTAATACTGCATATGACTCGTATTATAATTCACTTTCCAGAGCTGTCAAATAAGATAGCAGACATGTTAGGTTTAAAAATTGAACTGCCTTATTCAATTCTACCGCACATCACCTTGGTCTCCGCCCTTTCAATATAAAATACCTCATAACTGAATATTGGAAAGGGCCATAGTTCATTAAATCATCTTAGTTTCTCCTACGCGCACCATTATTACACAGTTGCGCAAGTTGCTCTGGATAGGAGCATCTGCTAAATGCTTGCAATGGTAATATTAGAGCACTTAGTATAAAGTGCTAGATTCCGCGGGTAATTCCCATTACCGTCCTACTTCCTGTGCAATTAATTCTGGAACATGCCCATCGAAGCGCCTCTCGCCAAGCCGAATCTCCGGGACGTTTGGTGCAGCGCGTGTCCGTGTTATTTTAGAGAACAAAGGGTGTGAAAACACCCGTCTGAAATGGCAGGGTGCGCGTGTTTGTGCAGCGCCCGTCCACAATGAGAGAGCAGAATGATCTCACCTTTCCTTTGTGCTCCCTCCCACAGGCTGTCCTTCTACTCAGGCCACTCCTCCTTCTCCATGTACTGCATGGTGTTCCTCACGGTGAGTATGCGCCCAATCTACGTCTGAATCACTTTTAATCCTCCACCCCACACACACCACACCACACCCCACCCCACCCCACCCATTACATTACAGAGATTTAGCAGATGCTCTATCCAAAATGTTGTTTTTTTTAAAAAACATTGCATCCATTTATACAGCTGGATATATACTGAAGTGATGCAGGTTAGGTACCTTGCTCAAGGGTACAAGGGCAGTGTCTCTTCCCAGGAATAGAACCTGTGACTTTTAGGGTACAAGACCAGTTCCTTACCCAATGTACTACACTGCCGCCCACCCCACCCCCACCGGCCCACTAGAAATGGATCGAAATGTATTTTTTATATTTTTCACTTGGAAGTATAACGGTGCCCATTTGAGAATGTACTTGTGGGACCAAAGAAAAATGACACTAGTGTGAGATACAGAACCGCACAGGCACTGCTATACACGTCCTCGCTCACACTCAGCATTCACCTTTTACAATAGCGTGTGAAATCATTGAGAGGACTGCAGTCCTGTACATAAGGAAGTTACCGGCTGGATCCGTCGCAACTTTTTTAAAATAAAAAAAATGTTTATGTAAAGCTCATGCCACATTCATCTCTGAAAATCCGTATGCCAAGTTGTATTGTTCCTGACAAGCGAGGAGAAAACGAGTTCCCCTTTTCACGGACTAGACTTTCTAGTTAAGTCAGTCAATCACAACAGTAGTTTACAGGCGATTACTCTGAGGGAGGGAGTTCGTTTTTTTGTTTGGCAGTACGTCTGCGGTGGGTTAGATTACCTCAGAAGCAGCAGGGGGGTTGACTTTTGAAGTCCAGCAGGAGCGGAGGTGTGGTAGAGAAGCTTTTCTTCTTCACCGCTCGGACATTTTACAAAACACAAACAAACAATTCCCACATTCTGTCCTCCCCGTTTGAAGCGCAGAACAAATATTTAAAGCGGCCCGCGTGGTGTTTTCTTTAATTAAAATTACAACCGGGCCCAAACGGGCCCAGCCTGTTTAATCCGGGCGCTCTGTTGCCGAGGCGACGTCAGAAGCGATGCCGCGTTCTTCTCGCCGCGGAGTACTCCTTGCGAAGGCGTTCGTCCGCGGCGTCGCCGCGCGCAGTTCGGCGCGACCCTCGCCATACCGATCGGGCCTGCGTTTCTACAGGCGCGAAAAAACCCTGTACATTTACACTCCAACAAAAACACGCCGTTCCCTGAGCGCAGTGACGCTATTTAGCATTGCCGTGCCTTTTGTGTACTTATAGTGGTTTCTCCCCAACACTGCTTTCATTGGGCTGTTCTTACTGGGGTGTTCTTACTGTAAAGAGCAAGCTTAAGCTACCTCTTCACATTCATGTGGATAAAAATGTAGTTTCCCCCAAAACCTATAGTGATTTTAAGCATTGTACAGCCAATATTTTTCACCAAATACCATCTAACTCAACACGGTATACATTTCTCTGGGTAGCCTCTGCGAATGGCTAGTGCATTTGTGTGCGTGCGTTAGGGCACCGATGACAGGAAATATGGGGTGGAAGATAATTTCTAACATGACTCAATGCATTTTTAATCTTACTAGTTTTTTTTTCTTTTTGTCAGAAAATAACCTCCATTGCAGTTGGATGGGAGTGGTTATTCTACATCAGTGGTAACTAACCCTGTTCCTGGTGGTCCTGTGGGTTTTCCCTCTAACCCTAACAAAGCACACCTCATTCAACAGCGAGAGATCTCTGTTGTGCCAATTAAGTCAGGTGGGCCAAATTAAGGCAGAAATAAAAACCTGCAGGACAGAAGATCTCCAGGAACAGGGTTGGTTACCGCTGTTCTACATGGTTCCACAAGGCATCTTTAAGCTGCTTTTTCTACTGACTAAACTTCAGCTTAGGTCAACCTACCTTAGGCAGGTTGTCCTCAGTTGTGCTGAAAACCTATTGCAACACAGTAGAAAGGCTATTACATCACAGTAGAAGAGCACACAGCTGAGGCTGATTAGTGGGGAGCCCAGACTTGGGAAAGTACTCAGCTCAGACATGAGTCACCCATATTAAGCATCCCAAACTCTGTCTGATGTTGCTCTGAGACTGAAATAAAACCTGGAGGATACAGCTTCAGACAGAACCAAAATGTTTTAATTGCAAGGCCTACATGAGCTAATGATTATTCCAGATAACAACCAACACCACACTGCCACTTGTTTTCACATGCAGAGGAATGTTATGGGCACGGAGGGAAATTTAGCATTAAGGCGTGGCTAGGCTACAAAGTGCGTGTGGAGTTCGCTTTTTAAATAAACGCAAGAATGTGCGCAAACTGGTTGTTTTTTCCAAGCTCCTTCAACGCTTGTATGGCGTGATCATCAGCATCATCACGCCATAGTCACAGGATGTGTGATGCCATCGTCGTTTACACACCCATCAGTCAGAGGTTGCCTGTTGCCAGCTTTGTTGAGCCAGCTTCGCGAAGGAGAGCCAACACAAGGCTTTAAAACTAGCAGTGAAATGGCAACAGGAAACAACTTATCGCTTACAAAAAATTTTTATACTTCTGATGAGCATAAATTATTCTGCAACCAGACGAGAAATCACAACGTGCAACTATCTAGGGAATTTTGGCGATGAGTAAGCAGCATGCCCTGTAATTAGTGATTCCCTGTAATTCACGTTCAAACTTGTCGAGGCAAACTGTGAAGCTGCATAAAAATAAAGCTTTGATCCTCCGTACGAGGAAAAAGAATCTGGAAACCTAACTGACAAAAGGAAGCTGCTACTTCTCCTTCTGTAACTGACGTTTCACAAAATGAACCAAACGTGTCCAAGTCTTAAAAGTCTGGATTAGTAACTGATACTTTATATAAATGTTGCCTGTAAACACCGATGTCAGCTGTTTAATGTCTTTTTCCATGCCAGCTGTACTACCAGGTCAGGCTCAAGACGGAATGGGCCCGGCTGCTCCTGCCCACCATCCAGTTCTTCCTGATTGCGGCCGCGCTCTATGTGGGCCTGTCCCGCATCTCCGACTACATGCACCACTGGAGCGACGTCCTCGTGGGCCTCATACAGGGCGCCATCATCGCCATTCTGATTGTGAGTGGGGCCTACGGGCTCGTACACTGACACCGTTTCACTATTCACTTTTCTCCCCGTCGCTCAACTGATTTATGAACATACAGGGCGCCATCATCGCCATTCTGATTGTGAGTGGGGCCTACGGGCTCGTACACTGACACCGTTTCACTATTCACTTTTCTCCCCGTCGCTCAACTGATTTATGAACATACAGGGAGCCATCATAGCCATTCTGATTGTGAGTGGGGCCTACGGGCTCGTACCCAGCCTCGGTTTCACTATTCACTTTTCTCCCCATCGCTCAGCTGATTTATGAACATACAGGGAGCCATCATAGCCATTCTGATTGTGAGTAGGGCCTACAGGCTCGTACACTGACACCATTTCACTATTCACTTTTTTACCATCGCTCAACTGATTTATGAACACCTGCTTCTTTATGATGACAATGGCGGCCACAGAATCAAACTGTTAAATTTATACATTGTGTGTGTGTGTCTATGCGTCTATACACAAACTTGTGGCTCAAGAATAGCTCATTTAAACTGCATTGAATTATACATTTTGCTTTAAACCTTCCATAATGTGCCATCAATTAACTAGAAAAGATCAAATGTGTTTTAAATGGTTTTTTTTTTACAGTAAAGCCAATCTCACCTACAACATCACAGTCGCTGTGACGTACTTCGGTACGACACATTTTGAAAAGGATCGTTTTAAACTGCCTGACAGAGACGCGCTCTTTTCTCGCTGCAGGTAACGTGTGTGACGGACTTCTTTAAAAAGCCTGTGGCGGCTCACAAAGAGGAGGAGGTGGACATGCCCCAGAGCTGCCTACAGGAGAGCCCCACCAACGGCAACCATTACGGAAGCACTCGCTAACGGCTAACCAGCGCCGGCGATCCGGGAACCAATCAGAGCATCGCGAGCTCCTGGGTGCACGAGCGAGTCTGAAGGAGCCGAGAACATGTTACAGAACAAGTTCATTCAGTCTCGTTGTGAACACTGCCTTTTTTTTTTTTTTTTGGACTGCTGTATCTGCTACCAAAGTTCCTTCTGTCCTCTTCACAAACACCCGTATATTAGTGTAGCTATATGCCAATACATTCACACGAAAAAAAAGAAATGTTTTTTTGTTTGTTTTTATAAAAAGTAAACCAAAAATTATTTATGTTGAATTTTGTTTATTAAAATCCTTAAAATTATGTACAAAGCTAGCTTCTGTGCTTTCCGAAGAAAGCATGCTTAATATGAACAAAAATAAAAAATAAAAAAAAGTGTTGGACATCTAGTCTTGAGCACCTTGACAACGTCTCGCCACTGTGCACGACAGAACCAAAAAAAAATTTTACAAATAAAGACTGGCAGCAAACACGATATCCCTCTTGATTTTCGTTATACCTGGGGAGAAAAATCACACGTTAGAATCTTTTCTTTTCAATTTTCACTTTAGATACTGCCTTTAGACATGCTTATTTGAGGGTTATTCTTTGGCAATGAATCGTTTAAAAGAGGCGTGAAGTCATTCTATGAGCAAAATCGGCCTATTAAAGGCGTCTGCCAAGTCCTTAGCTGCAGTGATAGTTTATCTCCAAACATGTACCGACCTGCTTTCAAGTGCCAATGGCAAGTACTTCTAAGTGTAACAGGAGTGCTGTGAGTTCTCTTTGACTCTACGGGCGGGGGGGGTGGGGGGGTGGGACAGACGGTACCTTCGGCGAACTTGTTCTCCAGCTCGGTGTTGCCGATGGCCTTGGCTGCCTGGCACATCTGCCTCAGCAGCTCCTCCAGGCGCCTCATACAGCGAATGATACTTCCTGTGGAGACAGGAAGTGGGGTGGGGGGGTGGGGCAGGCTCAGCACGCGAGCGATAAAACCAGCTTCCCTCCCGCCCCCCCCTAACGTGTGCAGGCCTGGAGGACAGTGTTCTCTCAGCGATCCAAAATCCATGTGGAATTCACCCTACTCACTAGACGAGAACTTCCTTCAGTACAACATCTTCTAAGTGCTCCCGATTTGTCCAGTGCCATTAATTGTATCGTCTTGTATTGTGCAACGGTAATTGTGTATTGTGTGTGTGCGTTAAGGAGAAAGGGAGGAACAGAAATAATTTTAAATTTCAATTCCTCCAATTGCTGGTCACATTTTAATTACTTAAACCAGGAACTGAAAGTCTGGTCTTGGAAGAAAAACCAAAAGCAAAAAACCAAACTGAAATACAGCTGGAAAAGAAAAGGAAACCATTTTGAAAGGTTAACTCCCCCCCCAACCCCCCTCCTCCATCTGTGTAATGTAAATAAAAAGTGAATAAAAAAAACTGAAAAAAGAAAGCTTTCTGCATCTTTGTCAACCTTCGAAAACGTCGGTCATCTTGCAGATCTGTGCGAAGGAGGAGCCGTTGGCCCAGGTGTACACCACGTCCATCAGGTGGGGGCGGAAGGCGTTGAGGTACGTCTCCTCGTCCACCTCCAGCTTGGCCTCGGCCGACACCTTGGCGATGCGCTTGGCGCATTCCTGAAAGCAGAGATTGGGCCCGGCGTTAACCAGAACATCCCAGACTCGGGTGCCAGTTCAAAGGCAAGATATATAAGGGTAAACACAAACAGAAGCACCAAAGCACACTTCTAATAATATTCATTCTAGCCCATATACGCAAGTTACCACAGGCTTAAATAGACTAAAATTAAACTGGCAAACCACCTGTGTGAAACTTAACAAACACACCAGAATAAACTTGGGCACTCGGCAAGTTAAGTATGCAGCGCAAGTTCGGAATTCTGTTTGTGCGCGTAAGTATCATTCCAAGACAAACCACTTGTAGACACACGGCTAAACATCATCCCCAAACAGAAAGACAGAAAAACGTCTCAGAAAAAAATTTCGGGCACTTCTGGGCCTACCTGCATCTGTCGGAGGGGTCCTGCCAGCTGCTCGGTCAGCTTTGGCATCTCGTTCGCCTGAAAGAGAACCAAACGTCGGGCAGAGGTGTAGGATAGAACAGAACACCTCAGCGAACCCGCATGACAAACCCACATTAGCTTGGTCCTTTGCTTTTAGCCAGTTTTCCATTAGCGACAGTCACATTACAGACCCCCCTGCAGTCGCTCCGGGCCTTTCAACAGGTCCCATTTGACACATTCACACAGGAATAATGAACTACATGTCAATTCCATTAAAATGTCCCTCAGTAGGCTACTATCACTTCTAGGGCTCACCTGGTTCATAGAAATGGACGACTGCGTAGCAGAGGTATATGGTTAAACTACAGGCCCTTAACATCGAATGAGGTTAGCGAGTGCGTTAGCTTCGTCAGGTCTTGTTGCTGTTTGTTTCAAACCACGTTTCTCAAAGTAACAAAACTAGCCCATTCTCTGCAGTGCAGTTCATAATGGCAATGATGCGCTAATGAGCACATCCAAATCCACTGTTCCACAACGTCCCGATTAACATGCCTAAAGCTCTGCGCTCACTTACCACGAGCAGCACAATAGCAAGAGAGTGAAGGGTGGGGGGGGGGGGGATTAGCCTGAGAGAGAGTGTCATCACTCCAGGAGTCACATGAGGATAACCCCGAGGTATACACCGGTTTATGAATCTCATAATGAATAAAGCACTTCCTTTTTCCAGCATGAGTCAGCAGTTCCTGAAAATTATTATTTTATTATAGAACTGAATATAGTTGCAATAAAACAATGAAAGTAACACTTGCTTGAGGCAGCTATCCAACTTTGAGGAAAGTGATGCAGTCATTTTGAATTTGCACACAGTACGAGTTGACCCTGAAACTTTATAATTTTCTTACTGAATGTAGCTGCAAAACTTTAATCCAAGTTTTAAGGATGGGGATGCAGTTATGTTACATATAGGCCTTAAGAGTTCTGCTTCTGGGTTGCATTTAGCTGGTTAATACACACCCCTACAACAAAGCTGCCGCAGAGGGAGCTCGATATAGCCAAATGAGCGGATGAATTTGTGGGCATCGTGTCAGATGTAGCATAACGAGCGGATGAATCTGAGGATATGGCGATAGATGTAGCACAGGCAGGGCTGTTGAATCCATGATAAATGTCCATCTTATAGACAAGCCAAGAGGCACCGCCTTCTCTCCCACTGACTTGCGCAACAAGAAGAAAATTACTGACATCTTTGCTTAGATTCTATCTGCTCGCTGGCTGACTTACTGCGGGGGAAAGAAATGAAGATAAGCCTCTTATCACCGAATCAGTTGAGTGCTGGGGGGAAACCCTGACTGTTTGGTGGGGGGGGGGGGGGTTTAAGATGGTTGCCATAATAACGACAGAAAAAAAGCAAGCAATGGGTTTCATAATTAAAACACTAACTTTATCCATCAGATGTATACTGGCTGATGAGAGTCTCATCAAGGATACAATTTGTGATGCGCATTTTTACACTACATGACCGAAGGTGGACAGCCCTTGGTCTAGGGCTGCGTTTCAAGGTTTGGGCTAGGCCCCATAGTTCCAGTGCAAGCACATCTTAATGTCATTCTAGACTATTCTGTGCATCAAACTTTGTGGCAACAGTCTGAAGAAGGCCATCTCTCCTGTTCCAGCATGACAATGCCCCCGAGCACACAGCGAGGTCTGTATAGACATATAAAGTATAAATCCTTCCCAGAAGAGTGGAGGTTGTTGTAGCAGCAAAGCATGGACCAACTCCATATCAATGACCATAATTTTAGATGAGATATTGGACATCAGCTGTCCACATACTTTGGGCCATGAAGTGTATCTTGAATCGCTTCAGCCTGCGGGGACTGCCTTTTGACTTTTTGCCAAAACATATAGTACACAGTTGATTTATTAACGCAATCTTGAATTTTCCATTAATCAACGTCTCGATGGACTTTACACCTTGTCCATTTGATAATATCCTGTCATAAGCATCGGCTGAAGCAGGCTTGGCTTCTCATATGCACTTATTTACCAAGCATTCCAGGCCTCGCGGCAACGGTTGGGCGTGGCCAGTGATAAGGGTGGGTGAATGAAGTCAATGGTGCCTCCATTAGAGGGGGTGCCACTGGAAAGAGACGGGCATTCTGGCATGACCAGATCTTGGCCTGAGGGCCAGGAGTCGGATCAGGAAAAGCTTTTCAACAGTTTATAAGCCCAACGCAGACGCTCTGTCTCCCCACAGCAGTCCACAGCGTTTAGCCTAATCTGTGTATTAAGACCAGTGTCCCCAAAACAGGGCCCATTGCCAGATTAACAGGTTTTTATCTCATTTCATCTCATTCTAGGCCAATTTACACACTACTGCCATGATGTCTGCCTTGGCTCCCCCAAAGCCCAGGGGCATTTAAAGAACACATTAAGTATTTAAACACATTTTCCCTGTCCATATGTAACCCACATTTAAATCTCAATTCAAGACTTTCTTCACCCCCAAATAAAGTCATGATTAGGCGGCAATCAATCTGACTTTACAAAGCTGCCAATTTTCCCTGACCCTCCACGCATTTTGGTGCACAGAAAACGCCGAGAGCTATCCTGTGAAAAACATACTCACTGTAAATTATGTTACAACTTCAAATGTTTCAAACAAATTTCCCATCAACTGACAACTGAGAAATGTGAAACAAATTGTGTCTGCTGAGCGTCGCCAATCACACAGTTACCCCCCCAGTCGAAACGTTTTCTGTGACTCGACCCTAATTATAGTCGTGCCTCTCCCCGACCTGACCGGGGTACGGTTTCACACGGCATATTTTACACACGAGGCAGTTTGGAGAACGCACAGCCAAGGACGAGGCAGGGGGAGGAAACTGGCAGGAACAGCAGAGCTGGGTTTTTTCGGAAAGGTCAGGCTCAAGCAACACCTTTCGGACACGACTATCAGCGTTTTTAATACAGGTTCAGGAGCCTCGAACGCCTCCAGTTCTGAGACCAAAAAGGGAACTCGGGGAGAAGCTTCCCCCACTCATGAATGCTCCAGAGAGAGAGCTGCATCAGACCGTACCCCCCGCTCTGTCATCTCCCACGGTAATTTGGGAGGTCCGTGAGACGCGCAGGCTGCTTAAAAATAAACAACAATTTACGACTCCACCCTTTCTGCTTGTACCACACCGTCTTGTGCGAGCGACGCTAGGCCCAAAAATAAAATGTTTACAGATGCGTTTTCTTTATTTTATAGTTAAGATTGCTGGATGTTTCTCAGGAGATAATTGTGGTAAAAAATGTTTTAAGTTTGAGGTGTACTGTCCGGGGGGTGGAGGGGGTGGGCTTAAGCCAACAAGGGAACCTATTTACTGCTACAGCTGCGCCCCCTAGCTGTTCAGCAGGCACCTACACATTTCCGTCGCTCAGCAGTGAGAGATGAGACTCTCCTGTAATCCGTACGAGCAGGAGAACTAGCACAAGCACGAGCACTAGCATGAGCACGAGCACAAGAACTAGCAGGAGCATGAGCACTATCACTAGAACTAGCAGCAACACGAACACGAGGACATTGGAGGTTGATCTCTGGACTGTCCGGAGCGTTCGGGGGGGGGCGGCTTACGTTCTCCTGGAACACGAAGCAGCTGAGGAGGGCCGTGGCTTGTTCGGCAGTCAGGTCGTTGAACAGGCCGTTGAAGATCATCTCCGTCAGCAGCAGCTCGTCCGCGCTGGAAACACAACCGTTAGGCGTCAGCGCCAAAACACGACCTTTCAGAGCACTTGTGTGTGTGCGTGTGCGCGTGTGCATTTGTGTGTGTGCGTCTCTGTGCGTCTGTGTGCCAGGGGGGTGAGGGTGTGGGTGGGGGGGGGACTCCGTACCTGCTGATTTCGCAGGCCACGCGGCCCTTCATCTCGATGACGTCAGAGGAAGTGGCGAAGCCCAGGCGCCGCAGCACGCGCTTCCTGCACTTGAGCTCGTCCATCTGCAGCACGGTGCGCGCCTTCTTCAGCTCCCGCTTTGCCGCCTTGATGTCCCCCGCGACCTGAGGAGCGCGACACACACACACACATCATACGCACGTGCAGCACAGACACACACACACACGTACACCATACGCACACACACACACACCATACACACACACACACACGCACGCACGCACGCGCCACACACACACGATACACACACACGCCATAGACAAAAGCAAGCACATGCACACGCACACACACACACACACACACCAGACAGTTTTTTAAAAAAACGGATTATTCTCAATTATGTTAAGCAGAGAGTTTGATTGGAGAGAGCTACAGTCTGTATAGCTTTGCTTGCGAGTCTGGCTGATGAAAACCGAATTTTCACATGACATTTTCACATAGGTTCACAACGCAGGTCCGAAAAACCTTTTACACAGTTCCACTTCCTAGTGACAGCGGCAGATCCTGAGAAAAAAAGGAACCAGCAAACGGTCGAAAGGGAAGATCAAAGCACGGGCGTGCCAAAACGGAAAGCGGCTCTGAGGACAGCCGTCGCCCGGGGTTACCCCTCTGACCCAGAGAGCGTGGCACGGGGCGATAATCCCAGCCGTGTACAAACAGGAAACTACACGCTGCTGAAACCACAGTGTCAACACTTCCAGCTGCGCAAGGGAACAGGACACACTGCATTGACACACTGCTGTTCTGCACAAACTCTGGAGTCTCGACTCAACAGAGGAGCGCACAATGAAAAACACATTTACTGTGCCTCACACTGTCATTAAATATTCCTTGTTAACAAATAAATCAATTTTGGATTAAAAAAATAATAATAATAATAATTTAAGTGCCCAACGTGGGGCTACACATTCCCCAGTTCTCACCCTAATTCGGAATGGCTAACTACCTGCAAACGTGTTCATGCCTTTTTCCAAAATTCCAAGTCAGTGTTCTAGAACTCCATTGCTTTGATTGTTACATCAGCATTAGAAAGTTCAGTTAAGAATGCGCGTGTGTGAGTGTGTGCGTGTGTGTGTGTGCGTCTATGGAGAGGGACCAACCTGTGCCTTCTTCTCGCAGAGGGTGTAGACAGCCTCCAGGTTGGGGTCGTTGTGTAGGGGGTGAGAGTACATCCTGTGCTCGAAGGCCTCCACTTTCTGGATGACCTTCTTCAGGCCCTGGTCCTTGATGCCCATGTCGTCGATGGGGTCCAGGAGGGGCACGCCGTCGGGGAAACGTTTCTGCACTTCCTGTTTCAGTGCGGAAGGGAAGAAAGCTTCAGCTGCACTTCCTCAGACCGCAATGCACAAAACCAAATTAATCAGGAACGAGGAAAAGCCATACAGGAAACCACTTTGGCTCTGGGACACTACACTGTAAAAAATTACGTCTGAATTTTATGGTAAAAAACTGTAAAACAGCAAGAGTACAACATTGTAAACTACTGAAATGTAAATAATTGTATAAAAATTCCGGTGAAACGCCATGACACGTTTAACATTTTTTATGCATCTGATGTACAGCCTGCGACCGTAAGCTTCCTACATTGTTACTGTTATTTAAACGGGTAAAGTTCTGGCAACCCAGCTGGCAGTATTCTACCGTAAAATTTACCTCCCCCTCCACAATGTACACAGTGGAAAATGATGTATTTTGGTATTATAGCACGAGACGGCGGGCGGAAGCGGGGGTTCTGCACAGCGCTAACGTTAGCCAGCGGGAGCCCCTCACCTGTATGGACTTGAGCACGCTCTGCCTGTTATCCGGGGGGCGCAGGTCTTTGGGGATGTACAGGCGCACCGAGCTGATGGTCGTGAGGAGATGAAGCATGACGGGAACGACCTAATTGGACAAAAACAAAGTGAGGCGCTGTCACAAACACAGTCGCACAATGAAAGGTTGGCTCTAAATGCATGAAGTGCATATTAACTGCAATGGGATTCTGACTGTTGATTATCACGTTCTGAAAGCATTTGGGAGGATCTTTCACATATTTGGTAAGAAAGCGCTGGCTGTTATTCTCTGCTTACAATGCTGGTGAGTAAACCACAACACTTAGGAATGCTTTCCAAATTTCTGCAGCTGTGTCCCATCGCCCTGGCTCACACTCAGCCTGTACAGCAGCTGTGTGGGCTGATGACTCACAAATATCAATAAACACTGAACTTATCGCGCTCTTATTTCAAATGTGTAATGTACCGCCAAGCTATCAGCATGAAACTATGCAACTATGCACTGTCTGAACCTGTAGCCTTCCGGTGATCGCATTTCTCCTGGCTCTCTCTCTAGTATTGACCAAAATGATAAAATGGGGGGGGGGGGGGGATGCTAGAAAGTTGCAGGTCTTTTTTGATTTCCTTTCCATTGTACCAAGGTTCTCTCTTTATTTTTTAAACAGGGGGCCAGAGTGCCCCAGGACCAGGGTACACTTGCAGACTCCTCCTCCCCCATTTCTCTCCAGAAACTTGCAGGTCGTCTTTATTTCTTTTCCACTGCACCAAGGCCCTCTTTTGTTAAACGGGGGCCAGAGTGCCCCAGGATCGGGGGGTAAACCCGCGCACACGGACCTGCATCTCGCCCTTCTCCCCGGGCCGGGCGGGTTTGGCGGACTCCGTGGCGGCGTTCTTCACGCTGTCCTTGCTGCAGTGCACCAGCACCTCCACCACGTACAGGGGGTCCAGCTCCCCCGTGTTCCCCTGCGAGAGGACGCGGACCGCGACAAAGTCACCACAAACACGAGAGACGACCGAACACACACCACAGCCGTCACCCTCTACTACAGATAAAACGAACAGGAAACGTCCTGTGTTTTTACACACTGAAGGGCAGCCAGGGGTAAACATGTCAACATAGGCCCAAATACTGAATCATCAAGAACGCGGAAAATGTCCTCTGCAACATTTACAGCCCTATACTGCAAAACTAAACAGCAGAACATCTTAAAACACCATGATCTTTACAATAACTTTCAGGACTTACCTTCACATTTGATTTTTTGGAGAAATTGACAACAGCTCCCCATCCAAAGTCATCACCTTCATTTTTGACCTGTCAAAAACATTTCAGTTCTCAGTGTTCCACATTCAAAGTCGATGCCAGTTACTAATATATGCACTGCTTATTAAAAGCAATACAGGGACAATCAGAATGACCACAATCTCACGACCTTAACGGAGTCACGCCGAGGATTATGGGTGACGTTGAGGAATTTAAACTCAGGAACAAGCATGCTGTGTGAACACTGAATCTCACATTCTTTGTACAGCAATTACGCACAAGATTTTTTTTTTTAAACTGTTTTCATGAGAATGTTCTGACCATAAATCTGTTCATAAACATCTCCATGAAGAGATATCATGGTTCAAGGACTAAAAAAAGTAACAGGAAGAAACTAAAAACAGCAAAACCACAGGCCCACAAACAAGTTCTACCCACGGAATGATCCCTTCCAGACAAAACAACACAAGCCATTTGGGAAACGTGCGCTTGTTCTGGGAACTTCATAAATGGTCCTATCCATCTGGCCTTCTTTTCAGTCATTTATTTACTCACACACAGAGGGCAGCCATCTTGTTTTAGGCTCACCTTGACCAGCCTTCCGGGCTGTAGAAACGGCAGGCAGTATTTGGGCTTGTGGACGTACTCCTCTATCTCCTTCCCCAGCTTCACCAGCTGCTGGCGGATCTTGTAGTACGTCACCACGCTCTCCTCGTTGGGGATTTCTATCGCATTATAGAGCACTTCCAGTTTCCTCATTTCTACAAGAGGAAAAAAAAACCCCATAAATGACATACTCCAGGTGCTGCAGAGTGGCTCACCCTGGTAATGCACTGATCTACTGAATGGACAGTGCATACAAAGGCCAGGAGTCCCAAAGGGCAACAATACACAATTGCTTTCAATGACGCCCAGTGATTGGAGGGTTTTCACTCCAGACAGGATGAGTGTCTCGCTAAACACCAGCGACCCCTGCTGGTCAATCAGCCGCCCACAAGTTACATGTGGTGAGTCCTCCTCAGACTCATGTTTGCACAAGCGCGACTTACGGCGTGGTTAAGAAGCATTCCTGACAAATTACTGCAGTAAAACCAAATTAACAGAATTCATATGAATCCTAAGGAAAGCCTGGCGCACTTCAGAGAGGTACGGAATCGGTCGGCCGGGTGAAATTAGGGAACGGGCCGTCGGTGTCGGGACTCACTCTCTACGACTCCGGGCACGGCCCGGTAGTGCTGGAACTGGTAGAAGGACTTCTCCAGCATGTACTCGGGGTTGATCTCCTCCACCCGCAGCAGGTTCATCACCATGTTGTACGTCAGGTGGAAGGCGCTGTTCAAGGGGTCAGCTGATCCCTGAGGGAGGTCACGTGACAAGACGACGCATGTAAAAATTACGCTCTGCTGGTGAGTTTTTCACCCCAGTATCATTTTCATGTTCATTATTATCTTTAATAATAATCAATTCTCTCATATATTGGGGGGGGGGGACATTTGATATAATTTAATCCTTTAGGCACCAATAACATTCCAGCATACTGACTATTTTAAAATAAAAATGCATTTGCAGCAATGTTTAGTACATTGTTTTGACAACAGAACATTGCTGAACAAGCTGTTCTGGACTTAGCTGATGAGTGCTTTCTTACTTTAAACCACAGGCTCATAAATGCCCCTATACCTGCAATGATAATGTCCACATCTCATCGGAAACTTCTGTATCTAACTCCTTCATCATTCAATAAAACTTCAATACTTTAAAAAAACTTCAGAAAGTTAACCGTCCCTTCAACATGATTTCAAGTTTTGACTGTCAACATATTTTGTCAAACATTTTCAGGGATCTACAATTTTACCAGTGAAAGTAAAAGTGAAGGCACTTTAAATACATAGTTGCTGTATGTTTTTTTTGCGACTTGCAGTGACAAAGGTCGAGTCAGACCAAACCGTCTGCACTGTAGGCAATAATGAGGAAATGTGCACACAATGTGACCCCACAGGCCAACATAAAAAGAGGCCTTGTCCCATTACTGCTTTTCTTTCTTTTTTAGCACTCTGCCCTGTGAAAGAACTCATCTAAGCGTGGGTTACATGCTTTCTTTAGGGCAGGGATGAGGTGGCCAATAATGTCAAAGGAAAAACTTGATGTCACGTGACAACACGTGCACAATGCATGCGTCGGACACTCATGGATAAACAGTGAACATAACTGCATTTCAGCATTAAAAACCATTGTGAACCCTGATGCACAGAATTTACTCAGCAGGAGCTATGAAAAAGAGTAGCCAAATTTATTAACCAAACATAACTTAGATCCAAAACTGAAAGTCAGTTTGTTAAAAACCATAAAGCATTGAGCATATCACAAAAATTTGGAATAACAGTTTGTGTAGCTTCTCTCAGCTGACCTGTTGAAACAGAGTAATTTAATCACTACAGACCAGTTGTCCCAAACATGTTAAGGCGTTTATGATGGCGAAGGCTTTAGAAGCTGAAAGATGGACACAGGCTGGAAAAGGCTTGCAAAAGTTTTTTTTTTCCCGGGTACTGCAGAGTAAATGCTGAGCATCAGGTTTCACTACAGCTGAAATAAATTCCAGTAGAAATAAAAACTGAATTTATATTGAGGAATGAGGATATATCACTTCCTATATTTCGCTTGCAGTATAACCAGGCAGAATGGGCTGCCCTGACAGTACAACTGCCATTGTGAGACCCAAAAAAGGCCCATCTCACATGCAGATATTTGTGGAGAGCATTTCTGGCCCAATACGATGATACACAGTAAACTATTTTGGTGTGGGTGTGCAGTAAACCGTTTTGGGTGTGCAGTAAAGCGTTTTGGCTCGGTTGTGCAGTAAAACGCTGCAGCTCGGGTACGACGCTCACCTTCAAGAGCTGCTTTCCGACCGTCGGGCTCATCTTCTCGTCCACCATGAAGATGACGATGCCCCTCTCGTCCATGCCACGTCTGCCAGCCCGGCCCGACATCTGGATGTACTCCCCAGAAGTGATCTGCAATGCCCGCACACGTCTGTAAGCCAACCCACTTTAATCCCCCGTTTGCCCATACAGAGCATACAGCCCAGGAACATTACAGGCCTGTACACCACAGCTGGGATGCCATGGCTAAAGCGAACTGTGAAGCAGTTGGTAGTGACACTCAATAGCTACATATAACAAGAATTCAAATTTGCTACAAAGCTGTAGTTTCCAGACCAAATGGCAACTAAAATCAATCAAATTTGAAAGTCAGATCAAGCTATTCAGACAGGATCCAACACTACAATTCTGGCAAACAAAATGAGCACAAAATACTATGTGGTGAACACCAAACAAAAATGCAGAGGTCGACAATTATCACAAATCTCATAATTCTCTTGGAAGGCCATGAATCAAAATGACAAACCATGAACGACTGAATTCTCTAGAGTGACCATGGACACAAAAAGTCAAGTGCATCGTTCGCCTTACCCAACGGAAATCTTTCCCGTCGAACTTGCGAGCGCTTGTGAACAGCACCGTTCTGGCCGGCATGTTGATCCCCATGGCAAAGGTCTCCGTGGCAAACAGGGCCTAGAAGGGAAGATAGGGCAATTACCAGCTGGCACATGATAGAGCATCTATCCCACAATTCCACAATGAGAGAAGAGACTGCCAAAGTATAACCATTAATTGAAGTACACATTAAAGTACAATTACCTACAATTAAGGGCAGATACAAGATTAAAAATGACTGGACTAATCAGTTTTGAGAAACAGCGGGTACGTGTCCACCTCGGGGACAGGGTCATTGCTCTCCCAGGCAGAATCCATTTTGAAGTGATTACAGAGGCCCGTGAGACAGGAACTGACCTTGATCAGCCCCTCTGAGAACAGGATCTCTATGGTCTCCTTCAGGATGGGGAGCAGTCCTCCGTGGTGGATCCCGATCCCACTCTTCAGCAGGGGCAGGACGTGCTCCACCTTTCACATACATTACATTGCAGGCATTTAGCCGACAATCTCATCCAGACTTACACAACTTTTACATGGCATCCATTTTATACAGCTGGACATATACTGAAGCAATGCAGGTTAAGTACCATGCTCAAGGGTACAACGACAGCGTCCTACCTGAGAATCGAACCTGTGACCTTTAGGTTACAAGACCAGCCCCTTATCCATTATACTACACTGCCACCCTATACTACACACGTACGGCAACAGTCAGAGAACGTTTGTACGAAATTACTCTCAAACAGGACATGATGGGGGGGGGTTAGTATAACTGCAGACATGGGTGTGCATGTGGAGAACTTCACATGTGTAATGATGTCACTCCAACGTCGCCATCCACTGCAGTGAAGAACCAGCACTGCTGTAAGCTGCACTACACTAATCCTATTCAGGCTCACTCTTCTGTGTTCACCAGCAAGGTTGTTCAATAGCCAACCCAACAGTCCTGTTTCTGAGCCTTTGATCACCGTGGGGGAAAATAAACACTGAATTGCCCGCATACTGTACATCTACACCGGGATTAAAATGAAATCCATATGCCTCCCACTGGTGACAGGACAACAGCTGCCATGTATAATTTCAGAATACCTCTATGATGTTCATATACGTATATACACTTCTTCACTGTAAACTGTTTTATAAATAAAACATGAAGGTTTGCTGCTGATGCACAATTGTTTAAAAGGATCTGGTCCCCTTATAAAGACTCCCTGTTGAGACATACACTGCACACAAAGGAACAGAAGCCTTCCTGCGATAAACCAGGCTCCAGCTTTTATAAACACATCAAAGCAGCGGCTGGACTACATTACCCAAGGCCTGGGAACTACAATCAGGAGGAGAGCTCACTTCCGTCTTTAACGACACAATAAAGGGCTTAATGATCAAAGAGACGCTGGAGAGTTGTGATTGGACTGGAAAACATTACGCTCTCAACCAAAACAAGCCAAAAAAAATGTAATAAAAAATCTTATGCAATGTCAGCACAAATTCATCACAAGCAGGCTACGCTGGCTACAATGCACTAACTGCAATCACGTGGACTCCTGTGCAGCCAGAACCCAGACGTCCCAGATTTTACATGAGGAGCTCGACACAGAACACAACAGGAAGTGTAAGTTGTGGTTATACACTGTAAAGCCACCAGAAGCCAACAAAAAGCACTGTTTTTTGAGATTTCAGCACACAGACTCTCTCTCCATTTTAAAGCTGTACAACTTTCCTATGCAAAGGTCTGTTATCACTTAGATACACAGTAATTTGACTGCTGTATACAAGTGTTTAGAGACTGACACAAGAGCCGTTTCCCCTGCAGAGAATGACGTTACATGTACACACTCATATTTATCACAACCCATATCAAATTATACACTTTGACTTCAATTTGTCCTTAATACACACACACACACCTTGTTTATAAATTCTTACCTGCGGGAGCTTCTTGTCTTCATCGGACAAACAGTCGATGGCATTGCTGAATACCTCCTCCACAAGCTTCTTCTCTTCATCTGCCATGTGAACAAAGAGCGAGTGAGGCAGCCTAATCTGGCTAATCAGAGATCACATATGTAAACTTCAATTCCCACAACCCATCAAACGGCAATGTGGAGAACATGGCTGCAAGGACATTAGGAAAATGAAAAATGCTGACAGTGCAGTTTTAGCAAACTGAGCAAAATGGCAGGTGCTAAGATCCAAATGCATTAAAGCCACTTAGCTGAGCCAATATCATATACCAGCATTTGTCCCAAGCTGAAATGAATTTTATTCATTCTGCATATGCATATAAACCTGCACCAGCAGAAACTAAAAGCCTGAATGGAAAGCAGACAGACAGCACTGATATGTATATGATGATGCACACACTGCAGACAATCTGAAGCTGAGCTGAAGCTTACTGACCTGTGTTGAAGTCCAGCTTGGCCACCTGCAGAGCGTAGGCCTCGCACTCCTTCTTGCTGAAGCTGAAGATGATGACGGGCTGGAAGTTCCGCTCCATAATCATCTTGACGATCTTGAAGACGTTGGAGGGCCCTGCGGGGGGAAACGATGTGTGAGATTTTCTGCCCGATGCGCATACTGGTTCAGCAAACAGTTTCAGAACAGGGCTAATCTTCATTAGCTCCCTCAGCACCCAACCATACAGTCCTCACTCTCTTGTTCTATTGTCCACGGTCCTCTCCTTTCAGTGTCCCATTTCAATTAATGATGAAAATAATGACAATAACATTCTGTGCATTTTAAATACAATGCTTCTACAGTTCCTCTTCTGAGTTAACAATTCTCATGTAATTATTAAACACCAAATCCTTCAGTTTTTTTTTTTTGCTTTTTGTTGCCAACCCCCTCCCAACACACCTCTTGTGCCCCCTTTCCGGCCTTTGGGGTCCCACTTGTTACCACTGCTGCCCCCAGAGTCCCCGGCGTCTCTCAGCACCTGCATAGCCGTGTTGAAGTTGTCCTCGCGAAATTCGCCCTGAAAAACAGAACGCAGGATGCATCAATAAAGACTGACATTTCTACGAAAGAAAATAAATGATTACTTTAAAAACCCAAGAACTGCGTTAACACCTCAGTCAGATGGCTGTGGGAATGTGCTTTCATCATTTTACCCAAGAAAATATTTCTCATGAAAAACATTTCTCTATAACAGAAATATAATCCGCCATTTTAAATTCCTCACATCTCCTTATTTCAACCCCAAGAGCGAAAGCGAAAGCATGCCATGTCTTCTTTTTTCTAACATAAACACACTTATAAAAACTGCAAATTGCACAACAGTCCATCTTCTTTCACTTTAACCACAAGGTTTCAATCTAAGTGCATCTGTTGGTAGGAAACCCCAAATTATACATGACAACAGCATGGAGCACTTCCGTACGCCCTAAAATAGCTCACCGAACTTGGACCGAACATTATAGGACAAACAAGTCATTCACATTTATGCAGAAATGAACTTCAGAATAAATTGCATGGATTTACATAGACAAACATCTTGACGATGCTTCTAGGCTTATGATGAATCAGTAATACTTGCAGTCCAATTACTAAAGAGGTTCTCATTTGGCCAAAGCAAGCTGGATTTCGACAGAAATAAAGGATGAATTAAATCCTCCAGAGAACTTTGTGTGTGTCACTAAATGTCAAGACAGCTTGAACTGCGGCTTCCTTTACTGGTACCTCTGAGTCACGCTGGAAAATATCTGCTCGGCACATTGGCACTGCCACCCAAGGCTCTGCCCGAGCAGACTTAATAATAACAGGTTTGCTGGCTGGGGAGTGTGCAAATGCTGCACACCTCAGATGATCTTTAGCCAGCCCCGCACACTGCCGGCTAGAAATTCAGCCACCCAAATGTAGCACATACACAGAGCTTTATTCAGAAACCCAGCAGTGTAGAAAATGTCTGTGCTAAAGCAACAAGGAAAACCATGAATTACTGCACTACTAGTCAAAGTAAGGACATAACTGCAATGTAATACATTCAATTATGTTTTACAAATACCTGTTATTTAAGCTTTCTTTTAAGTAGTGAGGAAGTTAATACAATTTAATTCAGTGGTTGATAAAAAAAGTTGTGTTAGAGCCACTGCCCTTGCAAATATTTGAGTAAAAGGAAATTCTAACCGATTACGTAGACATGTTTCAGCTCTGAAAAATATAATTAACACATTTACATATGGAATGCATGTATTAAAGATACATGAGAAAATGTAAGCAGTGTTTAAGCATTACTCACATTCTCGTCCACTACAAGGTGAAGTCCGTCGCCACCTGCTGGAAATATGTAGTGTTGCAGCGGAGTGGGGCGATAGTCTGTGTAGACCACGTGACATGGCTGCGGAGACAGGAGTCATGGGAAGAAAATATTTACAGTGCGTGCTAGGAAACATCTTCCAGTAAAATGCGGGCAGTAACGAAAAAACAGCACGTGATGCCCTTAGATATCACTGGCATCGCAAAAACAGCAAACAACAATGCAAAACAAAGGCCTTTAACCTGTGAGCTGGCAGAATAGTCATCCTCTGAGACGACTAAAATTACTAAAACTAATCTCCAAGCACATTCAGTGAGATTAGCGCAGGTAAATACTGGAAATGTACAAACAGCTGTAGACAGAGGATAATTTCCCTTCTTCAGGAGAGGTAAATGAACGCACCTGCTTGTGAAGATGGCAGATCCATTCGGCAAACTGCCTGGCATTGGGGATGGTGGCGGATAGGAAGACGTAGTGCACGTTGTCTGGAAGGAGGATGATGGTCTCCTCCCACACAACACCACGCTCTGCAGAACACAACATTTCCCAGCTGATTTCCTCTCGTCTTTACAATTACAAACCCTTTCCAGCAATAGCGTAGCAAACCATTTCTCTGCACGGTTGTTATAAGCAATAAAAAGCTATTTATTTCATTCCTTTGTTCATTTTTTCAATTGATTTTGGGGGGAGGAGACATGAATTCAAGATATACTACTCCATAACTGACACGCGAATGCATTCACCGTACCTGAATCCCTCATGTAATGGATCTCATCAAAGACAACCCAAGCCACCTCTCTCATGACCTCTGACCCTCGGTACAACATGCTTCTTAAAATCTGCAGGGAGAAAAATGACAAATGTTAATAGCGGGACCATGACATAGAGAAGGTTCCCCTTTTCTTCAGTAGAATTCAAAGTTAAGACACACTTCAGACCGACCCTGTACATTTCAATCCCATCATGCACTATTTTTTTTTATTTGATGCAGACAGTTAGCCAGAACTCCCATAAAAGCAGGACATCCCCATCAGCACCAGGCCAATCCGAACTAAAAGCTCACCTCAGTGGTCATGACCAGACAGGAAGCAGTGGGGTTGATGGTGACATCGCCGGTCATGAGGCCCACGTCCTGGAACTCCTCGTACATCTCCCGGTACTTCTGGTTGCTGAGGGCTTTGATGGGGCTGGTGAATATGACCCGCTGCTTCTCTCTCAAAGCCAGGGCGATGGCGTATCTGTGGGGTAACAAATGTACACACTTACAGTACTTTTCCTCACAAGCTGCTAGAGTTGATGTGGGAAAAGACAACAAAAAATAAATAACGTCTGCCCGTTCCATTCAGAACTGCCTTCTCTCCTGTTTCCTGCAGTACTACAACATGCCTCTGCACTCAAAATGATGGGTAGCCACTTCTTGCAAAAACGGACCTTAAAACAGTTGGCAATCAATTTTCAATGATCACTTATGCAACATCTAGTACTCTCTACCAGGGTCAATCAGAAAATACCACTACCTTAAAGCCCATCTCAAGACATACTTCTTTAGGTATACATTTCATGCCAAACCAATGCCAATAAACACGTAAAACCCCCGATGTCCTTAGTAGACTAAAAGCATTACACCCAATCAGTCTTGCTGTTAAAAGCAGTCTGACAGCAGTCCGAGTTTATAGATGCTACCATTTGAGCTAGCGCCCATTTCCTTTCCGCCCAAAGCGTACTCACTCAGCACAGACGGTCTTTCCAGCAGAGGTGTGGGCTGAAACCAGGACAGACTGGTTGTTGTCGATGCAGAGGATCGCCTCCCTTTGGAACGGATCCAGAATGAAAGGGTACTCCTAAAAAAAAAAAAAAAGCAAAGTGTTGACAAGCTTTATCACAACCGATTGGAATGCAGGTGTCTTTCACATACCTTAATTTTATTTATTTATTTTGCTATAGTTACTAGGCATTACACATTCTCCAATTACCTTAGCTGCTTTTCCAACTCGAGGCTTCAACTGTGTGTAATCCTCATTGGCTGGCAGGGCCACCTGATTGAGAGGAGGGACCAATCAGCAATCCTGCTGTAGCTAATCGAATGTGAAATTCTGTACAGTTAATTCCTCACAGTACAAGACTTACCTCATGAGTGCAGCCTTCCACAGTCTCAACCTGTTCCACTTTGACTTTGGGCATCAGGTCTGCAAGACTACAGGAGTTTTGAAATCGAGTTATACAGTATTTTAATTGCCAACTACAAACATGGTTTGTTGACTGTCTATCCACACAGACACAACTATCCTAAAGTATATGTGGGACTACTTAGAAAAAGGAATGACCATCACTGTGTTTGAATCATAAATCAGGTGGGTGTATCTCACTACATTGAAAAACTGGCACAATGCCCATGAAACGTCTTTGGATGCTTATTGCCACCCTTACTTTATTTCCTCTGCAGATACAGTCTCGAGCTTGGGCTTCTTCCCAAAAACCTCGTCCGGCCCATCGTCCAGGTCTTGCTTGCCCGGAGCTGCAGAACTCTGTTCAGCCTTGTCTTTCCCATGCTGACCGTCTTTCCTGGAAAACAAGTCAATAAAAACCAAGTCAATAAAATGGACTTCTCGCATTAAGGCCTCACATAATACTTCTTGCAAGGTGCTTAATGTTTTCAGTCCTTCAGAAACATTAAGCACCTTGCTGTGTACCTAAACATGTAGTTAACTGGCTAACTATACTTAAACATAGCGTACACATAACTAAGAACTGTTCGTTTAACTCATTTTCATTTATTCATAGCCTACACTGGCACGCACTAGGTTCGCTCGGACGTAACAATAGTAGCAAGCCAGCTCGGTTGACTGAACCGCTAACTACCCAACCCAAAGGGACCGCAAAGTAATGGTGTGTAAACGCTCAGTCGGTAACTTACCGGCACCTAAATTGCATTTATAAATAAGTTTAGCCATTGTTGTCATTTCAGACCATGTGTCATTTTGCTAGTTAGCAAGCAAGCTAACAGCTATAACCACCCGCACATGTTTTGGACATACGACACACGCAAAGAGGATAATTACACACGCGTGTTTAAAACAATACAACCCAGCAGCCAGAGAAACGAAGTTTGTCCATCTTACCCTGCATGAGCTCCAGCACCAGTGCTTTTTCGTTTCTTGGAGGATGGTTGTTCCTCCTCAAATACACTGAACAGCTCATCTCCAAAGGCGTCCGCCATTGTTGCTGGCTGCAACGCTGCTTCCGTAAGAAAAAAATACTTCCGCTACGGAAAGTGGTAAGGACCACTATAGAATACGTCGTTATCAAGTGGATCACCGATTGCTGCATTACAGCTATTTATTTGCGTTTTTTAAAAATCGTAATTTATTTACCAAGTCAATAAGCATGCTAAAATAAGATAGCTATAATTGTGTTGCGCAGAAACAACAACATTGTAACCTCAGAAGCTTTCTTTTTGACCTACGGACAACACTGAGGACATCAAAAGACAGCAGAATCACCCATGGACAAAGAGAAAAAACTGCAATAGTAGTAAGTTGTAAGTGCAGAGACAAGTTATTTGGGCAACACATGATAATTTTATGGATTTTAAATTTAAGTCCAGAGGCAATATAAGATAGAAAGTAAAGTCATGATCTACTGGGACATATGTAGGCCTAAATCCAACCTGTACAGATCTCTTGGTCTTCATTCGATGCAGATTAGCTCAGTGAACAGCTATCCATATCAGATATTTCCAAGGCACACAGATGGTATAAGAAGGCAAGCAAAGGTGCCAGATTGGCAATCTACTTTGGATAAGATAACCATTTTATAGAAATCTGTGAGAAAACTCAACCCCTGAAACTGACTTTGCCATTGTCTGTATGTCTCATTTGTGTGCCCGTTTTTACTTGGCAACGGTTTTAATATTGTAATATGATAATACATTTTTAATATGCTTCAATATTTATGTCAAGTAGGTGTGGTAGACAAAGAAGGTGCTTCAACCAAAGGCACACTTAACATGATGCGTCTGGATGACCAGGTGCAAGAAAATATTGTGTAATCTGTGAACCTACTAATTACATTTTTACAGGTTAGAATAAACAAACAAAAAACCCATCAAAACCATGATAAAGAGGTTCTCGTTCAAATATAGCTTTTAATAATTAAAAATATATATCTATGACCAGTCAGTTCTGCAGGGTTTCCCCCAGTAAAATAGTTAGAGGAGGGGGAAGTGCCTCAGAGGGTAAGCAGTGGCGGTGTGAAGCGGTGTGACCTGCTCCAAGGACTTCACCACGCCAATTTAGTTAAATATCACACACGGAGAGGAGTTCGAGTCTGAGGTTTTATTTTTCTCTTATGTCTGCGAAGACGCTCGTGAATTCAGTGGAGGTGCAGCACTGCTATTAACACCAGGGGAAACCCATGAGCTGAGTATATAGCACTGGTTTAAAATAGTGTACAAATAGGAGTTTATGCAGTGCTGTTATTACGGCACATTTTCACTCGGTTCAGGATCACGTAATACTGGTTTACAGCGCCTCACTGTGTCAAGATTAGGAAATTACAATATAGTGTGAAGACCCAGAAGGTGATGTCATCGTACTACCTTCAATTTACAGCCATAAAATTCAAGACGCACACTTAAAATCTCAAAATGTTTGCCAAAGGAAGCACATACACTTAGAATGGCGATCAGATGCTTTAATGGGATATCACCTACAACATAGAACACAACTGTGTTTAACGAAAAATGTAATATTTAGTTTCCAAAATAGGTGGCAAATGTTACAAATACAAATGTCTACACTGTTACAGAAATTCCAGTGCCAAGCCAGTCAATGATCAATCAGGACAAACGATTCTGAAGTTTGAACCCGTTTATTTTACTTGTATGAGAGAAATGTGTGACAAGAATATGGGGAGGTAGTGACTTCAACTTTTGAAGTTAAAATAATTTGGAATTGAACAAAAAGTCACTCTCGAAAACACAGGACTCTCTACGCTTCAAAGCTGGACAGGAAGTTCAAGACGACCTCCTTCAGTTTGGCATCCGCCGCCTCTGATATCTTTCCATCGGTCCTGCAACAGAGAAAAGGAATCTGGTTTAGAAGAGGAGCAGTCCAAACCTTTCAGTCTAAAACGAAAATGAGTAAAGTACAGACATCAGAGGCACAGAACTGCCTCCCAGCAGACATTTTTATAAACCGGTTTTTTCCCCCCATTTGAATAGGATACTGCTTTGTCAGCTCAAAAATCCTAGAGCAACATGACATAACAGCTCTCCATATTACAGAGAGGAGCAATGGAAGGCTCACCCCTGTTTAAAAATTAAGCCGCAGTCCTGCTTGACATTTTAAAAATGAAATTAAAAATGATTATTATTTTTTTAATAGCGAGGTGCTGGTATGCTGAAGCACTGAGACAGATCACATGAGCGCTGCACTACGAGGAGACCGTACCGGATTGTGGCCAGCAGCTCCTGCTGTTGGCTGAGGATGTGCTGCAGGAAGGCCTTCTCAAACTTGGTGATCTTGCTGGGCTCCAGCTTGTCCAGGTAGCCTCTGACTCCGGCGTAGATAACCGTCACCTGCTCCTCGATGGCCATGGGGGCTGGGCACAGCAGGGAAAGGAAACAAACCGTCACACGGATGACAGGGCGCAAGACGCGGATGACAGGGCGTAAGGCGCAGATGACAGGGCGTAAGACGCGGATGACAGGGCGTAAGGCGCGGATGACAGGGCGTAAGGCGCGGATGACAGGGCGAAAGACGCGGATGACAGGGCGTAAGACGCGGATGACAGGGCGTAAGACGTGGCGAACACTCACAGTACTGGCCCTGCTTCAGCAGCTCGGTCAGACGCACTCCGCGGTTCAGCAGTTGCTGGGTGGCGGCATCCAGGTCCGATCCGAACTGGGCGAAGGCGGCAACCTCACGGTACTGGGCCAGCTCCAGCTTCATGGTACCGGCCACCTGCGGGGGGGGTGGGGGGGGTGCCGTCACTACAACATCATAGCATCATAGCACAGCAACACCAGATCACTTTGCTTTGAAATTATTTTAATGCTGGTGTATGTCTTTCCAATTTACCTTGGCAGTTTGTGTGTGCAATGAAGGATATCAGTTTCAGACAAATGCCTGGTATGGTTGTATTTGGGATATTTGTGGTCTAAAGCAATAAAACTAAATTCAAGCAGCTCGCGCAGCGATGTTATGCCCCCAGAGGTGCTCCTCAAACACGCAGCCGGGGGACCCACCTGCTTCATGGCTCTGGTCTGGGCAGCAGACCCCACGCGGGACACAGACAGGCCCACGTTGATGGCCGGACGGATGCCCTTGTAGAACAGCTCCGTCTCCAAGAAGATCTAGGGAGAGAGAGAGATGGCCGTGAGCTAACGGGTGATCTTACGCCCAGTCCCCCTCTGCCCGCCGTGCTCCCCGCACAGCCTGGCCGCCGCGAAGCCTAACCGCCGCTCACCTGGCCGTCGGTGATGGAGATGACGTTGGTGGGGATGTAGGCGGACACGTCGCCGGCCTGCGTCTCGATGACGGGCAGGGCGGTCAGGGAGCCGCCGCCGAAGTTGTCGTTCATCTTGGCGGCCCTCTCCAGCAGGCGGGAGTGCAGGTAGAACACGTCGCCGGGGTAGGCCTCGCGCCCGGGGGGCCGGCGCAGGAGCAGGGACATCTGCCGGTAGGCCACGGCCTGGGAGGAAGTGACATCACGTAAAAAACCCGCCCGGGGGACAAACGGTGCAGAATCTGAATAACTTCACCAGATTCCTTTGCAATAATGAAAACAAAGACGACCGCGCAAAAATTAAATTCCCATTTTTCGTGTGTTGGCTTAATGCAGAATATCAAAAAAGAAAGCCTTAAATTTATTAAATTTATAATGGTTGCATGTGGGTGTTCAGGCCTAAGGCTTCGTCAACACGTCCTCCGAGTTCACTACAGACATCCTATATAGGATGTGGTTACTTATTATGTTGACTCATTGGGAACATGGAACTTCATGTTCTACTGATACAAACGGCACAGTTTGCAGGACAGATAGGAGAACTCTGCCGATCGCGGCTTTGGCTGACCTGCTTGGACAAGTCGTCGTAGATGATGAGGGCGTGCTTGCCGTTGTCCCGGAAGTACTCGCCCATGGAGCAGCCGGAGTAGGGCGCCAGGTACTGCAGGGGGGCGGCGTCGGACGCGGTGGCCGACACCACGATGGTGTACTTCATGGCGTCCGCGTCCGTGAGCCTCTTCACCAGCTGGGCCACGGTGGACCTCTTCTGACCAATGGCGACGTAGATGCAGTACAGCTTCTTCTTCTCGTCCGTTCCTTCGTTGAAACGCTTCTGGTTGATGATGGTGTCGATGGCGATGGCGGTTTTTCTGCGAAGACGTTTATGGTGCTTAGACGCAATTCACGGTCGCTGAAACAACTTTATCAGCATTTTAAATGATGTGCTTATATAGTATAGGCCTGTGTGGCAATGCAACCACCGAAACAACTCGAGAGTGGGCCTCTTACCCAGTCTGCCTGTCGCCAATGATCAGCTCTCGCTGGCCACGCCCAATGGGCACCAGGCTGTCCACGGCCTTGATGCCAGTCTGCATGGGCTCTCGTACAGAGATCCTCGGGATGATGCCAGGGGCCTTCAGGCCCACTCTCCTGCGGATCTTTGATCCCAAGGGCCCCTGGACGAAAAAACGGAAAGAACCAAAAATTTTAGATTTCCAATAAAAATTTTGATTTCCGATGTTTTTCTTAGATGATTTTCTTAAAAGGTGCCTTTAGCTTCAGTGACTTACGCAACTTTCTTTTTAAAACATATATCCAGCATATGTGCATACACACAGACATTTAGTGAGAAATTTAGGGTAAGGGCACCACCAGTGATATACCTGGGAATCGAACCCGGGGATCTACTGGTTAGCAAAGCTCCTTTAATAATCCTTAACACAAATATTGACAAAGCCTACCAACCTCAAGTATTTCCTAGAGATAGCTGTATGCTCAGACAAAGCAGTAAATTGTAGGAACTGGATGAACTATAAATTCATGGCTCTTATTTTAAATTAAGCTACTATTCAGACCTTTCCATCAATGGCATTGCCCAGAGCATCCACAACACGGCCCAACAGCTCATCTCCGACAGGGACGTCCACAATGGCGCCAGTCCTCTTCACGATGTCACCCTCCTTAATCAGCTTGTCGTTACCAAACACCACAACACCAACGTTGTCGGGCTCCAAGTTCAGAGACATACCCTGTGAGGCAAAAGGAATGGAACACTGAGGTTGGAAAACATGTACTACCAATATACTCTCAGCTACATCTAACTTCTCTGTTTCTAGTTTCCAACTCTTTGATAGCACAGCGCAGTGGAAGTTAGCGTATTTCAGAAACATGCATTTCATGAGGATCTTACCAAGTTTTACTCTGAATAACTTCACAGATTTCTAACAGTGAACCCGCCTGTACAAGTACCACTTCATGAATTCACTTGCTTCACAGAACAAGCCAAAATGTCACTAGAAAAATAATCTATACTCTTCTGTGGCGTACCTTCAGGCCAGAGGAGAACTCCACCATCTCCTCGGCCTGCACGTTCCTGAGGCCGTACACTCTGGCGATACCGTCACCGATGGACAGCACGCGGCCGGTCTCCTCAAGGTCGGCAGAGGTGTCCGCCCCCATGATCTTCTCCTCGAGTATGGAGGAAACCTCAGCCGTGCCTGTGTGCACATAAGCAAGAGAGCACTGCGTTCACAGGAACAGTCGGCTACTTCACTCTGATGCCTGAGATACCAAGATACTCAACTGTTAATAACCTCACGTTTGTGGAGCTTGACAAAAAATAGTTTTTTTTAAAGCATGATACCTAATGTTGTTCCAGTCCCACTTAACAAATAACTTAAAACAAAAACATGAACATGTAAAGTACATGCATACAAAATCTGAAAAAATAAAATGGAGTGGGGACTAAGGAGCAGGCTTCTCCCCCAAAGAGGAAGACCAGGCTATCAGTTACTCAAATAAGTTCAACTCAAGTGGATTGCTGATAGCCATTCAAGTTGGAAACAGTACAACCCTTTGGATAGGCTTAGGTCTACATGGCTTTTTATAGAATTTGTGTCACGATTAACTTCATCATGAACCTTCAAGTTACCAACCTGTCTTCTGCAGCCATGGTCTGTTAGTGTGCAGATTTTTCACACCCACACAGGCAGCAGCAGCATTTTTGGAAACCTGAATAAAATCAGTTGAGAGTATTAGTTTGACACTTTTTCCAACGATAATACGATAGATAAATGATTTTATGACCAAATAAAGGCTCAGTACAGACGCAAAGAGCTTGCACGTCATGTTATCCAAAATGAATATTTCGAAATAATTGAGATAACCAGCTGTCTTTAAACAAGCAGCTAAAGTTAGTTAACTTGTCAAACTGACAAGATGACTACAGGCGGTCAACTGGTTAGCAAGTAATACGCACCTATTAAAAGCAGGTCTAAGTCTCGTACTGGAAATAGCAAATCCTGACCTTGCCGACATTCAGACACACTAAACACTGAGATTCCTCCTTAAACATCCAACCACACAACAGGCTTGATACACCTTGCAGCTTGCTAGCAAGCGTCAATTAGTCAGGGTACGCGAAATGACATGTCTGCACGGTAAATGTGTGCTACGAAAAACGAGCAAGCTAGCAACACAGTAAACATAGCTAACTTAGTTATGCAACTTTAGCTACCTATCAAATGCCCCAACAGGCAACGGGCCCTCGAAAGACTGAATACTGCAAAACCTCGCTAGTTAGCCACATTCAAACCACCTTGCTAATGACTTGCAGAATAACTTGGCAAAGACATAAATGAAAAAAACAGACAAGACATTAAATCCTGCTTACAAATCCTGCTCGCCTCGGCAGAGCACGAGTGAGAGCCGCTGCAACACGTAGAGACAACATCTTTGGACAAATTCGGAGAGACAACCCCTCTCCGCTAACGGACTTCTGGTGGCGAGAGAGCAAGAAAGATGGTGGTGGAGGACACAGACTAATGACCCGGAAGTAGTTAGTTGAAAGACTATTTTTTCTATTTTGCCATGAAATTAAATATAATTATTCTAAAGGGGAAACAACTATTTTCAATTACAGCGTATTTTGTTTACTTTTTAATGTACTGATTAATAATATTAAAATCTCACTGTTTAAAGAAAACGGTAGCTTTAGGCATCGCTTCCGTGTTAATGAATGACAAGACCGCTCTCATTGGGCAGAGTAGTAATCCATGTAAACTGGCTAACAGCGAAGTAGCCTGCAGGTCACTTGAAAGACTTATTGGACGTCATATCAGAAATTGCTATGGTTGCGGCTAACGAGACGATAATAGTATAAAATGTGGCGTTGTCTGTGTGACTACTGTTATTGTGTTCTAGTTGTAATTTGTATTATTTATTAAAACAATAATAATGAAAGAAAAGGCTTAGCTTTATTTATACGTTTAATTTATTGAGGTGCTTTATAGAAGTAAACAGAATAAACCAAGGATATAGCCTACCTTTAAAAAAGGTTTTGAAGCACCATCCCTTGCACTCCTACAATTAAATTTATTCATACTGAAAATAAAATAAAACCATAAGAAAACATTCAAATAAAATGAAATACAAAGCAAAAGTCAATTTATGTCCTAAAGGCCTTCTTTAACATACTTGTAGTATATGTGCCTGACCTGATAATCTCAATTTTCAGTTAAAATATGTGAAAATGCATCTAGAGAATGAAAGGCGACATTCTGAATGGAGAAGATTGAGCTAAATTTATTACTGTCAATGGTATAATTGTATTGTTTTTTGTTGCCATCAGTAATTTGAAAAAGCAAATAACATTTTCCAAACTACTTGCTATGTAATAGCTTGTAAGAAGCTGTTTAAAAGTTTCGTAGTGGATTTTGTAACCCTGCATTTGCATTCTGCATCGTGACAGTTATGTTTTAACAACAACAAAAAACAATAATTTTCCATGGTGTTCCATACATATGATCAGAGGTGAACACACGTTTTTCTTAATTGACAGCCGGTTGAAAGGAAAACGCACAAACTCGAGGACACTGCGGCCGCTTGAGATTCAGTTTGACACAACAGTGTCAGAGTACTAAATTGCAGCTACTTATTTCAAGACCACATAAGACGCTACGTTATAGGTACGCAAGATGGCACTCGCGCTTAAAGAGAAAAGGCCGGACCTGAGCTACCAGATATGGGCCCTGCTAGACCATTAGAATCTGGTGGGACTATGTCATTATGATATTCGGAATACTTCCAACACTTCCAATGTTGTTTATGTTGCAGCCGAGAACAAACTGCTATTTCTTTGCCGTGATAAATTCTCTAAGTTAAAATTCAGTCCGTTGCATATTCGTGAATCACAGTCGGCTGTCATTTAAAATGTGCTGTCTATGCTGTTTTAACGAGCGAATATCAAATTATTAATTGATGCGGAAACCTTTTTTTGGAGATAAAACTGTAGGCATTGCAAATGGCATTATCTTGCTTTCAGATCGGTTCTTAGGGATGCAATGTAACAATATTGTGGTTAATAAATGATCTCTGTGCGAATATTTGTGTAAATGTATCCAAAATTGAACTGTTTGGGGCTTTGTGTTACAATGTTTTATTTAGTTAGTACTGTAAAATGTGTATAAAATTAATTGGAGGCTTTATTTTATAAACATTGGCGTGAGGCTATGCTTTAAACCCTGAGAATTTGATCTCGTAGTACTATGTCTGCTAGGACCGGAAGTCAATGCTTAGTGTGCGATTGGTTGGTTCTGTCTTTGTCCATGAGGCAGCTGTATGATCTACCCCACATTTGAATATATAGGAGATAGGAAGGGATCATTTTTCATGGGCCATATATAACAGTGGAGAAGGCTGCGGTACTATCAAAGGTTACCAGAATGGTTCTAGTGCATGTTGGATATCTGGTTCTTCCTGTTTTTGGCTCTGTAAGACATAGAGGTATTGTAAAATTCTTTTTATTTTCTTGGACAAAAACTGCATACATAGGGAACAATCTTGTTAGCCATTCTTTTAAAAACAGAAACGAGGCGATAATCGCGTTTGGGTTTGTTCCTGACATAGGTTTAGCTAGCTGTTAGCTACCTAGCTAATCATCAAAATGCGAATTTGATTTACTAGCCAGCTAGCTAACTAATATTAAACCAACGCATCTGGGTCTTCACCCACTACCTAGCAAGCAAACTAATGTTAGACACATATTAGCTAACGGGTTTAGCTATCTTATATTAGCGTTGCAATGGTATTTGCTGGTGCTGATTTTCCAGCTAGCGGACTATGGGATATGTTGATACATTCGCTAAGTTAGCTAGCTAGCTAACGTTAGACTCGATAAATGTTTGTCTTACCACCTGCTATGTGGTTAGTCTAGTTTAACACAATGATCGGAACTTGGTTAGCTATCTAGCTAGCTACCCTGCGCCAAACAGTTGAAACGCCACTTGTGTTTTGTCTGCATATCTGCTGTTTACTGCTACGGTGGCTAGCTATCAAGCAGTTTTTTGGCTAACGTTGGTTCATCCAAATTTGGAATGGGCTTACATTGGAATCCAAAGGGTATAGCTGGCTAGGTAGCTATTTAACACAAGCTAATTTAGAATGGTATCCAGTAATCAATACGATTTTGAAGTATCAATTGCGTGTCAAATATAGCTTAGCTACCTAGCTAAACTGGTTTACGTAGACATCCTGTGGACACGACTAGCCCAACACTAGAGTGCAAGGTGTCGTGCGCAACGCAGAAGTCTCAAGCAGTTCTGCATTTCCTGTTGTTTGGTAAACCAGGGTAATATTTTAACGTTAGCTGTCATTGTCAGACTGTTGTCCTTTTAGTCAACGTTAGCCAGCTAGAATTTGTGCTGATTATATAATAATACTAGCTAGAAATAAATGACGTGCCTCTTGAAGTACAGTGGCATCAACAATTTCATTGTGCTTTATTTCTGTTCTTTTTCCCCGTTTCATAGTATGGAGGCTGGCTCTACATTCTGCATTTATCAGATCTTTGTCGTCCCCCTCCATTGTGTAGCTAATGACCATCTGCTGCTGTGTGGTGTGGCCTCTGCCTGTACTCCGCATTTAGCTGTATTGTGAATCCCTTCTTCCTCATTTCCTCTTTCCATCAGAAGACGACATTGGTATTTAAACAAAATATATTTTAATAGTAAATTTATCCTCTTGTTTAAGTCTAAAATTATAACATCTTCTAGAGAACGCTGTCTTTTTTCCTGTCAAATTGCTGTACAGTTAATAACCCATTGTAGAATTAGAAGTTAAAACAAATGTCATTGTGTACCCCCCATCCAGTCTTAAGTAGACTACATAATACTGTAAATCCCTGTAAAGTGGATACATTTTGTGTAGATTCGATTATAGCGCTGCTTGATCGAACACCAGGATTTGTCTCATTTTCGTTTTCATTTTTTTTCTTTTTTCAAAAAAGGTGCATTGTACCGAGCGTCATTTTATAATTCGTCCGAAATTGCCGTCGCGTTACATCATCTGACATTCAATATTGAATATTTTGGTATTTTCTATTAAAGGGGTATGTCGCTGCAGTGCTTGCTTTACCTCTTTTATACTTAGTATTTTCAAGCATTTTAATCGCAAACGGCCTATCTGTCCGAATGAGTTTCAATGAAAAATGCGACGGTACACTGCACCTGTGTCAACTGTTAAATGGCCAGTCATAATCCTGTCCGTGTGTGTAGCCCTTTGTTCCTTTTGAAATGTGTGCTCGTGAAACCCGTGTACATCTATAGCCATAACTGGCTTGCCAAAGCCCAAACGATTTACTAATTCTAAACATTTCCCTGGTGATTCATTGCTGTGCAAATTCTACACCTATTTACAAAGCACAAAATGCTGTCCATTCCACAGGGATAATTATATAGACTATTCCTCCACTGCTATAGATATCCTCAGAATAAAAAAAAAATGTCTTTATTCTTTGGTTGTGGTTTTCTACCTTTTTTTTGTTCTTGTATTAGAATTTAAAAGCATGGTCATTTTATTCTTATTTTGTTTTATACATTGAATAGTAAATTCCAATGTAATCTTCCTGTAGAAAATATGTACCCTGCTGTACTGTATTGTGCTATAGCATACACATCTGCTCATTGGATGCTGCTTTTGTTCTGTTAACCCTATACGGAGCATGGTGGGCCTTGTCTTTGGTTGTTTTTGCATGTAATTATTATTATTACACAATTCCACATTTTACTAATATTTTCAATAAAGAATATAGTATTTTTCCTAACCTTCAGTGTGCTTCTTGCTGATATCCATTTATTGTCTTACCCCCCCCCCCCCCCCCCCCCAACACCCCTCCCTGCTGTGACGGATTGACTGTTTCCTTGCTTTTTTTCATCACAAGGCCTGAGTGAGATTATCTGCAGTCATCTCTGTGGTAATTGTACGGAGACACTTGAAGGTGCAGTCCTGTCCTGATGTTAAAATTCACAGGATGAAGAAAAAAAAAACGCCTCTCTGACTGTGAAATGGAGTCTGAGAGGTCGCCCGCTTGTCGATAGATGCACACCTTTATTCTGATTACTTGAAGTGAGCATACTTATTTCCGTATTTCTAAAAATTGAACCAGTCATGTTGACTGAATGATGTGTTAAAAAGCACACAATAGACAGTTATATTTTTTAATATAAATTGGGTGTATTCCTAAATCAGCCAAATTAATTCTGAAGAATGTTCTAGAAAGGAAATGCTTTAAACTGCACCTTTAAGTCTCTACTTGACAATGTTAATACTGATCAAAATGCAATGTAGACTTTGCCTGTTTCCTCTAGGCTTTAAGGGGTTGGTTAACCGTGCCGTAGAGCAATCTCCCAATTTCCAACATCAGTTAAAATACATTCTGTCTGTTTCAGGTCAAAAGGATTAGTCTACAAATTTGTATCATGGAGGCCTAGCAATTGGCTGTTGGAATAGCATTGTTTTAGTGAAGAGTGTCCAAGGACAACTTTCTATGAACAATTTGCATTACCCAGAAAGCTTTCCTATGAATGATTTGTGTTTTCTTGAAAGTGAGAAATCAGAATCAGAATCAGAATGCTTCACAGGGAAGCCTGGCTAACGTGTGAACCATTCACAACCACTTTTAAGATGCTGGTATTTAGTTGGGTAATCGGAGCCCATGTGGTGAACGCATTAAAGTTTATCATTGGGCGAAACCCGATGTGCAGAAGCTGCTGTTTTCTGATTGGATGAAAATGTGCGCTGGGAGTTCTTCCAGTTGCTTTGGCATTCGCTGTGGGGGGCAACACTCACGGAAGTCCCATGCCAGGGCCTTTAGTATCATATTGACAGTAGCGCTCAAGGGTAGTTCATAAATCTGACAGGAAACCATTTATGACAGCATTTTGAACTTTAGTGTCCTCTTAAAAGAGTTACGAGATGAGGCTAGACTTGGCTCGCAGCCATTTCTAAGACTTGTGCAATTTCGAGACTATACCTAATGAAATGCATAAAACATATCAATGTGTTGCATAAAATGGTCTTGGCAAAATGTTAATTTTATTGCTCATTGTTTCTTCACAAAGAAAGGAAGTAAATGTATGCATTACTATGTACAGTAGCTGTCACTGGAAAACTATAGCACTGCGAGCTTATAGTTAAAATTTTATTTTCCTACAGTGTTTCTTTTGTGAATATGCAAGGGGGAACATACTGAGCCAATGCTAATGTGATGCCGGCAGTCATTTTTTTCCCAGCAGTTGAACTAGTTTGCAGTGTAACCAGAGAGACGTGCAGCAAACATGTCTTCAGAAATCCTTCATTCTTGAATTTGTCAATGTCAAAAAGCAATCAGAGGGATGTCGAAATTTTGTGTGTACGTTTTGTGAGCCCTGAAAGAGTGATGCTCAATCACTGAATTATTGTGGCTTTGCGTGCACACACTCATGGATCTGTGTGGAGCGGTCAGTTCAGATAAATGCAGGACATAACACCACTTGTACCACACTGGCTGGGACACTATTCATACACTTCGATGTGTACAGAAGGACAGATGAGGACAGAAGCACTGGTCTCAAGGACTCCTGTATAATTATTAATGGATGCACTGTTGTTTCTTACATCACGGGAACATTATGGGTCTGTATTTCGATTATGCTGATGCAGTATTTGTATAAATTCTGTATCCCAGAATTGTGGGTATTACTATGAAATTCTCACTGCAGTTACCCATTGCAAAGAGAGAGAGAGAGATGGAGAGAGAGAGAGAGAGAGAGAGAGAGAGAGGGAGCTGTGTCCCCCCAGGTACAGGCTGGCCGAATAATGCATCCTGAAAAACTGTCAAACAGTGGCAGCATCATTTCCTATGTGAGTACTTCACCAGCCCTGCCTAATTCAATTTAAGCTTACCGATGCAGAACCCCAAAAAGGATACCACTTTCCCCCATTTGTGGATCACACGGCCAAAAGCAGTGTCAGATCAACACTGAGGGATTTAATATTAAACTCTTAACAAAGGACCTATGCAGAAGAGAGGGTTCCATTTCAGAGATATAAATATTAATATTTATTGGGTAGGTTCATGCATGCTATGTCTTGCTAAATTACTTTCCAGTACTTTTTCCATACCGTTTTCCTCAGCGCTTGCATGCTGAATTAGAGCACAGCATATGCAGTGTTATGCAGTTATATATGTAATATATATTATATACAGCGTATGTGTAATTGTACACCAATTGTACAACACAAAGTTTTATTTTCTAGCCTGAAATGACAGAGTGCTGATGGTATTGTAGTGTAAACCTTCTGACCGAGTGCTCATTGTAAAACGTCTGAAAAAGCGTTTGCAGTTCTGAGGTTCTTTTCTGTGATGCCACAGTCAGGCAAATAGTAGTTCACATGAGGCCCGAATTTAGCCAGTAGGACCAAACCATGTCATTTTCAACTATATTTTGAATTAGATTGAGCTATACGTTTAGGCAAACTGAAGTGACCTCAGGGAAAAGTCACATGTCCATCAAACATAGCTACTATTTGTAGGGATGTTATTTAAGAGGAGAGCAGCTGGCGGAGTGCAGTTTTTAAAACCATTATTCTTCAGTATCTCATCCCTCTCATTGTTGCTATGTTCTTTTGTAGGTACTATTGTTTTTCTGTTGTTCCCCGGTGTCCTTGCTAAATTCCCAACATGGCTCTCTCAACCTGCCACCTGATCGTCCCCCAGTGTAATTAGCTAAAAATCATTCTCTCCCTCTTCACCTCAGCTGTGAGTTCTGTGGCGCAAAATGGCCGCCGTACATCACCTAGGAAGGTGCTACACATCGGTGGTGGTGAGGGGGGGGGGCGCAGTCGCACTGTGCAATGGGGAGTTTGCGTTCGACGGCGCGTGGGGGGGAGAGAGAGGGTTCCCGCCCGCCGCAGTGGCGCACGTTCTTCACCAGGAAGCAGAGCGCTAAGATCCAGAGAAGTCCCAGAGGGGCTCGGAGCCGCTGACAGATGATTTCGGGGGGGAAGGCGAGACGTGCTCGGAATGCGGCCAGAACCGAAGGATTGGGAGGGGTGTGGGGTGGGGGAGGGGGGTGGTTAGGGAGTGCTGCGGACTCTATTTCTTATTTATTTCTTCGGCTGATTCTGCTGGCTGATGAAATCCCCCCCCCTGAGGCCAGTTTTACCTCTAGGCTGGGAGTGCAAAAGACCCGATTAGTTTTGTAAATGCAGTCTAGGTGGAGATAGAGCACTTTAGAGCAAGGTCATGGCATAATATGTTTGTGTAGCCATCTTTTTTTCATTTGTTTGCTTTCTGCAGACTGGGTATACTGCAGTGCCCGTGACTGAGCTAGTGTGTGTCTGAATTCGTATTGGTAAACGTAGGCAACAGCACTTTCTAGTTCAGATGATGATTATGGAATGTGGCGTTTGCTACTGTACATTTCGGCACAGTAAAACAGTGCTGAAATACAGATTGTAATTTGTACGACAGCAATATGCCTTAATGAGCCCACAGCCACTAAGGAGATTGTCCATCCATTGCAGAGAGTGCTACTCTTCCTGATTGCATTTTGACATTGTGGATGTCTAGCTGGAAGAAAGGCTGACTTGGGGGGGGGGGGAGGAACTTATAACTAATTATCTGTGTTCCAGCCCTAAATCAATGTATGCCTTATTAAATATCACACCACAATGATATGTCAGCAGAAAGCAAAAATCAGCACTCAATATTTGGTCAGATCACCAAATTGTAAATTTGCCCTTAACTTGACCAGTGGCATAAATGCAAGTGTCATTTGTCAAAAACATTTTATTTCATCCATTTTAATGATTGAGGAACTTGCTTAACTGTGTTAACAAGCAAAAAAAAAAACTTGATTACTCTTGCCCATAAAGATATTCATGTGCAGTGACACTTATGGTGCATAAGCCAACATAGGCAACATACCATAAGAGAAACAGTGCACATGCATCTGTCGGCACTGTATTTCTCTTTCATCGATGCTGAGCATCATTGCAACCTTTGCTGACAATATCACATTATGACGGTTCTAAAATTCTACTGCTTGAATCGCAATATAACAGTAATGACAGTTCTTATATAGCAGGTGACCAGTCTTCTGTTTTCGTCACATCCATTGCCTCAGATTACATGAATGCGTACGGTACCATCCGTCAGTTCGGTCAAACGACAGATCCCATTATGCAGCTTATTTTTCAGCATCACAGAATTGCAGGAAAATGTAATTGTGTGGACTGAATGTTTGCAATGCCAGAGTTTGTTCACTATAGATGCCAGGAATTCATTTTTGCTGTTCTAAATCATAATTTCAGAAGACTATAGATGGGCACTGGACTAAATCAAAATGAAGAAGTAAATACAGTTGAAATACATTAAGTAATTTCTCTGTGCAATTGCAAAATTTGGTGCAGTTTTGGTTTCATCACATGGCAACTCCTACCTTGACAAGGTATAAATCTGTCAATGGTGTGGCAGACCTGTTCACAATTACATGCACTTTGTGGAAACAGAAGACAACAATTGTGGCTTTTAGAAATAAATATTCACAGCTGAGGTTGAGGTTAGGAAACAAGACAGTTGTTTTCTTGAACTGTACCATGGCTGAGTCACAATTCTTGTGTCACATTTTTGTCACGCTATCTATCAGATAAATAGGTTCATGGGATAAAAAAAAAACATACATTCCTGACACTGACAAAGTTGTTTGCATGAAATCGTTAATTTTGTTTTTAACGAAGACCACAGACCTTTCCATGACAAAGCCACCAGACTTCTGCAAAACCACAGTGAATATTATTGGTTTGGTCCTTTATTTTGTGGAATAATTTATATTTATAAATGTGGCTTTATGGTTTTCTGGAAACTTTTTATATTCCCAGTATGCTAATCATTAGTATACCGCCATATTTCATTAAATGGCCCATCCAGTTAAAAAAACTATATCGCTGCTGCTTTCTGTGTAACTTCTAAAGCTCCTGCCTTTATAGAGGTTACTCAGTCAGGGCAACATGCAAGAATATTCTCAAATAGCAGGCTGCACATTGTAAAGCAAAAATCAGCTTGTCAAAAAATATCTTCTCCCGCATTTGTTCTGGGAAGGATCGCTGACATGTCCCGTTGTTGTTGTCTCCTCGCTGGAGCACTGTCTGTTCTGCTACAGTTGAAGTCCTGTCAAGCTGACATCTAAAATTACCCATTTGCAATCGTCTCAGCGATTCTTCACAATTGTCTGCCATTTTGCCGATTTTATCCATCAAATATCATCCCATTGTGCGATGACGTACGGGCTAGACAGTGGAATTCTTTGAAATGTTAATTTAGTTGCATCAGGGTAGCAGAGAGCCCATGACCTTTGAATGCATGCTGAATTAATCAGCTGACGTTGTGTGGTCATTTTACCTCACCATTTGAAAGCACAAAAGTTTATCTCACTTAACTTCTCCAAAAACATTTATGTTTAACCTGGCATACCTTCACATGAAACATATATATATTTTTTATAGATTCATCTTTTTTCTTTCTTCTATAATATTTATCTGCCACAGCCTTTTACAAAATTATACCCCTCAATTTTGGGTTCCCTTTTTAAAAAATGCTTATTAACACTCTAATGGGACGAAACATTGAATCAAAATGAGAGTGATTCTCAAACTGCTGACATTCCTCAATGTGTCAACGCACTTAATCATTCATCTCTCACTACACACTGTCGTCATTAGCAGTCCTGGAATAACCAATAAAGAACGTGTTATAATTTAGAGATTGTGGAGGGGTCAGTCCATTTTTCTTGATGCCATGTGCCGGAAACAGTCTGTCCATGATTCTAAATTTCCGTTTAGACTGTATCTCCTATTCACAGATGTATTACATTAAGTTCTGACGTACCAAAATATGTTAGGGAAAAAGAGGCAATCTATTACATTGTGACTTCCTAAAACCCATGGTTTCAGTGGCCCACTTTTGTGAGAATAAGTGCTAAGCAAACTTGGCCAGGCCCACAGAGAGACTGGGCCAAAAATGTGTCAACAGTTCAGTGCGCAGAAATTTCATAAACATGTCATTTAGGATAGATGTCAGGAAGTTGGATAATAAAGAGCCACACATCATCTCATTTACACTACTTAACAATCAGCTAAATGGGGCTTTTTTTCATGAATTCATATGGGTAGTAATAATGTGTTGAAGAGAAGGCAGTGTACGCACATCCAACTGGCGTGACCAGTTGCTAGGCAAAAGAATGAGACAATGAGAAAGTAATTTGCCCGTCAGCAGGTGTCCTTTATTTCCTCATAGTAATAATGTGTTGACAGTTTCAGTCATGTTTGAGTTAAAAGCAGCATTGTTTTGCGTTCAAAAAAACTGAAATAAATACGGCTGAATATAATTAACCAACAGCATTGCATTTGATTTATTAATGTTATTCCAGCAATGCCAAACAGCTGTTTTCCTCATTTATGTTTTGCATAGAAATTGGCAGTTCAAATGTTAGGGCTGTTTAATTGGCCACAGCTACCAACGTTAGACAAAATACAGCTACATCGAACATGCTGTGAATAGCATAATGGGTAATGCAATTTACTGTGTGATGGTCTTACTTCGGTGCAAAACCTTCTAAGACATGCCATTATCAAAATCACTGTCTTATTTTTTCTTGCAGTCAATCTTACTGTGAATATCTTTAGAATATGTCTTGTGCATGCTAGGATAACATATAATTAAAATTCCTCAGGGTCTTCTTCCAAAAAGAAAATAAATGCTGTAAGTCACTAAGGTGTGATGAGCTGGAAGTACATCAGACATTACAGACTGGCCTCAATCCAGCACGGTGCTGGAATGCATTCAATGAATATCTGTCTTACTGGCCCAGCACGTCACCATGTTTTATGGAATCTGGCCGTAGGTTTTCAAACGGCATTGGGATAATTTTCTTAATGTGATCTGCATTTGTCTAAAAGGCCAATCCCTGTTCCTTTAAAAATGTTAAAAATGTAAAAAAATTGTTGTTGTAGGTGGTTAGCAAGAAAAGAGGGTCTTGACCCTGCTATATTGTCTTGATCCACTGCTTGGCTAGCTACAAAGCACTAGCTCACTGGTGCTTTAGTGATGTTTCAGCTTCACTTGCTGGTCTCGAAATGCTGTCAGCAGGTCTGGCACTCATATAGATTAATCAGATGACTGTACTTGCACGTCTCCCATATTCTCCCAAGTTGATAAAGAGCATCTGTTAAGTGAGTGGTTGTAATGCTTTGTAGCTCTAGTTTCAGACTGAATTTAATAAGAGAAATAACACTGCTCTGGTCTTGCAAAACAATGACAAAACAGTCATTTCAGTGGGATGAATGCCAGAGGACTCTTTAGGTATATTCCACACAGAACCATGGTTAGTATTACGGATTCTTATAAATAGAGCGGTTAACTGACTCTGTCTAAGAGGGTTCAGTGTCATATGATATTTGTGACCTTCATGGTGAGGTATGTGCGTGTGTGAATGTGTGTGTGTGAGTGCGTGTGTGTGCATGTGTGTGTGTGTGTATGGGCATGCATATTTTCACAAACAGCAATTCCAGTATCAGTCTGCCATATGGACTATATCCTGCACAATCAAATCATGCTGTATCAGTTCCATCGACATACCAATTCTACTTCTGTCACAACCACCACTTGGCCTCCTCGTAGTAGTTTTAGTGGTGTTCCTGTTATTTATAAAAGCCAGACTACAGTCCTGACTTGTTTTTATTGACACATAATTAACGCAACACAATCAGATTAATTTTAGATACTCATGCCTGAGTGATCTCATTATATCGTTACTGTTTCCAGCCTTTAGTAAAGTCTCAGAGAAAATCAGATAATTGACGCATCTGCACGGTCCTGATTTCCGTCTGGTAGATGCCAGAGGCTTACTCTGTGAGAGAAATGCCTCCGAACCGCTCCTGAGGTGAGAAGCCAACACCGGGACCTCAACGTGACGTACCGCACCACTGATACCACTCCACCGTGCACACACACACACACACACACACACACACACACACACATATCTAAGACGTACTGCACAGCTCACCGATTACTCATACGCAGCTCAGCGGAAAGCCCTGCTGATATAGTGTAAATGCAGTGGCGTGAGGGTTTCGGGAGTAAAACACCCCCCGGTCGCCACCCCTTGTAAAACCGGCCGTCACAGTGAATAGATAGCCAGGGCCACAGCTGCTCTGGGTAAAACACTGACTAAGACAAACTAAAACAGAGCTGAACAGAGGGAGAGTAGGGAAAACCAGCCGGTGAGCGTTTTTTTTTTTTTTTGGTGGACTGACGCCACGCCCCCTCTGTCCCCCCCCCCAGGGGCTCACTTCAGCAGGCACCAGCACAGCCACGCTACCTCCTGCCGGAACTTCCACCTGGGCTCACAGGCGCCGATGTCCGCCGACTTCCCCCTGCCCCACCCGGGCCCGCCCCAGCCCCAGCCGGGCGTGGCCACCTCCCACCTGGCCCCCCCGCACCAGCACGCCCCGCAGCTCCACCAGGCCCTCCCGCCCCTGCCGGGCCCCCAGTTCCAGGAGGTCCCGGGGGCCCCGTTTCTGACTCAGGCTCTACACCAGCAGTACCTCATCCAGCAGCAGCTCCTGGAGGCTCAGCACCGGCGCATTCTCCCCCACTCCCGGTGAGCTCCCCCCATTCCCCCTCCAGTAAAAAGGGGATCTCAGCGCACAGCTCAAAGGAGAAAAGTACTTACTGATCCATTGATCAAGGGCCTGTATAACCAAGCAGGATTACAGAGTAGGCATTGAGTAAACATTACATTACATTACAGGCATTTAGCAGACGCTCTTATCCAGAGTGACTTACACAACTTTTACATAGCATTTACATTGCATCCATTTATACAGCTGGATATATACTGAAGCAATGCAGGTTAAGTACCTTGCTCAAGGGCACAACGGCAGTGTCTCACCTGAGCAAGACCAGTTACTTACCCCTCGTACTACACTGCCACCCTAAAACCCTGGAACCCTCATTAAAATCTCGAACATGGACTGAACTAAAAAGATCTGTTCCGGGTTTCACTCAGTGCAGTTATCCAGCTAACTCGGTAGTCCTGCTTGGTGATACAGGCCCCTGTTCTGTTGGCCGAAGTGACGCTAACCAAACCTTTTTGATGTGTCTCACACCTGTTGTAGGCGTGGCCAGGAGCGAGTGCCCCTCCACCCGCACCGGCTGCGCGCCGGGTACGACTACATCCCCTCGCTGCACCTCCCGCAGCCAATCACACAGCAGCCCCGCTACTTGGCAGAAGGCACTGATTGGTAATTTGGACTTCAGCATGATTCCATCAAAACTACGCTTTCTCTTCTCTTCTCTTATCTCTGCAAATATATCTTGTGGTAAATCTTAAGACACTTTTTGGAACAATGGGAAATATCTACCTACCTAATTTAGAAGGTACCCTGAAGGTACCTACATATTCAATTAAAAAAATAAACCAGTTGTCTTTGCTTGTCAGAAAAATACCAACGTATATCCCCCCACAGGGACCTCAGCGTGGACACGAGCCTCTCTCACCATCAGTATCACCTCCGACAGCTCCCGCAGCACTATCAGCATTACTTGGCATCTCCCAGGATGCATCACTTCCCTAGGAACACGTCGTCCGCGCAGGTGGTGAGTGTATCATTCCTTTAATCGCAGCCGTAAAAGACACTGCCTTTCCGGAAGCTGTTTTAAATCACTGCTACAATACAAATGCACGTTTGTGACGTACAGTATGTCATTTTCAAACACCGTGAATCCTTGTTGCTATAAGTTGATACAAAAAGGGCAATTTTTTGATGAGGATAAAATGAACATACCTAATCCCACCCTAGCACTTAATCAGAGCTATTGAATCAAACTGTATTTTTCGCAGGTTGTCCATGAAATCAGAAACTACCCCTACCCTCAGCTGCACCTTCTGGCACTGCAGAGTCTCAATCCTTCACGCCATGCAACAGCCGTTCGGGAGAGCTACGAGGTAGGCCTACCGCCAGATCACCTTTCCACTCCGTCGTGCCTGTCGTCTCAAATTCTCTGCTCATTCTGGGACCATGAAAGAAAGGACTGCCTGTGAGCATGACTGTTCTCAGCCGTCCACTTATCCATTAGAGCCCTGTCTGCGTGCTTTCTGTCCTCGGTGTTTGGTCGCTTGTCATGTTTTTAAAAAATTATTTCTTTGTTTCTGTTCATCTCCGTTTGTCATGGTTGCCGTCGTGCAGTAGCGGTGTCAGAGTGCATATGAACAGTGTCACGGTTTGTGCTAGAATTTATGAGCGGTTATTGTGATAGATTAAAACAAAGATAGATTGAAAACCATGCTGCTGCTGGCAGCTGCGACAACGCCGGCTGTCGTTTATGAGGGGGATCTATCATAAGGTGTGTGGTTTCTGGCCGGCCTGTCAAAACGCCCAGCCTGCGTCGACACAGTAAAATGTTCACTGTTAAATCAACTCTTACTGAGCACATATGGTCCTGGGTGGACTCGCACGTACTCTGTTAGAGTTGAATCAGCACTGCGCATTTTTACTGTGTTTAAGTCCGTACATGTTGAGATGATTTAGCGGGTAATCCGAGCCTGCCGTAAAGCTCTTGGCCGCACTTCCGTGACCCGATTTGCTTCTCCGGGGCCGCTTCGCTGACTCAGGCCGATATCACGATCCTCGGCGGATATAGCCCACTGGGATGCTCGCAGATGTGCAAGCAAAAAAAAAAAAAAAAATGAATAAAAAACCCAAAATCTGCCTCTCAGATGAGCGTTTCTGCCTCTTTCCGTGCACCGCTAACCGCAGGAGCTGCTTCAGCTGGAGGACAGGCTTGGCAGCGTGAATCGAGGAGCCGTGCAGACCACCATCGAGAGGTACACATTCCCTCACAAGTACAAGAAGGTGAGAAATTCCTCCTCCTTTGCAAGTCAGTGCCGCTCGTCACTGTTCAGTGCCCTATGAGGTTTAAAATTATGCTCCCTTATTTTGTATTAAAATAAAGAAAAATAACCTGGGCCTAATACACATTTCACCGACACTGGGTGGGAAAATGTGGCATGGTGCAAATGTTCAAAATGGAAATTGATTAATGCACATTGTAGATGTAAACTTTATTTACACCAAGCTTACATGACTGATGTTTTGAGTTTGTGTAGTTCTGGCCATCGATCAAATTCAGGCAGTTTGTTTACGACTAGAAAATTTGGCAGCACACTGAGGGTTCAAATAGCTCGCTAATTGGAAGTACTTCTGAAGAAGCACAGCTTACAAATGAAAGGACCGCCCAGTGACCCAACCTCCACACATAATAACCTTACCTCCCTCTGGATACAACCTGAGAATGCTAGCCAATATGCATCAATGGCAACTCACACATTTCCCCATATGATGGGATTTCCCAAACCCACTCCATAAATGGCATGACTCGGCCTAGTTATTAAATTAAATATTCCTGTTTTTGGGAGGTCTTCAAAAAACTATAAAACTATTTATAAAGCTATGTTGGTACATATTTCTCTATCTCACAAAAACAAAATTATTTATCCATCTCAGACCATGCAGGTTCACACTTTTAAAATTAAATATGTTGTTATTGATGTATCCACCTTATTCAACCATGTACGTCAAAATGTATGTGTACTTATCATGCATGTCAACCGCTCTAGGATAAAAACGAACAGCATTAATTTTGCTATACGTGGTCGTTACTGTGTCGTTATGCTCCGGCAGGAAGGACTGACATTTTAATTCTCGGCAAATCATGTACAGCGCGCCTCTCTTTCGTCCCCGAGAAAGAACAAACATTGCATTTAATTTCGCTCGAGTAACCAAAGCTATTTCACAGTGACAGCATACATCTCCCCCATTTCACCAAGCAATCTGAATCACTTTATGTGCACGAAATGTCTGCATTCCAATCGGGTTGGAATGGGTCTTGTCCACAGATAGAATTTTTGAGTGCAGGTTGTAAAATATATACAGGCCCGGGGATCTGGGCTTGACTTTTAAGGGGCTGTAAAGGGAATTTCTGTCCTCTTGTTCCTCGGGGTAGACTAATCAAAAGGTTTCTGAGAGATAATGAGCACGGCCCAGTGGTAATCAAAGAATGCTTCTCAATCCCCCGTTCACCAGGGAAACAGAAAAGAGATGCGATACTCTCACCTCACTTTAATTAAAAGCAGGGATCAAGGTTTGTCCTGCTCTGAATGCAGCGGCTTTCAATAAATTCATGGGGGAAAGAAAGAGCTGGGAACACTGGAAAGCATTTGAGGATAATATTTCTTCTCTGCCGAGTTTATTTTAGCATCTTTATGAAACAAAAAAAAAAACACCAAATGCTATGACAGAGGCACATTTTTATCATTAGTGCAAAGCTACAGGAAATAGCAAAGAGGCTTTGACATATGGCTGTTGAAAGGTTTCTGTTGTCATGGTACTTGCAGCCTGAACATCAAATCTTAGTGTGTTTGTGTGTGTGTGTGTGCGTTTGTGTGTGCTTGAGTGTGTGTGTGTGTGCGTGTGTGTACTGCGTACGTGCATATGTGTGTGTGTGTTCATGGCGCGTGCACAAGTGCATGCACTCATGTGTATGTGTTGCGTGTGTGTGTGTCTGTGCCCATTTTTTTTTGCCGATGACCCCGGTGCCGCCTTCTTTCCAGCTCCAGAGCGCCAAAACATTGACTCACTTCTGTCCTTCATTAGATGAAGCGCTTAACTTGTCCCGGTGTAATTAAAGGTTCTCGTGGAATTGCCTTGCGACTGATTGATATGCTCCTGTCCCAGAGAAAACCAGCGGACTTGAAGATATCGATGGACGAAGAGGAGTCGGACATCGATGAGAAATGCACAATATGCCTGTCGATGCTGGAGGACGGAGAGGACGTGAGGTAATTCATCAGCAGGCCAGACACGTGCGCGTGACCTGCAGGGTTTTTTTTTTGTCCTTGGTAATAACATGCTCTGCCTGGAGTGCTTTGTCCACTTTATCTACATAAAAAGTGTACACTCAATTTATATTCAATGCGTTGTGGGACAAAACTTTAGTGTCATTTCCCCAAAAAAAACGATGATTCATTGGTATTGATTTCATATCTGGTTTGTGCACCTCTCTGAACTGTGTGAAATAAGGTTTATGGGTGAGCTGTGGGGTGAAACTAGTCCTTGAAACCTCAGCTGAGATAGTCAAGGAGTACACTTCTATAATGCTGACTTGGTGATTAATGTAGAACCAACCGATTAATGTGTGCATGTGTGTGTGAGTGTGTGTATGCATGTGTGTGTGTGTGTGCGCTTGTGTTTGTGCGTGTGCGTGTGTGAGGGTGTAGATCAGCCTGCCAGCTCTGCATTTGAGCTCTCAGACTCCTCCCCCCACCCCCTCCCCCAACGCCCCCCCCCCCCCCCCAGCTGTCTGTGAGCATGCGGGTGTCTCTGGTGACCTTGTGTGACACAGAGGGAGGGGGGAGGGGGGGTGGGGACGGGACGTGTGGGGGGGGGGAGGTCCTGGCTCTGTCCTGCCATCTCAGAAAGAGCAGTAAGAGGTATTTTAATAGCCTCCATATTTAGCACCCTCCTTCTGGGTATTTTACTCTTTCTCTTTTAGATGTAGTCAGCTCACAAATTAACACTGTATGAGGTCTGAGAGAAGCTTCAGAACTGAGGATCTGTTGCATGGATGCTTATTATATATTACTGTAATACATTTTACATTCATGAGTCTGTTTGCAGACTATATTTCTAAATGGGATTGAATTGAATTGAATAATGAACTGAACTGAACTGAACTGAGCTGAATTGAATTGAAGTGCATTGACTTGCATACTAATCTTGTATTCAAAGGTGTATTCAGTCTTGTGTTGATTGAGTGTTGTTATTGTTTCTGTCCACAGGAGGTTACCATGTATGCACCTCTTCCACCAGGCCTGTGTGGACCAATGGCTGGCCACCAGCAGGAAGTGCCCCATCTGCCGGGTGGACATCGAGACCCAGCTGACGCCGGACAGCTGATGCCCCGCGGTAGCCCTGGACTTTGGTCCCGCCGTTCCTCCTCACCCCCGCCTCCTCCCGCCACCCTCCTCCTCCTCCCTGGGGCCCCTCGAGCCCTTCGCCGAATGTCTCCTGTCTTCGACCGCTTCCAACCCCGCCACCCGGGCCGCCCCGAAGACGACCGGAGGAGAAGAAGCGACGGGCAAAAGAAAAGAGGAAAAAAAAAGAAAAGCACACTCACGGAAGAACAGCAGAGAGATGCAGGGAAGAAGAGGGAATAAGAGGGCTTCGTGATGGACTGAGAGAGGATCGGATTCTCGGTCGCCATCGCAAAGGGTGGGGGATGTCGTGAAAGAGGTGGGGGCCGGTTTTCCCCCCAGATGTGGTGGTGGTGGGGGGGTGGGGTGCAGTGCTGTGCTTCACGGTCTTTTAATGATAGGGGCAATGAACAAATACTGCACAGCATGCTGTCCTTAGTGCTGGATATGTAGAAAAAAAAGCCTGTTTTAGAGAGAGAGCACTAGCCTGATGCCGTGTTTGTGTCTGTGGTGGTACGTATAGCCCCCTGGGTTTTCATTTTAAGACATTTTCAAGTGTTTGGTCTGATCAGTGAGAGAGGTTATTCAAATCTATATGATCATATATTTTGGGATTATGAGATGTTATTCTTTCCTGGAAAAGTCTTTGTGCTTTATCGGAAAAAAAGAGTAGAACGAGCTTGCGATTGGTGGCAGGGGGTCACGCATTAGTATAACGTGGTTTACAAGGTGATCGCTCAATCCAAAAGCCAAATGCCTCTCCTATGCCATAAAACGTAGGTCTCTCTGCTGATTGCGCATAGTTACCAGTGGAGGAGTGGCTAGTTTGTGGCTGTACATGTCCTTGGTGAACGCATGGCCATCCAAGCTTGTACAAATAAGTCTCTAGTTCTTGTGCCCCTCCCCTTCATATAGTAGCCACTTCAGAAGCTTTCCTTCAGTGTTAGCCTGGGCTGTTTCTTGAGTTTGAGAAGAAGAGGGGTTTTGTACACGCATGTGGTAGCTGTCAGAGAATTGTGGCTTCTTTTTACGCACTAACAAACGACATGAGAAATTCCACCCCAGCTGGATGGCTAGACCTGACATGAAGAAATATCTTCATCCTGCTCTTTCACTGGCCACAGGTGGACCCCCCTTTGTAACATTAACCTTACTGCCTAAAAAAAATTTAAAAAAACAAGCACATGTGATCTTTTTTAATGACTGTTTCAATATCAGCAGCCAGTGTTTGCAGAGAATAAGCAAACGTGTTTCTCGTGTTTTTTTTCGGTGTATTGGACCGCCCGTGTGGTTGCTAGCCTGTGTTGCCATAACGATGAAGACCGCGCTGTGACGGTGGCAGTATTTTCCGTGTGACGCGCATCGTGGTGCTTTTTCAGCCGCTGGAACGTGAGGGGGGGGGGAAAAAAGCCATCTGTTTGAGAAAACCAAACAACATCCCTTGTCTGTCAGACTCACTGCTAGCTAATGTAGCTGTAGGACATTTATCTTCATGTTTCCTATCCGTCTGCCTGTTTGTCTGAATGTCTCAATTAAAACTGGACATTGGACAGGTCCGTGTCCATTTTAACTCAATTTTAAACAAGAGCTGCAAAGCTGCTGTTCTATTTATTGCTTTATTTTCCTTTTTTTGTAATGCACTATAATCTTAAGTTGCCTCAAATTGATTTTGATCCAGAGAGTATTTTCCTGTAACTGCTTGTGCAATTGCACCCAGTGGTTTATCTTAACTGTATATTCAGCCCAGTGCATTCTGGGAAAACCAGTGTGCTTTATGGTTCTTTGTTACTGCTGCATCGTTTTCCTCATCCCAGAAATATATATGAGAAAGGCTAGGGCTGATTGGGCCTCATTCACAATACTGAAATTATCCTTACCTACAAAAAATGTGTGGTTCCTACAAAAAAACAAACATGAGATTCATAACACTTGTGCAGACCTTTGTTTTTGTGCGTATCCCAGGTGTATGAGATGATGAATGCTGGCTGTTTGTAAATTTTATGCGCAATCCTGTTTATGTGATTTGCATAAGGAAACACAGTTTTGCGATCGTTTTGTGAATGAGGCCCATTGTCTCTTTTTACAGTATCAAAAACCTTGTTCGCTGAGAGTTTCCTTTCAGCCTAGTGTGAAAAAAACAAACTACCAACTTCTTTTCTTCAAGGGAAAAATTTAACTATATTTAATGGACTGTATTATTGCAGACCATGAATATTTCATTAGGACTGTTCAATTATTTTAAAAAGCCATTGCATTAATGCAGCAGTTCTGTGTTAAATAGGCCAGATATCGGTATACTATCAAAAAAAGTGACATTCTTTGTCCTTATACTTGAAACAAGAAGTCTGGCTGGTTAGTTGAGTTGAGCTGTTCCTTTTTGGATTGGCCATATCCCCAAATTAATTGGGAGAGTGTGTTGTCTAAACTTGCCATCCATTCAAAGCAGCATTTCTAAGATCATTTCCCAACTCTTCAGTGACACAAAGGGTACTGTACCTGTTTTTGACAGAGCTCCTGTGGGGAGTAATGAACATTGACATAGTAAGCAGAGTCTTGTGAGTTGAAAATGCCTTAAATATTACACAATCATAACTTATTACTAACTGTAAATATTTGGGCATGAATTTATTTTTTTATAGTTTTGCTATTTTTATCATTTAATTTAATTAGCTGTAACACAAGGTATCAGCAAAGTATTTTTAAAAAGACCTTGCATTGCTTAATTGAAATGCTTTGCATGCAGTTTGTATTTAAAAAAAAAAAAATTTAAAAAGCTAAAATATTTTATTTGACCTAAGCAGGGTATGTTTAGTAGTTTATTTATGTGGTGCTGTTAATATTAGTTACATTCCATTAAATGTAATTCCTCTTATTCCCTATGCTGTGATCTTGTGGACAGGCTGCAATAGAATGGGAACAGTTTTAGTGCGGTTTGAGTCCGATTTTTGCACTCTTTCGTTGAACATAAAGCAAACCATTTGCTGGCATGAGCTCGGTTGCTTTCTCAGCATCTACATCTACACGTCCTGTCCCACGTGCTTGTGTCTGTATGCCATTTCATTAACACCACCTTATGCATTTCATCCATGGCTTCTGACATTGCACCACCGGACAAGACTAACTACAAGTGCCTCAACTTCAGTGGCAACAAGTGATTCATATACTGTATAGAGCTTACAACAGTCATATTTCTGAATAGGCGTTCTTTTGAAAATCCTTACTCTATGAAAAAAGTTCTAAAAGGTTCAGGGACAAATGATAAAGGTTTTTGTGCCAGGATTTTTAAGGACATTACCCGGGAACATTTTTTTTAAATTTACAAAACAAGTGATCAATTGTGGACACATTTTAATCGGTCTTAATTTAATCAGTGTGCAGTTCACCCTTCCTAATCTATCTATGTGTCCAGGAGTTTTGACTCCTTATCTACCACAATAATAATGCTATAATAATATTACAGCACACCTCTTAGTCCAAGAGGAGTGCCATGTAATCACAGAAGCTGGGTTTAATTGATCCCTTTATTTATCTCCCAAAATGTTTAATTTACCTTTGATTTATAAAGCCCCAGTTTGTTTAAAAAATATTTAATTCCCTATAACATATTAATCTTTAAAATATGTTTTTTCCTGATTTATTATGAATTATTTGTTCCCAAGAAGGATCATTACAATCATTTTCCCATAGACCTGTGGGAACCAAACATAACATTAAAAAAAACAAAAAAACACGGTAACTGAGTTGGCAGAATGGTGTCCTATATAGAGACATTCTGAATCACAGCTTGACTTCTCCCTGCACCCAAAGGATGCTGGGAAATCTTTCACAAGCGCTCCACTGAAACATACGACTGCATACGTCATTGTACAAACCCAGTAGCCTACCAACAGTATCTTAAAAGCACAAGCTATTTAGGTGTATGTCGTTCTCAGGTTTTAATATATACGTGATAAAAATAGATGCGTTAAAATCGTCGCAGATATACCTTGAATATTACAGATTGTTTATTTGCTGCTGTTGAATGATGCTGAAAATGGCTCCATAGTCTGCCAGTAAAAGGAATGCTGTCCCCCCATTCTCTTCTTCGTATGAGATTCTGCTCTTTGCTGTTAACGCGCAATGTTTTACCTTATGGCATATTTTACAAATAAAAGTAGGAATTTGTATCATTAATATGAAAGCAATAGCTCATTAATGATGACGGTTACGATGATGCGGAATACCTAGAGAAATCAAAAAAAAATGTGTGGAAATCTTAGATTCACATTTGGTGGATTTTGTACTGTATTTATATCAAATGAGAACGATTTAAACGAGAAACTGCATCGCTAAACCCAAACTGTTCTGTTCTTTTTTTAATTTTAAGGCTTGTAAATGATTCTTTTGTATGTGGTTTTCAAATAAATTGTCTGAAACAAGCAAACACATCTTCCTCATTATTTGACAATGTGAAACTGATCCTAGTTCTCAATATACAATTTAATATCATATTGATTTATAACAGTCTCACCAGTAGACATTTTTTTCAGTGTAACTTCAGTTGTTCTGAAAACAATTGTTCTGATTTGGGATAGTGATCCCTTGCCCTATAATTCACTGTTATGAAACATCCAAATAAAAGTTTCCAAAAACATTTTTTATTGCGATCTGTAGGTACGGCAAATAGTCGAATCCTGTAAAAGTCACTTGTTTTGTTCAAAATCCTCAATCTGTGGCACTGATTTCAAAAGCAGGGTTCATTGCAAACTCAATAAGCCGAAACAGAATTTAGAACATATTTAAATAATATCTCCTTTGATATACTTATTTGAAAAAAGTGGTATTTATAAGTTGTAAATGACTAATTACCAGTGCAACAGCCGAAGCCCTACAGGCATTTTCATGTGATGGCTACATTTTTTAATCACCAAATTCATTGCTCCTGTAAACGATACAGATAACAGATAATGTTTCCATGTCGTGCTTTAAACAATCTATTAAAAAATATCACTGACCTTCAACACATAACTGTATTAATTTGACCACAAGTATGTATTCACCAAGGACATCTGATGACCCATATTTCAATAACATAATCTAAATTCTAGATTTGAATTAGCTGGCACAGTGTAAAATTAACACTATGTGTCACATACTTGATTAAGTGGGGACAAAATTGTCTTAGGTGAAACAATTGAACCTTGATGATTAATTACACAGAGGCTGTGGGCTGTGGCTAAATTATACTGCAGACCTCGCATATCAAAACTCACCCGTAGTGTAAACTGAACACTAAAATATTCTGCTACTCACATATAAGTCAGAAGGATGTCACTATTTGAAGGAATCTCCGTGAACATAAAAAAACTATATATATCCAAACCAGTCAAAATTATTTGTTAAAAATAATATGTTTCTCTGTCAGTTGTATGAATTAGACTGCAAATATGTCAATTCTTTTCCTTCTTTAGTGTAAACTCATGTAAGACAGTATTATTGCTTACAGACTATTACCCCAACCATCAATTTACTACTGAAGTGCAAACAGAATGTTGATGCTGAAGTGCCCCATGACAAAACTAATATTTCAGGGGCCAGGGTTCAGGTAAATATGGTGGCACAATTGGGTATATGATCAGGCAAACAAACATGGGCCTAAATCATATCAGGTTCATTTGAGAGCATTAGATGTAAAAAATAAAAAAAAATAAAAAAATAGGAAAGAATGGAATTCAAAATAAAAGTCCTCTTACAAACAACAAAACACAATCAAAATACTTCCCAGTGGTCCTGTGGTGATGAGGGTGTCGATGGACCAGTGTGGATCATTTTGATAGGCGCCCTGTGTTACTATGGGCCAGTCTCTGTCCCGTGGGTTCTGGGGAACAGGAATCATTATTTTTTGAGTTTTTTTAGTTTTTTTTTGTACCTAGAAAAACAATCATACTGGTTCATCCAGACTAAAAACAGTAACATTTCATTCTAAAAATTAGTCCAGGGAACATGGCCTTAAGTAGGTAAATAAATAAAAAAAAGTAACTAAAGCAGCAAGTTGATTTTGGAGGCTCTCTTGACAGACAGCACTGAAGTCTGGACCAGTGTAAAGCTGGCCTCTAAGGATAACCCCAGGGAAGCGGGTCAGTATTTGGGCCGGCCTCTGAGGACACTCTCAGAGAAGCGGGTCAGTATTTGGGCTGGCCTCTGAGGACACTCTCAGGGAAGCGGGTCAGAATAGGACACTCCCAGGGAAGCGGGTCAGTGTTTGGGCTGGCCTCTGAGGACACTCCCAGGGAAGCGGGTCAGTGTTTGGGGTGGCCTCCGAGGACACTCCCAGGGAAGCGGGTCAGTATTTGGGGTAGAGCACCCTCTGGATCTGCCCGTCCGCCTTCGCCGTGTCCAGCCACTTCCCGCACAGGAAGACGGTGGTCACCCCGTTGGCGGTGTTGGTGACCTCCACCCGCTCCAGCAGCCAGCCGCAGGACGAGCTGGTGCTGTCGTGCTCCACCCTCACCCGCTGCAGCTCGCCCAGGTCCAGCATCTCCAGCAGGAAGCGGTCGGTGCGTCCGCGCTCGAACAGGTTCCGGAACTTCTGCTGCAGCGCCCGCTTGCCCGAGTCGCCGTTGGACCCGTATATGGTCATGGAGACGTTGGCGTCGGTGCCGGCTCCCTTCTGGTCGCCCGTGACGACGATGATCTCGTACTTGACGGGGACCAGGCTGCGGACCTTGCTGGCGAAGCTCTCCTGGGCCTTGGTGCACTCGAAGGTCACGGCGTCTTGCTTCTTTGACGAGAGAGGGATCTGGGCATCACAGCGGAATATGAACCTGGGTGGCGGAGGGGGGTTCGGGGGGGGAGAGGCATCAAAAATCGGTATGGAATGGTAAAAAAAAAATACTGAATAGAATTTCTAAATGAGGTTCAAAAGGACTCTGAAAACAGTTACTCTTGACAAGGCACTCAAACAATTGTATCTAATCAAGGAAGAACCTTGTGAATCTTTTGTGTTTTTGTGCTTTACAGACTACAGCTCAAGAAGTAGAACTTAATAGAAGATAAAACAAGAATGAGCAAGGCTTCACAGGCAAAATGGGAAATTAAAAATGCTGGGATTTAAAACTTGAGCTTAGATGACCGGGCGCGCGATTGCTACAGCAACAGCTAATCAGTCAGTTCTGCTGTCTGATTGCTTAAACTCAAGGTTCAAAACCCCGTAAGTCTCACAGTGATTGGCCGAACAGTCTTGCCCCGTTTACAGCTCTTAAACACCTGAAATATTCTGACGTAAGTCCGGACTCCCCGTGTTGATTATACCAGTGCAAGCTTCACTCACTTGTTTCCCAACTCCATCTCTGTGACAACAACCTCCTGCACGTGCCAGAAAGACTCAGTCTTTACTTTTTTGCCGTCTTTGGGAGCATGCCCCATGCAGATACTGGCCAGGTCACCGAGATTTTTGCAGGAAAATTCAAACGTGTCTGTAGCTCCACTGTTGAAAAAAAAAAGAAAATGCAAGAATGCAGTCTTACATAAATCAGCCACAGTTATATTCATGTTTTCACAAAGCTGTGATTGCATAACCAATGTTCTGTAATGTCTAGGAACTAGCATTCTAATTTAACTTTGTCAAATTAGAATTAAATTTAGTTAAAAACATCGAAAGTTTGAAATGTAGCGTGTGAACAGCACCACAAATAAGCCCCGAAATCAGCGGCGGCTAAAATGTTGTGGTGACACCCTCAACAATCCGCTTTGTTCCCCAACAATCACCAAAGACGCCACTGACATAAATAAATAAATAAATAAATAAGAACGTACCGCTGGAACTTCTTTTTCTTTGAGGAGTTCTCCATCACAAATTCCTTTGAACGTCCTTTCCTCCCTTCCAGCACGATCCAGACGTTCTCCTTTGTTTCCGCGTCGGTCGCGTCGGCTGTTGTGGTGGCAATTTCGTATTCTTTCAAAGCAAAAGCAGAACACATTCATTTCAGCACTGGAAACCGTAATACAGGGAAGAGAGTCTGCACACACACCTCTGAGCTTTGGAAACCTGTGCATACTTAGACTGTCAACAGTCTTATCCCTCATGAAGTCAAAATAGGCCGGATAAGCCAGACGCCACAGTTCTGTTAATCAAAGCACACAAACAGTGACTAGACGCCAAGAATAATAAGCTCTCAGATGTTTCTGCTATCCAGTATTCTGACACTAGACACTGAATCCTTCGCTGTGGTTGCTTAATTATTCTCAAAATATCAATTCACACTGTGCTGCTCTCGCGTTGCTAGAATTGCTGATACACAGTAAAATTAGTTGAATAGAGTTGAATTAACACTGGACATTTTACAGACTCTCGTGAAAACTTTATCTTGCTCTATTTATTGGAAGTTGGAGTATGGGTAGACAGTCACTCTCTTTCTGTCTGCCTGTTACTTCCACTTGAGAGGGTATTCTTTGCATAACGCTCAGACATGACACTGTCTATTTGGACAGATTTAAAGCTTAGTAAGGATCTTTTTAAAAGCTGAGGAAATCTATATTTAAACCACTGCGGGAACCAACAAATTAATTCAACCTTGTCTGCTACTTTTACTGCATTTGAATATAGACTCTAGAGATTTGAGGCTGAGTGGCATTCATAAAATATTTTTATATGCTTTAACAGTATGGATAAATCTATTGAGGACTTACCAACATGTGATTAAAAATCACTGACTGAGAATAGTTCTCATTGTACTGTGGAGTATTTCATTTAGTAAAGGTTTAGGTTTACATTAAGAAGCTTACCTATGGTGGTAATTTATAATAACCTTAAATTAATTAATTAATTAATTTATTTATTATAGTGCCTGTAAAAAAGATGACATCACTCACCACTTTTATTATTATTTATAATTAAGGCTAAATTATTTAATTATACAGCTAAAGATCTGAATTAAGCTGCTAGTTAGTAGAGTCAGGTTTGTCAAATTAGGGGTGAAATGAAAACCCACATGATGGTAGATCTTCAGGAGCAGGGTTGGTTACCACTGGCTTAGGGCATCAAATGATCCATAGTTCAATACATTAATTAACATTACTATGTATTCATGTTAACAACATTAATAAAATTGTAATAGTTTATAAAAGTATGAATTTGTTCGATCTTATTGTAAACTGCATCCAGTGTTTAATAAGACTCCTTTAGACTCCTAGCTCTAGACTCCTAGCGCTAGAACACACTTGTCTTGCCAGTGAGATCCAGGAAGGGAAAAAGTCTCCAGTGTTTAACAGGACTGCTCTAGACTCCTAGCTCTAGAACATACTTGTCTTGTCAGTGAGGTCCAGGAAGTCGTGGTTGGCACAGGCCAGCTCCCGCATGATCTGCCCGTCGTCCTCGTTCTTGGCCAGCCAGCGGTCGCAGGGGAAGCGAAACGTCTCGTCCATAGTCTCGTCCTTCACGTCAATGAACTCCAAGTGCCAACCTGGAGCAGGACCTAATCGCCACAGGTATGGTTCCTACATTGCTACACGCTGGTACATAGAGCATATGTATAGCATATGTATTCATGCCTTACAGCCCAAACCATTAAAAACAGCCACAGACCAAGGAGTGAACAGATACTTCTGGTCATATGGTATATATGTACAGTACCCCTTGTTTCCAGTGGAGGCAAATGATACAGCATACCATCACATTCTAGATGATTCTGTGCTTCCCCAACAGTTACATGAATCCATGGTACAATAAGACTTCCACAGTGTGCATTTAGCAATAGCCTGGACCACTAGACCACTTGGATGAAACGCATGAACTGAACAGCTGAACGTTGCTGTGAGCATTTAGCGAGAGTCTCTGACTGGCTCACCCTTGTTGTCGTGCCACACCCGGAGTTTGGACAGCTCGCCCAGGCTGAGTACGTCGGGGAAGCGGAACACGTCCAGCTGCTTGCGCTCGAACTTGTTGGTGTTGCCGCTGGTCTTCAGTGCCATGGTGCCCGTGTCCCCGTTCTCCCCGAACAGGATGAGGAACACGTTGGCGTCCGTGCCCGCTCCTGGGGGGAAGGACCCGAAACAGGACACAAATAAGTCCTCACTGCAATCCTGGAGAGACTGCTGCATAATCCGGAGATAATATGGGCACATCAACACTGGCTACCAAAACGACACTTGCAGTGGGATGGAACAAACAGGCAAAAGCTGTTCTGTCCGGATGTACAGTCTGAGTGAACAGAAAAGGTGTCTTGGATGTCTGTTGATGTAATATGAATTCAATAAAATTAAATGATCCCACTGGTATTTTATCACTGAATAGGCTGAGATGAGGAAACAGTGCAACAATGCAAGCCTGGACAATCGAAGAGGTATACAAACTAAACTGAACCCTATTAAACAAATATTACTGCTTCATTTGCATTACTGCTTCAGGTAATTAAATTAATGAATTTTTTCTGATGATGAAACATTTTTCATTACATGCGATATTATATTGAAACCTCATAACTGTATTATCGGCTGCTTTAGACTCCACAGAAATGAGAAAATAGCATTGAGGCAAAATAGTTTTCAGGCAAATGTTGTAACCGCATCTTAAAGTTTTGACTTGCGAGCCCCAGGTGGGAAATAGCCGGCTGGTTCCTAAGCCAGAAATCTTCCACAATATCGTCGCCGAGGGTTTCAGAGCTCTCATTAACGATCCCTGTCATCTACTTCTGCGGCCGTTGCCTGCGATACGAACGGTGACGCCGCCGTGTTTGTTCATCTTAAATTTGCAATAACATCCCGAAGTCAGCCGAGCTGCAAATAAGATTGCGTAACAGAGCAGGAAATCCGCCGTCCTCCGGTCGGGTAAAAAACTCTCACGAAGCGCAGGCTTTATGAGCTTGCGGGCCCCAGGAACCTCTTGTTTAATAAAGGTTTGATTAATTTTTTGGCCCCGCACTTTATAACCTGAGTTTATTGTCTCCTGAGATTTTAGTGGAGAGAGAAGCCAGGACATCAGGCGGGTAGTTTTAGTTCTTTTATTGCGTTCAGGGAGGGGAGAGCACAGAGCGGCTGGCATTTCAAATGTGACTGCGTCTGACTCAGGTACTGATAGATTCTAAGCTCCTGTGTCAAAATCCACTGCGTTCTTATCATAACACCGTCAAAGACCTCCCGTCCCAAGTAATGCGTGAAATATCTGAATAAACTTCACATCAGTGAGCATCACTGCAGCTTGTTCTTCCCCCTAGTTTGACTTGGCACAAGTTAGGTCAGAATCAGGTCAGTTCAATGAACTGTGCTCTTGGATATAAGCAGCTGTGCGAAATGAGTATTGCACCTTATCAAACCTGTGTTTTGTAGTTGTTTCAATGACCATTATGTGCACTTTTGTACGTCGCTTTCTATAAAAGCGTCTGCTAAATAAATGTAATGTAATGTAACGCATCAGGTCTGTGAGCTCTCCGTGTGGCACTGACCTCCGACGTCGCTGGTCTTCACCTGGATGGTGTACGTGGTCATCTCCACCATCTCCTCCTCGTCCACCACGGCGGCCAGCTCGCAGATCTTGGTCCTCTTGGGCCCCTTTGTCTTGGACAGCCACTGCTCGTAGGTGAAGACCGACACCTCCTCCGTCACCTGGTTTCTCATGATTATCTGGGGGTCACAACAGCGGCCGAAATGCATCACACAAAGTGCTGCTCGTACAGCACGCGTACCTTTTTTAAAACGGAAAAAAGGACATCATCAGATGGATGTACTGTAACCCCAGGGAAAACCCACAAATCCTGGAAAATGCTTTGTGTTCTGACCTTGTCCAGGAACCAATCGGGACGGCTTCCGGACCCATCAATGCGAACCCTAATCTTCTTCAGTGGAGCGATGTCATCTATCTCCAAATTGAACGTGTCCTCCTGGCCTCTCTCAAACCTGCAGAACATCAAAATTTATGTAGCCATTCAGCTCAACAATGCTTGCCATTTTCTCAACTAAACTTTTTCCTAACTTTAGTCATGCTACTTAAAAATAATTCATACCTTTAATATTTCCAGCTACAATTTGTGCACAAAATAATTATTAAAACCCTGGAAATATCATTCACCGGAATGTTTATGGCAGCTTTTGCAAGGAATTTGCAAGGCAATTCATCCAGCACAGATGCACAATCGATTGTGTTTTAATATTTGTTTAATCTGAAATAATCCCTTAAGAGTCTTGTGTCCATGTGGCGGCCCCTTCAGCTTTAGTGTTCACTGGGGAATCAAACGTATTTGAACTGAGCACCTGTCGGCTTTCTTTTCAAGCAGGATCTCCTCTGTGTTCCCATTGGCTCCGAAAACTGATAAGTAGATCTGGGTGTCGGTGCCAGCATTCTGAACGTCGCCCGTGACAACGGTGACCTCATAGATGATCTGGAAGAGGAAGCATGACTCAGCAAACATTCCTATGGACCATTATCATAAGAATGCTTACTACAGTCACAATATACTGTTTACTTCATAATACTCAATCTAATTGACTGCTATTATGCAGAGAACTGCAAGAACTAATGAGAGGCACTAAAACAAGTATTAATTAACATGACGGTGGCAGTAGGGATTGTATCCTACATGGTCAGCGTAAAAAAATATAAGAAATGGGACACGGGACCTATTTTTGACATAATTCAATACAATATTGAATCATGGCAGCTTTTTCCACATGAACAGCTGAGCAATAGAAGTTTCAATTTGAACTGGAGCCATCTACGAAAAAAAAGGAACAAAGATAATGATTTTTTTTTTCAGATTTCACTTCATTGAACCCTGTGGGGGAATTTGTCCTCTGCATTTAACCCATCCTAGCTACTTAGCAGCAGTGGGCAGCCACAGCGCAGCGCCCGGGGACCAACACCAGTTCTGAAGCCAGTGTCAAGGGCAATGGCAGGAGAACACCTAACCTGACTTGAATACCTATCCTGACATGTCTTTCAGTGTGGGAGGAAACCGGAGTACCCGCAGGAAACCCACACGCACACAGGGAGAACATGCACGCAGAGAGGGCCCAGCCAGGACGTGAACCCGCAACCTCCTTCTTGCGAGGCAACTATACACTAACCGCTGTGCCGCCTAATTTTAATTAGGGACTGGGATCAGAGACACTTCAACGTCATCTGTGAATAAATAATGCCCCTTTGAAACCAGAAGAGGAACTAATTGGAATCCAGGAAGGGCAACATCAATTACAGTTATTGAGGGGGAGGGATTCGAAGTCATGCATGAGCGGCCATTCAGGTGATACCCCAGTGAATAATGGACAAGCTACATAGGAACTGTGGCGTGTCACAGGACGGGCTGTCTGCGCAGAACTGCGTCTCCCTCACCTTCTGCGTGATGCCGATGCTCTCGGCGTCCAGCACGTTGAACACGCGGGCCGTGAGCCCGTCGCCACGGTCTTTGGCCAGCCAGCACTTGCACTGGAAGATGTACTGGACCCCTTTGGTTGGCACGGCGACGGCCAGCTCCTCCACCAGCCAGCAGCTCTCTGGGGTGGCGCCGTCGTGCCCGAGCTGCGGTGGCACAGAGGAAGACACACGCGGTCACGCGATCAGCGTCAAAACGCTCGACGTGGTGTCAAACCCTTAATTTCCTACGGAGGGAGCGCTGATGCCCAACCTCGCAGCAATGCCAAGCATGTCGTAGTGCACAGCTCTAAATAATGCCAAGCAGCGGAGTTTGAACTTTGACCTTTTAGTAGAGTGTCCAATCACATCACAGCTTTGTCTGAAGCAGGCAGATGTAAACACGGAAGAACATTTTTGGATGATCGATTTCATAAAGCAGGTTCACAGTTTAGTCTTATTCCGCAGACAACCTGTACTACTATCCCCGATTGCTACAGTGTTCCAAAACCAACGACCTTCCTGGATGGAAATTTCAACAGCTGGCGGCAGTCGATTCATAGAGAGTTCGCACAGTCAAAATTTCCCTGCCCCCCTTCCCGGACAGCCCGTTGACACGTAGCCAGGAAAAGCACAACACAACAGCAAAGACTGTCGACAGCCATTAGCCTCGTCCTGGAGGCTTTCCCAGCCGCCCTTCCAGGGAGGCCAAGGGCCCAGCGGACCTCACTCAGGGCCAGGAGTGACTGAAGCAGAGGCGGACACCGACGGACGGACACCAGGTACGCCACAGCCGCCCGTCCTCCGCAGGTCACCGTTCTCCCCAGGGAGGAGGTGACTGAGAGGGGGTTTCCTGGTGTCTGTGACGCAAACGCGCTGCCGCTACGCGTGGGTGCGCTAAACCCTGGCGTGATGAGACACTTCGCCACAGCCACCCATGAAAGCTGTGAATCACTCAGACTCACTCGGTCGGTCTCCGGGGAGCAATTAATACCTATTAATACCTGTCGCCCACGCCTGGAAGTATATTAAGCAACCGTGGCCTTTCGGGAGACTAGCCTTCACATCTAACCTCCTTTCAGGAGAGCAGAGAAAACAAAAAAAGTTTTTTTAACTTTCGCACAAACCTTTTTTATGACTTTGACAATAACTCATACTTCATATTTGCTTTGCTTTCCAATTCTACCCACGGCTGTTTTCTGCAATTCTGCCTTTATGCTGTTTCATTCTTCTTTTGTTCTGCATTATCTCCAAGAGCCTTTGAAGGTGCTGAGGCTGAGGACTTGAGATTGTTCTCTTTAAGTGGCAAATGCTTTAATTCCACTTCAGATGCTGTTTGAACCTCACATGGTGGTGAAACACCGTGATTGTACAAGAATTGTTTCCATGCAAAAAGTTCATGGTAGAAAGTTCATTCCTATCCATAAGAAGATAGATGTGGGATGCGTTGGAGTTTGGAATTTGAGCTCAGGGAGGTTTTCAGAGGGAGAACATGTCATTTGGACAGGATACTTTGCAGGTGGTACATAGAAAATGCTTCAATAGTTTCCTAGCTCAGCATGTTCATTTGGGCGGCACTGAAACCCAGGTTTCATGGAGGCACATACAATATCAATATTCCGTACCTCTGTTCTGTCCTCACATTGGTGCAGTGTCCTTGTTACACACAATTCTGTTAGCTTGTGCTATGGGTATGTTGCTATAATCCACAATCAGAGGCCATTTTAACATGTTGATACAACCCCGAACATTTCGTTTAGAAATATTAAATAGCAATTATCAAGGTTTTTTTTCCCCACAGCTTAACTCGTAATCTCCCATGAAATATGACATGAAACCCAGAGGAAAGCTCCACCCGTTTTCCCCGCGGCGTCCGCCACGCTCACTTCCACTTTCTTGATCTCGCCGACGTCGGTGCCGTCGCACACGAAGTTCTCCATCGTTCCGGCGCCGAAGCACGTCTTCCCGTCGGACAGCTCCAGCCAGAGCCGCTCGGTCTCGATCATGTCGGGCCCGATGATGATGACGTAGACGCGGCTCGCGGTGCCGGCGTCCCGCTCCAGCCCCGTGGACACAGCGATGTGGTACGGGATGGCTGTGGGGAGGGGGGCGGGGGTGGGGGGTGCGGCACAAATCACAAACATCATTGGGAAGTTATCTTACTGTAGCCATCTATCGTTTCTGAAGTGATCAGCCAGCACTTAAACACACAAACAGTACTGGCTGATCACTTCAGAAATGATGGAAAACTGCCAACTGATGGATAACTACTGTTGGTGGACAATGAAATACCTGCGATTGTCCATGAGCGAACAAATTTTTGGAATAGGTTTAACAAAAAAAACACAATGACTACAACAAACTGATTGTCTGTAAACACTGAACAGTAGGTTTGAGAAAGCAATCAGATGCCCTGATTAAATTAAATGTGTGTTGAAAAGTGCAAGAGCAGGATCAGTACTGGGGAGTTCCTCGATGATCTCCTCCTCCTTCTTCTTCTTGTTCTTCTTGTTCATGTTGCTGTCCAAACTCTTCATGCTCTTGATTGAGCTCTGCGAGTTGTTCCTATTTCCTTCATAACCCTTTGAAAAAAAAACACCTTGAATCAGCTCCCAGTAAAAGAAATGACATAAGCTTTATGTTGAACTTACGTTATCCACCTTAAGGTCCAGATACAGTGTGTCTGAAAACAATTTGTTTTCAACAATGTCAAAATATTTTGAATTCTTGAGAATCCTGTTCATTTTACACAATCCAGGCACAGCGTACAGCAATATGGTCTCCCCCAGGCCCTGCAATACCTTTACGTAGAAAGTCCTCTCAATTCTTTTATCCTCCTTCTTCTTGGAAAGCCAGCGCTCGCATAGAAACAGGTAAATCTCCTCCGTTTCCACGTCAACAACCTCCACCTGATCAAGGTACCAGTCGGCCCCGACCATGGTGTTGTCATGGCGAACCTTGATCTTGAAGATCTCGCCCAAGTCCACCGCTTCAATGGAGAATTTGTCCACCTGGGGGTAAAGAACAGCTCTTTCACCTGGGGGAAAAAACTGCACTCGACCCTTACAGTAGACAATGCAACCAGATGAAAAAAAACAACGTTCCTACATGAAAGAGAAATCTACACCCCCCCCCCCCCCCAAAAAAAAAACAGCATTTACAGTCTCACTGTTTTGTGCTTTGAAAGGACTGAAGATCAGCTATCACAGACAGAGATGTGGGGTGAAATTCCTGGGACCAGGAAAAAATTATATTATTATATTATTCTAGGGCCCAGGACAATAAATATTAAAAATATAACACAGACTATTGGGGCCCCCCTCCTCCAGGGCCAGAGACAACATACCCAGTTGCTACCCCCCCCCCCCCCAGCAGACAGCACCAGCCCCACATTTCTAAATCAACAGTGCAGATCTCCTCAGGAAGTTACATCAATCGCCCCGCTTCCTCCTGCCTTGTACTCTTCCTTAAATGCAACGTTCTTTAGAGGAGCCTCGTTCTAAGGAAACGGCTTAAAAAATTTGATGATGAAAAGGAATCGGCTCGGTGTAAGACATCCACAGCTGCGGAACGGCTGCTCGGTCTTGAGGCGGGGAGAGAGGGACAGAGAGAGAGAGAGAGAGACAGCTGGAGGCAGAAGGCAATGAATGTCATCCCAGCTTGACTCTGGCACCAGGAGAATTCATCCTCCCGCTGCAGCACACATGATTGCGTTGCTACGGTCCCTCTTGCCGCAGGCCGGTGTACTGGTAAAATAGCACGGAAATTGCACTTTTTTTTCTCATTTTGGAAATTGGCAAACTCGAGTCATATATAGCGCCAGAATGTGGGGTTGAAAAGTGGATAGACCGAGAAACCAGAATTCCCAGCATGCAGTACGACATTCTCACTTTCCAGTGAACACTACAGAACTTGAGTCCATGACCCACAGGGGAATTGCCTTAAAATCTCGTCTTAGAGATCAGAACCTCCGGGAGCACAGCGTTATCAATGGACAGGGGGCAGTTGGATCTCAGAATTCATAAACTGCCACTGCTTGTACACTTAAAACAGTGACACACCTGATTAGCTTCAAAGAAAAATCAGTCATTAGAAAAGGTGTACTGATCAGCTACACTTAATTGATGACAACTCCAACCAGACCATAATTTCCCATGAGATACTATGCTGCGTTAACTTGTGCCAGTACACCAAGAACACATTACACAACAGGACGCCGAAGATAAAAGCAGGAGGGATGACTCTGCGCAAACACACGTCATGCCCTCCGGCATTACGGAGAGCACTGCCGGGAACACCGCCAGGCCGAAGACTTACCGCTCCGCGCTCAAACTTGTTTTTGTTGCTCTCGGACTTGCTGAGCTTGCGCTCCCCCGTGTCTCCAAGGTTACCGTAGATGGTGAGGAACACGTTGGCGTCGGTGCCCGCCCCCTGCACGTCGCCCGTCATCACGGACACCTTGTACGTGTGAGCTGAGGGGGGCACACAAGCGCGGACACAAGCGGCTCTAAGTCTGTGCTCCACAGCGGAGATCAGTGCCAATAGTAAAGATCCAAACGAGTGTCAAAACTGGTGGCATTTTAAAACTTCTGTTTGATATGAGTGCAAAAGAAAAAAGGTCAATCATAATAGTCTCAGACAAGATAAAATAAAGGAAAACTTTTGAAAAAGTTTGTAAAGATCTATTTTTTAAACTGTTTTTCATTATCTACGAATCCAGCACATAGCAACGCTAAGGTCAGAACCGCATAAAGGTATCAGAGAGGCAGAAGTGAGGTAAACAGCGGGAGTGACGTACTCTCCAGGGCGTCCTCCACGTCGGTCTCCGTGCGTTTCAGGGTCCCGTCCCTCAGCAGCTTCTCCTGGATGATTTCGGAAGGCACCAGCTCCCTCACGGTCTCCCCGTCGTCCTCCGATTTGGCCAGCCAGCGCTCGCAGTAGAATATGGTGGTCTCGGACCCCTTCCAGGGGAGATCAATTCACTCAGAAATAAGCGCTCAGAGGTGGAAAAAAGTAATGCCTACTGCAAAACATGCTTCCGTAGCATAAATGTTCAGTGTGAAATCAACTCTGATACGATGGGTTACTTTTAGTTCTAACAATGTGCACATGGTCCATATTGGATATTTCATAAATGTTATGAGAACTAGAAATATGCAGTACCTTCCCTTTCCTCAGGAGTCTTCTGATTTCAACCCGGTCCAGATGCCAGCCGGGATTCGTCCCCCGGTTGTCGTGTCCGATCCGGATCTTCTCTATCACGTCCCCCACGTCCTCCAGCTGCAAGACATCACAGGCACATGTCACATGAGCCCCAACTGCCACTTCAACTGTCACTTCGCACTTATTTACGTTTGACTCAATATTCTCCACAGTCCTACAGCTAGTCTTCATCCAATATGTTTTCACTCATTTTTAAATGTTAAAAATTAAGTGAACTAGATTTTTTTCAATGTGTAAATTGTCTGTTAAGAGCAGGGATATAACAAAGAATAAAAGATAAACTAATGGGAGACTTTGTAAACCGACAGAATGTTTGAAGCTATAATGAGCTGCCTGTCACTGACTTGAACCAAACGAAACTATTCTCTCTTTTTACTCTTTATAAAATAAAACAATGTTTTTTTTTCAGATTAGACATCATATAATAATGGCTAATGGATTTGGTCTCATAATTTCTAAATTTATATATTTTATTATAGTATTAAAAACACACTCTTTAGCACTGTATTTCACGATTTTAACACTGTGTTTCAAGGCCCACCTCCACAATGAACATGTCTTCAGCGTTCCTCTCGAAAAACAGCCGCCTCTCCCGCTTGTTAACGCAGAGGTACTTCTGCTGGGTGCCCAGCCCTTTTCGTCCATAAAGGACGATGAACACGTCCGCGTCCGTCCCTGCTCCGAAGATATCGCTTGTAAACGTGGTGATCTCATAAGGCACAACTGCAAGACAGGGATAAGGGAAAGCAGCCATTATTCATTTCACTTTTTCACACTTTTCAAAGCATGGATTACAGAACAAAGAGGCAATAATACATTGGCCAGTTGTGTAACCCTATAAACAAGCAGAGACTACTAAGTGACGACTAAACATGATGGAGAGATGACAGAAGAGGAAGGACGGCTTGAAGGATGAAGACATTAGTTCTGTGCGGTCGACGTATAATTTCAACATATTTACTTCTGTTGTTCTCCCAGCTGTACATTGACTCAGGAGGATAAACTCTGAGGGATGCACTTAGACCCTTTACAGGTGTTGTTAACTTACGACAGTTTTTAAGGATAGTTCATAAGTGCATGGAAGACAGTTCTGGGAAACAGCCCGAATATTAACCAATCTATCGAGGCTTGCCCTGCAGCAGTATCGTGGTTCAGATTTGGGACAGGGGTAAGGGAGGGGGGTGGGCCTCACATGGGGTGTAGAGCTCAGTCTGCAGGTCAGCAGGGTACAGGTCCCTGACGACCAGCCCGTCGTCCTCCCCCCTGTCCAGCCAACGGCCACAGGGGAACCGCAGCTTCTCACCGAGGGAGGGGGCGTCGATCTCCACCCAGTCCAGGAACCAGCCCGGCGAGCCCCCTTAATCACAGCAAGGGGGTTAAAGGTTCGGATACGGTGGGGGTCTCAGGAAGGGAGGAAATGTGAGGGGGGGGGGGGTCTCTATAGGAAGACTGAACGCCTGAGCAGACGCCACACACTGCTAATCTCCATTCTGTGCTCCATGCTGGCGTGTCAAGCCTGACGTTCCGTGCCAGATCGGCTCTCTGCTTTCCAAAACGTGCATCTGTCAGTGGTTGACCTACTCCGTCTAAACGGCCTGACCTGACCGCCTCTAAGTCTGTGATATTGATAGCGATTAGGCTGTTGATTTTGACAATGATCTTTATTTTTCACAGTTCATCTGTTTAAGTGCATGTTAATTTCTCAGCATTTGTGCTATTTCGAGGAATCGTCCTGGCCTTCAGTATCTTCACTCTCAACTAATGGTTCTGCTGTATTTGTTTGCTGTTTAAAAATTGCAAACAATACGACGTGATTAAATGTGATCAAGAAGTGTAATGGCTATTACTTGTATTTCTATTCCTTGTACACAGCCTCAACTCTCCAAGATCTTTCCCACAGTTGGCAAGTGCTCTGGGTACATTTAATACACCGGTTTATATTCTTGTCACAGCGCATCATCGGGAGCCACTGACATACATACAAGCTGAAGCCAGACTGATCGCAGAACCGGTACGCCGCTGCGTGTGTGTTTGCGAGGGCCAATCAGCGAGCTGCCAGCGCTCACCTGAGTTGTCATGGCCGATGCGTAATTTCTTCAATGCGCCGATGTCCACGGCCTCCACTGTGAACTCGTCTATCATTCCCCGCTCAAATTTATTCTTGTGCGACTTGCAGGCTTTGAGGTTTATTATTCCTGTCGGGCGGGGGATTAGCAAAGAAACATCCGACTCAGAAGACAAATTAAGTATTACCAGCTGTCAGAGTCTCTGCAATTGCATCATATTTCCTTTTTGCACAACCTGCCCTACAACCACTGTGTTCAGATTATGTTATGTAAAAAATTATCGGTCAACCTTGGTAATTATGCAGAATTAAAATAAATATCTGGACACAAAAACAAAATACAAAATACACTAAATAAGAGAGCAGTGATAAAATAATGAATATGTCGCAAATTGCTTTCTTATTTTCAACTTGATCATTGAGAACAAAAACCTCAATACCTCTAGTCCAGGAAACTGAAGTACTGTAAATGCTTCAAAATGGAATTTATTTTTTATGAACTAAAACAGTCCTGAAGCTAGGGCCATTCATGGTGTCCAAAATACTGCAATAAACCTCTTGCTTATACTGTACCATACCTGTGTCATCATTTTCTCCAAAGAGAATAGCAAACACATTGGCATCTGTTCCAGAATATTTCTTATCACCCGTCTTAATTCTGAGGGAATAGGTTCGTGACATGGCTGCAAAAAAGAGAAAATAAACACAACATATAATTTTGTTTGATTGCACAAAATGTGTGGAGATAAATGCAAATGAGGACCAAATAAAAAATTAACAGCTCCATCTGTCTTCCTCGTTTACAAGTGGTGTTTCAAAGACCTCACTATTTGTCTTTCATTTAAGGTGCAGATGAACCCACAGGATAAAGATATATAGTTTTTCAAATGCATAAACATGAAAACAGTAAAATTAAATGTGGTTAAAAAGTATATATTTTCTAAACATGACAGCTTGATGTCTGACATGGCATGTCCGTTGTGTAAGGATATTCACTATGGAAGTTCACCAATAGGTCACCGCTGATTTGTTCAAATGTCAAATCTTTATTTCAAAAAAATATTATTACCTTTCATTATGAACTTATTTTATATTCAGGATAAAAACAAACCTAAAATCTCAGCTGAATAAAATAGGTTTGAAAACATGATAGTTGTTCCTTTGGTTCTTTATGAAGGCCTATATCTATAAAAACTTTTTTAAAATTTTTTATTGCGCAGTGATTTGAAAAGCAAACATAACTTCAATTTTCACTCAAGCTTAAATGCCTGGAGTGACCCTGTCAATCACAGGCAATGTATTTGTGGTGCAAATGAATCCCAGGATCCCCTTATCCCACGGTTGTGTAATGGTGGACCATTTGATCCCATCTCGTCCCGCCCCGTCTCCCGCCCCTTCCTCACCCTTCTGCTCCAGCCCCAGCGTAGCCCCCGAGCCCTCGTCTTCATCGTCCTTCTTCATGAAGGCCTCGTCCACCGGAACCAGCTCCCGGGCAATCTGGCCGTCGTCCTCGTCCACAGCCAGCCAGCGCTGACAGGGGAAGTAATAACTGCGCAGGGGGAGACCCACACACCATTTCACTGCAACCGTCTTTTACTGGGGCGCGGCCCGTTATATTTTATTTACAGAATGGACGAAGAGGGCGTGAGTTTGATTGCTGGGTGAGGCGCTGCAGTTGTAACCTTGAACAAAGACCTGAATCGGTGCAGCGAACTTCCAGAAAGAAAAAAAAAAGGCCTCATATACTGTTAAAGTCACATTGTGCCGCAAATGCAGCCCAATGGTTAACGGAGCGGAGCGTGAAGAAATTAGCACTAATTAAGCGCAGATGATGACCGACAGTGATGTCTGCAAGCCTCACACTCACATGTGATATCCATTCATGGAGCATAACAGTCTGTCCTATCTGTTCCTGGCCACAGATACGCTCAGTTCTTTCATTTTGATTCTGTGCAAACCTCTTGATCTGTGGCACATATGTCTGTCAAAACATCACAATTGGCCATTCAATTATTTAATTAGTCATGTGACTGTACCTTTCGAGTGCCTACAGCGACCCCTGGAGGATACCAACTGAGACGCAGGTAGAGACAAACTTTCGTCTCGATCAAAGGAATAACACTGATTGCTTTGTTGACACATTTGCTTTGCACAAAATTATAGTTAAAAAAATAAGTTTATGTGTTCAAACAACTGTGAATATAATTCCTGTGAAGAAAAGCTACTGGGCCCAAATTTTCACCTGGAAACCCCCCTTTCCCTCTCTCCCCCCCTCTCCAGTTCTCTTTCTGAATTGATCTTCCTGTTCCTGTGAAGACTCACATGGTGTCATCCTTGCCGTCCACAATCTCCACGCGATCCAAAAACCATGACGACTGAGGCTGAGAGTTGTCATGGCGAATTCTCAGCTTCTTCAGTGTCCCCAGGTCAATGGCTGAGATGGAGAAAATGTCCTCCTGTATGTTGCACCGAACAACAGGAAGTAAGCCTCCAAACAACAAGCTCTCCTTCTCTCAAACTCTGATATACACAGTTGTCAGGCACATTAGCACCTATAGCCAGAAATTCTGATCATTAATTATAATGAAGAATAGTCTCCTTTTTAATATACATAATTATAGCTATTGTTCATTGCCTTTCCTGGAACACCATGTAAAAATATTATTATTTTTTTAAATGTATTTTATGAAATTTCATAATTTGTTGTGAAAGCAATTAACCATACAGATTATTGCGGCACTACACTGCGCTGTTGATACTAGACATAAATATGAGTTATTCAACACAAAGCAACTACAAATCGAGGGTAAATAATTTAAGAAGTGCTTTGATCATCGTATATGGTCACAGAAGCCTTACTCAATGGGCATAGCATTAATGTTCCCGTATGAATGATTGATGCGGTAACATTAACAGATGAGTAAAAGTACACCCCCCTGTAGCCTACGTACTACTTTGGCTAACGCGATCAGGTTCGCCTGGATCCGGGTTCAGGGGCCTAGCGGGCCTGCCTGCACGTAATTTCTCACACGGCTAGTCGGATGGAGGCGCTCGTAATTCGAGCGCGCGCCCTACCTGGCCCTTCTCAAACTTATTGAAGTGGTTGGACTTCCTCAGCCACCGCTCGCCCGTGTCTCCGTTCTCCCCGTAAATATTGATGTAAACGTTGGCGTCGGTTCCGGCTCCTCCCACTCGGCCCGTGTAGACGTACACTTCATATGTGTTCACTATGGGGGGGGGGAGGGGGGGTCACTGTCAATGTGGCTCATTCTCTTGTGTGAAAGTCATTATACTAGTTGCATATGAACAAAAGCAGCCAAATAGCAAATGTCATGGTTAACAACAACATGAAAAATGAATACTTTTATCAAAATGACATGTAAAATATGAAGAGAACAGAATGTTGATGTGAAATATTCTTCTCTGCGGTAAAGTTCCTGCGAATATGAGAGTGCAAATTTAAGTTGACGAACTGTTGACGATGGCAGTGGGTGAATTGGGTTTTCCAAAGCTAATCCCATTAGAGGAGTATTACAGGAACCAAGTTGCCCAACCCTGTTCCTGGAGATCTACCATCATCTAGGTTTTCATTTCAACCCTAATTTGGCACACCTGATTCTATTCATTAGGAGCTCAACAAGACCTTTGTTGAATGAGGTGTGGCTTTGTTAGTTGGAGTGACAACCTATAGGAAAGTAGATCTCCAGGAACAGGATTAGGCAACCCTGCTCTCGAGTAACCCCTTACCTTCCAGGTCCTCTGCTTCCTCTGGGAGCAGCTCCACGACCAGCTCGCTGTCCTCCTCGTCCCGGGCCAGCCAGCGCTGACAAGGGAAAGAGCACGTCTGCACTATCTCCTGCATCTCGGCCACGGCCTCCTCCTCCTCCTCTTCCTCCTCCTTCTTCTTTTTCTTCTTCTTCTTGTCCTTTTTGTCGTCCTTCTTGACCTCCTTCTGGACCATGCCCATGATCAGATGCTTGATGTGGACCGTCTCCAGGAACCAGCCGCTGCCGAGGCCTGTTCCGTCGTGGCCGATTCGGATCTTGAAGATCTTCCCCACATCTTTGACCTCTATCTATGACATCACGTTTTTTTGGGAGTTTTGATAATGATGAAAAAAAAAAAACCACATCAATGTACAATGAATGTTCACCCTTGTTGTGAGCTATCAAATCTATTGAGCTCACTGTAGCCCTACTCACACGAGACTAGTTTAACCCCAGGATGTTCTGTAATGTAATTTTTTTTATACGTTATGTGGGGTAATGGCATTCATACAGGATAAAATGATCCCTGCTTTTCCACCAGTTGCAGAGATCTTTTTCCAAACCTTTGAAGGCTGTCTGTATCTCCACACTGCAAACAAGAACCCCACTCGAATGCATCTGCATATACCACCTGTACACGACTCTAAATGCTCCAAAGCCGGTCGACAGGCACAGCTCTAGGCTTGGATGCCGCGCATTCTTTCTCCTCTGCAATGCAACTAACTAACTAACTCACCCCAGGGATTTAGCCTAATTCAAAGGGATTGGTACCTTGAATATCTCCGTGGTTCCTCTCTCAAAGTTGTTTGATCGGCTCTTCAAGGTGATTAAGTCGGTCTTCCCAAGGTCCCCATAAATCTGGATAAAAATGTTGGCATTTGTGCCGGCTGCACGAACATCGCCAGTGACCACCGTGACCTCATAATTAACCACTAGAAAATGAAAGGAAGACACCATTAGAGGAAGCCGAGAGAGACTCCATCACTTTTCAGTTACATTACATAAACCACTGCTTCAAAAAACACAAGCTGATTTACAAAGTGATGTGACTCTGTTTGTGTTCAAGTTGACTTTCAATATCCAAATAAAAACAGATAAAGTATTTCATTTAAAAAAATGCACTTTTGCAAGTTGTCTGAAAAGCTACTAATAATTAACTTTCAATGATCAATTTCTGTAACACACCAAATGACATGCTGTATCAGATTGGAGTTTTAAATCTGTAAACCCTTCAATAAAATCAGCACATTCCCTGTGTTTAAATGGGTCTTTCCCCCTGGGTTTAAAGTAACATCATTATTGCTTTAAAAGGAGACTTTTAACACCGTTGTTTGAGTGTGTGTTCCTACGTTTCTCGATCTCCAAAATCTCGCTGGGGTAGATCTCCACCTCCACCTTCCCGTCGGCCTCGTCCTTGCACAGCCAGCGGTGGCTGGGGAACATGTACTGCTTTCCGTGGACAGGAACGGTGATCTGCACGCTGTCCAGGAACCAACCCGCTCTCAGGCCTTCGTTGGTGTGTCCAATCAGGAGACGGCTGATCTGTCGCGGAAGAACATTGAGAACCAAGATTTGGAATTTCAGTGAAAAGCAACTTTCCAATACTCCCACCCCCCCCCCCCCCCCCCCCCCCAGTTACATTAGTAGTAACATTTTCAGTTACATTAACCAAATTAAAATGGCGTACCTGTCCGATATCAGAGGTATCAATGGTGAAGATGTCAATGCGTCCGGTCTCAAAGTAGTTGCTGAGGTTGTTGTCAGAGACCACCAGCATCATCTTGCTGGTGTCTCCCTTGTCTCCGTACAGTTTGACGAAGACCTTGGAGTCGGAACTGGCACCGCTGATGCTGCCGGTCTTGACCGAAATGTGGTAGCTTATGGCTGCAAGAGTGTCGACAACCACAGAATGAGTCAGCATGCTGGAACTGCGCCAGAATTAAAAAAGAACAGTAAAGCCATAAACCCCAGTACAAAAACTCTTAGCTCTGTTTATCTTTTTTAGCATCCTTCTGAATTTTGAGTAAATTAAGCTGGTGGTTTGTGATTTAGCTTTAATTTAAGGTTCACTGGGTGAAGGCTTGTTTCTGTGCTTACTGAAAAGACGCTGTCCATCTGCAGTTGGCACTAACTCTCGAACTATTTGACCGTCATCCTCATTTCGATCAAGCCACCTGGAAAAGAAAGTCAAGAAGCAAATATGAAAAATTGGATTGCCAAACAGAGCTAGACATAGTTTTTTTTGAGAGGGAAATGACTGACCAGGAAACTAGGAGAAAAACTCCTGAAAATGGTGGAAAGAAAAACAGGTGTGACCAGCTTGCCTGTCACAGGGGAACTCTATGGCCTCGTTCTCTGTCTTCCCCTCCTCCCTCACCACCACCTTGTCCAGGTACCAGCCAGAGCCCCCGCCTTGGCCGTCATGGCCGATCCGCACTCTTCGAATCCTCCCCAGGGAAACCGCCTCGATCATGAACTCGTCCATCTGCGAAATAAATGCAGCCGGTGCATATACGTTGAAATTAAATTTAATTGGCTGACAGACAGCCAAAAAATCTTAAACGATTGCAAAGTACTGCATTAAATGCAGTGTTGCTGGGGCAGCATATCTTCGTGACTAAACTGGACAAGAAACAACACTACTGGAGTGTATGATAAACCATAATGATGCCTAATACATCATAATGTATTTTGCTGGCAGACTTGTTCTATTCAAAGAAATCAATCTTGTACTGAATGCAGCAAGCTGCTAATTTAAATCAGTTTGGTTATCATATTCTGAGCTACAGTATATTATTTTTGATAGGTTGACAGCCAAATTACATAGAGTAAGTATTGCAATTTTTGTAAGGGAATGGAATATTTCTAATGAAGAAAAAACCAACAACCTAGGGAGTCTTTGTAACGATGTTTATTAGTTCAAGAAAATGTTTTAAGCCAGTAAACATTTTTGTTTAAAAACTCTGCATAACTGACATCACTACTCAGGCACGTCTGTTATATTAATGTTTAGAAAAATTGATGATAGAGTGCCAGAGATGTAGTTCTTTTCAAATTTCAGATGTGGCAGTGCACTGTAATGGGTAAGGAACTGGACTTGTAACCTAAAGGTTCAGGTTCGATTCGTGGATAGGACACTGTCGTTGTACCCTTCAGCAAGGTACTTAACCTACATTGCCTCGGTGTATATCCAGCTGTATATATGGATGCGATGTAAATGCTATGTAGAATTTTTTATACGTCGCTCTGGATAAAAGCATCTGCTAAATGTCTGTAATGCAATATAACGTCATAATGTCCATGGCTTTTGCAATGGGAGGACGGGGACTCACGTTCCCCTTCTCGAACTTGTTGACGTTGTTCTTGCAGTTCATCAGGACCCGGTCGCCGGTGTCCCCCTTGTCGCCGATCAGGCACAGGAAGACCGTGGCGTCCGTGCCGCTCCCGCTGTGGTTTCCAGTGTACACCGTAATGCGGTACTTTATCACTGGGAATTTCGGGAAGCAAGAAAATTCCCATTCGGGATGCGTATGGCATTCTTCAGCGAAAACGCAAGTTTTTATTAGGCTTGAGAATACAATCGAAGTCTAAAAGCCAAGGAAATGTCTCACGCTGGAAAGATTAAAGCCTTCTGCCAGTTTATATTAAATTGGTGTTTTCTTTCAGTTAGCAAAAAGGTCATGCAACAATATAAATAGATCACATTTAAGGCTCTGTGGATTTTTCAGTTTCTTTGGCTCTATATCCATTAAATCAGTTTTGTACTGCAATATGCACCATATAAGCTGCATTGCCTCAGAGCACTCATAATGGCCGGAACTGCTTGCCAAGTTTTTAGCATGAAAACAACATGCAGAAAGACAGAACAGCTGAAGGCTAGTGTTCATACGTGTCAGAGGTGTAGGAATATGTTCCCCCGTAGCGGGAAGTTCCCTGATGATCTCGTTGTCGTCCTCGTTGACGTCCAACCAGCGGCCACATGGGAACGTGTACTTGTCCTTTGTCAACGTCTTCATCAAAGTGAGCTTCATCAAGACATGGCAGGTGACATGGCAGTTATCTTTCTTTCTCAGCTTGTAACACTTGTGTATGCATGTAAATGTGTATAATATTTAAATATTCATACATTTCTAGATAAGTATGTTGAAATAACTAATAGTGTTACAGGCCAGATGAAGAACAACATGTCTATTATTAGATTTGAATATAGTGAAGAGAATAAAACCCTAACTTCATATTTTCTTTGTCATCCTCACCTTGTCTAAATGCCAACCTGCAAAGGGGTGTCTCTTTTCATGCCAAACACGGACTTTCCGAGCCTTTCCCAAATCTGGCAGTTCGATCTGCATGGGTACGTTACAAAAAAATAAAATAAATAGATTTTTTTTTTTTTTAAGACAATAGTTCCTCGGGAAGGTGACGGACCTACCATGAACTTGTCCAACTGCCCCTGTTCAAAGTTGTCAGAGTTGTTGTTCAGCCTCAGTTCGTCTGACTTCCCCTTCTCCCCGTAAATCTGCAGGCTGATGGGCGCGTCAGTCCCCGCCCCCTTCACATCAGACGTCCAGATCCAAAGGGACCACGGGTGCTCTGGATTGGACAGGGAAAAAAGTGCCGGAGCTCCAGAATAGACCTCTGTCCAATCCCTGTCCGCTAAGATGTGAACCTGTATGAACACTGGTGCTAAGATCTCCCCTTCATTGGGCAGCACTAGGCAGATCAGGCACTGCGCCCAGGGCCCCACCTTCTCACCCAGGGCCCCGCCTTCTTGCCTTCATCTGACATTGGTTTCCAAGCAGAAAAATCAAAAGGTGCCAATGTTTTGGAGGGTCTCCAAGTAATTTTTTTCAAGGGCCCCCAAAAGTCTAAAAGACAGCTCTGTTCAGCAGAGACGCTATTTGGCAGAATACCTCCTAAAACTCAATTATGGTATAGACTGAATTCTGTCAGAAGATTCCCAGAAACACTCAAATAACAAAAAGAAGGAAGTCTGTCAAATACCTTTTGGGTAATAGTGGAAACTATAACATTGAGAATTAAATAAATATTTGCAGAACATGTTGGGCTTTTGGTCTTCCTGTTTTGTTATGGTGTTAAACCCAGTAACTCAGGAGCAAGTGACTGCAAATCTGTGATCAACTGGGACATAGAAGAGACTGTCAGTCAGATTGAGCCAGATTGCAGTTGCCTGGAAACTAGTCACAGGAGAAAACACTAGCCAATAGGTATACAATTGGGCTTACGTCAATGAAGATCAAGGTAATCTTGTAGGAGGAAGCCCAAGTGCCTTTATTGAAATGACATTGGTAAGAAATTTTTCAAAAACCAGTCTAAAGCTATTGCATTTTGGCCATACCAGCCTGCAGCAGGGCATGACTCAGTGAGCACAAGGGGCCCTCTTTATATCAATGAAGCAAATAAGGAGCAAGACATTTGGATTCAAGAATATTTGTTGAGGTATCGATTTTCATACGACGATGGGTACATATATGAGAGAAACCACCCAAGGAGAGACCACCCACTCTTCTGTCTCTTCTGACGCAGGGAGACCATCTCGTAGAGCTCCCTCTCGATCAGTCCGTCCCCCTCGTTCTCATCCAGCCACCTGCTGCACAGGAAGGTCTGCTCGATCCCCGTGAATGGGCAATAGACCACCACCTGAAACAGAAAGGGTAAAGCAAACGTTGTCTTCCCATTGTCCCAACACTGCTCCTGGACTGCCTCAAAGCTGCCCCAACACAACTTAACACCAGATCTCAAAGATACCCTAACACAGCTTTGCCCAAGTCTGAACATAGTCAAAGCAACACCTTTGGATACTTCCTTAGCACTGCTTCAACACTACTAACACTGACTTAGTACTGACCTAACACCGCCACATAGTAGACTCAGCATTTGACCTCACACCTCTACCTCATTGACTTTAAAACGGTCATTAGACTTTTCATTACCCTGCATTTTGTTTCCCTCTTGCATGAAGCAGTGTACAATTACTTTTGTTCTTTCTGCACTGAATATAGCATTTTGGTACGTACACACCCCAGTGACACACTACCTTTAGTTTTTTCATTGAAAGGAGTGGTTTTGAACACGTCCTTCCTGAAGTTTAGTTAGTTTACAGGCAGACGCTCTCATCCAGAGCGACTTACATTGTATCTAATCATACAGCTGGATACACACCGGAGCAATGCAGGTTAAGCACCTTGCTCAAGGACACAACGGCAGTGTCCTACCGGAGGAATTGAACTGAATTGACCTTCTTCAGGTTACAAGACCAACTCCTTGGCCGCTACGCTACACTGCCGCCCTACGGCCTCACCTTCTCGCAGTACCAGCCGGCGCTGACGCCGCCGTTGTCGTGACCGATGGTGACGCGGCTCAGCGGGCTGAGCAGCGCGGCGATCTCCACCTTGAAGATGTCGGTGAGCGCCCGCTCGAACTTGCCGCCCTCCAGGAAGACCTTCCCGCTGTTCTTCAGGCCCTTGGAGCCGTGCATGATCATGTGGACCTTGGAGTTGGTCCCGGCGCCTCGCAGGTTTCCCGTCACCACGTGGACGTTGTACACGATGCCTGCGGGGGCGGGGGGGGGGGTGTTCGGTTACACGCGTGCGGCACAGCAGTCAGATTCTCGCGGTCCTTGGCAGCGGGAGTTCGCCGCGCGAGCCAGCATAGATTAGTCAGCCTGTGAATAATGCAGCGACGGGCCAGATTATGACCTGCTATAATGTAATTAAAACTGAATCTGGCAGTGGAAAACTGAGCCGTCATTCATCTGCCTCCGTGTCTTATATCTCAGGATGTTAAAGTAACCGGTAACATACTAGAAATGCACAGTCGTGCAGTAGCTACACAACATAAAAGAGAGGTCTGGTAAATCAATCAGTTAGGCATCACATTTTATAGGAAAACGGTGTGTAAAAAATGGCGGTAGTTTTTTAGACCTTGCTCTTTTGAAGACTGTATGTTACTTTCCCATGGAAAATACAATGCGGCTGTCATTCCCGAGAGTTTTTGGGCTAGCGGTACTTCTCCTAGGTCTCACCGGTGGGCTGGCTGCCCCCCACCAGTATATCTCTCTGGATCTTCCCATCGTCCTCGTCTACGGCGAACCAGCGGTTCACGGGGAACTCGTACAGGGCCTTGTGCCCCATGTCATCGATCAGCACCTGCAGAAACAGACAGCATAAGCAATAGCAACCAATCCTATGCTTCAGTTCATGAAGGTGCCATGCAGAATTTATGAAGATCGGATAGCTCTTATGAAGGGCCATTCAAAAAGTGTTTGCACACAATCTAAAGGTACCTATAAAAGTGTTTGCGTATAATCTAAAGGTACCTGTATACTTCATTCTCCATAATACTTCAAAAGACAGAATAATCAAATCTGCACTCTATTTGAGCAATATAGTTAATAAGAATGGCTGCTCTCATGAAACTAAATATGGGTGCAATGACGTCATTAGGATTAGTTCAATTGGATCATTAAAACAACGACCTCTTGGAGTGCTGGTATAACTCAAGGAGCAACCATTACATGCTCCGTATATTGATTAGCCTAAGGAAAACCAATCTGGTAATGAAGCCCGGTGTTTCATTACAGGTGGGATAGAATGACTTTTATGGGCAGATGACCTCATCTCATTATTGTATTTATGATGCAGTCAAAGGGTGGGGCCACTTCCTAATAGGGTGTGTGTGTGTGTATGTGTGTGTGTATGTGTGTGTGCATGTGTGTGTGTGTATGTGTGTCAGTCAGAGGAGGGGTTGTGGGCATTTAGCTTGCATAACAGTCAGACTCAAACCTTCCAAATCTCACGTTTCACATAGTCTCACTATCAAATAACATTACCTGCATTTACATGTTCTCGAAAGTGCCTTGTCAGCCTAAGACTTGATTACAGAATGTACATATTACACGAGTTCACTGGTGCTTTATCCCACCAATCTCACTCTGAATATTCTTTATATTACATTGCCAAAGATTTGGTTCCTGTTTTAGTTATGAGAATATTCTCAGTTAAACTTCCAAATCAATATAGACTTCTGCACAGTGTAGGTGTGTAGGTATGTATTCTAACCTGCCCAGAGTAAAATCTATTGTTTGATAACCAAAAGACCAATTTGGAAACAAAAACATTTCTTTTTTTTCATGACCAAGAGCCGACAGCTGTCCTTAGCTTTGATTAAATGGTACTTTTTCCCAATACAACCCAAACCCTTACCTGCCAAGCTACCTTCAATACCACCTGCCCCTGACTAATAAGACAACCAATGAGTGGTGCAAAGCAAATGCCATGACCAATCATTGGCCACGTTATTGGATTTGCGTGTGCTGAAGGCCCTCGGTGTTCAGCCAGGTGACTCGGTACCGAGGCCTGCCGTGTATCTTGCTCTTGCCCGGGACAAAACGATCTCAAAAGGCCCCCACCCCCACACACCCCCGCCCACCCACCCCGTGCGCAAAAGACGAAATACAGCAACGAACTGAGACATGTCATCATTCCCAACTTTAATGCTTTGAAGTTGTTCATGGATTTAGATTTCATGAGATTATTCCAGCAGATCATTTAAAGGTTAGAGGGCCCTTTTGGCCCCCCCCCTTGACCCAGGGCCCGGGACAACTGACCCGGCGTTCCCCCCATGTCGGCGGCCCTGTCAGTACCTTCTCCAGGAACCAACCGGCGGAAGAGCCCTTGTTGTTGTGGCCGATGGTGATCTTCCTGATCTTCCCCAGGTTCGGGGCCTCCATGGTGAACTTGTCCTCTGTCCCGCGCTCAAAGTTGTCTTTATCGTTGTCCAGCCTTCTCTCCCCTTCGACATGCATTGTTAAGAGAGAAATGTATGTCAGCAGAATGTGTAGAAATTTTCCAAACTCTAGTGCGCTGCACAGTACAATGCTCACCTGTATCACCGTTCTCCCCAAAAATATTAATGAAGACGTCGGCGTCTGTACCACTCCCCTTCACGTCCGGAGTGAATACGCTCACAATGTACTTGTTGTCTACGGATTAAAAAACACATTTTGGGTAACACAGCTCTCCTCTGTTTGTTCCAAGTACAAACTTCTTGCAGTTCAGATTTCAGTCAGATACGGATGTGATTCAGCATGTCTGTATCAAATGTTTCTTACTTTCTGTCCATGCATTAATCATATTATAAAAAATAAAAAAAAACATTGAGCTCTCATACTATGGCTAACTAATACTAAATAACTGAATGCACACACAGCAGGCCATAGAGGAATGGATTTCCATGTTAAAATTTCATGCTATTTGTGCCCCAATCTATGTTACATTAGATCGCTCCATTAAACAGGAGGGTTTGGAATTACAGAGACGATGTGCTGTCTAATGATGCCTTTGGCTATCACCCTCTGTAGCCATTTGCTTGTTGTCTTCAAGGAACATCAATCTAAATGCATGAATGCACACATGCTTAATGGAGACAACTGGGCAGAAATCTAATCACTGCACACATTGATTCAATTTCCATCAAAACACCTTGCAACTCCTCACTGTTTGGAAGAAAGACAAAAAAATAGCTGTGTTCATTAGAAAGACAGCATTCGTTTTAGAGACTGACGTTGTCCTTTAAGAACCTTTTCTCTTACTGAACAGAAGGCACTGACCTTGCTGTGCCACAGGTAACATTTACAACTGCACTTTTCCTTTTGAAACAAGCCTTTTGCAGTGAGGACCCATCATCCGCAACTGTGCACATAATGCTTAAAGCAGGGCCCAGGAGTGGCTCAGCCAGCTGAGGCACTTGACATACATCTTGATTTCAAGTTCAGGCATCGAACGTCAAGGGGTTGTTAATCCATCCACCTACATTTGGGCATGTCCATGGGATCGAGGGTGCCCAACAGGTCGCGCACAAAGAGGCCGTCCCCCTCCTCCCGGCTCAGCCAGTTGTTGCAGGCGAAGTAGAAGCGCAGGTGGGGTCGGGTCATGTCGGTCACCATCACCCGATCCAGGAACCATCCGGAACTCAGGCCTGTGTTGTCGTGTTCGATCCTGGGGGGGGGGGGGGTATGGGCGAGAACCAGTTTTAAAAACACCAGCTTTGATTAAAAAGAATGTTACCGTGTGGGCATAGTGCCACCAATCACTGGTTATATGTAGACGCATGCCTAGCGATTTCAGTAAACTAATATTTTACCAGAAAATGAAGAAAATGGAACGTGACTTTCTTAGTTGGAAATCATTTGGAATCTAAAGATATTTTCACTTTAGAAGTCAAACATTAATCTGGGCGGCATACCTTATCTTTTGTATCGGTCCGACGTTATTTGTTTTGACCCTGAAAACGTCGGTTTTGTTTTTCTCAAATGCCGTTCGGTTTCTGCAATGGAAAAGCGTAATTAAAAGTGTGTAAAGCAGAGGCGTTTTTTTTTCACCCAAAAAAAAAAAAAAAATATAGGTCACACAGAAAATGCAAGGGGTCTTAATCCACAGTGGAATTCTAAACCAGCTTCATCGTTAGCGATTCTGTAACCTTAGCTCCATTTACCAGATGGGAGTGGCATCACCCTTCTGTACAGGCTTTGAATTAGATACGCAGCCTCAACAAAGATGGGTAAGCTGGCTATTCTCACTGACATTTTAAACATACACAGATGCGAAACATGTTCATCCAAAGTGTGATAAGCCCACAAGCAAACTTTGGAAATAATGCAATTTAGACACAAGTGTGCCTCAAATTCCATTTAAATTCCAAAATGTTGCATTATTGTCAATCACCGTTCTGAGTGATTGCACCAGACCACGCAAAACACACAACCAAAACTTACCGGGACCATTTTATGACGTGTGATCGGTAAATTCATAGACAAAGGATGTACTTCATATGAATAAATAAATATATCTGGCAACATGTCCTGAAGATGATGTACTGTACTTCACCTAAATATCTTTTAAGAATCACAGCCCACATCATTTGAACTCCATACACCAGAGACTACACATACCATTCCATTCTTGTCCAAGGCATATAAATGGGAATGGAACCGGTATGGAATGCCATGCATAGCAGACTTGTTTAAATTAAGTTTGATTCACAAATAAAGATGAAACCTTTTTGGAAGCAGCATGATATTGTCACAATGGTATATTTATTTTATTTATTTATTTTGTCCAAAGGAAGAGCTACTATGTCATGCATTTCCATACAACCCCAGGCCACAAGTTGCACTCATCATGTTGCTGTACTGTATGTACATGCTTGTTCTGGAATTTCACCATGATATTCATGTGAGCTCACTAAGCAGACTGGGTGGTTACCTTGCTTTCCTTTACATACTTGGTGGACCAGTGCCTGGTATGATTGATTCTTTGATGAAAATGTTTTTGATCTAATTTCATTACCATTAAAAGTGAATAGAAATCTGTGATGTGATTAGTGTAAATTACATGTCATGCAACCTGACTGACTATTTTCAGGACTTTTATTTCAGTTTTTTCAAGGGTTGCTTTATTATGTTCTTTTCCAGCCTTAAAATTCAACAACAGCTTGTCCTACTACTTCATAGCTATTGTCTTTGGTGCAGTTTCGATTTGTTGTCCTCTACTTTCAGATAAACTGTGCTGCTTTTGAGCTACATGCTGTTAAATCACTTTCATGTCACATGATGTACACAAGTTTAACATTGCGTATACAGTGCAGCTAAAAATAGTCTTGAGTCATGATAAACATATAGAGCTCTTTCTATCACTGGGCATCTCATGCAAATCTAATCCTTGGTCCTGCCATGGCCCCTGTACGTAATGTTATAATTTTCCTAACAGAACATCTGTCAAAACCTAATATTTGCTGTTTAGTTGAAGCTAGCATAGATATTAACATAAATCAGATATCCCATCAAGTTAGCTAGACAGCTGTATTGAATTTGCAGGGTTTTTTTTCCTCCACAGTACAAAATCCTAGCTAGCTCCATGCAGAAATTCATGGAAATTACATGCAGTTTGTAGGTAGCTTGCTACACAGTAAAATGTCCCGTGTTAATTCATCTCGAACAGTGTTAATTGAACTCTTACCTGATAATATTTGGTCCCACATTCCAGAGTGGGACCAAATGTTATCTGTTCAATTAACACTGGACATTTAACTGTGTAGCAAATGCTCAAGGCAGCTAGCTAGGAAGAGCAGGGAATATCGCCATGGTAAAATGTTCTAGAATAGCATGTATGCTATAGACAGCACCATTCAAAACGCAGGGTGGGGTTAGCATTGACCTGTCTTCTCATTTCACCATTGTTTCATACTGTATAACAAGTGGAAAACGAGTACCTCTTTTCAGTGCTGTAGGATTGGAGAGAAATGCAGAGCAACATGTTAAATAAGCCATAAATTACATTTCCCTAAACAAGATTTCAAATGCATATTCAAGTAATTTCAGTCAAAACAAGGAATTGGTGGAAAAATTATATTAAATCATTCAATGGCATAGTGGTCACAGTGGTAATAGTTTATCTGAATCTGACACTTGCCTGCTCATTTTGATGATTTATAGAGGCTATAGACAATGGCTATGTAATAATATTGTGCTTAATGAAATGGAGTACAGGTGTATATATTTTAATTACAGTTTCTGATTTCCTGTTTGTTCTTTGAATGATAACCTTATCCAATTAAACCGCCATTTAATTAACCACACTCTCCCTCACGCCTTTAATCAGTTACACCAGGGGATTGGCCGATTCATTTGCATACATTAGCATATTTATATTATCCGTCAAATAGATTAGCTTGAGATGGTTCATATAGGTGTGCGAATGTAACCTATAAAGGGACTCACTTGCTGGCCAGGTGCACCTTGGGAGTGATGCCATAGTCTCCAAATAAAGTGACAAACACATTGGCGTCTGTGCCCGCCCCGCGGACATCTCCAGTGATGGTGACCACCTCATACACTGCGGATGTATGAGGGTGCCCGAGAGAACGAGAGCGAGAGACAATGAGAGACAGAGAGAGAGAGAGAGAGAGAGATTGGCATTTAGAGATGGGCACAGGCTGGCATGAACGAGCAGTGGAAGGGCACGCTGTAGCCAATGGGGGGACTGCGTGGTGTGCACGGGACCCAAGAACTGTGATGTCGACGCCCTCGGATGCCACGACCACTACACACCTTATGCGCAGTACATACAATCCCATTTAGCAACAGTTCACCACTGCATTGTTCCCCTGTGGACAGTACCTAAGATCATTTAATTGCAAACTGCTTTGGCAACATGTTCATATTTATGCCAACAAAGCACCTTGAAGCATAGAGTACAGACAGAAAGCGGGAGAGAGAGAGAGAGAGATGGAGGGAGAAGGAAAGAGAAAGAAGAGTGAGAGCAGACCTTTTCCATGAGGGCCCACCCTTGCACTGCTATTGCTGGGAAACACTGCGCAATGTAGACTCAGTGATTAATGTTTACCACTGGCCTTATAAAGTTGGGACTTGGGCGTCTTCGAATGGAATAAAAGAATTAGAACAGAAGCACACGGCAGACCAAACGATTTACAGCCTTCCATCGCTGAAACTGAGCTGGCATAACTGCTGCTGGTATGAGCTGTACGTAGAGATTTTTAAGGAAAAAAAAAAGTTTGCTGGAAGCCATTTTGGGAACTTATAAAATTATTATAGACTTTTTTTTTTTTTAAACACACACATTTCACTGACAGTGCATTAAATGATAGTAAAGGGGAATCACTTCTTTTGGCTTGAAACTACTCAGTTTGTTTTCATATAAAAGCAGAGTATCAAATAATATGCAAATATCAGTGGGGAAAATACCCCTGGAAAGAAAGCATAGTTTAAGGGAATGTTGCCATAGCATTGACAGCATTGTTTATCAGACATCACTTTTGTACTACCTACTTAAGAAAAACATTACTTTGTACAAGTGGGTTATGCATATTTTATCATTTTATAATATATCAATTGTTACACTGTTATAGTTTATAACTTTCATCTTTCATCATGCCATTTATAAACTGCAACAGTCAATTGCCAGACATATAAGCCTCATACCTTATTATCTAACTGAAATTACTGTCACTTTTGGAGTTATGATATGTTACTTATAATTCAAAGCAGAGTTCCTGTAATGTTAACAACATTACGTAGCAAGAGTACCGATATGCGACTATATCATCAAGAATCTCCATTTCCATCAGCTCAATATAAAAAAGCTGGCATGACAACAAGCAAACACAATTCTGCTGTCCTACTAAATAAATAATCATGTGTGATATAAATGCAAGCTGCGTTCCTTTAACCGACTAGCTGTTCAAAATGCTCCTTTAAAAAAAACAGTGTGCCATAAGGCAGAGGCTATCTCAGTGTGAAACCAGCACAGCCGAAACAATGTGCTACTCATGGGGAACGCTAGGCTCGCCCAGCCTATGCTGACACTGGGGGGGGGGGGGGGGGGGACTGGATCACACAAAGACAGCCATGGGGAGCACGGTCTGGCCCCGGGGGGGAGGGGGACTGGATCACAGAGAGACGGCGCGGTCGATCGTACCTTTCTTCTTGTGGTACTCGTCCTCGTACCCCTCGGCCGTTTCCGTATAATTCCGCAGCTCGTTCTCGTAGATCTCCACATAGTCCACCTGCTTCACTTTGGACTTCTTGCCCTTTCCCTTCTTGTTGTCCTCGTCGCTGTCCCCGGAGCCCTTCTTGCCCTTCTTGGCCTTTTTCTTCTTGTTGCCCTCTTCCTCCTGGACCTCCTCCTCTTCATCATCCTTGTCGGACTCCTTCTTGGACTTCTTGCCGCCCTCCTTGCTCTTCTTGTCCTTGGCCCCCATGGTGTCCTCCGGGTCGTTCTCGGTGGACGGCTTTTTCTTCTTGTCCTTTTTGGAGACCTTGTTCACTTCCTCGTCATCCTCAGTTCCAGTTTTCTTGGGCCTGGTCTTTGCGTCATTTCTGTCGCGCTGATCCTGGCTCTCCGTGTCATCGCTGGTCCCCTCGCCATACTCTCCTTCCTCCTCTTCTGAGTTCTTTTTCTTCCCCTTTAGCTTCCCATTGGCATCCCCTTTTCTTTTTTTGGGGGGTTCCTGGGTCTCTGGCTCTGAGTCTTCTCCCTCCTCTTCTTCTTCAGATTTTTTCTTCTTCTTCTTCTTTTTCTCCTTTAGCTTCTGTGTGGCATCCTCCTTTCTCCTGCTTTCTGTCTCATCGTATTCTGGGGTCTCCGGTTCTGAGTCTTCTCCTTCCTCTTCTTCTTCAGATTTCTTCTTCTTCTTCTTCTTTTTCTGCTTTAGCTTCGGTGTGGCATCCTCCGTTCTCCTGCTTTCTGTCTCATCGTATTCTGGGGTCTCTGGCTCTGAGTCTTCTTCTCTGGTCCTGCTCTTCTTCTCTTCAGCAACTGATTTGCTCTTTCGCTTGGGTTTCGACTGAGACTCATCAACATCATCATCCGCCTCTTCGGTTTCCTCTGTCCTTGCGGTTGTTTTTTTCTTCTTCGTGGGCATCTTTTATTCATTCAGCGCCCTGTAACTTTAACCGATTTACTCAATTCCGGATGAAACACAATTAATCTGACCTGTGACGCCACGGCAACCTGGCACCCGGCGAGGAGTGAACTGGCGCGCAAGGAACCTTGGGTACCGCCCTGGCACGACGAGCAGACACCTCCGCCTGAGGCTCCCCTCCCTCAGCTGACGGAAGTCACACTGCGAGCTCATGAATAATTACCACAGCGTCCAGAGTCACGTGACCAGAAGAGAAAGCCAGGTGAAACGTGACACTGGACAGGGTAAAACTTTACCTTAAAGTCTGTGGAGCTCTACATTATTTAAAACATTAGGATCACCTTACAGACAAGGGCTGTCTGACATGCACTTTGACACTAGCAGAGGTGATGGCAAAAGGCTTAGACTTGACAAGATAACCCACAATGCATACATAAACCACTGTAATATTGAACTAAGGGAAATCTGGTAACACCATTGTCTCTCTCTGCTACACACATCAGTGTTTCATCAAAAAAAGACTGATGAAAATCTCTTGTACAGTACATAGGCACCATATTTAATTGTGATGAAATGTCATTAAGGTCATTAAGGCAATTTTGATGTCATTGCAAAACTTTGAAAACTGAAATATTTAACACTTTTTATGATATAAATCACAATTTGCCTTCCATTTTAGCTGAGGAACATGACGGATTTGTTGCTTAGGAATCTCAGTAAGTACGCTTACCTGCGAGGAAGATGACGGACTATCTGCAGCATTGGCATTTGGTAGAAGACTTCGGATCAGTGAGGACATGTTTCTTTCCCAGCATGGACTCATGGTCGTTCCTTTTTTAAGGTTTCCTGATGTCCGTCCAGGTGTCCAAAGACAGCAGCTGTTTTAATGACAGCTGTTTTCTGGCCACATTAGGAAAACTGTAATGGCTCATAAACATTTGTATCCAAAGCTCTCCCATTAGGCTATTGGATCAAGCCTTTTTAGAGCCTTATTGATTTTGCAGCTTTTATTGTGCAGTTCATCCATGCCCAGGCTGTCCCTGAGGTCTCCTTCAGTCTGTTCAGTCTCTCTTTGCTTTAATGTTGAAGCCCTGGACAGCTTTCAGCAAGTCTGTGGAACGCAGCATAGTGGGGAAAGTACATTAAAATTTTGAACCAAAGACACCGTCTTCTATTCATAGCTGCGCACAGTAAAAAAAATAATTGTAATTTTACAGTAAATTACAGTTTGTAACTATGGCAATAACTGTTTAGCAGCCATCCCATAAAAAAACAGGATTATTAGTGTTATTCCCCCTTCATTAAATTGGTTTTCACTAGCAACATTGCTGCCAGTTTTTTCACTATTTTAAATTTGATTTTTTTTTTCAGTGTACAGGTTCACAGGTTGTATGTCAGGGAATACTTTGCTTATGATAGCACTTTTTGTTTTCCATACAGTACAAAGATTTTACGGCTGTTCGGTAGGAGAATAATATTGACCTTAACGGCTGTTGTTGTTGTTGTTGGGTCCCTCACCCCCTGTCTTTCAGCATGTCCCATGATGCCTAGGAACAGGAAACCACTGATGTAACTCCTCCAGACGGGCAAGGTGTTGACACACCTGTTGACAGAAGGGGACAAGGCTCAACCAGTGTGGGAACACTGCACAGTAAGATGGAGTACTCAATGTCAATAAAATCAAACAGCTCTTTCAGTGCAGCAATGCCCTTGTAGAACTATATTTATGATTATGACCTCATCACAAATGGCATTGTTAGACTGCAAATTGCAAATAAAAAACAGGCGGGACCAATGTTATTGTGCTCTTCAGTGAGAAGAAAATGATAAAATGATAAATGAGCAGATTACCAGAGGTACTGACACAATTAATTTGTTTGAAAGACAGAAATAAATAGAAATGTATGCTGTTGATTGAAAGGCTTTAATGCTACTTTATAATGCAACAAACATACATTAAATAAATATAATCATTGACTGTCTGTTCAAAGAAAAAGAAAAGACAAATTTTTAAAACAACACACTCAAGAGTCTCCCTGTGAAGAGATCTGAAAAACACATGTCTATTCCAGAAATGCTTTGCGATTTTAAAGGTCTCTCGGAATTCCTGAAAATACTGTTTACCTTGAGAATGTTAGTACCTGTATTAATTTTCCAATAAGCAATTCACCTCTGTAAATGAATAAATGGAGACAAACAGATATTCGGAGGCATCAACAACACTCCTACAACATGACTGTCGTCCTCTTCTTCAGATAATGTAAAAATGCCGTTCGCGCCGATAGACAGGCTTTTACAACACTGACACCTCCTGGTATATAAATGTCATAACACCCAAATCTGTTCAGAGAAGACATCTCTAATGATAACGACCGTTTAATTTTCATTTTGGCCATGCAAGTTTTCTCGATCATTCAATCAAGTAATTAAAGAGCATTAAAATAGAGACTGTAATAACTCAGAGGGATGATACACTACACTTTATTTTTAAAGCAAAGTCCAACGGTATTTGGAAAATGAATTATTCAATGGACTGCATTTATACAGCGCTTTTATCCAAAGCGTTTTACAATTGATGCCTCGCATTCACCAGAGCAGTTAGGGGTTAGGTGTCTTGCTCAGGGACACTTCGACACGCCCAGGGCGGGGATCGAACCGGCAACCCTCCGACTGCCAGACAACCGCTCTTACCTCCTGAGCTATGTCGTACTAAGCATTCAAATAGCTGAATATAAAACAATGCAACATATATTGTAAAAAAGTGAGTTTATTTATAGATAGTCTTTTTTGGTAGAATAACCAAGATGTTTATTTGGTAGACGCAATAGCCATGCCATATATAGGCATTACTTTAATCACCAGAGCACATCCAGGTTATTTGCATATATTTGTAAACAGAATTTAAACATACATACTTGATATATTTGATAAACAGACAGACAAATCTACATACTGTGTGTTGGGACAATTGTTTTAGGGACCAAAATATTCCTGTTCATGAAATCAAAGACTAAATAAAAAATAAATAAATTGACCAGAAATCTTCTCCACTTTTCTCTTCGCACAGAAAGAGGTTGTAAAACAACGTATCAACAGTAACATACTGTATTTATACTGTTTATCACATACAGTAACAAATTTGACAGGAGGTTATAATACACATTATGATACAGTTTCTCACCAACAGAATATCAGAAGACAAATCACTAGTCACAGTAAAGGATTACTCCTGGTTAAATTCTGAGCCATTGCAGATTGCAGAATTTGTCCAAATTCATTCATCCTCAGAATTTCCCCCACAGAATTTACAACTACAGTTGCAATGCTTCATTTTTTCTACCCTAAACAGATGAGAAAGCATGACTTCTTTCTCTCATGTCTGCATGTTCACCAAAGTTATCCTCATTAAAACCACTGAAGTGGAGCTGCCCCATTTTAGGCCTATTGTTTTCTCATACGGATTAGCTTGGCCCTGCCTCATTACAAGAATAAGATCATTTGTGCTTTCTTCCAAAGGTTCCATCAAAACTCTACTCCCAATTTCCCAAAAGGAAGATGCATCTGTCTTTTTGCACAAAGACTGAAACGCCATGCGGCCCAGCTAGCTGCAGTTAGCAGCAACCCGGTCATTTCCGGCAAAAAGCCGAAAATTGTGGACATACCTTATTTTGCACACAATGCAATGTGGTTTTAAATTTTTACTCAGGGTCACTGACGACGGATCGCACAGAACACATCGATTTAACAAAGCAACAGCACATGAGAGAAAATTCTATAAATCCACACGTTTGTCAACGAGCACCCTGAAGAACAAGACTGAAGCTGAGAAAAACTGGTATAGAGTAGCTAGAGTAGCTAGTTAAGGTTAGACTTTCTTATCTTTTCATACTGTACATACCTAACATATCATATCATTACATTATCTAAATAACAAAATTGCTTTATGTTTTCATATTGGCGGAAAAAAATATTACTACAGCACTAGCTGTAGCTATAACTTTCTGCCAATATTATCTAGTTGCCTAGAGAAACAAGACATTGCTATGCTTGGGCTAAAAACGTACATGTCATATATAATGCATAAATAGTGACTGAAGCTCTAACTCACAAGTTCTTGCATTGCTGTGGTGTTTATACATTATTTAACAATGAAATGTCCACAGTGTCAAAATATTTTCTGTGTACAAGTTTATTTGAATTATTAATGTATTTATTAAATTTTGTGCAGAATTTAAAGAAGTGTGAGCAGAAAACCCCCAGGAGTAAATTATCAAAAAGTAGTCAAACATTGATAGATATATCACATAAGCAGCAGTCCAGTTCTAATGCATTACACCGCAAAAACGGGAATGTGCCAGTGTTTTATTGCTTCTTGTAGAGGAAACATAGGCTTTACAAACCTACGCGACCATCAATATTACAGGTGAATAACAGAAGTTCCTACAAAGGAACCCCTTTCTTTGAAAGCTGCACAAAAAAAAAAAAAATTTTTAATAAAAACTGTCCCAAAATTTCCCCGAATAAATGCACGTAAACATGAACATATCTAAACGGAACCCGAAATTACAACAGATCTTAACAGATCCAAATGACGTCTGCACCAGAGGCCGCTGGGCGGTGGCCTTTCACCTGCAGTGGTTGGTGTGCACGTGGAGGATGCCCCGGCTGTGCAGGTGCAGAAAGCTGAAGATCTCGCTGGGCATGGCGTGGAAGCCGGGGCGGGGCTTGATGTTGTCATAGTAATGGTGCATGATGAAGATTCCGGAGGGGTTCATGGAGAAGGCCCAGAAGCCGTAGAGGTGCACCTCCTCGCACAGCTCCATGGCGGCGGTGGCCAGCATCAGGCCGCTGGTCAGCCGCTTGGCCCGCACGCCCTGGATGGCCCAGAAGCGCTGCACGCTCAGCAGGTACTGCGGGTTGAAGAAGTAGACGGGCCGCTGAGAGCCGAAGTCGTCCATCGTGTACTTGACGCGGAAGGAGACCTCGGTGTTGTGCGTGTTGTAGAAGGCCGGCAGCACCACCGAGCTGCCGTTGTAGGTCTGCAGCGCCTTGAAGAAGGGCTTCCTCCACTTCTCCAGCTTCTGGAACCTCTCGTCAGAACACAACCAATGAGAGTCAGGGGGAACATCAAACCCGTGATCTGTCCCCTGTTTCGTCTCAATGATGGTTTTTTTTGTACATACAGCCTACATTATCATTAAAGTGTGAGATACTGTACATGACTTCAGGTATATGTTCACACACTCTCTGTTCACCCCAAAAACCCTGCAATTCAGCCTAATTGGGATCTTTTTGTATATTTCTGCTTTATTATGACAACAGAAATTGCAGAGGAACTGAAAAAATGTTACATTCTCGAAACATGAATGGATTAGCATAGCATTTCTATCTATAGATATAGAATATAGATATAGGATATAGAACAGGCCCGAGCTTGCATTACCTGTCTATGATAATACTTGGATTTACAGTGACCATGTTTGTCTTGTACCCCACGTCCACTGCGTACTTCTCAGAGATGGGAGGAATGTTACACCTTCGAATTGAAACAAAAAATACCGTCAAAATATGTTAACGCCTTCTTGCCCATAGCTCCCCCTTCTCACTTAAGGCCCCACCTTCTCACCCAAGGCCCCACCTTCCTTACCTAGGGCCCCACCTTTTCACCCAAGGCCCCGCCTTCCTTACCTAGGGCCCCACCTTTTCACCTACGGCCCCCTCACTCTCGCCTTCCTTTGACAGCAAAAAAAAATCAGAAGGAGCCCTCAAATTATTTTTTGCCTTGAGCCCTCAAAAGTCTAGGGATGGCTGTGACTACAGCAGTACAACAGTAACAGGAAGAGCCAGCCAGCAGTCCCTATCGTGAGCAATTCCTCACTTGACTGAAGAATTAGCTTCGTCTGCAGTAATTACCTGAACACAAAGTCCGCAGAATCAATCTCTTTCCCACATTTACTGTTCTTGATGATGCCTCCGTTGCCGATCACTGCACATTTTCTGTACTGGGACCTGGAGTACGGCATGTCCTTCAGGAGAGAGAAGAGTAGCATTAGTTACAGTACGTCACTGAAATATGGCCTGGAGTCCAGACATTTTCCTTAATGTTCTGGATTCACAATTAAATTCAAGAGTTTTTTTTTTTTTTTTTTAACTAATTTGCTGAGTTCAATTACTTCAAAACAGTTTCAAAAATGTTTAATTATGTTTAAATAATTAAACATAATTTTACATCATAATTATTACGTTTAAATGTTTAAATGAATTGGCGCCTTCACTCTGCCCACTTCTGTCGCCGCACTGGTAACAAAGGATTGTCACTTTGCCACCACTAATTTGATCTCAAAGCTACACCCTGAGCCGACCAGAGGAGGATGGGCTCCCCCTTTGAGCCTGGTTCCTTCCGAGGTTTCTCCCTATCTGTTACCAAGGAGTTTTTCCTTGCCACTGTTGCCTTAGGCTTGCTCCTGTGGGGGTTTAGGCCAGGGTTGTCTAGTGCAAAGCGTATTGTGAAACTTGTTTGTGAAATGCACTATATAAATTTATTTTGATTTGACTTGATTAATTATGAGTCAAAGTCAAGGGACGAATGTCGATTTAATCCATGCCTAAGTTGATTTAGCGTCAGTGCAGACTTGACAACGCTGATGAATGACAGAGCCGAGCCGGATTTCTATTTCAGCACTCAGACCTGAATCTGACATTACCGCCGTGGTCAGGCGGCGACTGCAGCCTGCGTATATGAGATACCGGATGCAGTGCGGATCGAGTGACAGTGTGTCTGTGTCCCCCAGGGCTTAATGAAAGTGCACACCGAGTGCCGAGAAACAGCTGGGAAATTTTACTCTGTGCTGTCAATCAAACGCAGGCATGTTCCCAACTGACTGAGCCCAGCCTGGATAATATAAATCACTAAAAAAAAAACAATAAACCCTGTGGTGAATGCAACAAGTCGACTCATTCCGTCTTAAAAGAGAAGTCAGTTAATGTCAGTAGCACAGCCATCAGAACACAAATGCATTCCAACCACAAGACTAAATAACACAGTGGAGCCCTCACTAATTAAACACAATACCAGCCTCAAAGCGGAAAGCCCCTTTTAAAATGGTAGAACTGTCTATATTTAGACATCGAAAATGCTCTTCAGCTTAATTCACAACAATAACAGCAATATTTTCTCTCTTGTTTTGCAATACTAAGATTTGTTATAATCAACATCACAGCACAATGAGTTACTGTTAAGGACAGAAGTAATAATAATCAGCAATATTACAAATGTGGACACTGGACAATATTAAAAGGAATTATTAAGAACTAAACAATAATGATTGCCAGAACAATTTACAATTTACAAACAATCATACAATCTGTAATCATAAAGGTTAGGTCACTCAAAGTAAAGTAAAACTTATAGTTTTGTTGTCTTGCATTAATTAAGTACTAAAATCTGTCCAAATTTTAGTCCCAGATCTAAGATCACATGTTCAGATATATCAAAATCCATCCAATCAAATCACCATCCAGAGCACGGAGGTCCATTCTTAAGTGAAAAGGGGGGGTGCTGGTGCAGGTTTTGTTCTAGCCCAGCACTAAGACACCGGATTCAAGGCCTTGACTGACGACTATGAGTAGTTAAGTAGTTGAATCAGGTGTTGTAGGGCTGGGCTAAAACAAAAACATGAACCCACAACAGCCCTTTTCACATAAGATTGGACACCCCTGATCTAGAGAGTACTAAACCGTCACCAAATCATATGACGCCAACGTAAATGATCTCATCCCAATAGTATCCAAATGATTGCATAAAAATGATCTCACAGGCAGCTGGGGCAACATAGCCAAGGGGTTATACAGGTTATACTTTCCACTTTCTTGGATTTAAGAGAGAATCCCCAGCAAATTGTCCAATAGACCGTCTTCACAGACAGCACTCACGTCTGGGAACATCTTGAAAATCTCGGAGGTGATGGGAAGGGTGCTGCTGGTGTCCACCTCATACCTCAGCTTGGTCCCCGAGGGCGTGTTCTTCTTGGTGGTGAAGAGGAAGGAGGGAGCATTGCAGCAGCGGGATAATAAATTTCTGCCAGAGAGAGAGAGAGAGAGAGAGAGAGAGAGAGAGACGAGACAGAAACTGCGTCAACGATACGAGACAACATTACCTTCGGTGCCTTGGCTGGAACAGTCAGAAGACTCAGTAAATGATGGAGTGAAAGTTAGCCTTTGGGCTCCCGGAGTTAGCTGCCGTATGGAGCTGATTGTCATGGATGCTCACCTGAAGGCATTGGCTTCCACTTTGTTCTGTTCCCATCGGCACATCTGCAGGCTCTTCCATCGTTCAAAGAGCTCAGAGGTCCTGACCCTGAGGAGAGTGGTGAAAATGGACATCACGGTGAGCATATACAGGGGGGAAAGCACCTCGCACAGCAAAACTCTGGGGTGCTAAATGGAACTAAGTGTATACCATTACAGCTGAAAGCTTCCAAACAGAGTTGAATGAGCTCTGAACAGTTTGCTCTACTCCCATGCCAGCTAAATAAAAAATATCAACTGCACTCTTTGTCATTATCATTGGCAGTAAGCTTCAGATCTGGCTGTGACAAAGGACTATGCAAATAGGCTATTGGCTGCACACTGTAATAAATATGAAATGAAATGACATTTACTTGATAAGTGCCTTGCCCCACAGGGAAATACATCTACATTAATGACGGCCTTGAAACCATTTTTTCATAAATCTGGCTCTGGCTACAGAATGAGGAAGATAGATTTCCAAACTGCAAAGAAAACAAAACGTTGAAAACCGTGACTGAGGCATAGAACATTGTTGAAGACCAGTGCCATTTCCTAATATTCCATAAAAACCTTGAAGGCAAAACTTTTACATTTAAAAAACAATAAAGATTAATAAAGCTAACAAAAAGGACAACATCAGTCTGACAGGATGTGTGCTAAAATAAATGCAAAGAACACAAACAGGGACGCAGAAACCAGTCCATACAGCAAGAAGGAATACAAAAAAAACCTAGGATCCAATACAGCAAATGGCCTTTGACAATGTGTAAGATGGATGTACAGATGAGTGACTGTATATGTGTGCCCTGTGAGAGACCCACCCAATGCACGCTGGGATAGGCTCCAGCACCCCCCGGGACCCTGCCCAGGATATAGCGGGTACAGGTAACGGATGGATGGATGGATGGATGGACGGATGGATGGATAGACGGACGGACGGACGGATGGATGGACGGATGGAGGGTACTCACATGGAGAGCACCTTCACGCCCGTTATATCCTGCCGAAGCTTCTTGCACGTGGTGCAGTTGAATTCATAAGGGCTGTCGTGCAGGTCAAAATACCGGCTGAGAACAAAAAGAAAAAATTGAATCTAAATTGAAACAAGCTGCTCATTCAACATCCTGCTTTTTTAAATCGCAAAAGTTTGGTGTATTGGTGTTCAAAGCATACACATCCATTTCAATGAAATTCCGAAGTAAAGACACGAAAACAAACCCCACGATTATTGAATTAAAAGTGTCCGTCAAGGTGTTTAGAAATCGGCCATTTTTTCCCTGGTTTGCTTTCATTTTAACATTGCTATTTGAAGAACTCTTGCAATATTTACAATGGCTGGCTCTTATACTCATAGCTAAAAAATCAGCACAGGCTGTTGTTGGCCTCACTCCAATCAAAATGAAGCGAGAACTGAAGTGGGCAACTAAGTCGACAGAAGAAACAACATAATACCTTCTAAAGAACAACCATACTAAATGACCACAGTGCAAGTCATGCACAAATAGTTTTTTTTATTCAAATTTTTTTTGTTTTATGAGTTTCTCTGTACTTCCTTTTAATTATTTTAAGTGATTCATTGCAATATTATAGCGAACAAAATTAGCCACTGGTAAACAACAATCAAAAGATTATGTTTAACTACATCCCACACTAAACCATACATCATTTTAAACAATTAAATAATATGGTTTTCATTTTTCTATAGTTATATTCTATTTTTCTTCTAGTTATTCTAGCTAATTTATTGAACAATGTTTGTGTTGTCAACTTATCTTAACCATATAAAAAGTTTTTCCAATCTAATTCTCTCAGGTTGCCGGTGTAACATTGTAGCTAGTAATGTGACCATTTTTTATATAATAATATTTTTGTACAAAAGGTTTACAGGCCACAAAATATTTAAATAGAATTCCATTGTTTGAGACCTTATTCTGAACAGTTTTTCTTTGGTAAACTATGCCTCAACCTGATTTATGTAATTATATGATTTTACAATATGTCACCTAAAATCAAAATGCAAACAAGGGGCTATTCTTTACACAACCAATGTGTTCGGAAATAATTGCAAAACAGCCTTAAATATCATTGTATATGAGATATTTAAAAATACTCATGAATATTATTGATAGGCCTACAACACGTGCCTATGATTCAGGGGACCAATAAATCACGTTCACGACTATTTGCTGAAATGTGGTTCCTATGTGGAGATGTCGCATTGGCCGCTCAGTGCATTGCACGATCAAACCCATGAATAGAATTATTTCTATTAATCTGGAGTAAGAAGGAAAATGGCACCTGAGTTGCAGCTGTGAAAGACCGCAGATTAGCCGGCTAAATAATTCAATAAAATTTAATACATGCAAGAGAATCATCCGTGGAAAAATGTTATACATATTTCATTATTACGCAAAAATTGAAAAGCAAGGAATTCAAAGAGAGGGGGGCCATAAAAATAACCTTTATGCAGGATAACTTTAAGAAACGTTCTAACTTGCCATGTCATGAAGCATTATTCCTATGTAAGATGCATGACCTCGACCAAGGAGGTTTAGGGTAGGCTACATGGGCTATATTCAGAATCCTCCTTCCATTTAAACACACAACTGTACACCTTGGACTGTTGTACATTGGCTACGTAATTGTACTGTTATTATTTGGCCACTCGCCGACAACATATACAAATCAAAACGCTTACCTTTTAACGTTGGGCTTTCCGTAAAGAATCTGCTGTAAAAGAGAGACCAACCCAAAAACACAAATGAACATAAAACAAATAGATTTATTTCCTAGCAGATCTCTGCCCGAAGGGTCGTAAGTTCCCATTCTGTAGCGTAGCCAGGGTGCGACGTTTCGTGAAGACTAAACTACTAAATACGGATTTCTTGTGCGTTTGCCCTGGGAATCATTCTGAAGGGCATAGCCTTTATTCTATACATTAAATATCTTATCACTTCAGCAGCAACGGCGAGACCCGTCTTTTCGGCAGTAGCCAATACCCGTTTTGTCGTAAGAAGCTGGTATTTTCCTCAATGTGAAATTATGAGACATCTATGCTTTAAACCTATTCTTGCTAATCATATTCCTCCTTACGTCCCTGACATCTAACTAACGGCATGTGCGGGCATCCGTGAAGTGAGCAGCTCAGCCACGCCAGTCTATCTGGTAGTCTAGTGTTATAGGACCTACTGAGACTCGCTCGTTGATAACACTTACTGTAGATAGCCTACTAGATTATTACTAGGTATTGTTGATTTATTAAAAACCACAAACATACGTTCCATGTAAGAATAAATAGGTTCTCTGTTGATTTGATTATACTTTACATAAATAATTTTGATTTTATTTAGCCTAATGTAGCAGATGGTTGAAAATGCAAGGTCACTTTTCATCCTTGAAGGACAAGGCTATTTAAGTTAGGCTACGGTCCAGTGTTTTTTGTAGTAAGAACCGTGCGACGATTGTTACGGATAATGCGATATGTGGCGTGAATTAGGCTATAGCACCATTGACACATCACACACACCGCCACACAAACGCACAGCCTATATTAATGTATGCCAAACATAATTATTTCTGCAGGGAACTTTCCCAGGCAAAATGCTGATGTTTCTCTGCGAGCACAGACTCTTTCCAGACGCTCTTTGTTCCAGTGGCATTTTCCAAAAGGAAATCTTCTGTTCGGTTTCCACTACAAGCATACGCTAACCTTATTGAACCCAATTGTATATTCTAAGTGGGCCTACAGCATGCAAACTATGCTGTGTAATCTTTCATCATATTTTACTGAACTAAGGCATCACCGCCAGTATCACAAGCGAGAGAAGTCATTTATTATTAATAGACTGCATGCAGGACTACCCAACTCTACAATGCTACAATTATATGCTTTTGTGTGCGATTGGACAAAAACAACATCTGAATGTGACAGACTGTAAAGGGGGTGTAAATGAAACAGAACAGGTTTCAGCATTCAGACATGCAAAAAGAGCAGGAGCAGGGAAACAAAATCACCTGCAAGCTCTGGCTGACATAAAATTCACATTTTAAAAAACAACTTTGTATGACTGTTGTAGGGAAAAGGCAAAAAGGTGATCAGATAGCAGTGCCCCCTTATTTTAACACATGAGCAGCCACCACAGGCAGAAGGAAGGAAAGATGTAAGCAAGGAAAAAAGGAAGGAAGACTTCATGGGTGTGGATTAGAGATGAGCAATGGTGAGAAATATATTGCAATTGACACTTTAGCCTTGTGGATAGAATTGTGGACAAGGCTGCCTTAGATTACCATTCCTTTTTAAATAAACTGAAAGTTAAGAAAAGTGCATTAGAACATCCCTAAATCGGCCATGGACAATACTGCCCTTTTTGCTGTCATTAATCTGTTTAACTGTACAGTAGTTAAACAGCATGCATAAATAAGTAACTAATATTTAATGGGAATAAGTAAATTCACGTGGACAGATTTATTCATTTCTGTACGTCATTTTGTTGGAACGTGTATTTTAATCAGTTTACCCCTGTAATTGATGTGACACAATTGCAACACGACACCCAATGCTTAAAGTACTTGGTGATATAAAACAGTATATATAGCTTAGTTTGTGCACTCCACAAATTCTGCAAACCTTTTAAATTATTTTGTAGTCTAGTAAGGTAAAACTTGTCTAGCAATTTTGAATGGGTAAAAAAGTTTGAGAATTAAAAATATATATATCGCAAATTAACGAATAGGCCTAACTGTATAGCACATGTATGTTTCAGTGGAATAGTTTATTTTCCATTTGTACCAGTCTTTGCCATCATATTCCCATTTTCTCAGTTTCGGACGCCATTTCTTCTGCACCGGAAGACCTTACTTAATGTAACACCACACTCTTTTCCGGTCTCTATCGTGTCAGCTTCAGGAGGAAGATGGTGAGTTTTTGAATGCTGCCACATCAAAATCTGAAATCATCTATTATTTTTGGTTCTCATCGCCATCGGCAATATAACAATTCGCACGCCGCAAGCATCCTTTAATTATGTATCCGGAAATTGACAGTGATCAAGTTAATTTCAGCTTAAATTAATTGCAAAGACACACTGTTCCGTCCAAGTCCATTCAAAACACAAGCAAACTGGCGTGCTAAGTGCAGCATTTAGCTAGAAAGCTACTTCGCCCTGAGTATAAATGCAAATTCCGTTATTCGTATAAAGTGTGTTTTTAAAGAAAAACTTAATGGTGGGAATACCGCGAACGTTTGCCACATTAAGTTTGCGTTCTTGAATAGTATAGCTAACTAGCTAGACGGCCAGCTAGCGTTTGGTCAAAGTAAGCACGCTGTGAGTTAATGTTATCTAAATGGCATTAGCTAGTGAGGTAAAATGGTCACCCTGTTTGTGGCCGGCTTTATTAGTTGTAATGAGTGAAATGTACAAGCTGTTACCTCGGGTACCTTGTATATTTTCCAAGGCTGTACTCCCGCTAGTCTCCGTCTAGGAAGTTGAACCTCTAACACCAGGTTTGTGCAGTTTGGTAACTGGTTGGTTGGTAACGTCAATTAAGGAAAGCTTGCTTGCAACCCTTAATTGTTAAATTAACTCGGTCTGCGCATTTTCAAGTGTAGCACAATCGCTTTTAAGGTCTTGTCAATGATGTTGCAAACACAAATGTCTGAACATATGAATTCTATTGATTCCAATTTTTTTCTGAGACAAGACCCTATCTTGCGAAACTTGCCATGCTGTAGAAGGACGAACAATTTCGATGGCATGTTTTGATTGAGTTCTAATTTGTGTTTTAGACGAAAGGAACGTCATCCTTCGGAAAGCGTCGCAATAAGACGCACACGCTGTGCCGTCGGTGCGGCTCCAAGGCGTACCATCTTCAGAAGTCAACCTGTGGCAAGTGTGGATACCCCTCCAAGCGCAAGAGAAAGTGTGAGTTGAAGCTGTGAATCTTGGGGATGAGCCGTTATGTTCATAACAAACAATGTCTCACGGCCATCAGTTTTTCTCATGAGCTATAAATTCAAAAGTTGCATGAAGTCATTCTTGATTGCAAAGTTTACTGTTATTCTCTTAAGTTTGTCTTGGAAGGGAATGTGAATTGCAGGTTTTGATTTCACTCGTACTGATGGTGCGCGTTTATCTTTTCGTTTTCCAGACAACTGGAGTGCCAAGGCGAAGAGGCGCAGCACCACTGGAACAGGGCGCATGAGACACCTGAAGGTTGTGTACCGCAGATTCAGGTAAGCACACCTGTCTCCACTGAAGGAAGTGATGCATCCGAGAGCTGATTGATGGTAGTTGTGTTTTCTTAAAAGGAAAGCTTTTGATACTGTTGAAAAATGAGACGTGATGGCAGAATTGTGAGAGGGCCCTGTTGAAAACGCGTTTTGCACATGCCCTAGCTTTGACTAAACACATCTTCGGTTTGATCGCCTCAGTTAGGGAGTAATATTTTCTTCCATTGTGCCTGTGATTTACATCTACGGTGCAGATTTCCTTGAATTTGTCACGGGAAAGGTGTGAACTACAGTCATTAGAATAACCTTCAGTCTCGTGCACCTCATACTGCACAATGTACCTCTTTAAAGATGCATGCTCTTAACAGTTTCTGGCAGTGCATCACATGCCTCCACAGCGGTTTGCTTTGTACATTTCCAAAAATGTTTGGAAGTACAGTACGTACGTTACTGGCTGTAAAATGCAATTTATATCATTTGTGTAAATGTGATTAGATGTTGCTTGAATATGCTTTTGGCCCTTTGAGTTAAGATGGTTGACGCGTTGGTAGGTGGGTGTACCAAGTAGCATTACTTTTTCTCAGGTAGAGCTCTTCTAGAGGGTCTTCAAAGGATTAAAAGGCTCTCAGAAAAAAAATAATTGTGGTGAATGTGAATGACAACAGCATTAATACGGACGCACAGTGGAGCTCTGACCTGTTTACAGATCCACCCCAAAAAGTTCAACGCTGCCTTTGAGAGTAGTTCCTAGTTGTTCAAGGAGTAGAGAGAGCGTCAGTCTGACACTGCGTACAGTGTGTAAAGAGTGTGTGGAAAGTGTTGAGATTGCTTGTCTGACTTTAGGGTCAAAAGTGTTGATGTTCTGGAATCCACCGTTCTTAGAATGCCCGGTAATTATATGAGGTGCATTGGGATGACGAAGGTTTAGCGTCACTGCATTTCATTTCTCTTTTCTGAAAGTGTTACATACTTATGCACCGTCCTTTGCAGGTGCATGTAAGAATATGGTGTGAGCGTGAAGAGCGTTGTTAAGCTTTGGACTATTTTCTGAGAGAATTGGTTGACCAGGCTAAACTGTAATTTCCATGTGATAAATTGAATTATTGTGCATTACATTGAAGTTGCCTAACAGCCAGCTGAGAAACTAAATGGAGGAGGCTATCATGTTACAGGAATTCCTGGGTCACAAGGCACACAAAATAAGTTTGAGGAAGTATTTGTAGGTCTTAAGGTGATCACAAAGCATTCCTTTTCTGAAATGACCATAAAAAGAATTGTCCAGCTGTTTATCATTCCCTACAGTATCGCTACACCTGATTACCTCAAATCATAAATTTAAGCTGTTGTAACATTCTTGGCTTACAAATCCTGGTTGTCTGACATCTACATTGTGGAATGTAAGCCCTGACTCTAAAATTCTAAAGACTGCTTATTTCTATTTTCTTTCAGAAATGGATTCCGTGAAGGAACGACCCCCAAGCCAAAAAGAGCAGCAGTGGCTGCCTCAAGCTCTTCTTAGACTGGCTTTCAAATAAATGTGCGACAAAAAGTTCACTTGGTGTACGTAATTGGTTTTTAAAGTGTTATGGAAATCTGAGAACATCCTACAGGGGAGGAATAAACCTGATGCAAATTGTGACGTGCAACTAGGCAGCAGTGTACATTCCTAGATTGTTTCATTTATGCACAAAATAAAGCCCTACGTTTTACACATTGTTTCCTTTAGCCTCACTCAGCCGTACAAGAAACACGCCATGATTTTTCAACAAAAGGTTTTTCCCCCCCCTCACTTTTGTCCAGCCTAATGTCAGACAGGTTGTACCTGTAAAATGTTCTATCCTTTAAAGTTTGCCACTGACCAGCATGGCCTTTATAACATTAATATCTTCCTGCTTGTTCAAGATAAGAGGATGGGAAAATTTAATCCATCAATAACTGAAGTGGCTTAAACAATTCACTGTACTAGAGTGCTACTGTATCGTGCATCAATTTCCATGTACAAATCATTTTTGTCAAAACTTTCAAACATCTGGCATGCTGATTTGCTGGCTTTCCAAATCTAAACTTGATTTTTTTTTTTTTTTCTTTCCCTGATAAAATGTGTGGTTTGCTCCAGGCGTTCATCTTATGCCCTTGCAAAATGTAAGTGGGGTGCAGAAAGTTCTAAGTTAGATTTTGAGTAGCACCACATGAAAACAAAACAGGCGTTTAATAGTGTAATGTTACCCCTTTAACTTATCTAGTTGGTGTTCAAATGAGGTATAATTTAGTGCAATTCAAGCAGCAGTGGGTGCTTAATTGCTATTTTTTTAAAATTAGTAAATCTGTATTTAGTATTTCGTGGTCAACAGAGAAGGAAAATTGTGATCACAAACTAGACCAGTACATTGACAAAGCACATTTTATGCTCCCAGAGGTTTTAAGACTGACCGTTTATCTGAGCAAACTTGCTCCGATAATTAAGCGAATTTATTTTCTATATGTTACGTATATTTTCTTGGAATTACGGTAGAATATTTCAAATGGATTCATGTATATTTTCTGGGAATTACGGTAGAATATTTCAAATGGATTCATGTATATTTTCTTGGAATTACGGTAGAATATTTCAAATGGCTTCATGTGCATTTTTTTTTTTTTTATGTACCTTCTGCGCGATTTTGAGCAACGAGCAGGTGAGGTGGGAGCTCATAGGAAGTGTTGCGGGAATGTACTGGTCACGATAGTTTCCCCGTAAAATGTGGCCGGCTAGTCGGCTAGTTAAGGAACTGCGTTCCACAAGAAGAATCATCAGGGGCTTCTATGTAGAAATGGGAAGATAGCGAAAGCTTGCTACACAGGGCTTTCGTGGGAAGATGGCGACGGATAAGCAGAAGCATGAAGGCAGGGTGAAAATTGGACATTATATTCTTGGAGACACACTAGGGGTAGGAACCTTTGGGAAAGTAAAGGGTAAGTATGAAAACTTCACAAGATGAGTAGACATACTGTGTTTAAGATCTTTTTGAAATAAGGTCGCCTTAGTACGTCGGACAGGACGTGTATTCACGGCAGAAATGACTTAGCTGCCTAGCCACGACAATTGACAAGTGAAACAGCTGATGAGATGGCTGGGTTTTAGCTGGTTGTGTACGTCAGCCAAGCACAATAATTGTGCTATTTCCCCATACCGTTTTCTGATATTCTGACGTTTACCTGATCAGGATATGAAGTAATCACTTTAGCACAATGCCGTGTGGCTAGTTGGTAACCTTACAGCATAACGTTATATAGGCGTGGTTGCTAGCTAGCATTTGAACATAACGTTAGTTACTGCAAGTTTAACATTAATTTTAGCTAGCTAGCAGTAACCTAGATCCTAGTTTCCCATCGAACTAAAGTTGACGTTTAAAGGTTAAAGGACGTGCAATTAACGGGTAGCTAAACACCTGTAGCCTAGTATAGTTGGCTATATGATTCCGTCCTCTTAGCCGGGCGGACTAGAAGTTGAAGCCATTCAGACAATTTGCTAAACCTATCTAGCAGTACACTGCTAACATTAAACAATGCAGATACGTGCGCATTCATATACTGCTAGTCAACTAACTAACGATGTCCACGAGTGCTCTTAAGTTTTGTGCATGGTATTCTGCCTTGGTGTGCAAAACAGAAACTTTGAGCTGACAGTGACATACTCGCTCATAAGGAACATTATTTACAAGCTAATGTTATTGTAACGTTAGCTAGCAAACCTAACGCCCGGGGAATCAGGGACTTGCTAGCGAGTTAGCTTGGTGATAAGCAAGCTAATAAAATGGCCATATACGAGAAAACCTAGCGATGGCTCTGTGTTCGAAAGCAGAAGGTCTTCCTCAAAACGTTAAGAAATAACACCGCACCGCTTTGCAACATTGGCTTTTAACTTGCACTGTCTGGGTTATTCCGTATTTCATCATCCACAAAGCGATAATGGGTAGTTCTGTATCCTTTACTCTGCCCCGAGAAAGCAATGAGTTCACAAGACAAGTTATTTGAGTGAAACAGCTGCGTTTTGTTTACACGGTTTGTAAGAGCTGGTACCACTGAAACATCGTTAAAGGTGTAATACTGTTGTGCTTTGGAACCGGTGATCTGTGGATTTGACATCCTGTCGAATTGTCCTACCGGATACCGCGAATTTATAATTAGGTCTAGCTATTCTGCTCATATTTGCTCCCCTATCGAAAAAAATACGTCAAGTAACCTACTTTAAAAAGTCGGTAGGCCCTTGCACCTTAACAGAAAATGCTTCTAAACTAATTGCATCACATTATTTTCATCGATTCATTCAACAACAATCTCAAAAACGTTTTGGCCTGGGTTTGCCAGAGGCTGTTCCTTTCTTCTAATCGCACATCTCTTGACCGCAAGACAAGAACAATGCTTCCAGCATGAACTACCATGTTATATAGTCACACATTGCGCCTAAAACAATTGGCAGCATATTTCGATGGCCTAATTTGCCCTATCAGAAAAACCTGTCATTGGTGTTATATAGGAAATATCAATTCCATCCACTTACCTCCATAAAGTACATAAAAGTACTAAAACAGGTATGTTTACGCGTCATCATCACCTAACTTCTGCGTGCAGTGGTTGAGTTATAACAGGTGTGCCATTATACTCGGACTAGCGTTACTTATTTGTGGTGTGGCAGTAGGCCTAGAGGTACACCTATATGGTATGTGTATCTGATAAAGTGGCCAATTACTGTATGAACATCGCAAATTAAACATAAGTGCCTGCTTGGAATTTATCGTGCAATTTAACATGCAATTTAAAACCTTAGGTCAAAAAACCAGGTCGCTTAAATGTATGGCCGTGTCGCTAAACAGGAGATGCAAAACAGGAGATAATGACGCAATTGTGATGTGCGCACGCGCAATATCCCTCGGTAGGACAACGCGATAGGATGAAATGTGAGAACACCTGCATAGCACATCAGGCCGGTTGTCTCTGTATAAAATTTATGGATGTATATCTGATAATTCTGCAATTGCCGGCTTGTAAAGATTAATTGAACGCTGCTCTGTTTCTGTTAAACCTGCTGCATACATTATACGGAACCTTTTTTTATCTGGACAGTTCTATGCTACAATTATTGTGAATATTGCTGCTTTTAAATCCTAATGATCACTGTCTCCCTCTCTTAGTTGGTCAGCATGAACTGACAAAACACCAAGTAGCCGTGAAGATCTTGAACAGACAGAAGATTCGCAGCCTTGATGTCGTAGGAAAGATTCGCAGAGAAATTCAGAACCTAAAGCTCTTCAGACATCCACATATTATTAAACTGTAAGTTCGAGAAGGGGTTCTCTATGTGTTTAATACGTTGCATTAATTAATCAGCAAAATGTGTTCTATTCATACATACATTTGTGTTTAATTTCTACTGTGTAACTACCAGCCATGGAATGTTCAACAAGTTCAGCCAAAATCAGTAGAGTACATTGCACGCATCATGTTCCTATTCTTTCATTTGCTTTTCTCTATGTCAATCTCAAAAAGAGAATATAATTTTTTTCCATTGATGGTTATGTTCATCTTAGCATTTTTTTCTTATTTTCATATTTTTAGGCTTATGAATATATGTAATGTCAGATTTTATTGCTCCTTTGCTATATTTTCCGTTCTCAGGCTTCGGCACCTGCTCTTGTTGCAGGGTCACCTGTTCATGTCACCTGTGGCTTATCAGCCACTTATCCTTTATGGCCTTTGAAGCTATGGCACGTGCATTTGCAAACTGCTCCGATAAGAACAGTTCATTCTGAAGTGGCTCTGAAAACAGGCAAAAACAATCTGTGTGAAAAAGTATCGGTGTGTTTTAGGTTGCTATTAGGTTGTTTTTATACTCAATAGGAAACTGGTGTTATTTTGACAATTTTCGTATTGGCACAGGTATCAGGTCATAAGCACTCCGACAGATATCTTCATGGTGATGGAATATGTCTCTGGCGGTGAGCTGTTTGACTACATCTGCAAAAACGGAAAGGTAAGCACGGTTTGTGTGGAGTATTTTTGCCCTCCCACTCCCATCAGTATCAACAAAGACCCTTTTTTTCTGAGTGAGCATTTCTGTTATTGAATAAGGGTTGTGAACTCCAAAATGGGCAGGGCTGTGTTATGTTGACTTTGACTCACTGGGCAGAAAGGTTTACGTAGGAAAGCAAATCTTTTGTCTGGTTCATAAGTCAGCGGTTGAGCAAGACGCTGTTGGTATGTGTTGAGCCCTGACCCCGAGTCCTCTCCTCGTCTCCTTCCCTTGATGTTATAACCCTTCCCCACACAGTTCACAGCCTCTGTAATGTGTTTACAAGCTGTTATTGTGAATGATGAGCGCCATTTTCTGGTTCCTCTGCCGTCAGCTGGACGAGAAAGAGAGCAGGCGTCTGTTCCAGCAGATCATCTCTGCCCTGGACTACTGCCACCGGCACATGGTGGTGCACCGGGACCTCAAGCCAGAGAACGTTCTGCTGGACGCTCAGATGAACGCCAAGATCGCGGATTTTGGTGAGCGGCAGATGTCCTCCGGGGAGACCGCAGCGAGTTCCTGTTTCCAGTGATGCGTGCTTTATGGAGCAGCCCTGTGAGAGGATCCGTTCAGCCTGTATCTGCGGCCTCGCATCAGTGAAGCGTCATTTGCGCATTGAGAGCACTGTAATTGTTTCCTGTTGCCCTGTCCCACTGTGGTAATTTAGTTTGTTGTTTATGAAACAACATCCTTTTTTGTAGTTTAAAGCAAAAAATATCATGGAATAATTTCTCCCTACGGAGCACTGCATCTGATAGTCTGTACTCACAAACTAGTGGGAAAACAAAATCCTGTATGTACAAAGCTTATTTGGGATATGGGCTTCATAGAGGCTTCTATTTCAAGAACAATCAATATTGAATGGAAAAATCTGTTAATGAGAGATCAATTTTGAAAGCCCTGTTTCCATTCAACGTATGGCAGTCAGGGCAATCAAACGGTAGGCTGTCATATCTTAAAATTCTATTGCTGTATTTATGTAAAGATTATTGAGCTCACATTTCATAATAAAGCGACAGTCCCTCCTGACAGTCATGTCATACAAAGTTTAATAATTGTCATCATATATTGAATCTCTCACTATGTCTGAAATCATTTACATATCTTGTCCTCTTCCTGTTTTCAGATCTGCCCATGCAAAAGATGTTTAAAGTCACAGGAAAAATCTTTGTTGAACAGAATTATACAGCGGAGAGCGCAATGAATGAAAAAGGATTAAATGCTTGAGTGATATATCTAGTGAAATCATTTAATGACTTAATCACCATTTGTGAATGCCTAAAAAGCAGAATTTGATCTCAGCTCACAGAAGTCAATCTGTGTGTTAAATGTGTTTCCCTGATTAATATTTGTTCTTCAGGCTTGTCGAACATGATGTCAGATGGGGAATTTTTACGGACAAGTTGCGGCTCTCCAAACTACGCAGCCCCTGAGGTCATCTCAGGAAGGTAGTTCCCTGTTTGTGCTTAGAACTTTATTACTGGAAAGTTGTAAGACGGCTAAATGTATCTCGTCTTGATCCTCACTGAGGTAGGACCCTTGTAGCATCATCTTTACGTCTCTTGTGTTGTGCAAGAGGATTCATGTAAGAGCAATAATGCATGGGCAGCATTTCTCCTGGCCTAGAATCCATTTTTATCGTCGGTAAGAGTCGACCGTGAGCTCATTTTTATCCCCCTGCGCGCAGGTTATACGCTGGTCCAGAGGTTGACATCTGGAGCAGCGGCGTGATTCTGTACGCCCTGCTGTGCGGCACGCTCCCGTTCGACGACGACCACGTGCCGACGCTGTTCAAGAAGATCTGCGACGGCATCTTCTACACGCCGCAGCACCTGAAGCCCGCCGTGAGCAGCCTCCTGAAGCGCATGCTGCAGGTGGACCCCATGAAGAGAGCCACCATCAAGGACATACGGTGTGTTCTGGGGTCACAGACAGGGAAACAGTGTCGTTAGGTGGTCATCACTTTACACACACACACACACATACTCTTCCATTGCTTGGCAAGGGCTTCTCTCTTTTTTTTCTATTTGATGAAAAATGGCAGCTTGTAAGACTGTTGTATGTACCGTAGGTTTTATGGGATTTCTTGTGCAACGTGCCTCAGAATGTTTCCCCCCCGGGGTGGATGGTCAGTCGTCGTTGACCCGCACCAGATGCGTGCACTCGCCTCTGCAGGACATTTGAACTTTTGCACTTGTGCAGCTGGGTCCTGTGTCATGGAGCAGGGTGTTAGCTGGGTAATAGGACTGAGTAAAACCCAGAGCCCTCCAAAATGTGGAACATGGAACAAGTAAAAAGAGCTGTTCCGGGTTTAAAGCATAAATCGTTTTTTGTAGCTGAAAATCGTGACCCTCCTCTTTTGTCCCCTCAGAGAGGACGAATGGTTCCAGAAGGACCTGCCGAAGTACCTTTTCCCCGACGAGTCGAGCCACAGCTCCACCGTGATCGACGACGAGGCCCTGAAGGAGGTGTGCGAGAAGTTCGAGTGCTCGGAGGACGAGGTCCTGACCTGCCTGTACAACCACGACCACCAGGACCCGCTGGCGGTGGCCTACCACCTGATCATCGACAACCGGCGCATCATGAACGAGGCCAAGGACTTCTACCTGGCCAGCAGCCCCCCCGAGGCCTTCCTGGACGAGCACCAGCAGCCGGCCGCCAGGCCGCACCCCGAGCGCGTGCCCTTCCTGGTCGCTGAGGTGACGCCGCGCCCGCGCCACACCCTGGACGAGCTCAACCCCCAGAAGTCCAAGCACTCCGGGGTGCGCCGGGCCAAGTGGCACCTGGGCATCCGCAGCCAGAGCCGGCCCAACGACATCATGTCCGAGGTGTGCCGCGCCATGAAGCAGCTGGACTACGACTGGAAGGTAAGGAAGGCACCGGAAATTTCCGGAAGTTACCAGAAGTTACCGGCAGTTTCCGGAAGTTACTGGAAGTTACCTCCGTAAGTTACCGGGAGTGAGGAGACTGGGAGATGGTGATCGATTTATGATCTCAAACCTGGGGTTTTGTTTGGTGATTTATGATCGCGAACTTTTGACTGTAGATGGTGTTTTTTTTGGTGATTTATGATCTTGAACATGGGACCGGAGATGGTGTTTTTTTGGTGATTTATGATCTCAAACATGGGACCGGAGATGGTGTTTTTTTATTGCTAAGGAAATGTTGCCCCCTAATGAGTTTTTCTTGTGCTCTCTGTATCATTTCTCAGGTTGTGAATCCGTATTATCTGCGCGTGCGGAGGAAGAATCCGGTGACTGGAGTTCAGGCCAAGATGAGCCTGCAGCTCTACCAGGTGGACAGCAGGACTTACCTTCTTGACTTTCGTAGCATTGACGGTATGTTGAAATAAGAAGAACGGCTCTTTTTTCAAAAATTTTGTGTGGTAGGCCTGAAACAAGAACTTTGGTTGATCCACACACCAGAGTATTTGCTGAAAGCTTCTTGATTTGCCATCGGGGATGCCTTATGAAAAAAGTCCCTCTTGTGTGCAAAGGAGGATCTAATTTGCCTGCCCTCTTGGAATATGTACAGGTTGAAAGACCCTAATGTAATGAATTAATATGTATGGTGACTTCTGCTCAGTTTTATCTATGAGTTGTCAGCATTAAAACGTGGTTATGGTAGTTTGGCCCACTGTCAGCAGTTTCTGCACTCTATAATTTAGCGTACGGTTTGTGATGCCAGTGTTAATCTCACATTTCAGATGAAGCGCCGGAGTCAAAGTCCGGCACCGCGACCCCTAACCGCTCGGGGTCTCTGGGGAGCTACCGAGCCATCGCCAAGACGGAGAGCGCGGGGGAGGAGGCCAAGGCCGACGCCCTCGCCAAGGGTTCGGACGGCTCCGTGGCCTCCTCGCTCACCTCCTCCGTGGATTCGGCCGGCGGCGGCGACGCCCTGACCAGAGTGGGAAGTCACACCATAGAGTTCTTCGAGATGTGCGCCAATCTGATCAAGATGCTCGCGCGGTAACGCCTTGGCGGCGGCCCCTCTTTCTGCTGCGTTTCCATAGCAATAGGAGCGCGAGGGATTCGCGGCTTGGCGCGTGCTGCTGTGGGCGGAGTAGTCCCTCTGTGGCACTGACAAGGTTTAGCCCTCTGTAACTGAGAGGTAACTCAGGGTGTGAATGTTGCGTATGCCGAGCCACTTTATAATCACAACAAGCATTTTTACCCGATTGCCTTTTTAAGACCGGTTGTCATTTACAAAAAAAAAAAAAAGAAAATGTCTAGAACACATTTACATTTGTGTCCCAACCATTTTTGGTCAGGAGCGATGCATTGAAGTAGCAGAATTGCCTTTGTTGGCGTCAGATCCCTTCATGTTCAAGAAAACGGCGAGATTTGCCCGTGAATGTTAGAAAAAATATACGCAGGAGGCACTTTTGCACCGATTCCTTTTCCCTACTGGTCTCGTTTCCAACCTGCTTATCTAAGTCACAGTGCACATGTTGTGTAATGGGCGGCACAAACTGAAAGAAATTCAAATAGGACCAAATTTTGTCAAGGAGGTGTAATACGTACTGTATTTATACAGAGGATACATGTTTCCCCCCATTTCATCCCAGTTTTAAGTGTAAATAATCATAAAAACTAAATATATTTATCCAGACTTCATGGGGGAATTCTAGATTTTATTAAAAGAAATAAATTATTGTGTGTGTAGACTTTGAAATTGATTGTGTGTCTGTCTTTTTTTGTAGTTTGTTATCATATGGCTGGATATAACAAACTATTTCGCTCCGTTGAATTTGCACTTGGATTTCAGTTAAACCCAAGAAGTTGCTGTAAGCGTGACTGTTGAAGCGCGAAGCCGAGTTTATCATTAATGGTTAATTACGTGAGCGTAACCGTTCAACACGCTGTTTAATTCTCGTCTTTTTTTCTTTCTTTTTTTACACAAAGTAAATAAAGCAAGTTTACCGTCAATTTGTGACCATTTAGCGTGACTGTCTTAGTGGGAGAACAGGGTGGGCGTTATGTTTTAAGAGTGGATTTAATTAGAAAATCCTGCAAATGTAAGGATGGGAAAGTTGCACAAGGCATTTTTTGTGGTTAGATGTGTTCAATTTTTCAATGTGGTTTATTAACTTTTATGGTTGAGGAATAGGTGCGGGCTTTGACTTGGGAATAAGAGAATGGACACCTATTATTTAATGCTGTTTTTGCCGAAAACAGGAAGCGTTGAGACCGTTCTCAACAGAATCACTGTCCTTAAATGGTCTTGGCCACCATTTTAATTAATGAAATTAAATTAATACAATGCTGAATGAGTGGTCAGTAGTTGTTATGCAAGTACTCGCCATTAAATTGTGACAATATGAAGGTTTCTTCATTAGTGTTCTCTGTTTATTATGTTAGAGACTCGCGCGGGCCAGTATATGCATTTTAATTACCGTATCACCTTTAGGAGGGAAAAAAAGAAACCGTTACAGACGTTCACTCTGCTCACCCATAAGCTTCCTCGTTATCAAAGTTCCATTAATCATTCTTTGGCAATAGATTGCTGTACAGTTGACCAATGGTTTGCAATCTGTTTAAAGTAGTACCCACAGAACTTTCTCTGTTAAATGTATCTGGTTCATAATATGCTTGACTGTACATTTGTTAAACTCTTGATTGGGTTATAAACTCATGAATGGTAGCATTTTGTGTAGCTTTCCAACGGGAAACCTTTGTCAAGGGAAAGAAAGTGCTTTAATTGTTTTGATATTCCCAAACTTACCATAAAATTAGTTTTTAGCACATTTTTATTATGTTACATATACATACTTTGATTTTTAGAAATGATACTTCTCTCACTTTTTTATAAGCGGTTTTCTAACAAGCTGATTGGAGCATATAGGGAAGGAGGATTTTTGCTGATTGTTTGTTTAAACTGCACTCTGTATGTGTGATGCAGCAGAAGAACTTGATATAAGGGTTGTGGGTTTGAAACGCACTTGCGGAAACTGCTGTTCTACCTTCGGGCGACGTGTATATAAATTGCTTAAGTAAAAGGAAAGTGCAATTACATCCATGAGAAAGAGAATGTGTTTGAAATTGTAAGCACTAATAGTTAAGAAAAGGCGAAAAGTAGTGTACTTTTTTAATGTCTTAATGTGCACACAAACTGCCTAATAAACATACATTGCACCAATATTCCCTGCATCTTGTCATTTTAATAACATGACTGCTGTGATTTACATACTCTGTATCTACACCGAAACGTGTAACACGATCTCTTGCTTTGTTTATGTAAATGTATTTGAATGGAGAGTTTGTTGGGCAGGTACCATGATCGTCCTGAATGTGTGAGTTTGGACAGTAAATGGATGATGTGATTTTAACAGTGAGAGGAAAGCAATGAAGTAATGAAAAGACTACATTTGATAATGTAGCTGATGTTGACTTTATGTAAAAGTAATTACATTTGTCATGTAATATCCAATTTTATATTATTACAGAGATTTAACAAGCACGCAATAACTGATTCTATTATATGGTTCAAGGGCTCACTTTCCTTTGAGTTTTATAGGTAAAATAGCTGACTCATACTGCACAGTGTGTTCACGTGTATCTTATTACACCATATGGATAATTTATGCTTAGGTAAATAAAAATTAAGCACTGTTAATACAGGCATAATGTAGCAGCTCTGGTATGCATTTGTTTACAATCATAATTAGGCTAAATGTAGTACAACAGAGAAAAATGTATTTTTACAAAGGTACGTATTCAAAGCAAACCTTTTTCCTCTAGGTTAAGTGGCTTTGCTCCCTGTGTTCAGGTTTCTATTTAGCATGATACCTAACTAACTATAACCTTCCATTATAATGGCAAATGCGCAGTCAAAAAGGTATGTACCTGTACCTGAGAAGATCTGTTGGCCCCAATGGACAGGGGTGTACTGCTTTCACTCATGAGGATGAACATGGCATGTACTTGTGTTTCCAGTAGGGGGAGACATTTCAGTTTGTATTTTCAAGTCAGCATTAGAGTAGCAAAGAAAGGTTCATGTGGAACGCATGTACTCAGTTAAAGTTTGACAACGGGTTGTGTTTCTCATTGCTATGCTAGAAGCATTCTGTTGAGGGTAGGTCACTTGACTATTTTATTAGAACATGTGTAACAGTTCAATATGAATGTGCAAATCAAAGGGGGTTTCATGTCCTAGAGGAGCTTACAAGTTTAGCCCTAGAATAGTTTTTTGTTATGTACGTGTTTAATTTGTTCAGTTGCTGTCATTTTCACAACAAAGATTAAACAAGCCAGTACACAGTGTAGTGTGTGTTTAGGGTAAATTCTGAACACACAATTCACTGTATACATTTAGTCTCCGTAGACTTAGAGATATAATGGCTAACCTCCCCATCTCTTTTTAAAACAAGCAATGAGTGTGTATGTGTGTGTGTGTGTGTGTGTGTGTGTGTGTGTGTGTGATCTCATTAAAAGAAAATCATGCCAGGTGGGATTTACAGGAATAACTGACAAGTCAGTTATCCTGCTTTAATTGTCATTATCATGATAATTATTTTGAAAGAAGGCAAAGCCTTTATTTAGATACAACTTCCTACATGTTACACAAATTACTACCTTGTTTATGTTATTTTATCTGGCTGTGAGGTCTCTGGTTATTTCCCCTGTTCTCCACTAGAGGGAGACATCCCCACCATAGGGGCGACATAACTCAGGAGGTAAGAGCGGTTGTCTGGCAGTCGGAGGGTTGCCAGTTCGATCCCCGCCCTGGGCATGTCGTGTCCATGAGCAAGACACCTAACCCTAAACTGCTCTGGTGAATGAGAGGCATCAATTGTAAAGCGCTTTGGATAAAAGCGCTATATAAATGCAGCCCATTTATTATATAAATGCAGTCCATTCACCAGAGGTTTTCTGGGATGGACTATCTGGACTGATCATTCTCACCTGTCTTGGCTCGTTAATTGTTCATGTGATTGATTAGTATGTGCTTATGAGGCCTGCGTTTTGTGCTCAATGTGCTCACTCCATTTTGTTCCCACTGTGCCGTCGAGTAGAACCTTGTTGATTATTTTGTTTTCTATTTTTTCCTCTCCCGAGTCATCTCTGCTTCTGGGTTCGCTCCACTCAGGACATCCCCTACGGTCTTGTGTGTAAGCTTCCGGTTAATCGCCACCACTGCTCAGGTTTGAAACCGAAAGCGACAACGTATCCTATACTACTTTGTGTGCGTGTTTATGCAAGAAAGGTTGTGCTAACAAAACAAGAGCATATGAATATGAAAACGTGTTCTGCAAATTAAGTGACTGTTGTACATACTCATGCACAAAGAAACGCTGTAAATAATTGATTGAATGATTTAAGTTCCACTGAGTCATTTCTCAAAGTCCACTTCTGCAGTGTTAATCTACAGTGATAATGACAGGAATGAGACACACTAACACAAATGATTCATTGTGCCCTCCCTGACTAGTAGAAACTTCATGCAGTGCGGCATTTAAAGGCTTATACCTAAAGACAAGCTCATTTCCATTTTAAAGTATTAGGATTTTCCTCGACAAACTGTATGAATCATAATTAATGTCTGCAATGAATGGACAGAAGCACGGACAGCAATGACTGAGCAGGGGAAAAAATGACCTGCATTGAATAGAGTGTATTTCTATTGAGGGGGTACAGCCAACATTTGGCTTGTCAAATAGCAACCTATTCCAACCAACTTTTTCCATGTTGTTGCTAGGATATTACAAAGGTAGCCCTGTTATTTGTGTAAGCTGATATTGTGGATGCTATGGAATTAAATAATGGCCTTTGTGATCATCCAGTCAAGAGAGGGTCTGGCTGCATACGTCGTCTATTTCTGGCATGATCTGTTTGTGGAATATTTAGCCATGTAACTTAAAACAAGATCAACATCATGAGAAGTATATAGACCTTCGTATAAAATGATCTTCCAGTGATAATCAAGGTACATATATACAATGCACAACAGGACAAAGAGCATCCAATTACATTTTTTTTTTTTTTTTTTTTTTTCTTGTTTGTTTTTAATTTGTTATGGCTAACCATGCATGACCAGGCTATGCTATGCACTTGATAACTGAGTACATCGAAGATTCTTGAATTCAGGTGAGGATTCTCTGGGCAAACTAACTGAGACAGGATTGTGAGTCTGCAGTTATTTGTGCTGCCCTTTCTCAAATTTCATTTATCATGATCTGTACTGGTAAATGTATTTATGTTTTTTTAAATGCAGACGAATGAGACCATTAACATTTATTGACTACACTCATTGCCGTTTTTGTATATGGATAGTAAACATACCCTGACTTAGATTTGGCGGCCTGTCCAGGGTGGGTTCCTGCCTCTTGCCCAATGCACAGTGCTGGAGTCCGCTGTTTGGTGCCGGGGGTCTACATGAAATTGTCATTTCCGAGTGTGTTTTACAGAAAGGAAAAGCAATATCAGAGGTTAGCAAAGGCAACAAATAGCCTTAACATGATCGTGCATTTCCCCACGATTGACCTGTCACAATGATGAAACAACAATATCCTGTGCTTGTGCACCAGCGCCACGACGGAGACCGGAACAGATCAGGGTCTCCGAAAGAAATGGAACGCGTGACAAACAAATGAAATTCGATCGAACTCCGCGCAGCTCCGCCTAATGTGACCGAGGGGAGAAGACACAGAGAATCAGACGCGCGCCAGATACGTATGACGTCTCCGTGGAGGTAATTTAAAGATCTTTACCCAGTGTAATTACGCAACTGACTCATTGGGTCAAAAGAAAACAATAATTTCTGGGCGGCGCCTGTCTACTGACACAAGACCATACCTCCCCCGGTTTCCTTTTCTAGAGAAAATACGGATCCTTCACATTTTCCCCCCAAACGCTGAGTTGTCCCGCTCGTTTGTTTGGTGTATAAATAAAGGTTCCGGTGTGATTTAACCATGTGGTCGTCTGGAGAAATGGTATGAGTCTCACGAGGGATGTAACAACTGGCTCGTGCATTTGTGCCCGGAATTCCCATTGAGTCATAATGCAGGTGTCAAGTGTCACGATGCAGAAACAAATTATTAATTATAAATATAAGATTGGGAATTGGCATTAGTTCTATTTTATTGCAGTGGCACCTAGTTCGGATGGAGCTGGATCACTGTGTGGTACTAGCCACAGGATTTTGCTTACAAACCATCACTGATTCACACATAACAAGTGGAAATGGATGACGGTCCATGGGTGGACCAGATCCGGTCCCATTTTTGGACCATTAGTTTTATTGCTGTTTTTATGTGGGCCGTCGATGAGCCAAACCAAACTTACAGTATGTTGTAAAGCTAGCCGAGCATCGTATACCGAGCCCGCTTTATGAAGATTAACTACTAATGTGCTTTTTTAGTGCCCTAGGGAATTAGTCAGTACAACAAATCATTAGTGAATTTGAAGTCCCACACATGTACTACGTTGGTGACCCCTCACATAAATACAGTTGTTTCACAAATAGAGTTTGTTTTGTTGTTTTCAAACACCAGGCCTACACAAGAGAATATTATAATACAGCGATGAAATGTATGTCAAGGTGGGACAAGAAATGGAGATCCTATATTTTGTAACAGAATCCTTTCTCCTCGCTTAATTTACTGTTGCATGTTTGTCCCGTGACTGGATATCACAGTTCCGTTTCATGTGTTATCTACATGGAAGTTGCGTCTGATGAAACAGCACGGGTCATTCTTATAAGAGCCTATCTCCATTCATGTGCCATGAAGCAGGTTCATGTTATTAAAAAACACCCTCTAGATGGGACACCCGCAGTGTTATGTAGAGGCAAAATGAATTTGAAAACGTTATCATGTTCTTCCTGTTCGAGTGGATAAAATTTATTCACAGTGTTACCGCAGAATTTTAATTGCACATTAGCAAAATTATTCCAGTCTTGTTTCAGTTGCTCCAATTACCTCGGTTTAAGGCATTCAAGCACCATCCTATTATTTCAGAGGGAAGGATGCGTCGTTGTTAACCCAGTTCAACGTAAGCTTAGCGACTGTGTGATGCGCGCTGTCATTGTTATTTTGCTTCACCGTCAACATATGAGTATAATGGTGTTTGATATTTCAGTTGCTTGTAATATGAAATAAAGATTACATCAAAGGGGAGACTGGAAGACCTTACAGTGCAAGTCAAAAGTGTAAAGTTGCAAAAGCGTCTTTCTCTTTTTATTATAATTTTAAAATATTAAAGATTATTGTTGGAAGAATATTTGGGTAGACCTTAGTTTCTTATGTTTTATTGTGTGTAGACACACTCCAATTCCAACAACACTAGAAACAAGGTGTATGGTGCGGTGGTCCTTGAAATAAATGCTTCCGGAAATCCTGTGCAAAAGGCTAATTTATGAGTTACTTGTGTACTTGCCCCTTGTTACCTTATTGTGACAACAATTATAATTTTTTGTGACAATACACACTCCTGTGTCATCAGAGTTGTCACTTCTGAATGGAAAAATGTGATCAGAAAAAGAAAGTTGCCTGTGCGAAGTCCTGTGCAAAAGGTTAATTTGAGAGTTGTTCGTGTACATGCCAATTGTCACCTTGTTATGACAACAATTATAACTTTTCGTGATTGTACCCACTCTGTACGCGCCTATGTCGTCAGAGGTGTCACTTCTGAATGGAAAAATGTGATAAAGAAAGGAAAGTTGGCTGACCTAAGATTCGCAGCAGTCTGTTAAGCAAGATGATTGACTTTATAATTTATTAAACGACTTCTCTCTGCCGCCCACGGTATCCCTGCTTTGAGATTCTGCAAGCCCAGACACAATCCCTTGGAGGAAATGCTCTTGGCTTTTCTTCAAAAATGAGTTCTTGCACCACCTGAGTCATCTTTGGGTATCGCTTGAATGGAGTTCACGTAGTACCAAGCGGATTAACTTGAGAAACGACAATATTCAATGGGTTAGACTGTACAGTATCTATTCAGTGTCAGTCAATGCTGGTTCTGTGTCTCTTTATCTGATAAGATGGCAATTGTATAATAGTCCTGCCCATTATTGGTTTATAAAGCTTTACTCTACCATCACTATTAATTATATGCTCATAACCTGTACAGTTGCTACTATCACAGATTCCTCACTCTTGGGGCACTCCTGGGTCTCCCAGTGCACCAAACAAATCTCTTTTACACTAGATTCTACAGTAGCAGAATTGTGATTTAAATCTTGCATTGTTAGAAAGCTTGTTACAAAAGGCTTGCAGCCATTGTTACCCCAGTGCACTCCTGCAAAATCTCTATGAAGGATTAAGAGGTATTCTGCGAGTAGAACAGGTGTGAGAACCTGTGGTACTGGTCTTTGTGATGTACGTATTAAACAGTCAAGAAACATGTTTTCCTGTTGCACAATACTCTGTACTATAATGTATACAGATTCCAGGCTACACCTGGAATCAAAACACTGTGCCTACTCCAGTGTAAACAGTGTGGAGGTTCATACCAACGGTGATATAATCTAAGGTTTTTGCCGAGTCATATCAGTCTTAAACAAACTGACAATGTGTCCTGTGTGAAAATGGAGCAAGCTGGCTACCATAAACCCTTCAACATAACTGCTTATATAACTATCTCAGTGATGTAGGCTGCTGTTATGTTTTTTGCAAGCCCAATACCTGTTTCAACAGTGTTACCCTTCTGCAGTTTTACCAAGGCAAGTGCACAATCAAAGCCATATTTCAACACACTTTAAAATTGAAAACTGAAGTCATTAATTTGTCGGGAGGGTGGGAGGGAGGGTGGGGGGGGGGGGTCTAATGTATCTTACAGTTGCGTAACTGTTTCCGTTCTGAAAATGCCCCACCCCCCCTTGTGTACCTTGCTCAGCACTATAATGGCTCTGTTCCACCCACAAATAAGTATTGCAATGTTCTACTCTCTATCCACTGCCCCACGCATCTCTTTCATTACGTCAGACAGTAAATTAAAAAAAATATTTACTCGTCGTCCTTGCCGATACAATCTAGAATAATTGATAATTGCCATAATTTCTGTGCCATGATCATGAGTCATATGTTTGGATTTATTTATTGATATTTCATACCATCGCTGTTTTCCTAAGCGCTTGTTCAGGACACTTGGGCCCCGAGGCCTTCCTAAAATGTACCGGGCGCATGTCTGGACCCGTGGGCTTATGAAAGTACCAGCTTTTCAGCTGACTCAAGAACCCGGAGCACCAACCTGTGGCCACTGGCTGTGAATCGGAAAAATGTTGGAGCCATACCACACAAATATTAGTTCTGAAAACCGACGAAGGCCACTGTCCCTTCTAAAGAGACTTTAAAAGCGAATCCTTATACTGGAGAAATCTGAATGAGCATTCTGTATATGAGCCATAGTTGAGTATCCATAAGTGTTTCTGTTATGTTCTATTTGTATCAGTTTAATTAATTCGGCTAAAGCGACATACTTTGAATTACTACCTTATCACTGAAGATTAGAGCCGGATCTTAACACTCACTATTAAATGCAGGACAAATACAGTTTGTTTTTTTTCCAGTTTAGCGATAACTGAAATTGACTCTCAAAACAGACTTTTTTAAAAGTTTAAGATGAGGACAAACGTTGGTTGAATCCAGGCCTGTGGTCTGTGTATAATTTCACAACTTTCTTTCTATTATACAGTTTTGTGATGACTGGAAATGACAGATAGACCTGCATGTGAGTATAAGCACATACTACTACAATATGGGGATTTATTACATTACATACCCTCTATTTTGACCAATACATATCTGTGATATTGAAACATTGTGTTATCAGCTATAACTTAGGGGTCATATTCCAATCCCCATTTCCCAAAATGCAACAAATTGCATTGATATGAGTGGCCACAATGAGTTTTTGTAATTCATCTGTATTTCACTTTCACTGTACCGAGGTTTCATGATTCAGCAGGTTGTGATTGGAAACTACACCGGCTCAGAGTGCTGTTCCTGTAAACCGTGTTGTGATTAGTATTCATGAGAGAATTAAAAGAAAATAACGGAAACTTGGAGCGCTTTTGATTTTTGCCAGCATCTTTTTCTTGGCCTCAGCATTAATTTAGAGGCATTTGTTTCACATCTGTTGTTCCCATCGGACGATATCTGATCTTGTGTTTCAGCGAGCCTGACATGTTACTCATTCAAGGTGGTGTTTAAATACTTATGCACTTCTGCTATGTACTGAAGCCAACTAAGTTTTAGCTGCAGCAGTGGACAGTTTTCGATGGCCAGGTTTCATTCTATCTAAGGTAGTCTTCCTAGTAAGAATATCTGGTTATTTATATATCCGGAATACAACCTGGACATGGCACACCAACTCCACACAGACAGAAAGGCCCGGGCCGGATTCAAACCCAGGACCTTCTCGCTGTGAGGGCGACTGTGCTGCCCACTGCACCATCGCGCAGATCCCCCCTGGTCATTTCCCGATTCGCCCAGACGCCTTGATGAGAGCGCAGATCGCCACATACTTCCTCTCTTTCTTCTGTGAGAATTTGCCGGTTTGCCGGGCAGAGCTGCCCGCCCCTGTGCGTTTCCTCCACAGGGGGAGATCTATGAATGACAAAAAAATAAAAAAGCTTCACTGGGGAACAACGAGAATAATAACGCTGGGGGAAAAAAACAAAACTATTTACACATGGTAAATGGATCTCCACAGAGGGGCTGCACAGTTGTTTCAGTGCGCTCAGGTCCCGTGCTGGGTGGGGGGGGTTGAAACGGTAATTGCTAAAGAATGTCTATGATCCACACAAGTGTGGGAGCTGCTGCAGAGGGGTTGGACAGTGACTGATGACGGTTCATATAGTTTCGTGCTAAATTAGGTGCTTCATTTTTTTTCAGCGTGCTCTCGGCTGTGGTCCAGCTCATATTATATACTACGGGTGTTTGACACCGAAGCAATATTAGGCACATCTGGAGATAGTGAGGTTGTGATGACGGGATGTTCTTTGCAATGGAATTTCCTGGAATCAAGAACGGATTGTATGTATACATTTCATGAGGCCGATGTTAAGTCATATGTGGTTTTGGATATAAAGCACCTGGATGTGCTCATTCATACTTTTAAGGCTGGCATTCATGGTTGTTTGCGATGTCACATGCTTAAAGACACGTGCATCCAAAGAGCATAATGCAAATCAGCAAAATGTATTCGTTTTTTCTTCTGATTGCTATGAGGTTCTGTAAGTCTTGCAAGCATTTTTTGGGGATGATACAATATTACTGGGGTGACAGAGGAGTAGTACATGACAGCTCATAAATTAAATTACTGTGAATGGCTGCATGTGTGTGTATGTGTGTGTGGGTGTGCACTAGGGCATACATTGTACAGCTAGGGAAGGTGTAACTTATTAAAATGCTATTGAACAGTAAGCTGTTGGGCTGTGAGAGTGTACAGGGCCTTTGGGGACTAGATGAAATTGTGTAATGAAATTTCACATTCTTTAATAACAATACCACAACAATGAATGCCGAGTCACTTCCTCCTTTCTTCCTTTCCCGAATATTAAATTGTGCAGAATCATTTTGACAAGTAAAAAAAAATCGACTTTCTCTCAGGTCAAAGGCGCCATGTAAAATTTGACAGACTTAATTGATCACAACCTCCGTCTTTGAGAATAAAACGACTTGAAGCACATGACATCGTTTGTCATTTTCTCAGCTCATTTTCATCAATAAAATGCTGTGGGCTTCTGTAAGATCAGCTACTATGGTCATCAGATCATAGGAGGGGGAGGGGGGATGAATTCTTATATCCTCTGGCAGTGGTAGTACCATTCAAACTGACTGGTTTTGACATTTCCAACCACATCGTTCCTGGGGCTGTTTTCTTGTTACACACATGAACGGAATGCTTTCATTCACGCGCCTGATCTTTGTTACCATGGATTCCAATTTCAGGGTCGAAAGCTGATCTCATGGGTCTAAAAAGTGTGAAGTGGACGGCCCGGGGATGGCGTCAGCCAAGAATCTGTTTTTAAACCGAATGTGGAAATATGCTGTTGCTCTGACAGTTTGAGGGGTAGACTTTCGGGAACTGTGACACTGATTCTATTACTGTAATGGACTGTAATGAGCGCTCATTGCCAATATGGCTGACCGTTAAACTCCAAAGTAACAATTCTGCGTTAAAGCCAGGCTGTATATGGTATTCTTATTCAAAGTGGGGTGAGGCGAAGGGGTTTCTTTTAGGGAGCTGGGAAGGGGGAACAAGACCATTATAAACATTGTCTTGTTCCCCTTCCCAACATTCAACAGTTTCTCAATCATTGATTTAGGAACCGTTGTACTTTAGGAGATGATAGTAATAAAGTAACAGCAAGTGAAGTAAAATAAAAGATTTATACTGAATGGATAACACTGAAATAATCACAGGAAGATACAATCAAAAGGTTCTAACAAAGTTTTGAGAACAAAAAGTGGCAAATACATGAAAAAAACTTCACAAAATGTAAATCACAAAAATTGCCTAAAATGATCTTTGATCTTTACATACAGAGCACTTTGTGCTTTGATTGCATCGCATCACCAGTTTACAACTTCTCATAGAGAAGACATCACTTTCATGTTAAATAAATTATAACAATGCGCAAAAACAATTCACATCTTAGAACTGCGGAAGTACACAGTATATTTCTGTCAGTCAAATATCTTTTTTAATTGCCATATGTATTTTTGCTGGAAGCATCCTGTCCAGACAATTAAACAATGAACATTTCTTTTGTTTACGTGCTGAAAATGCCATTTCCTGGAACACAGGAATTTTCACTTTGATCACATTTATTAAAACGGAAAACAAAGTCCTCAGTGGAAAAAAGTGGTATGTTGACATATGGTTATACTCAGAGGGCAGAATTACAGTAATTGACAGAAATACCACGGAATCACAAACACAAACACTCACAGAGCAGACATGTATGAGAAAATTCACATTTCAGCCATGTCCTATAGAACCTAGGGGACCCATCAATAATCACTGCTCTGCGCAAGCCTTTTCATGTGGTCCAATGAGACCGAAAGCTTGCCAAAGCTTCCTCTCTTGAGCTGCCAGGAAGTCACCCTTTGTCCCAACCATAGGGAGAGACCTCGACGGATTTAAATGCGTCTCTCCTGCAGGTCCAGTGCCTCGTCCGTAAAAGTCACGTGGAGGGGTCGCTCTTTCGGGAACGAGAGAAACTGGCTCATGTTCGAGAAGCTGACGCTGGCGCTCGATCGCACGCAAGGCCCGCGCTCCGCGGCACGTTCGTTCAGGGAATCCGAGCGTCTCAAGCCCTTGAGAGCCGCGGCCCCCGCAGGGGAGCTGGCCCCCGCCCGCCCCGAACGGGGGCCCTCCGCGAGCCCCTCTCGTTTTTCGGGCGGGTAGAGGAATATCTGCGAGGAGCTGGTGACCTCCCTCAGCTCCCACGAGGTGGCGTAGGGGGAATCGTGGGAGGCGACGGACGAAAAGCGCGGCTCGTCCGCGTAGCGGAAGCTCCCAGGGTGCCGCGGGGTCCGGCCGCCGATCTTGCAGAAGACGCACTTGATCTTCTCCAGGAGCTTGAGGAGCACGGCCTTCCGCAGCAGGATGTAGACCCAGGGGTCCAGGATGGGGTTGACCGAGGCGATTCGGATGGCCTGCAGGTCCGGGTTCTTGTCGATCCTCTCCTCCACCGGGGTCCTGTACAGCTGGTTGACAAACACCTGCACCTGAAGGGACAGAGAAAAATGGGGGGAAAAAATAAGACCACACAAAAATGACTGTTGCAATGGAGAAACTCAGTGTGAATTCATATATTTTGAATGTGCACCCCCTTAAATATATAGCTCAGAACTGCATAGAACCCAAAAAAAAGAGTCCCTGTATAAGCAAGGAATGGACCTCTGGGAGCCATTACAATCATTTATCCAGAAGACTCACACAGCTTCTTCTTTATTTATTTTTTTTACCTAGCATTTATATTGGATCCATTTATACAGCAGGATATATACTGAAGCAATGCCGGTTAATACCTTGCTTGAGGGTACAACGGCTGTGTCCTACTGAGGAATCGAACCTGTGACCTTTAGGCTAGAAGACCAGTTCCTAACCCATTATACCGCAGTGCTGCCCATTGTTGACCGCCAAACTTACACTTTAATAAATCCGGTAAAAATGTCTGAGTGAAGCCTGCCAGCCCATTAAATTTGCTTTGTCTCGTCTTTCAGACATTTTAATTTTAAAGGGGCCAATGGCATGGTTGCGTGGGGCCAGAGGATGAACACAGCATCGCCTGGCTGTACAGGCTACCATAAATGACAGGAACTGAACGGAATTTGGTCTAAATCACATATCCCTGCAGCAGCTTTAAAAAAAATGCTTTTCATATAGTTCAGCTCCCTGGAGCGGGGTAAATCAGATAATACAGTAAAGCAGGGCAGGAGGCAGGCCTACGGCGTCTGTTTTTTTCCTTTTTTTTTTTTCTTTCTTGCAAACATTGGATACTTTGTCCCAGCAGGAGAAATCAGTCATGATCATTTTTATCGTATCCACAAGCACACACGTTTTCCGTCTTGCACGCACGAGCCAGCTATCTGAAGCAAGCTGAGATTTTTTAAATTCAATTTTATGTCTGACAGAAGGTATATCGTGCAACGGCTGATAAACTTCTGTAAGACGGACGTCATTTCAGCAATGGGCACATAAATACAGAAAATAATCCCATTTTGAAAAGAAAAAAAACACTACCATATGGTTTTACGTAACAACTGCATAATTTACTATAGATTTTTATTTGAAGTAATTCCTTCTCACATGGTAATGAGATTTAGGCTACTACAGACCAAATTAGTTGTCCCAACATTAATATTTAAGTTTAACATATGATGTGTCTTAGCCTATTAAATATATTCTGCTTTAAACATTTAATCATGCTCAGTTGAGTCTCCTACCTTCAATAGCAAGGCTGATCAGTTGTACAACGACCAAATCCCGATAATATGATTAACCGCAACATGATTTATGTACTAGCCTTTTTGAATCCCAATATTCAATTTCATGCTTCATAAAGATAATTAAAGGTCTTGGATTGATTGGAAATTTAGTGTTAGACGACCATGGCAAAACACATGAATGAGGAAGAGTGCAAACTCACCACTAGTGGTATTGAACAAACGAGGACCACCGCTGAAGTAGCTATGAGTAAAATAACCATTTGAATTTCTGCACCGGCCGTACGTCCAAAACTCCGTCTTCTTCTGAGGTCAATAATCCTTCCTTGGCCGGTGCCAAGCGACGTCCGTTGCATGAAGCGTCTGTGCATTCTGATCAAAGCGCCGCACACGAGCACATTGCAAATAACCGTGGACAGGATGAGAAAAGAACTGAATCCCGCATACATGTACGAGAACGCCGCGTGTCTGCTCTCGTTACTTCTCCAGTCGATGAAGCACCAAGTTTGCGGATATTGTTTCTTCACATGGCCGAGTCCCATGATCGGCAGGGCACAGAAAAGAATGTTCCATATATAAATGGCGAGAAGAGTCAAGCCCGCAACCTTCTGGTCAACAAAACGGTTGTAGAAGTAAGCGTGGTTTATGGCCATGTACCTCTCGATGGACATGGCGCATATTATACTGAGGCCAGCCAAGAAGAAAAACAGAAGGATGAATCCGGAATATTGACACAACGCTTCCCCACCTGGCCAAGATCCTTTCATATAGGTGGCGATAGTGACCGGGCTCGCAAGCAGAGTCCCGAAAAGGTCCGTCACAGCAAGTCCGCAAACCAGTGTGTAAAATGTTGTTTCTTTCTGTTCCTTTCTTGATTTGCAAAGCACAACTATGGCAATCATGTTCCCAACCACCCCGAATATAAACATTATAACAGGGATCGTCGGGTCCATAGTCCTGACTGCGAGAGTGTTGTTACTCATCTTAGATCAATTTATATTTTTGTATTTTATAACTGGCAACAGGTCTCACACGTGAACAACATTACAAGTTCCCCCAATAACTTATGTAACGACGTGTTGTCAGCTCAAAAGTGCTATTCCAATGTTCATCCTCGTCAGTAAAAAAAATAAAAAATAAAGTTAAACTAAAATAGAAATAGTACTACTCACGTAAGTAAAGTGACATCTACAAAAAATGCCATTTTTCGTTTAGTATATTCTGACTTTCCACCACATATTCATTCAAACTGACGTGAATCACTTTTAAGTTCATAGCGTCCCTTCTAAAACTATAGTTTCCACCGGCTTGGTCCCGATTGCGCTCCAGATTGAGCGAACAGGAGGTACCCTTCAAAGCCTGCGTGAAGCTCCGCCCCTTTGGTTTTGTCAGCCAGTCATAAAGCCCCTACGTTGGCTGTGAACCGGTGGTTGGCTGCATTTTTAACCGTTGAGCCGTAGGCACCACGGGCATTCCTGACGGAGAAGCACATTAGTAAGTACTCAAGAATAGGGCGAACAGTACTTAGAGCTGTACAGTACTTCTGCGACAAATTCAGTCCATGTGATAAAAGTCCGCCAAGTAATATTTGATCATTATGTTTCGTTCTTAACTTTTGTCAGTAATTAAAGTCATGTTAGTTTCTGTCATTTTAATGATCACGTGATACAGATGGCTGGGTAAGTGCTGGCTCAAAAATACGACAGGGTCTTCTTCATTGAATTGGTACTTGTAGGTTTTACAAATAAAATACATTAGCAATTATGTCATATATTGTTGTCAAAGGATCTATTTTAAATTTATTTACTTATTTTTAGTGGAACATGCATAAATAAACAAGTAAAACAGATCAATTCATATACTCCGATAAGTATATAAATATCATTGTATTATGCCAGTGGGTGAAAATGGCACAACTTGATAGTGTACACCAAGCATTAGTCATTAAATTGAATCTGCTTTTAATTCAATTTAATAATAAAATTGAATCTGCTTTTCATTTGCCAATGTAAATAAAGGAAAAAATATTGGCATTGATGTGTAAAACCACAATTCCATTGAGTTTCCATTTGTATTGCATACATTTGTATTTGTTATCATTTTAAAACCAAAAATTCTGTCCCTGCCTGTGAATGAATCCACTGATGCAAGTATCTCAGCCAGTTTTACACGCATGGGTTTCATGACAGAATTGCTGTGATATAATACAGCCAAAGGCCAAATTACAGAAGTACTTTTTTAAGACTGTCGGGTTAGTGTGAGGATAACGTTCACTTGCTTGTTATCGGCTGAGACCTCTCCATGGTGAGGATGTATAGGGTCAGCCTATGCCTCACATTTCTCCATGAAGACTTTTCCCGGCAGCGATAACAACAGCCTCTGGGGAGGCCACTGCAGCACGACTTGGAGAAAAAAAAAGAAAACTTCACTCAAGTTGGAGTCATCAGTTCTCCCTTTCCAAAATAATTTATATAATGTCTTCTGAAAACGGGTCAGGCATCGCTGTGGCCTCCTGACGGTCCCCACAGACTCTCCAGGAGAGTTTATACACTCTTCAAAAAATATTGTTTTTTTCAAACTAAATGTCAAAAGACTCTTTTTTCTTTTTGTTTTTAAACTATTTTTTGGAGGATTATTGAGTCGAGCAAGCTGTGGTGAGTGCTGTTGGACCTGGAGATACCCCTGCAGACAGACCCGCTCCTGACTCACTCACTCCCTCTTTGCCAGGCACCCCCTGAAGAGAATAAAAAAGAATAAAAGAGGCTTTTGGCGGTAACCCAGGAAGAAGAATGAGGGAGGTCAAAGCCAGCTTGACTGCAGTCAAAAAAAAAAAAAAACAAACAAAAAAAAAAAAACAGATCGGTTGTGATGAAGAAAAATGGGAAGCAGTTTTTGAGGGACACAAGCTCTGATGTGAATGATGAGGCGTAAGTGTGCTCTGGCTTCTCTGCGGGCGCACGAGTGTCACATTCTCCATGGTGAATCCATTAGTGGCACACCCAGCCAATCAATTCCCACTGTCTGACACCTGGTTCTCATTGGCCAGGGTATTGCGGTCCAATAGCAGTCGGTCAGAATGAGAACCAGAGATAAGGCCTAACAACTAGTTTTGAATTCTTTGTTAAAGCATATTGACCTGTTCTCTGAACCGTTTTCTGGTTTCCAATGGAAAATCAACACTGTAATAATTAATTTTCAGGACGGGTGAGTTTTGGGTGAAATTTTGTTTGTCGTTGCATTTCCGTGATTCGACAGCATGTGCTATTTTTGTCATTTTCATGCTCTTAACTGTTGTTGAAAAGGATAAAAAGAAGCATGTATTACAAAGTTACAAAATCATAATTCATAGTTATAAAATAAAGTCCTAATGATGAACACATGTACTAATTCATCCTCCAAATCCCCTGTAATTCTGGTGAAAAGTACTGTCCAATTTGACTGACTCCAAAAGCCATCTGGAGTCAGTGCAGCTGGATTAGGTGCTGTTCCCATGGAAAAGAAAAAGACTGAAATGACTGCCAAAACCTCCCAAACTTATTTTTAGGAACAATAGATTAGAGTGACGGCAGTACTAGGCAATGCTGAGCTTCATTAAGCATTTCATGATTTTGTGCAAACTGATTATTGACAGTTTTAACCCATCGAAAAACAGTTGTCAGGGAGAGCGCTGAATTTTTTGCTTTGGTAGCACAAAGAGGGCTAAATCCGCCAACAGCTAATGAAGTGATTGGCTCGCGCAGCTTATTGCTTTGTGGAAAAGAAAACTATATCTAGCTGTTGCATGCAACAGGTTTCCCTATATTATACATGCATTTGCAGTAGAAAAATCAGATACGGCCATTAACAATTTTGGCCTAATTTCTAAACCTGTTACCAAACCAACTTCTGGTCCTACTGATCAGACGTTAAGATCAGATTGAAAATCCCCAGCATCTTCTGCATGAAGGCCACAATATTATATACTCAGGATTTAAATCCATAAAACAGCTTTAGTTGGCCTGTTTTTTGCAAGCATTGTTACTGGAATTTATTCACCAATTGTGTATGGAGCCAGTCCTCTGTTTAAATAATTGAATCCAATTCCTTGTCAGCTCAGAACAATTTGAGCATTCCTCCAGTCCACTGAGAGAGTAATGAGAATGACAGGACTTGCGATTCTGACTTTGACACATTCTCTTTTCATTTCTTGACAAAATGAGAAGATTGTATCGTTTTATTTATTTATTTATATTTTTTAGCAGAAACCATCCAAGCTTATATGTTGGTACTGGATGCAGCACCGTATCATTTTCTCAGTAAATGTATTTGATATTTTAAAAAGATGATTTTTTATGGTTCTCACTGAAAACAGCACAGCACAATGTTGAGTATGAAATCCACTCTTGAACTGTATATTAAAAACTGATGGGTGACATTTAGCCTCCTACTGGTCTAATATTAACCTTTATTCCAACTGAATTAACTGTCAGAAGTGATTCGATACAGCATGCTGTGAATGGTTTTCTTTCACTGCTCGCCTGAAAAATGGCAAAAGAAATCAAATATAAAAATGATATATAAAACAATGGTGCACACAAACATAAAGTCTGTTTTTAATGATTATTATGATATGCTGGTGTCCAATCTAAATGGCCATTGGGGGTCATGAGAGTTAAAGGATATTTTTTAAAGAATACTTACTTGGTTTGTCACTTAGGACAATGTTTTTTTTTTTTTTTTCTCAAAATGCACATTAGGCCAACAGGCTATGGTAAAGTGGCATCATTAGGAAATATAATACTAAGTAAGACATTGCTGAATTGAACCATTAACTTGTTTAAATGCATTAAATGCCATTTGATCTTCTAATGAGTCATGTATGCATGCTAGACATTGTGGTTATTTTCCCCCGGACATCCCCAAACCATTATAAATTTGTTAAAGATCTATGACCAACTGCTTAGAGCTAGCTCTGGCAGCAGTTGGTAATACGACACGTTGTATGCATCAGTACGAAAATATTGGGTGTGAATAAGTTTTCTATTTAGCTGAGCTTGTAGTTAGAGATAGCAATGAGATATCAATTTTACTGATTATCATTTTCCTGATCACCAAACTCATTAAATTGTGTTTGTATAAAAACAGATAGCCGATGCTTTCATTAAACTGTGGTTTAAGGTTGAGGGGTCATGTAAATCGAATCCATCCACGTGTATGTCTCTGTCGGAGGAGTTATAAAATGGCCGCCGTGCCCAGCTGTGGTGTGATGTATACTGTGGTCGAAGGATGACTCAGCGATGCTGAATGTTCATGCTTCCTTTTCTGATTCCTCTTGAGGTCTTCAAACAATTTCACGGAGTGTGAACAAATAAACTGGAATCTTTGCATAAAACGTGTGGCCCAAATACTTCCCTTAACACATCATCACTTCTGGCGACTTGGAAGGCTGCTTTCTGTAACAACTTGAGGAGATAAGCACTTCGCAAATCTTTTATTCAGTGTCGCAAGGAATTTGCTGTGCAAAGCAGAACTTTATCAGTAATAACCCATGGTTATATCCCGCATGACCTTTTTCATTTTTAATGCTGGTTTAAAATTTCATTTTATTATAGCCCAAGGCCCTTAAAAACAAAAAGAGTGACCTGCAAAAACACAATTACGCTCTTTCCTTTATGACCCTGTAAAGACACATCTGCCTGCTAATGTGTCTAATGGAAGCTCACTGTTGCTACTGTAGTCTTTTTCACCTCAGGTTATTCTTATATAAATACAATAGCACATTCAATTTCAGATTGAAATAAAGGAACATCATCATGCTGATATGTATTTATGAGCACAAGCAAAATACTTCATGTGTGAAATGGCAGACTTGCCAATGAGACTGCTTGAGGGTGAGAAAGATTGAAACACTGTATTGTTTAGTAAAAAAAAAGGGGGGGAAATAAGTACTTATTTGATTATACTGATTTAAATGTGTTTCTTCCAGATTGTGAATTTTTAGGAATTTGCCCACAATCTTTCTGCTGATGTGCTGCAAAAGCAAAGATGGTTTAACGCGAGTAAGAGTAAGATACTGAGAATAAGTAGGGGACTCGTCACTTTTGCACATGCATTTCTGTTGAAGTACTGAAGCACAGCATACCATATGCGTAACCACATTTGTGGATAACTGAATAATGTCCCTAAAGCTTGACTTGACATTCAAATTTGTTTTCTGAGAAACCTAATTACCAAAGCTTGCGTTATATTGGGGTGTTCTGTATGATCTTTACTGTGTCTAGGCTAGATGGATCACAGACATATGCTTCATTTGCTGTGTTCTCTGCTTGAAATGTATTGCCCCGCTTCAATAAACATCATTCACTACCTTGTAAATTTACAAAGCCTGATTTAATTAGACAGCACTCTCATTGTGCGTTCTGTGATGTAAAAATACGATTTATAAGGTTAAACACCACTACTACCTCACTTCCAGGAGAATTAATTTTATTGTACATTAAATCACTTGATAGAGGGGGGCATAATGGCATAAGCTGGTGATGGTGCTTCTTGTAGAACCACAGAAAGAAAGCAGTGGAAGAATCGTGAAATGAGAACAGTGATAAAGAACCCTGTGAGAGAACATTAACAATGAAGAACACAAATCCAAAAATGACAGCACCCTCTTTGTCATTTATACAAACAACTGTTGATAAATCACAATTCAGTCCGCATTCTACATCATTGTCAGTTTCCTCAAAAACTGGCAGTTTGTCATCATTGCTAATCTGTGAACCCTCCTTGTGTCTTCTTACTGTTGTAAAGGAGTGGACCCTGAAATCTCTAATACACAGTTCGTTTATGTTGAGCTTCTATTTTAATTTCTAAATTTCTGCTAATGAGAATGGAATGGAATGTTTAAATTAATTCCTTGCAATCAAAAAATGACAAACAAACAGAATTGTACAACAGTTTTTTTAAAATATGGAAAGATTTACTGAAACCCCACACTTTCTCTTTCTCTGCTGAATTTTGAATGGGCAGGTCTGCTTCTCAGGTTATTGCTATGCACTGGCACGCACTCGAGCTGAAACGTGTTTCATACCCTACACCGTCCGCACAGAGCCAGGAGCCCTTCGTGACACAGTCAGAGAGCGTGCACTGCACCAGCAAACAGGGGGAAACAGGGGATGCACAGTGCACACACTTCCTGAAACGGAACACGGAATGTGTGCTGCTTGGCCAGTGCACACACTCCCTGAATCGGAACATGGAATGTGTGCCGATTGGCCAATTCACCCACTCCCTGAATCGGAACATGGAATTTGTGCTGATTGGCCAGTGCACACACTCCCTGAATCGGAACATGGAATGTGTGCCGATTGGCCAATTCACCCACTCCCTGAATCGGAACATGGAATGTGTACCGATTGGCTAGCGCACACACTCCCTGAAACGGAACATGGAATGTGTGCCGATTGGCCAGTGCACACACTCCCTGAAATGGAACATGGAATGTGTGCCGATCGGCCAGTGCACACACCCTGAAACGGAACATGGAATGTGTGCTGATTGGCCAGTGGAAACATTGCCTGAATCGGAACATGGAATGTGTTCCGATGCCCTGGGCACAGTCAGTTTCGAGTCTGGCCTTCTACTAAGTACGCAGGTATTACCTGTTGCATTGCAACTTGTGCCCAAGCAAAATATCACCATTAAGATATTAAAATGGACCTGAACACACCTATTTCGTTTGCACCGAATGCACCCAGCTTAGAGTCCTTTCTCCTTTTCAGTTTTCCAGTAATGGATTTGAATCATGCTTTCCTGGTGATCATCAAATTACAGGGTCTGCATACTTCTTAGTATGAGCTGTTTTAAACCGTGCTCCTTTACTGCCGTTACAAATGGGATAGTCTCCAGACAACACATTGATTCTACACTTTTCCATCTTCCATTCTTATGAAATGAGACTGAATGAAATTCAAACCGATGGGAATAAGTCAATCATTTAAATTGACCCATCAACTTTAATTCTATTAACCTTAATACCACTCACAGTGCTATTTTAGTTGCTGGCCATAGACTTTGTCTCAAAATGTAGGGTGAAAAGAATAAGAGATAAATATTGAAAACAAAACAATACTTTTTATCAATATATTGGAAGAATGTTTTAAAATCCAACTTTTGCCTGCTAATTAATATTAGATGTGTCCATACAATCAACTGCATGCGATTATTTTCACAGTGCAAAAGACAACATTTCTTTTTTGGAAGTCTTACAAATTCCCAAAAGGGATATTGTCTCCTAAAAAAAGTAGACAAATCTTGCCTTCTTATGATCTTAAAAAGCACATTCCCTTTTTCTGAAATATGCAGCATTCCTTATCCACAGAGCCGATTAAAGGACATTCCTGTGTTGCAATTATTTTCTGATTTATGCATGAGAAACACAAAGATCTGCTTTCCCTCTATGGAAATCCTCCCTTCCAGCAATGATAAGGATCACAGTTACAACAGCAAAACCAATAAGGTTACATACTACTAAAATGTGTGTGGCATTACTTTGTGGATCAAAATCTCCCACCTTTCCAAACTTGTTTCCAAAAAATTCTAAATGCTATTTGTCAATCAAAAGTTGTGAAATTGATTTATTAAGGTACAGAATATCACACCATGCTAAGGGATCTACACCAGCGGGCAAATTATTATTAAAGGTGTAATAGCTTGTCTATAATACTCTGAGACTGTAAGCTGTTATCTAGCATCAGTTTAATATTAATCTTTCAGGCTTTACGATGTGAATGTCTTATATGTGTAGTGTGGCCACATGATTTAGCTTAGCAACATTGACCATGAACTGTCTCACAAGACAATGGGGTCTGGATATTTAGAGAAAAAATAAATGATTTGTATCATAGGACTGATTTTGGATTCCAATTCTGTTCACAGCCCAGGCTTTTAAATAGAATTTCGCAAGGATCTTCTGACCTGGCCGCAAAAGAATCTCACTAGACCTTAACATTATCCAGAGGACCCGCTGCGTGGGATTAGTCAGCATTCACCATTCAACACGCCCGTCTGATATCATTTCCATATTAATATTGCAATGTTTTTGAAGCGAAAAGATCCAACCGCTCTTCCCTGCAGGAAGATTAAGCCATGTATGTCAATCAAAACACGCCGGCATTCTTTTAATGCTTTCTTGTGTTTATGTTGGTCCAGAACGATGGAAGATCCTTAGAGGAATGGTTCACAGCATAAACAGAGTATCCGGGACTTACTTCACTGTGTGTTTTGGATGAGGCTATCATAGCTATTGGAATGCTCTGCAATAACTGATGTTCAAGGCAGACTCTTATTACTTACTATGACATAGTTCAAATAAATTTTAAACATACTAATAATGGATGCGTAATACTGTACACCGCAAAGGGAATAATAGACATAGTTACAGCGGTTTTTAAAAAATCACAACAATGAATCAGATTTGGAAAATATCTCGGTGTTGTGTCTCTTGAGTGAATTTGTACTCATAGCATTCAGTGAGTGTTGGGGGTTAATTTGGCCTTAATTTGAATCGAATTCTTAAATAATATATATAATCTGCCAGTAAATGTTTGTGGTTTATAGTACAATTTTATTTTTTATTAATTCAGTTTGAATTATGCTCAGATTGACCCCCAATGGTATGATAATGATAACCAAAACAAATAATCTGACAGTAAATTAGACGCATCATGGACTATTTTTGTTCAAGTTTTGGAAGGAATTATCCTGGCACCAGCTTGTAATAAGGGGTCACTGGGGAGTCAGTGTGTGACTTACAGCTCATGTAAAGTCAATGAATGTCTTATTCTAGCCGATAATATGGACAAAAGGATATAGGGTCACATAATCAAAAATAAATAATTCCTGTGACTGAAAGAAAAATGCAGATACTTACTGTCTGTGACAACTTATTAACTTTTGTTTTATTGGGAGATGTTGATAATGCAGACATGCTTTCTGACATTTCTGATTCAATCTGACCTCGCATTTTATACAAAATTCAACCAGGCATATTTGCACCATCCTTCAAAAGTCACAACAAGCAGTAAAGCAGTCATGAGTTCAATTTCATGATATTGGATAGTAAAAAAAAAAAAAAATTTTTTTTTGAAAACACTGTATATCACCCAAAAATGCAGGAGGCAAACAGAAAAACGAAGCCCACATTTTTGTGGCAGTTGGCTGAAATGTACAGAGGCTCACCCTGTGCCCCAGAGGGGGCCTGTTTCCTGCTGCCAGGATGTTCAGCAGGGTTTCGGAGTGCAGCTCAATGAGGTCATCAGGTCTTGGCTGCTGTACAGCAACACCTGTTCACTTTCACACACACTCTGTAATCTCACTGCCGAAAGTACATCCGAAAGCCGTATGTCACACGACGATACCCTCCGAGCAGGACAACATAAAAAACGTGACTTTCAAAAGCTGTTGGATGACAATGTTAAAATTCGGTAAGAGGTCTCGAACGATGGAACATTTTGATTTAGACTTTGATGTGCAGTACATTTATGCCCCCCTGTTCCTGTCCTGGGATGTTGTATGACAGTCAACTAGATCAAACTTCACTGTCAACATTATTAATTCATAAACAAACAAACACTTAATCTGGTTCTTGTAAATGCGTCAATCTCTGGAAACAAACGAGGGAAAGACGCATGGAAGTATGACAGACTGACGTGTGCTGGGGTATCAGCCTTTGATGCCAAAAACAGGCCCCACCGCAGGACCCCCTCTTTTTGATTACCGCGGGGGGGGGGGGGGGGGACCAGGGCCACAGGAAGGAGTGGGCACGGCCAAGCAGGAGGAGGGTGGCGGTTGGCCGTCGATCGCCGCGGCAACTGGCCTCGGCCCATCCGCGCGGACGCTACAAAGGCCAGGCCGCTCAGCGTGGCAGCAGTTAGAGGTGAGTGCGTCAGAGGCAGAAGGGTGTGGACGTTCAGCTGGCACCGTCGACAGTCCCTGCTGGAGGTGTCTTTTCCCAGACTGCAACAGCAACAACAATTAAAAATCTCCACAGTTAGAGCTCCACTGTCCTATTCAGATGTTCCATTTTTAACAAGCCATTTCATCTACTTAAAGTCTTGTGATGTAGAGCTTCTTTTTTTTCAGTTCATGTAAGACATTATTTGGCCTTCAGTTTCTTTTTTTGTTTGTGGGAGGATTAAAAGTATTTATTTCTTGTCAGTCGTATGATCACTTATGGTGAACCGAAATGGCACATGGAGCCATTTCCGATGGCTTATGATGGATATGAAATTAAATAAATTAGTGTGTGATAAATCATGTTTAACGAATTGGTCTTTCAAAGAGATTCTTAGCTGGTTTTCCCCTTTAATCCTCATATTACCAATTTGTAGTCATCACTGTTACAGGCATGTCTAACATGAATTATGTCCAACATTAGACAGATTGCTATGTGAGGAAATGCAGGAAGCAGGAGGCATCGTGTGTGTCTGAAAGAAGCAATGGCCTATATTTTTACTGAGCTTTTACAGGATTATGTGTAACCAGTTTGGTAATAGGTTTTTCATGAATAAACACTATTTATGACTATATTTTGATCATATTTTGGAAGAACTAAATTTTAGAAGAGCTATTCACCAGATAGAAAATACCTGGACAAAACACGGACTGCCTCCGTATTTTAACTCCCATATGTCACAAACATTAAAATGTTGCGATGCTAAATACATTAGCTGTACTACCAAAGCAAATCGGTGTAGCAAATGGATATTCCATGGAATGAATCCATGACATCATATATTAAGTCTTCAAGGTCTCTTTGCCACACTCCTACCTACAGTAAACGATTGAAGAAAAAAAAAACTGAAAATTTTAAAGGGGTACAAAAAATATATTGGCAGAAAACGCATATGAAAAAATATGAAGATAAGGTGGCATTAACTCAGTATGAAAGTCCTGGTGATTGATGAAGCAAGGTGTGGGAGTTTTGAAGATTATCTTCAGCTATCCTGTATCAACTGACACCTAATAAGGAGCTGCAGCAGCACGAGAGCTTCACAGGGACTGTTATTATGACTTTGGAGTTTGGGGAAAACGCTTTCATGGATAACCAGATAGAGCACAGCGAGCCTTCAGAGAGGCTGACCTGTAGGAGAATGTGAGAAAAGTAGGAGGGATCCACACCTGTCTCCCCCCCGAAAGCTGATAAGTCCGTGGTGAAGGAGTGTGGGGTACGTCACCTCAGCAGCGGGACTGCTGTGTAATGTCTTTCCCAATCTCGCGCTATGAGGCGGTTAGGTTCGAAATTCCTCACGTCCAGTGACGTCGTCGGGTGGAAGTACAGTCGTTCATCACCCGTGCGTCGGTATCGCGCCTCCCCCAGGCTGCACCTCCTCCTGGCTGCACCTCCTCCGGATGTTTTCGGAGTTATGGCCGCCGTGGGCTCACATCTGTGGAGGAATTTTTCACGAAGCAAAGAGAAATATTTGAGTACATGGGAGGGAATGACCTCACTATTGTTTCATGACTGAGCTCTCACTCATAAACTCCTCAAATAGGCTTTAGTACCATAGTATCATTAATGTACAAACATTACTGTAGCTGTAAGCAATATAGAGGAAATAAGATTTTCTATGTTAGTCATTTTCCTCACAATATTTTTAAAGTTTATTTTAAAAACATACAAACTGAGGCCAACCAAAGAGCACACTGTGTACTGCGTACTCTCTATTTCTGAACAAACAGCTAAAATAACTATGAGACTATGTGTTTCATTTTCTGTGAATTTATAAGACACAATATGAATGTCAGGAAGATTCAGGATATGTGATTTTCTCCTCAAATTAGCTTTTTTTGACTGGATTACTCTTGTCTGCTTTCTTTGACCAATGTACACTAACAACCTGATTCTGACATTGTCTAGTGTGTCAGGTTTTGTGGAAGAGCTGGAGTTGTGCATGTGAACTGTGCACGTGTGTATGCCTGGCTTGTGTGTTGAAAGAGGCCGCGTGTAATTGGCTGCCCACCAGGGCTACGTTTGGAGGCAGCCAATTACAGCGAAGTCATGAGCATGGATGCTTTTTGTTCCCTGTTTACCTAAAATGGTTGTGCTTTTTGACGTACACATGAAACCCCCAGTTCTTGTTCCAGCTTGTATGTGTGGCATAGATAGTTCTTGAAGAAGCACATAATCACCTTTTTTCTGTTAGGAACACCTTGTACATCACTCATTATCTCATCATTTTCTAATTTACATTTTTATCATTTTTTTTTTTTTTTTACGCCTTTATTTATTAAACCCAAAGGACACATCAAATGATCAGCATGTCCTAAGTGCCCTTTAAAAAGTTGTAGAGCGGCAATAAATAGATCTCTCTGGAGACTTGTTGCTCAGTGCCTTCCAAGGAAAACAAATCCCATGACATCCTTCTGTATCTGCGCTGTTCATCAGTTCAGAATGAACAGACATTGAACAGACGATATAAACTGAGGCCTTCGTGCAGAGAGCTGCAGAGTGTATTCTGTTCATCCCCCTTTTCACCGTTCTGTTCATCCTCTTTTTCACCGTTCTGTTCATCCCCCTTTTCACTGTTCTGTTCATCTCCCTTTACACTGCTCTGTTCGTCCCCTGTTCATTGCTAAATTAGATTAGATGTTTGAATATAAAAAAACTCTATGCACAGACTGTCTAGCACAATAACTTCAGAAGAGCACAATGCCAAAAAAAACGAAAATATCTTAGATACTGTACCCATTATAACTTCCATAATATTTTTATTCACATTTATTTATTTATTTATTTACAAGTTTTTTTGACTGTACCCTCAAGACAATTTTGCGACAAGTTGTCTGCATAGTTCAGCATGACATACTCATACTCGCTAAATTAACTTGCCAAGCTAGTCTCAGGTTATTAGGAAAGTCATACTCATGTCCTGAATTACAGATGGCATCATCACTTGGAAGCTGATGTACATGCACCAATGCACATGTACACAAGCTGAGTGTTCACAGTGGGGTACAAATGCTTTTATGCCAGTACATACCTGTGTGCGAATTTTCCTATGGTTTGCAAGGGGTTACATTTCATAAATAAAGTCAATGAGAACTGTGACTGAAGAATACTAGCCAAAATGTGCTAGAGTCTGTATCAGGTACAATCAGGAAGCTCAAACAATATTGTCTTTGCGGTTTAGGGTTTCTCTTTAGTATTGTCCCCAATATCTCTGGGGTATATGTCTTTCAAGAACTTCCGTTCAGCATGTAGAGGTATAGAGTGTGTTGCACACAATTTTATTTTCTTCTGTGAATTCATCTGTTTTACAAAATAATAATTTGGCTCTCTGTCCTCCAGTCGTTCAGCCCCACAGACTATTCCTACAGTATCTACCACAAGTTGAGGGAAGACTAAATGCAGAGAACCAAACCCGGAGCTGCGATGTGTTGAAACAGGGACAATCATGCAGAGACCCAGAGAGCAGAAGGTGGGGAAACGGGCTTTGTGTACTCGTTTCCAGAAAAAAAAAACCACGCAAGGCTTTATGGGTAATGTGCAAAGTAGCTGAAGCGCTCTTTGTAAACAAACCAAAGATTAAATTAATAATTAGTAATTCTGGATTTAACGAGATGGAAAATACCGGAAGAAAAGGTCATACAGACTACACAGGACGGTATTCCATATCGTAAACACTGAACGTCTGGAAAAGAGAGATGTAAAATAGCATTAAGCATTAGCTGAGCATGAACACAATCAATCTTAGAGAAACAGAGATGCTGGACATATTTAATAAAGACTGCTAAATTATTTCAGTGCATGTCTGGTTTATGCTAGAGTAATATAAACCACCAATCATCCTTTTTATCCCATGACAAAAATGTGATTTAACAGGTCCGTCACAGAAAATATTGCCTTTGATATTCATAATGCCTTACTGGATAAAAAGACTCAAGTGAGATTTATATGGCAATAAGTTAAATGCAGTAAGAATTGACCTGAGGCATTAACAGGAAGATATTGTGTTTCTGAATTCACAAAAGTCCCTAATTCATTCAAGCATTGCAGCTCTAAATCAGATTGAATCACATACCAATCACAGTTACTGTAAGGTCAGCTGAAGCAGTAGTAATCCACAGTAAACAAACAGTTATGTAGTTGACCTTCAGTGATGCAGTGTGTATCTCCAGTACAGCATGTATATTGTTTTTAATATTATCCGTTTCATCTCTCTATTTCTCAGTTCAGTCAAACTTGGGTTTCTGCTGTAAAAAAAAAAAATCACTTAGCCTGTATCTGAGTCAAATACAGTCTCTGAAAAAAAGCATTTTGTCTCCATAGGGGGACCATTTTTAGTTCTTTATGGAACCCTCTTGCTAGGTGCAAAAAAGTGCAAAATCTCTCAAACCGTTTTTGCCCAAGAAAGAACTCTCACACTAGATTGAATTCCTCTGTGGAGACACAGAGGGTGTCTTTGGAACCCTTTGTTATAAGAGAGTATATAGCGCAATGAAACACAAAGGATCTTTTTTGCCCTTTTCCAAAGATTTTGTCAAAAGCGTACCATATTGAGGGAATTAAATGTTTCGAGGGTTTTTCTTTTCACATTTGAGGTGCACTTTGGAAAATCTGAAAAATCGGTTTCCTTACTCAGCAGGCAATGTGAGTACAACAGCATTACATTTTCCCAACAGAGAAAAATGACATTTCTGGCTGAAGAAGATAAGTGGTTTCAGGCTGTATTCTTTAAATAAAACGGGCATGTCGTAGGAATAAAAATCATTTTCTGAAAAATCCCATCTTTCTCTAGCGGCAGATACCATAGCTGTTGGTTTCTCTCTCCTATGTTTCCTTCAATCCACTTCCTCCAGTTTGCTGGCCTCGTCTGATTGGCCGTTTCCGACTGCAGCTCCCTGCTCTTATCTGTTTCCCAGGGACACTCTAATTTAAAGTTGCATTTACATTGTAATCTGGGTCATAAAGTGCAGGGCCATGACCATGCGAACTTGTATAATAGCAATAAAGAAAATATTGATTTGAAATATTTGAGTTTCCTGACTGAAATGATAAATTATGGAAAGGGGTTATAAACATGTATGTCCAGTCATACAGGTGGCAAGGTGACAATATTTCTGTGTCACTTGAAGCAGCTACATCATATTCATTCATCTGAATGGTAAGAACCACGTGTGGTTAGATATTCAGTTAAATTGAACTATACAGTCTGATTGATATATTGCACTAGTAGTGCCTTTCACATATTGTACTGACCTAGAATTTTTAAAGGAACCATATGGTGTTGTTAGAACAGTAACAGGATGTAAACCATTAATTAACATTAACCATTCATTTACAGTCTAATGCCCCAATACAAATTTTTTGAACACATAAATGAACGCACCACAATAAATCCACAGACATGATTTGTCCAAATATTTGCAAGAATTTACAGCAGACTGCAAATAAGAAAATAGCAACAAGCACAGGCCACCATTTGCATGCTGCAAAGATTCGGATGATGCTACTATGGCTTATTTGGCAAGAAATTGACATCTCTCTGCTCTGGTGGTCAACTTACTGGCTGCTGTCCCCGACGGCGAACATCCCATTTAACTTCACAGCACTGTGGTGCCTGTCATACTTCAGCTTTTCAAAACAGGCATCTTTAAAGATGACTTTCCCATCTGTGGCGATATCTCACTTTTTTTTGGCATGCGGAAATGCGGCTTTAACTGATTTTCTCATCGTTATCAGTCTGTATGGTATAAAGTCAAGGAGAAGAAAACAGATAAATAAGACATTTCCCATCACAGAGCTGTGGACAAACTTCACACAAGGTCATTTGAACTGGTGACCTTTCAACTCTGGGAAACTTATAAACCTTAGATCCCAGAAATTGAGGCACGGCCATCTCTGACCCACAATATGAATCATTATGACTGGCCACAGCTGCTCTGTCTTAGCATCGCATTGTCATGTTCCTGTTAATACACAGGAACATATAACTGGGCCAAAATGTACTGTTCAATGTACAAAACAACCCTAAGTTGTTTTAAAATATATATATTTTAAACAAATTGTGTTGTCTTCGGCTTTGGAGAGTGAGTACACAAATCTAGGAAAGGTCATTTTCATACCTGATCAAATAAAAAAATTTAAATGTATAACTGTCACTTGCAATTACTGCGATGTCGTCTGTTAAAAGAAAATTCGAATTTTGTTAGTACTGCGTATCAGACCGAGGTGATGCTCTGTGGAGGGACGTTCGATAAACGCCTGGCATTTCCAACCAAACCTCTTCCTGGATTTGGTGTTTTTCCAAAGCCAGCAGTTGGTTCCCGTTGACCTTGTAGAAAGGGTCTGTTTGGTGAGCGGACGGTATCGTTGGACTGCACGTGCTCAGTGAAGGGAATCTGAGGTCCAGTTAATCAGTGAGCTGACCGCTTCCTGACATTTAGTACCCAGCCTGCTCGGCTGAACAAACTGTGTGCACACCTGGTGGGTATTAGAACCGAGAAGCTAAGATCCAGGTGGTAAAACAAAACAGCCGAACAGAACAGAACTAAAGGTTCTAAGGCATATTAAGCCAGGTGATTTACCTGTGAGTCATGGGGACAGTGAATTACGTCTTATTTTTCTTTGTATTGTACATCTGTATCCGGTGTTTTTAAACAAATCCAATCCAAATCCAAGTCCATGCTCTCACTGTGACCTTTTTCTCATTACGGGTTATTGATATTGCCAGCCATAATGCAATGAGCTGGAGAATGAGGCACTCACCATGTAAATCAGAGAAAAAGACTCTGACCACTGCAAAATTAAACCACAACCAAAAAATACTGCATGTGAATCAATCACAATATCTTTTTTTTCTCACAAGAAAAAAAATAATACTTTGAACAAGTTGTTGTGAAGTCTGCTTTGTAAAAGTTTTTGCTTGTGTTATGACAGTGATATGGCCCTGCTGTACACTGCTGTCTTATGCCATGATTATTTTAATTCAAATAAATTGTAACCCTTCGATAATAATCAAATGCATAGAGGACCTTTGGAATTAATGATGTACACAATGCACTTTCTTTTTACATTAGTCACAATGGCGAGCGGAAAAAGGGCCATTTTTCCCCAAAAAATGTTCATTAATAAGAATGCTTCTGTCACAATATGTCAGGTATCATGACGTGTAGTGTGCATATATTTGAGAACCAGAATTCCTTTCCATAGTGATATATGATTACCCTTGATGCCTGCAGTACAATGAAAGTTGTGTCAAACTCAAGTGAAGTATGAATCCTGTTATACAATTATTCACCAACAGCTGCCAATAGTGCCACCATTTTAAGGAATGTCAAGAAAATACATAAGTACATCATCTCATGTAGTGTTATGTTCAGAGATGCCTTGCCTCTGTGGGATGCTGTCTGGAAAAAGTTGCACACTCTGAAACTCAAACTTAAATTGTAAGAATATTTGAACATGTGGAAATAATTGAGCAGGGTTTCAAAGTGTGCAACTTTTAACAAATGGCGCCCCACATGCCTGAGTTATGTTATATGCACACAAAACAGAAAAAAAGAATGTTTCAGTTATTTGAATTATTTTCAGTCAAATAATTACACCATTTCATTGAAAGACTTCCTATTTATCACATTTTCTATCATTTTTAAGTTACATAACTTTTACACAAACCACAGCTTAATATGCCGTTGTTATCGTACCTATCATCCTTCTCTTTATAATAAATCAGGTTTTAATGGCGGTCAAAAGTTTTTACATTCTGGAAGATGGCCAGGGTGTGAAGTAAAGAGAAGGGCAGAGAGAGGTCAATTCGGGGATAAAATGCGTTTCCTGAAAAGGTTTAATGATTGTTAGGGAACAGCAGCAGTAAAGAGTCAAACCTGACAGTTACTGCCAATGCGCAAATAAAGAGCCCATTTCCTTGGGCACATAAAAAATGCGCATCACTGACTGCGGTCTAATCGAAAACCGTCGCGATGAGGCTTCGTCTTGGTATTAATTGTAATAGAGTTTGGATCTCTTCCTATCTCAATAGATGAAATCTCCGTGTTCTGGACCAGAAATCGATTGCGTTGTACCCAGCTGTTTCCCGGAGATAAGGGGGAAATTGTACCATTCGTAAATTGACCAGAAGTAAGCACAGGTGGCTTTCAAAAGTACACCCCCTGCGTCATCGGAGTTTGGTGCAGCTGTTATGTATATCCGAAAAGGCGCCGTTCATGCAGTTCAGCAAATCCTGTACCGCAAGCGGCGTGTCCTGTTCAGTAAACACTGCCCTCCTTTGGTCATTGCAAGCGTCACGTGCCTACACATCGTATCAAAGCCCCATTCATTGTTCAGAAATGGAATTAGCAAGCATGTGCTTTTGTACGAATATGTGTCTCGTGTCAGTGAGAAAACACCACCTCTCTCCTTGCAATATGTTTGAGATGGGCTTCCAAAACCTGGGCCCATATTGGTGACGCACCTCAGACAGGGACAGCACATCTGGTTCGCTGTGCATATTCTAACCATTAGAAGCGCACAGCTCAAAACTGATCCTAAAGAGCCTGGTCCTTCTTGATCCAGCACTTGAGATACATTATGAATACAGGCACTGGTTTAAAAGAACTCTTAATATTAATAATGCATATGTAACAAAATAACCATTGACTATAGATTAATCAGAGAAAACCATATCGCAAGTGTTAAGTTATGAGCTCTTTGATCTTCATCACTATTTTAGGCAATATCAGTTGTTGGACACAGTCAGCTGACTGCCCTGTAACATATTTTTTTATGAAAATGCAATTTAAATATTTTGAATATAACTGTAACCCTTGTAAACATATTTCTGTATCAATTCTGATACTAGCGTAACAATTACAATTACATCTCAAATATTTCCTTTTATGAACTATAATAAAGATATTGAGTCATCCTTATCACCAGTATTTTTATTTTTATTCTTGCAATATATATATTACACCACATGAGGGCAGTAGTATGTAACAATTGACTGTGCTCAAACGGATTTTCTCTTGTTCCACACCATTGCTTCTTCATTAGAAACCAAATAATTAATTATGCATTTAATTTACAAATGAAAAGTATAATAATCTATTACAGAGCTACAGTATAATAATAAATTGCAGAGCTCTTCTTCTTATTCTTCTTCTTCTCCTTTCCCAGACTAAATAATTTTATAAAACAGCCAAAAATGCCTACAAAAAGTAAATGAAAAACACATTACTGCTCATATTGCTGGGCTTGCTAAGTAGTGCTACAGCAGTCTAATACTGTAGAGCATACTGTAAGGACAAACATGGGACATAAGGGATTGGTCAGCGGGGGAAATGCCCACTTCCTGCCCGATTAGCACATACACGGAATGAGAAAGGGATGAAACATATGTTCCTTTGTCTGTTCCTCTCCAAAGGAGAGCCGCTCCTCTGCAGTTCCATTTACTGCAGTATGCCTGCAGCTCAGCTAGCCAATAACAATCGGGAAGTATTGAATTCGGTCGACATCACTCAGGCTGTGCGAGGAATTCTTTCAGAAGATATCGAAGGCCGTGTAAAATTACAGTTGCCACGAAGCAAGCTTGTGAACAGCCTCTGCTAGATATATTTTTTCAAAATAATATTTCTGTTTGAAAGAAAACATTTTAAGACATAAGTACAAATAATCCAAGAAAACTTGATTCTGCGTCCCTTTTTCCACAAATGCCTGAAAGATTTCTTGGTTAACATCCATACTTATGTAGTAGGGATAAAGTTATTTGTTATTGTTCTGAGGCATGACTACTCTTTTAAAGCAAACATTAGCGGGCGCATGGATATTTAATGACATAATAACATTACACAAAAACATGCTTCAAACTATTTTGATCCGCAGTAAAACAATTTTAACTATGTCTCTAATAGGTGGTAATGTAAAGCTGAAAAGAAGCCAGCTTGTCTCTTGTTAAGCTCTCCTGGCTTCAGCTTAAAGAACATCTTAACATTGGGCAAGCTTATTAACAGAAGGCTGTTCTCTGGTTCGTTGACTGGAGTGCCATAAAACATTCTTATCGGAGATCAACCTTGACATATTCTTGGTTCCATGCCTAAAAAGCCATTTGGACCTGTATTAAAGCTTTTACTTCTTATAAGACATTGATTGTTTTTTTTTTTTTGTGTGTTTTTTTTCATTACCAAGAAGACAAATAACAAATGAAAAATGCATTTTATTTGCAGAATGGACAATGCAACAATATTCAATAACAAATATTCAGTTATAAATATTTGTGTGTACACAATTTAAAAAAATGTATTTTAACAACAATTTAAAATCTGCACATTGGGAATTAATCTCCCTTCACTTGCATAAATTTCAACTTGACATGGATTCCATGGATTTGTATGAGTTTGGGTCAGCCTGAAATGCACTTTACAGTGAAAACGGGACACTCATTTCAACCTCCAACTAATCAAATGTAAAATACCTAACTGGGCAGGGCAGCCATTTTGTGCCGGAATTTTCACTGAACGTGCACTTAGGTGGAGAGGATTAGGTGACCTGGTTGAGAATGCCGGCAGGAAACCAAGAACCGTAGAAAAAAGTGCCATGGAATCAAGGATGAATCCAAAAACTCAGTTTAGCTTTACATTTGAAAAATGGCGCCATCTACAGAACAGTCCTTGTCACTGCACTGGAGCATTGGTGTTTATTTGGTCGGAAAAGATGATTACCTGCTACTGGGGTATTTGGTCCAGAGGAATGACTGACTACAACTGACCCAGCAACATTGTTGCTTAGTTACAGCCATTCAGCAGGAGCAGGGATTTAGCGTTTGAATGAGAATTAGGCTGAATATTTGACCTATATTTAAGTGATTCAGTGTACATAGGTTACAATAGGGCCGATAACTGTTCTCAGATGAAAAATAGTAATGTTATGATTCTGAATAGTTTTTGATAATTCAAATCGTATCTTTTCTGCATTCATAGGAAAGAAATAATTACCTATGACTTCAGATCACTTATCATCTATATTTTCAGACTGCAGATGCAGATATTTTGAAACGCAACTAAACAATCAAACATTTAAAATGTATTTATCGGATATTTTATCACAATAAAAGTGGCAAAATGAAAGTTTACTGAATACAGCTTGGTGCGATAGAAGAGCCTGCCCCACCCAGCACTGCGTGGCAATCCCCTTTGTGATCTTACTCCTCTTCCTGGCATCCCCCTGGATGCCAAAGAGAATGCCAGGGAAATGCCAGTGACTGTGACTATGACAACAGTCCCCCCCCCCCATGTGTTCATCAGTCTAAAAGAGTCCTTAATGAGTCATGCAGACTGCTGCGGTCGGCAGGGATAGAAGAAAAGTCCCAGCTTCCCCTGACAAGACCAACCTCCGTTCTAAAGCACTAATTTAGCACCATTCTTAATAGCATAGAGTGGGCTACCTCTGCCGTGACAGATCCAGAGTGTTGCTTGAGCCGAACCGCATTGGAACCACAGATTAGAGAAGACATGCAGTTATTAAGGATGAATGAATTCCAGCTCATATCATTTTAAATCCTTTCACACTTGAGAATAATGACTGGCACACTACATTCTCCCTTCACATGGTGAAATCAGTGATATGATATGACTTTATATAGCATTATAGTGGCCTCACCTGACAGTCGTCAGTCTAGGTACCACCCCTTACGTATATCCTATCAAATATAGTCACCATCAGCTGTCAGCAATATCAACAGTTAACTTTTTTTCTTTCTTTTTTTTTGCCTGAAAGATTTTTAACTGCGATGCATTGAACTTGTGTGGCACCTTTTTCCTCACAAGACCAGCTATCCAGAAAATGATTGCAACGGCGAGGTAATTTATTAACCTACTGTGCACGGAAGGAAAAGGACATTATTCACCCTCCCTGCGGTGACAGTATTTAGGTCACTCTGAGGCAGAGAGTCGGTGTGGAAAACACAAAGGGGGGAAAAAAAGTCCTGCATAGTCTGCTAATAGGCCTCTGGTATTGCACCAGTACACTAGTTCTAATCGGATGTCTGTCATAATGGCTCGTTGCTGATAGGTCAGAAGTAGACAGCTTTACTGCTTGTATGCCCAGAGAGATTCTGATCTAAAGCACAATGCCAGTAAAATGCTAGAATGTATTAATACTCTGAAGCTGTACCCATGGCTCTGTTCTTATCAAGAAGCTCTTTTTAACATTAAGTCTGAATTTAAAGGCAAATAAACTGCACATTTAGATTAGTTTAAAAAAAAAAGATATATTACAATATGTATTCCATTCATCAAAGCCATAATTTGCACTTTCCATTACACATTAAATCAGCAGGAAATTGTACCATTGTAATGCCTGATCTAGAAATCAATACTGCAGATTACTTGATTACAATCACCATGGCAATTACCACCATACTGCACTATCACCCATAGTGTAAAAGCCACATGCAAATTTTCTGTTTTAATGGAACAAACTAAAGGAACAGATCTATACTTTGTCTTCACTTATATTACACTGACTCAGTTAGAGGTTACACTTTATTTCCCACAGTCCTTCATTTTAAAGAACAGCAACTAAGGCTCTAGCCCAATTAACTCACATTAGCGCACAAGATGTACACCATTCTTCTCCATTACCAGGAAACTGTGTCAAGAGCATTTTATTGTCTGTGCTAATGGAACCAATCATATTACTTAAAGGACAATAAACAATGATGAAATACCTCACTAATTAATAAATCCTTTTAAAGACACCGTATGATTTGCGAGTTACGAGGAAGAGGCGGATGCTAGTCTGCTCTCTCTAAATCTGATGGATGACGTTTCAGTGATGATACAGGCCTGCAATTATGATTGGCTAATCCGAATTATTTCAATATTCAATGCGTGTAAAAAAGTAATACATGCATGGATTCCATTCATCAAGTGGTGTCCTGTCAGAACAATTACGTGTATAAATCATATATTTATGCATTTAACCCTGTCCTTCAGTACAGAAAGAGGTTTTCATATTCTCCTGCAACAGCGCAACCTGCCTGTCCATGCGCTAATGGCAGGAGTCCCAGGAGACACTGCAGCGCTCGCAGCGCGTGGTCTGGGGCAGCCGCTCGGCACGTCCAGCTCGCCGCAGTCACGTGACTCAATCAACACACTGGGTCGTCGCTGCAGAGGGCTGGCCGCCAACGCACTGACGTGTTGGAATGGACGCGCCGCTATGAACCAATCGTGATTGCTTATCAACAGCCCCTTCGTCGATAGCCGCCTGACCTGGCTATTATTGATCGCCGCATTCATCGATTATGTTTTGGGAAGAAGCTTGCAAATGATCTATCTCCACATCTGCTGAGCTCCACTGCAATACTCACCATATTGCTTGCCATACTGAGCTCAGTCTAAACTGCAAAACAAAAGAGACCTGTTCGCGGTTCTACTTTAATTAATTTATTTACATTAATTTAAATACTTTAAGCAAAGCCAACGTAAAGCACAATAGCACCCATTGTGTTTTCTTTAAATTGTGCCATGAACCATGTGCAGAAATGCTGGCAGCTACTTGTTTTTTTCAAATGGGTGTCTCGTTAACGTGGCAGCTGTGCTATGTCGTGAGACGTCACAGAACATGTCCCACACATTGCAGCAATGTTAATTGGGGCTGTGCGAGAGCACTGCGAAATTTAATTGCGCGACATAAAACATCCTTAATGTCAATCGATAGGACACCTACTGTGTCCCATCTTGACTGCAGTGCCCCCCTCTCCCCACCCCCCCACCCCCCCTCCAGTCAACGGAGTGTGTGCTCCTGCTCCACTGAGCAACGTGTTTTTAACTGAAGAGGCCAAGGCATGCCTAACCCAGATATTCCAAGAGGATGTCAGCACAGACAGAGTTGGGATTTGTCATCTACTGAGCACCCAATGCAGCCCAGTGTCTGGAGGAGAAGGCGATAAAGGAATTTAGATTTCGGAATTTCAGATTAGGGGTGACGGACGTTGTTTTTATTTATCAACTTGAATTCTTCTTGCGCTGCGCAGAAAGGGGGTGTGATGATCTGTTTTTTTAAACTGCTGGCCACCGTTCGTTATTTGCAGGAGATTTGAGGGGGACAAAATCAATACACATCATCACATATTGATAAAATGGCTGATTTATCTTGCAGGGCCTCAAGTCAAGGAAAGGCTTAGTGGATGAATTGTAAACACAGCTGTTGCTTATTTTTACAGATCTTCAGACATTATTATATTACAACACAAATTCTAGATTAAAGTCTGATATAACACACATTTAAAAATGGGAGTTGCAGTTCACAGAAGGAACAAACAAGGAGTCAAGACACTGACGTTTTGTACAGAAGACATTAGTTTTGTTGTGTGGTTTCATTTAAGATGAAAAAGATGCACAGACCCTGGACACATCCAGACCAGTGCAGGGTCCTTGCATTGCCTAATTACTATATTCATTTCTCTCTAAAAGCAAGCCAGCTGGGCATGACAGCCTTTTTAACTTATAATCCTGTCGTTCTTCCCCCGCTGTGAGTGATAAATGAATGATGCGCTTTGTCATATTTAGTTATTAAAGGGCATGCTTTTTTGCGCAGACAGGATCCACCTGAATAACTACTGAGGTTGCTAAAATATTTAGGCCCGGATCCTGAAAAAAATGTTAACCTTGTACACACTGCTGGGGATGCGTGGGTGGTGTAATGATTGCTAAAACCTAGCAGCCAACACACTGAACTGCAGTCTAATTACACCATGGTATAGTTATTCTAATCCTTTATGTTATGCAAATTAGATTTTTTTTTTAGTGTTCAGAATTTGCAGTGCCTGGCAAGACTGGGTTGAGGACACAGCCAAATGAGTTTATATTTTTCGCAGACTGTAACTTGAGAAAGCCTTTGCTTCTGCTGTTTTGAGTGGCAAATGTATATAATGAGTAAGAGAGTTATAGACTGTGTAGAGTCTCTGGCCTGTTTTCTAGCGACATCCCATAATTGCACAAGAAATTATGCACACTTGATTCCCTCCCCTGCTCGGCTATATGGGAGGTCAGTGAACTCTGAGGGGAATTATTAGAGAGCAGATGAAGTGCTTATAGCCAGTGAACAGATATCTCAGACATGGCGGCGAATGGCATCTCCCTGTGCATTTCAAAGGACCCTGGTCAATGAGTCAAGCACATCGTTTTAGTTCAAAGCACAATGATGTCATAAGTGGAAAAAGGAGCACTCCCTCTTCCCCTCACGGCCTCTTGTCTCCGGAAAGCTAATTGAAGACGCGCTCTGACCTCCGTGGTGTAAAACCCTGAAAAGTGGTTCACATTATCCTCTGCTGGTCAGACTGAATGGGCAAAATGGTCTCTCAAAGAGTGATGGGTGTATATGTGATTTTGACCTTCACTGCATTTCTTGCAGTTGACGTGTTGTCTTTTTCAAACAATGGCTTTTTTCAGGACAGTCGGTAACTATAGCAATATGTGACAAGCACATAAATGTAAGTGTTTCTTTTAAGGAGCAAACTTTAGTGGAGGTTCATCCAGTGTAAGTGTTGTGCAAATACAGATGGCATCGTATTGTATGTATTTCTGTCTGAGATTAATACAGTCTTTTACAGATGAGTGTATGAATTCATGTAAATTACCCAGAACTCAATTTAATCTAAGTGATTATAAAAATCAATATGATGAAGAAAATGTAATTTGCAATCCTAGTTGTCTAATGATGCATATCTAAGGAGGAAATGAGTTCCTCAGTGTTGATCTGCCCAAAATTAATAGATACACAAAAACACCCCAGAAATTTCCACAATGAGAATGCCTTTACAATGTTCAAAATAGCAGGCCATGAGTATTTTAAAATGCGATGTGATTAGATTGGCAGGAATTGGCAGGTGAGTGAGAATAGTACCCAGACTGAAGCCCAGCTAAATCGAGGGTGTTTTCCCTCCGATGCCAAAGCTTGCATTAAATTTAAACTCAGCAGACATGATGATAAAGCAAAAAAAAAAAAAAACCTCATACAGGAGAGAGAGAGAGGGGGGAAGGAGACTGAGAGAAGCTTTTTAGAAAGACAATTTAAATAATGCAGGTCCCCTTGACGAGGACAAAAAAGCATTTGCGGTTGTAGGCTCTGCCAAAGGCTTCCCGGAGGGCCACTTTTAAAATGCATTTTCACCTTTGAATAAAGCTGAAAGGCTCCCCAGCAACCTGGCGGAAAGGCCTACTGTACACTGTGTATCTGTGCCAGCATAAGAATTCATCAATAACCCAACACTGCAAAGATATACCCAGCAGAACTGTTCTTTTTTAATGATTGTTGTGCACCAATTGCGTAGCTTAATAGTGTCATGTGACTTTACTCTCCCACCATCCCCTCTTATTGACCAGAATGTTGCACATTGCTATAAAATGGCTCAAACTATATTCCACAATTTACCAGGATTAATGTGTCCTTGGACTTAAAAATCGACATATTCTGTGAAACGATATACATGAGATGATCCATCAACACAGCAACAACCGGCGTTGGCCTTGCCTTCTGTGGGTTATATGAATGTACCCAAACAATGTGAAGAAAATGCACCCTAAACCATTCAAAACCAGCAGAATCCTTCACGGGAGAAACACTGCTGATTTTCCTGTTTTTGTGCACTACCTGTACCTGTATATAGCATCAAGGTAATGTGGGTAAAATATATTTTTGGGATTGTGGCGCCAGGAAATTAGGAGAGAGGAGGAAAGTAGGGCCCCTCCTGTGTTGTGGGGACACTGTCCTCTCAGTGTTGTGTGTGTGAGAGCTGCAGGACCATGGACAGCGTGAGGCCCCACTCACACGCGTATGCAGGACAGCAGCTGTGGCGTTCAGCCAAATGCTTCCCATTGCATCAATGCCTGATGGGCCATCATATTCTGCTGCATAAATCTAGAAAGCATTGCTTATTTTGATTGAGGTAATGTTCATAAAATAAAAATGTATTTTCAAGATACATGATTGGACTGGTCTCTAAAATAAATTAACTTTTCAACTTTTATTGATCTTGAACCCAGACACAAACATCATGTGATTGCCTATCACTGTATGATTGGTTTAGATATTGCGATATGCTACAAGTGATTTAGAGAACACCTCAAGATCTCAGTTGCTTGGCCTTATAAATCCAATACAATACCTCCATGGCATCAGTCTTTTAAAACATACTTATTTGATTTTCTCTGTATTTTACGAGGAAACCACCCCACTGAGATCAAAAATCTATTTTTCCAAGATGGACCTGACATTAAAAAAAAAACTAAGTTACAAGGACAAAGAGTGATCGATCAAAATGACAACAGCATTGAAGGAATACACAGCCACAGTTGTGTTTACAGGAAAATGAATAGCAGAGATTAAAAGCAGGGGCATCTTCCCTGCAGAAGTATAAATGTCCTAAATCAATACACTTCTGGACTCTGCAGTAACAGTGCCCGACTAATTATCTTGGTGGATTATTTAATGGCATTAGTGCACCCACTGTCCAGCTGGCCAGTTGATCTGCATATGAGCTGGCTACTTAGTGCAGTTGTCATTACAGCTGCTACATGCTGCCACGTCCACCATTTTGTATTCTGAATCAGTTGATCTGCATGAATGGCACTACTGAATGGCAGTCCTGCCATCTCTCTAGGTCCTACACTGTCACCAAAACAGTCATTCTGTCTTCATTCATAAGGGGGGTACAAGTTACAACATACCACAGTTTCATAATTCAAGCCTGTGCAGGGGTCTGTATGATAGTAAAGCTTTTATGGCTCATCTCTATCATTATGAAGTTTGACTACACTGTGCAATATTTAGGATGATTTAAATTTTTTATTTAGGAGAAGCTAAAAAAAAACATAGGTGTAACAAACTGAAGTAAAAAATTTAGGCTTATCCACTGAAAAGATTTTTTCTTTTCAGTGTGTCAGCTCGATGGGTACTCCCTGTGAGAAGACAGTGTGGAATTTACTGGTTCAAGTTGCAGTGACACTCCTGTCACTCTCGTCTCTATTGTGATGTCATTCTTCACTGAACCAGGACCAGAGGGGCCCTACGTCAGTGCGGGATCACTCTTGCACGTCCCCAGTGGGGCAGAATAACTCTCGGTTCTGACTCAGTTCTGCTGTGAAGGGCAGTGGACTTTAAACCTGTGGCGCTCGATGACAAACTGATCAAATAAGTTTCAAAGCCAAGGATATATTTGCTCCAAATAGCTCACACACACTGGCTTTTATGCAGCTCTGGGCCAGCATAGCAAAACACAACTATAAACTTATGAATAATACTGAGAATTTAAAACTGAATAAAACACTCCGGGCTTTGTAAATGACAACTGAGGAGTATAGATTGGGTGAAATACACCTTGTAAGGGTGATAAAGAAAACAACATTATCACACAAAACAAACATTTGATACATATACTGATACATATAGCATAATTCACAATTTATTTAAAGTTTTTTATACACTTTGCATTCGTCTAAAATGACCTGTCTATTATGCTCCACATAGAAGCAAAGAATGAGCATCAAACCTGTTGAAAAAGGCATCTGCATAAAAACAAAACCAAAATAATTTGTGTAACAAAATAAGTATTTATCTTTTTCGCCCTCCTGCTTTTGCTTTCGTATGGTTTGATTTGCTACGGATGACATCAGCTGAGAGCAAGACCACCTTGGTTTGAAGTGCGTTCATTTTTCCCCGGGTCCTAGTCATGACACAATGTCTAGGGGTATAAAAAAAGAGAACCACTCCTTCCAAGCCTAGTCCACGCCCGGTGGTCGCCGTTTAGATTCCAAGCTAAACACACAGTCAAGGGTGTAAGGATGGCGACGTTGCTGGAATCGGCTGGTACTGAGTCTATATGTAATAGCAATTCAATGCTACCCTCTGAAGCCTCCAGTCTTTCGCACCGATTTGTTGACAACAAATTTTATCTGCTCGCGGTTATTGGAGAAATTGTTTCAGAAGACCATTTGAAGTGTGCCATTGCAGATATTGAAAAGGGTAAGTACAGAGCGCGCTCAGTTTGGATACTATTTTGCAACAGCCTTTGTTATCAGTGCATCGATGCATTTATATATAGACATTTTGTCGTGTTAAGAACTTAAACCAGTTTCTGGGGAATTTGTGACGGTGAAACCCTGAGTTTGGAGTGCAGCGTATTATTTCAACGGGCCTTGTTTTAATTTCATATGCGCAACAATAATACAGAAACTTTCTGTTTAATGTTTCACCATGGTTTCCTTGTTCTCTGCGTGGATATGGAAAACCGCTGCACGGCCCCTCCCTTTCGATAACCGCACATCTAGGGGTATCACAAATTAAATAGATTGCATCTGTGCTCTATATATATATATATTTTTTAAATGTTTCCATATTATTTCGGAGCTTGTTTGGCCTATTTTCAAAGAAGAGCAGGTAATATCTGGAGGACAGTTAACCGTTAGAGCGTTTCTCGTATGTGGATGTAGTGTGGAAGTTTTTACTCTTCATTTATAACGCAGCCTTTTTATTGCCGATGCGTCAGCGGGGCAAGTACGTGCGTTGTTCCCAGCGTCGAATGATCTCAGTGAAGACCTCAGCCTGTACCTTTGCGTGAGGTTTTCAGGGTCCTTTGTTGTATTTGCCATTATATAAGTGCTGTGCAGAAACGAGCAACTGATGCAATATTGTTTCCATGTTCCCCTGAGATGCCAAGACAATACCAGCATCACCTGCAAATTGGAATGCAGCTCCATCTAAAACGTTCATTCTTATGTAGCAGTAGCCTAATTAATTGCAGTTTTCCCTCACAAATGAGTCCGTTGTGAAATGCAAAATGAGCGCACTCTAGCTACAAAGAAAAGGGTAAACGTATTCTAACTATTTTTAAATATTTAATTGTTTTTATTGCGTAATTCTTTCAGTGGATTATGTTAGAATTTTACTTGTATCTGCGCAGAATTTATGCAGATTCCCTGAGCTATAAATCATTTGGATGCCTCCTAGTCTTTGAGTCTACTGTATAAGATGGATCCAGGTTTAATACGGTTTTCGTAAAGAATCTGCACAAATCCTCAAAACAAACGAATGAACAATAGTTGCATATAAAATAAAAGAAACCTTCTTCACTTTATACATCTCAGATCCTCTCATCCGATACCGGCACGTGGGCGTGGTCCAGTCCGCACTGCGGTCCCTACGGAAGCTCACACAGGACCGCTAAGCTAAGAGCGTTTTAGAGAGACAGACATGAAGCGTGTGCGTTTGACATTCGCTACTTTTTATCGGTACAATCTGCTTAAACGGAATAATATTCAGTTATAGTAACAAAAACATTACAATATATAGGCTGTGATAGCCAGTTCTCGCTGTGAACCACGAGCGGTATGCGGTTTGTTATTTATACAGTCTAAGCTCTTTGTGTACAAATGAACTAAAAAAATAATATATATGGAACGCACTTGTTACTCATACCTAATTAGACCATATTCCGATGATACAAGAAAAATATATTTCCCATCCCAAACGCGATTTATTTCAGTTGACATACCTGCAGTTATATAATATCCCAATGGGATTACTGTAATAGGAACATGCGGATATAAACAGTTGTTTAGAATGTTCGTGGTCCATCCATTCATAATTCCCTTTCATAAATGTTTGTATATCGTATTTCTGTGTACGTTCTTCTGTATACTCTTTACATTAAAGTATACGCACCGTTGTTCCCAAATGTGCATTTCCTTTAAGAGTCAAGCATTTTCCATAATTACATTTTTCATTATGAAGACTATCAGATTTGAATACAGAGAAAGGGGGAGAGAGGACAAGGGGCATATATGCTGTTGTTCTCTGTGCTAAATATATATATATATATATATAAAACAATCACATGGCAGATTCTGTGAAAAAAACACATGGGGTTTAAATATGCTTCAATGTAATGCATGAGCTCTGTGTTCCTAACCTTGTGTGCTTACCATTTATCAATTCATGAAGGGGAAGTCAGCAGCCACAATTATTACAAGTTTTCAGGTTTAGTAACTATAATATATGGACGTAGGCATTTAATGAGGAGAACAGGGTGTTCAGGACACGCTGTCTTCGTTAACATCTGAAAAACTGCCCTGGGACGTGCGTCCTGCAATCTGATTGATGCCAGCAGATTGATACCAGCAGATTACTGATAATGGGATTTGATTGGACGAGGCGGTTTTTCATCTAGCACGCCCACCCCTGAGGCTCTCGGCCCAGCCCTGCACAGGAAGTGTGCGCCTGCATTGATCTTCCCCACTTGACGTAACTACTGTAGCACTGGTGAATGATAATGACCTTCGCTGATGTGAAGCTTTGAATGAACTTTGCTTATATGGAGACAAATATTTTCAAGTCTACTGCTGTTGCACAGGTTTGCAGTATTTACTGCTTTCCTGCACCGAAGGTACTGCTGGCCTCTTTGCTTGAAAACTTTGTAAACCAGGCCCACAATATGTACGTTGTTATCATATAGTTATCTAGCATTGACCATAGAATGTTATAATTTTGGCCACATGCCTGCAGCACAGTGTCGGGTGGAGCCACCATGCTAGGTGGTTATTGGATGAGAAAATACTGAAAAGAACAGAAGAAACAGCCTTAAGCTGATTTATAACACATCAACACAGTGAATAAAGGAAATATTCAAAGTCTTGACAATGTGAAACAAAGCAGAACTAGCCGAAGGCAGAGAGGGAAGGTTTTTAAGGTGGTTCAGATGGTGGTAAGAGAAGGAAACATGCAGTTGTTATGTTCCAAACAGCCTCTCCCTGAAGACAAAGGAGGCAGTGCTTTTACAACTGGCCTAATGAAGGCAATTGGGAGTACCTGGGTTTGATTTGCTTATTAGGCTGCGATGAGCCTGCCAGTGTGTTTGGCTGCCGCTGTCCAAGGTCCTGTAGTGCTCACTGGCTGTGGGAGGGAACAGGCACCATTGACAGGAGCCAAAGAGGCGGAGCCACTCGTTCTGCACTTCCTTCCACTTCCTGTGTCCCAATACCCCCTTTCCTAGTGTGTACATAAACTACCAGAGCACTGCCAGAGAATGTTCCAGGTTTGAATCACTACCTTCAATTGGAATCCCACCTACACAAGATTAATCAGAAATAGTATATAATATTGATTGGGCTGTAAGCAAAGGACATTCCTGAATATTTTGTCGGGTAGACCAAGTTGGAAAGAGAAGTTAACCAGGTTCATTGTTATGAGTCTGACAAGTGAGGTTAGGTGCCTGGGTATCAAGTAGGCAACACACAGTACGTAATTGTCTTTGCACTCTATTTTGGTCACAGCATGAATCCTCCACTATCACTAATGTCCTTTTCTTGGGGAATGTGGCTTCCTGTGTCTGGGGCTCATAAATCCTCGTGCTTTCAGAGGGGTGACCCAGATTCTGAGGGAAGACTCTCCTGTAGGACATACGTAACCTCTCCTAATATTATAAAGTACAGTCACCCAGCTCCCTCTGCCTACCTCAACGAGGATATCCACCACCATTTTGCCAAGAGAAAAAAGGGTAAAGTGATCAAGGGTGGTCAAGCTCACCATAGCTAACATTAGGCCTTTAAAGTGTAAACATAAATATACATTTTAAGATCTTAAAATGGTAAATGGACTGCATTTATATAGCACTTTTATCCAAAGCGCTTTACAATTGATGCCTCTCATTCACCCATTCACACACACACTCACGCACCGGTGAAAGGCTGCCATGCAAGGCACCAATCAGCTCGTTGGGAGCAATTAGGGGTTAGGTGTCTTGCTCAGGGACACTTCGACACGCCCAGGGCGGGGGATCGAACCGGCAATCCTCCGACTGCCAGACAACCGCTCTTACCTCCTGAGCTACATCGCCCCGATCTGAATAATGGGATCATGCCAAATGTTGCTCAATCATCAGTGTAGATCTACTTCAGTTAAATCGCTTATTTGGGTCTTTTGCAGGAATCCGGACATGGGACACTAATCTGATTGACTGCAACTTGGACCAAGAACTCAAACTTTTTGTGTCCCGCCACTCTGCAAGGTTTTCTCCAGATGTACGAGGTAAGCGTAGAGTGCCCGCTGTCCAGAGTGACCATTCGGACCTCGATATGAGCTGGAGAGCTTTGAGGCATTGCGGAACATTTCTGTGCAACACATAAGACCATTTGAACACATGGGGAATTCACAAATAACTAAACTGCATAACTAAATTTCGCGATTGGACATTCAGTGGGGCACAGACTTCTGGGGACACTGAAGGTGTTCTTTTGCATGCCATGTTCATACTTTTAGCATAAAAATACAATGTTTTTTGTGATTCCAGCAAAGTAATTCTTGGCTAATTCTGACGGGCACAGTTTTCTTCAGCTGGTACCGATGATCTGTTGCTTGCAGTTTGCAGTTACATGGATGGGCCTACGTGTAATTCGTAATACCTTATCAACCACAAGCAAATTGACCTTATGTCAATGCTTTGTACTTGAGGAACATCTGATTGGTGAAGTCTATTTGTAATATAATTTCCTCCATTTTTATTGCATGATATGTGGGACCTTCTATTACTGAAATTACTCTTTTTGTTCTTTGATGTTCTCATAATGAACTAGATATCACTCTTTTGGGATTCAACTCTGTTTAAACAAGAATGCCATTTTTCAGAAATCTTAGAATCTTAAATATGGGATGTCCATTACCTTAACTACCTGTGCTCCCTTTCCTTGTTGTTGCTGAGGGAATATTAATTTAATTTAGACAGAAAGTATTTGAGACGTGCTGATGAGCTGAGTGTCGGATGTGGTTTGCCATTGTGCAGGGTGCCCTTGAATATCATCGGTCGTAGTCCATGCAGTCAATGACTGGTTGGTGGAGTGTCAGATGTTAATAGATTGACCCAGTCAGCGGTGCTATGCTACATCACTTCGCAGTCATAGTGTCGCTATGTCATGCCAAACCCCCTGCTGTGGGTGTTGTGCATGCAGCACATTTCACAGCCGGCAGAAAAGGCACATTGCGGCTACGACTGGGAGAAAATGAAAAGCAAATCTTCTTTGTGAGATTATCTCGTCTGCGGCCAACGAAAGCAGGTTATTTCATGTGTGTTCTCTTTACTGCCGTGACCAGTCCCTCATCTGAAATCCTCCGATATTCCAGATTGGTTTCGGCAGGGGTGGGGGGGGGGTGTGGGGGGGTGTGGGGGGCGGGAGGGGGGGGGGCTTCACTTTCACAGCTTCTTATGCAGGCACTGATGGCCTACTGTATGTCCTTGAGGACTCCTTGAGCCAGGCTGCTACAGAGAGGCTGGGGTAATTAGGAAAGAAGGCCCAGTGAGCCATAGTCTGCATTAGGCTGAGGCTGCAGCGGGAACAATGCTATGACCGTTAAAAATGTAAACACGGGGTTATTCCTTTGAGCAACATACAGTGTGGTTTTCCACCATTTCCACTGCTCGCCGGTTTTTAAAATGAAAGTTTACCCATCGATGCTGTCCATTCGCAGATTTTGCCCCCTTGGCTGAACGCAAAACAAAAAATCTGGCCCTGCTGAAAGAGTGTCAAGGCACAGATGTGTTTACTGCAGATAGTAAGAAGTTTCATAAATGCATTCCCTTTGATAAGACGTTAGAGGTTACATGCTACATTGTTATATTGCATGTACTTGCCAAATGTTTAATATGGTTTTTTTAATGCGGTGCACTTTTATGAAAGGAAACTTGATTGAGTGGGAGTTATTTAGTGCATTAGTTATTGTTTGGAGCATTGGTTAATGATGATTAGCACACATTGTTCACCTGATCTGTTACCTAGGGAAGCACAAGTTAATCTGTAGTGTGAAACAAAAGAGGCCATCTCCTCTGGTATACGTGTAAGATGCTGTTTGCAAATACTTTCTGAAAAACTGAAAGAAAGAATGATGCTAGCACCGAACTAAACCAATGAGGCCTGGGCCCACAGCATTAAAAAGAGAAAAAAAGAATCAATATTCTCTTTGAATGTATTATTAAATGATTCTGCCAAATCATATCTTCTATCATGTTATTGGGGCATATGTTACTGCATTCTGGGCACAGACAGAATTTAAAAAGAGTGGACCATGAAACAAAACATTGATCAAACATTTTCTGGAGGACTAGAGCGGCCCAATTTGAATCCGACTGGCACGCAGCAGGATTGCGGATTCAAACGCTGCGCTGTGGACAGCGCAGGGCAGACGCCTGATTTGTGAGTCTGGGTATTTTCTGATGGGCCGGCTGAGGAAGTGACAGCTTGGGTATGCCCAGTCCATAAAAACACAATTATAAATGGATTGATTTACCGCGAGGGAAGGCCGCGGAGAAATTGAAAGGGGGCAAACGGGCTGAAGCGCCTCGATAAATCAGGTTGTTTCATTTTCATAAAGGTTCCCCAGGGTTCTCTGCCACCGGCATTGTGAAGAGACTAGACTGTGCCCATTTACAGAGTGGGAGGGATTCACATGCCCACGTTGATGGGTCGACATTTTGTTTTAATAATGTGCACACACACACGTGCACACAACACACACACACGCACATGTCCACGCACACACACACACACACACACACACACATATGCTCTCACATACACACACATGCATGCATGCACACACACACGCCACACGCATGCACCCACACACACAGGCCTAAATATGCAATGCAATCTAAACCATGCAAAAAAAAATTCCCTGCATCTTTAATGTGCCGCGAACAGCAAAGAACGTTTATTCATAAATCTTGTTAAAATGCAGCCGCTGGAGAGCAATCTGCAGCCGACTCGCTCCCGGGCAACAGGTGGGCATTACTGCAAACCCAGCTGACAAATTACTGGGTATCCATCACCGTGTGGCAGGCCTTCCCAGAGTGCACTGGGCTTCCAGGGTTACATCCCGCCCACGAGCTATCCCGCTAATCGCATAAAGAGACCCAAAAGTGCTCTAGTGTGCGTATAACGCCATTAGTAAATGAATACGCTTTATAGCGCTGTATCGAAACAGTAGCATTTCCTGCGTACTGGACTGGAATGGGTTGAAATGGGAGCTGGGGCTATGTACTACAATTTATGATCGCACTCTCGCTTATTTTTTCTAATTAAATTCCATGATGTGCATATCATATATTAGTTGCTTTAGTTTTAAATTACCCACCACCCCCCACCCCCACCCGAGCTGGCAATCTGGCCTTCTGTGAACATCAGAGTCTCATCTCATTAGTAGGCAGACAGTCGTTGTATTCGAACTGCCACCACAACAGGAAAGCAGTGTTAAATCAGGAATGTTGATTATGAAAAATTCTGTGACACTCAAAAAGATTGAACTTATGTTTTATGTTCTAAGTTAATTAACTGAAAGTATTTTAGAAAAAAATTTGTTTTAGATGATGCCGTTGCTTTTTGGAAGGAAAAGCCTCTGCAAGCCCATCAATTAACTTGAAAAAATTTGCTGAGCAGAATATAAATGAATAATGGAAATTAGCCAGGAAACAAGTGCTAATAAAGAGCTTTAGAGCTGGTAGATTGGTCCCCTCCAAGCTACGGTGTGTGAGACTGCTTATGAATTGGAGCAAGCCATGTGGTTTTCCCTCCCGCAGATTCCAGTCACTAAACATCAGATCTGTTTGTGTAACATTGATGTGATGTCCAGAAGTCATAGTAACAGCTGTGTTCTTCAAAGGTCAAAAGCAAAAAAAAACTCTGAATTGGTATTTTCTTATGATTGCTATCATTGCCATTTAGCAAAGGATTTAAAACAGTATTGTATGAAGTGGTACTGACGTAAGGTTCTTTACCCACATAAAACATTTACAGTACCATCAGTGGCGAGACATCATTTAATATAATTAAGTGAAAATATTGAGTGGTGCGCATACTGTTGAACAAATAGTGTGGTCTGACGCTCACATCCTGTCTCTCTTATTTAAGGTCAAAGGATCCTGCACCACAAAAGCAATGTTTTGGAGACGGTGGTGCTTATTAATCCATCCGACGAGGCAGTCTCCACTGAGGTTAGATTTCATTTTAAAAAAAGATCTTCTGCTGCCTTGCAGTTACAAACATTGGAATGCATCCCCGTCCACCATAATACCGAAAGAATAAACGTTTGTTATGATTATAAACTGTCAAGTTCTTAAAAGTTTTTTTTTAAAAGCAGGACCATCATCACTGAATAACTGAGTAAGATATATTGGTTTGCTAATGAGTAGTGAATATTTGACAGAATAATATTTTGTTTTTGACTTCAGGTTCGGTTGATGGTCTCAGATACTGCCAGGCACAAATTGCTGGTACTTTCAGGGCAATGTTTCGAAAACACAGGGGAGCTCATTCTTCAGTCTGGGTCCTTCTCATTCCCGGATTTCATCGACATCTTCACCGATCAAGAGGTGACTGGCACTTCAGAAATATTTTATTATAGTCATAATTTTATGATTAAACAACTGACCCTTGATACTGAAAGTTTAACAAGGCAAAGGGTCATCTGTCTTGTGTTTTCCTAATCAAGGCTTTTAAAAATAATTTAATAAAAACCAATGATATTCTTGCCTTAATAGATTGGGGAATTACTCAGCAACACACATCCAGCAAACAAGGCAAACCTAACCTTGTTCTGCCCTGAAGAAGGTGACTGGAAGAACTCAAACCTGGACAAACACAACCTCCAAGACTTCATAAACATGAAGCTGAACTCTGCGGTCATACTGCCCGAAATGGAGGGTCTCTCTGAGTTCGCGGAGTACCTGGCCGAGTCCGTGGAGATCCCGTCGCCCTTCGACATGCTGGAGCCCCCGACCTCCGGGGGGTTTCTGAAGCTGTCGAAGCCCTGCTGCTACATCTTCCCGGGGGGGCGTGGAGACTCCGCCCTCTTCGCCGTCAACGGGTTCAACATGCTGATCAACGGGGGCTCGGATCGCAAGTCCTGCTTCTGGAAGCTGGTCCGACATCTGGACAGGGTGGACTCCATATTGCTGACCCACATTGGTGATGACAACCTGCCGGGGATCAACAGCGTGCTTCAGCGGAAAATAGCGGAACTGGAGGAGGATCAGTCGCAGTGCTCCACGGCTAACAGTGAGGTGGTGAAAAATCTCATATCCCCCGATCTGGGGGTTGTGTTTCTGAACGTCCCTGAAGACCTCAAAAACCCAGAGCCGAACTACAGGGTGCGAAGGACCATCGAGGAGGTGTCTCACACATTGCAGTACCTAAACAAGCTGTCCTTAAAACCTGAGCCTCTTTATAGGCCTGCTAAAAACTCTACAGAGCCTATCATATTATTCCAGAAAATGGGTGTCGGGAAGTTAGAGATGTATGTGCTAAACCCAACTAAAAACAGTAAAGAGCTCAACTACTTTATGAAACAGTGGACTGGTAGTGAGAAAGATTGCGCTTCTCTGTTGCTTCCCAATGGAAAGAAGTCTGAGATGCCATTAAGTTACCTGACCTCTGTTTCATCACTGATAGTGTGGCATCCTGCCAACCCTTCTGAAAAGATAGTACGAGTCCTGTTCCCCGGCAATGCCGCACAACATAATATACTAGAGGGTCTGGAAAAGCTCAAGCATTTAGACTTCTTGAAATATCCTGTGGTCACTCAGAAAGAGCTGTTGTCCAATGTGGCACCAGCACTGAAGCAAGCAAAACTGAAGCACAAAACAGATAGTAAAGAAAGTCTGAAGTCAGCTTCAAAGCTATCGTCCACCCAAACATCTAAGACAGAAGCAAAGGAACAGACTCCAAAGAAAGCAAAAACAGATGAATCCAAAGCAACCCAGGAAAAGACTAAGAAATTTGAGAGGAAAGAGCAAATTCTGGTGAAAAAGGAGAAATCACAGACAACAGATAGTGAAGTCAAGGCAAAATCAGATCAGACATCTAAAAATGCAACCCCAGAGAAAAAGAAACTAGAGCCTAAACAAAAAATAAAAACACCCAAGGAACAAGTGTCAAAAAAAGATATCAAGGTAAGTGAAAGGAATAAAGAGGGAAATGAAGTCAAAAAGGAATCTGTGAAGAAGGATGAGAAGTTAGTCTCGAAGAAAGAAGAAAAGGCTAAAAAGGAGGAAAAGGTAAAAAAGGAAGAAACTAAGAAAGAGTTCAAAAAAGAAATGAAAAGGGATACAAGGAAAGATTCTCCAGTGAAGGAGATCAAGAAGGAAGAGAAGAAAGAACTTAAGAAAGAGGAAATTGAGCTCAAGAGAGATGTGAAGAAGCTCTCTAAGGACTCAAAGAAATCTGCAGCGCCTGCAGGGGACGCCAAAAAACCTGTGCCAAAACCTAAACTGCAAAAAAAAGAAGACGCATCGAAGAAGAGTGCAGGGAGCCCTGCAAAAATGAAAGAGAAAGGCAAAGTCAAGAGTACCAATAAAAAGGAAAGCAAGCCGAGCGAAGACAAGCTCGGCACTGCCACGGCTGGAGTAGCGGCCTGCATGGCTGCAGCCGCCGGCATCGCAGAGGCTCTCGAGTCCGAGAGGTCTCTGATGTCTTCTCCGGAAGACCTCACCAAGGATTTCGAGGAGCTGAAGGAGCACAAAGCTGTGCCGGACGAGAAAAAAAAGGACGGCGATTTGCCGGTCATAATGTGTCACGACGAGACCGCGTCCCCGAAAAAATCCCCGGAAGCGGACGAGCACGCGGAATCGCTGGACGAGGGAATAACCACGACCGAGCCCGAAGGCGAGTCCGGCGGGACCCCGGATGAGCCCGAGAGCAAGGGAAAAATCAGCGGTGACGCCAACGAGAAATTTGAGGACGAGGGCACTGGGCTGGAGGAGTCCTCGGAAGCCGGGGACTACGAAGAGAAAGGCGAGAGCGACCAGGACGACGAGCGAGAATATCTCGTGGGGAAGAAAGGCACACAGTATTCAGGCAGCTATGGCGAGGGCAAAGGAAATGGAAACGAAGCCCCTCGTTCTCCCGTAGCTTCCGTTCGCAACGAAAGACTTCCGGCTGGCGCTGAAAGTGAACCTTCATCAGATGAAGAAAACTGCAATAAACCCTTGGAAGAATATACAGTACGGTCCGGTCTCCCTCAACTTGCCACTAATATTTCTACCAGCGCGTCAGCACCAGTGGAGCATGTGCCAAAACCAAGGGGCTTTAAAAGTGATGAATCTGTGTCCCCTTCACAGGTGTTTGTGATGGGTAGTTATGATAGAGTAAGACCATCTTCCCTTCCTGATAGCCCAACCTCTGACCATTCAAAGAGTGATGTCACTGAAGGAAGGGACTATCACCCTTCAGCCTCAACAATATCTCCAGCATCATCGCTGGAGGAGGACCGTTATTGCAAGCAGTTTGCTGATGAAACTGCAACTCCTGAAGAGAAGACAGTTCGGCATAACTTACCCTTGGGGATTTCAGAGAAAATGACTGCTAATTCGACAAAACTTAGCCCAGCTCCTCTCTCACCACTCATAAAGACCCCTACAAGCGACTGTAGCGTTAACTCCGACTTGACACCGACTGCTGTCGCGGCACCGGTTGATTCACAGTCTGACAGTACGGGCTACGCGTCGTATCACGATTCGCCTGCAGATGAAAAAGCAAGCAGGGAACCTTCTGAGGCTCCCGGAAAATCCCAAGGCGATGTCAAAGTAGGAGCTGCAGGTGTGAAAAGGGAAAAGTCAGAGGGATCAATCAAAACCACAAGGGATCTCTCGCCTGTGGATTCCAGCTTGCTTGGGGCACTTAAAGAGGACAGTAAAATGTCCATTTCAGAAGGAACCACGTCTGACAAGTCAGCCACACCAGTTGATGAGGCTGTGGCAGAGGACACGTATTCCCATATAGCTTCTGCCTCAACTGCCTCTCTTGCCACTAGTTCCCTCCCAGAGCCGACGGCAGATGATGTCTCCCCGTCTTTGCATGCCGAGGTCGGCTCCCCTCAGTCAACAGAAGTGGATGACTCCCTCTCTGTGTCCGTGGTCCAGACTCCAACCACCTTCCAGGAAACTGAGATGTCGCCATCCAGGGACGAGTGCCCCAGGCCGATGTCAATTTCTCCAGATTACTCACCCAAAACAGCGAAATCCAACACGCCTCAGCAGGAGCCCCGGTCTCCAGAGCAGGCCACCATGTCCGTTGAATTTGGCCAGGATTCTCCCGATCACTCCCTGGCCCTAGACTTCAGCAAGCAGTCTCCAGAGCATCCTGCACTTGGCGGCAATTTTCACGTTGCCGAGAATGGCCCCACCGAGGTGGACTGCAGCCCGCCGGGAACTGCGGGCTCGGCATTTTCAAGGGGCAGCTTGCCAACGGCAGAGAAACCGATGCTCTTCAAAGAAGCTGATTCAACTAACGCGGCTTCAGTCTCTCCCTCCGATGGCTCTACCCCATCCGTTAACACGCCCTCACAGACAGCCTCTCCAGTGAAGGCAGATCCGCTTGTTAAAGCTACAGCCCCCAGAGAAATGTCACCAGGCGCATCACTGCTATCCGAAAGTTCCCAGAACATTGAGTCACTTCGGTACACAAAGTCTTCACAGATTGAGTACAGCTCCTACCAAAGGCTGACGGAAGGGACCCAGAAAAGCGCTTGCGTCTCTGGGGTTCCAAGCGACTCTAAAACGTGTCTCTCGCCGCAGTCTCGAAGCAATGTAGATTTATGCCTGGTCAGCTCGTGTGAGTACCGCCACCCTAAAACAGAACTTTCTCCGTCGTTCATAAACCCGAACCCACTGGAGTACTTCGCCAATGAAGCAAACGCCCTAGAAGAGGAAAGGCCTTTGGCCAAGTCTGGGGGAAGGCCTCCTCCGTCCGGTGGGAAGCAACACATGAAACAGTGTGAGGAAACTCCAGCGACCTCCACCAGCGAATCTGCCCCCTCCCAGACCGATTCGGACGTTCCCCCAGGGACGGAGGAATGCCCCTCCATCACGGCCGACGCGAACATCGACTCGGACGACGACTCTGAAACCCTCCCGACAGACAGAACCATAACGCACAGGCACGTTGATCCCCCTCCAGCCCCAATGAGAGACTCCACTCCTTCCCCGCCGCGCCCTGACGTCTGCATGGTTGACCCAGAAGCTGCGCCAGTCACCGAAAGTCTAGAAAACACCCCCAAGAAAGAGGCGAGTGACCAGACCCCCAAGAAAAAGCAAGAAAGCAAGACCAAGTCCTCCACGGCAGCAGTGAAAACTAGCACTCCTAAAAAGAAGGACCCATCTGCGTCCAAGTCAAGTGGCAAGTCTGATGTGAAAGAGGGTGGGGGTAAAGATGCTAAAAATGCCACTAATACCTATGCTTCGAGGGGCCCAAAAAGTGCAACAGGTAAGCTCATGCAACAGCCATAATATGATATTTTTTTACTACCTTTTTAATATTAACATAATTTTTTTTTTTAATTATATCATTCCATTTTGCACAGCATTTTCTTGGTGAAAAAAAACACGATGTTGCAATATCTTACCAATGTTCAGGATGACCTATGTGGAAAAACTGTGAAGTCATCAGCATAATTATTAATCTTAATGTCTTTTTACATGTCTGCATTTTGCATGAACATAAAGTGTTCATTTATATATTCATGAGTCTTCTCAAAGAAAAATAAGGTTTCATTTTATTAATTTTTATTGTTATTTTGAGGCGAGACTACCTCACTGGTGTGATGATGGTATTCTGCTGCATGTCAAAGGGTCAGGCAGTGGTATAGCAGCCGGGGGAGGCAGCGTACCTAACTGCCCCCCCGTATACCTGGACCTGGTTTACATCCCGAACCACTGCAACGCCAAGAATGTCGACGCCGAATTCTTCAAGTGCGTGAGGTCGTCTTACTACGTCGTCAGCGGCAACGATCTGGCGGCTGAGGAACCTAGCAGAGCTGTGCTAGACTCCCTCCTGGAGGGGAAGTCCAAGTGGGGCAACAACATGCAGGTTAGTATGGCCTGCTTCTGTGATTTTCAACACCAGTACTGTTTATGAAGCATGGATCATTTTCAATTGCACCCTCTACTGTGTCTTTGTGACACACTTAAGGCTGTTGTCAAAACATCATCATCTAATCTCGAATGTCCTCTCCATGTATATCAGGTGGTAACCCTCATTATATCATTTGCCTGTGGCATGAAATTCTTGGCAAAGAAAAGGGCCATTATAAAAATTAACTTTGAGGTGTAAACTCCAATCCAGGTATAGAGACTTGGAGCTGAAATAGAACAATACCAAATACAAATACAGTCTAAATTGGTATCAAAAAGGTGCAATTCCGTGAGACCTGTTTCTCTGTTTTGGATATGTAAAAAAATATGATATAGATCACTTGTAATGACAGTGCCAAACATAGCATTACTGAGGACACTTTGAGGTGATAGGATACATTTATTCAGAGCAGTGTAAACACACCTTTTCTTGTGAACTACGCAGTACATATTATCCTGTGGTTCAAAGCTGCGATTATTGAATCAATAGAAAGGAATGTCCCTTTTATAGCCAGAGGTGAGATCAGTTATATAATAGCATTAGAACCTTTAATGACGGGATGGGCTTTTAAAATATTTGTGGTAAGGCTCGCTTTGCGAGAAGGAATCAGGACAATTTGAGGACCACGCCTACTGGTTAAGCAGGCACACACACCTGGATTGCGATCCTCAGATTGCTCAGATTCCTTCTTGCAAACCGAGCCCTGCCACAGATATTCTTGGCTTGTCGTTTCTTATCCGTTTCTGTGTAAAAGCAGCTTGTTTGGCCGTTTGTTGATGCTGACCCTTGTCACCGATAGGTCACTCTCATCCCGACCCACGACTCAGAGGTCATGAGGGAGTGGTACCAGGAGACCCACGAGAAGCAGCAGAACCTCAACATCACGGTCCTGGCCAGCAGCAGCACGGTGGTCATGCAGGATGAGTGCTTCCCTGCCTGCAAGATTGAGCTGTGATCCCCCTGACACCCACACCCACACCCACAACCACAATCACAGCCACACCCACACCTACAGCCACTCCCACAGCCACACCCACAACTATAGCCACACCCACAACCACACCCACAGTCACACCCACACCTACAGCCACTCCCACAGCCACACCCACACCCACAACCACAGCCAAAGCCGCACCCACACCCACAGTCACACCCTCAGCAACACCCACAGCCTCCAAGCTCAAGTTCCTTCTGAAACTGTCAGTTTAAAAAAATAATAATAAATTAAATAGATTGATAAAATAATACAACATTAATTTGCTGGATTAATTTGTTGTAGACTATGCCAAAAGAACGTTCCGTTTTAAAAAGGCATGTAACCTGTGATCTGAACCCATCTAGATAATGGAACAGTTCCTGAAGCGGTTTCTATCTCGCTAAATTATGTGGGGGCCTACTGCCAAAACAGACGGGGCCTTTTAAGAAATACAGGAACAGTGCAACTCCCCATTGTAAGGTGTGTCTGAAGACACAGAATTGTATGATTGTACTTGTGTATTGACTCCAGTTTGCTCAAGGCCAAAATTAATTGATTATGCGGACCACATATTTAAGGCATGCTCCCAGTGAAGATGGCACCATCGCAACTAGTTTTCACCGTAGTGTCGCAGTGTCATTGTTTTCTTAGGAAACCTGCATGCCATGGGTCCTAATTAATATGGGAATAAATTATCCTCAATTTCGGCTTTTACCCTGAAGCGTACACCAAAGGATAAAAAGGAGTATAGATTTGAAATGCCTTAGAAAGTGACTTGAATGTAAAAGAGGTGCACTCGCTTTTCCGTGTGAAAGCGCTTGAGAAAGCTTTGAGAATGAAAATGGGAGGACAGCAAAATTGTCCCATCGCCTGCTGCGTAAAGGAATTTGTGATTGGACGTTAGTTTGATTGGACATTGAGTTTGTTTATTATGTGTGTACCTCTGTAATCCAGCTTGGAGAACTCCTTGACTGATCCTATGCAGAACTCCAGCAAACAAATGTTGACAGGGAATACACCAGTGATCTTCACTCCTGGTCCTGGCAGGCCACAGGGTCTGCTGGTTTTTGTTTCCACCTTAATATTAGACCTTAACCAATTAAGACCCAATAAACTCATGAGATGAGTTAATTGTGTAATCGACTGCTTTAATTGATTAAGTGCAGAGTAACAGCAAAAACCAGCAAACACTGTGGCCCAGCAGGACCAGGAATGGAGATAACTGGAATACACAATAGTCACTGTAACAATTGTTTTGTTACTTACAGGCTAGAATATGAAGTGTGGCTTTGATTCAACTTTTGTCTTCATCTTTGAAGTGTGAGTTAACCAAACCCAGATTGCAGAGTTCAGCAATAACCAAAATGATCTTGCCAAACTGTTTCTGAGGACAAATGCGTTTGTTAGAAAATCAAAGTTCAGGACAAATGTTGATTTAATCACAGTCTATATCCCTGGAAATAATACGCTGTAGAATTAGTGTCATCCTGTAATTTTCATTTTAATATAGTCATTTAGCTTTGATTGGGTTCATGAGTTAAGGGACGTTTGGGCACCTATTTTACCAGTATGCGAGAAATCAAACTGTTTCAAAGCTGAGTTATTTTCCCAACTAATTATTTTTAAGCACTGGCAAGAACCACTACATGTGTGAGTATCTTCCATTTTAGATACCAATGCTTTGGTATATTATGAAGTTATAAAGTGATCTATTTAGAGGTGAATAGAACTTGTGGAAGCATAAAGAAATTGCAATATTGCTTCACAGCATTTCATTGCCCGTGTCAAATAGGAACATTATTCAATTTGTCACATTTTCTTACGAATTTAATAATTTTAGAGTTTGTGTGAGTTTTCTGGCCTTTCACTTTCTCTGGTGTGCTTTCTCTGGAATATGGGAGACTTTGGAAGAGCTGGATTTTAGTACTTTTGAATTTTTGAATTCCATGACTATTTAAATAAATAATTTAAATTAAATAATATAGCTGTCACTTGTCACTCAGCCCTTTTAGTTTCCAAAATGCCTTAACCCCAGTGAGGAATTATTTGTCAGCCTATTTAAAGGTGTTCTAAAAGCTGAAACCACTTTCTTCTTCTACAGTTTTGTGCTCAATGTCAGAAACGCGTTACAATATTTACTTTTATTTGTTGATGGCGTGTGAGCGAGGGTATATTGACTTTAAAGTATTTTGTAGAACCAAATTAATTGAACAATATCATTTCAATACTGTGAAAATTTTAAATGGACTTTGTGTTTCTACAACTGTTCTTTGCAAAGGGCCATATTCAATTTTGATTCTGGTGCAATTTTTTGGTTTGTAAAATTTTCAGAAAGATTTTAAATTAGTTTTTTTTTTTTTTTTTAAACTGTACTGTAATTACTTGACACCCCTGTGGTAGGGTGAATGATTTAGAGAAATATGCATGTGTTATGTAATATATCAGATTTTTCTTTTTTCAAGAGGGAGAATTACATCAGCAAGCTCAAGCGAAAGCCCATTAGGTGATATGAAAGACATCAATCAAGCACCAGGCATTCAAATACCCACAGAGTGTTGGCCCTTGCAGAGATTTTTAATGTGATGCACCATGTATGGAAAAAAAAAATGGTGGTCACATTTAAAGGAAAACAATGCTTAAATGTTTGTTGAGGCTTAGTGGCAGAACTCGCATTTTACCCACCTTACCTGGTGATGTGTCGCGCACTTCAGTATTTGTGCATTGCATCGCTTATGATAGGCTTGTCAGGTTTACATAAAGACAATTAAGGCGATGCTGAAGCATGAGGTGGATGAGCAAAGAGTGTTGCAGAGCCATGGCAATGCCAACCTTTTGATACACGACAATCTTTCACTTCCAGAAATATTTTTAAATGCGAATCCCAGGGTAATATATTCCACTCGAGAACAAACCTAGCAGTTGTAACAAATCGACCTCCTCCAGCAGTCGACAGTACATGTTGTATTTTCACGATACTGTGGCTTTGCAGCTACCCCCTGCATGAACATCCTTGCTAATCAGCGCAAATGGACTTACAGTAAGACAACAGTCTGGCCTTTTCCTCTTAAAATCACCTCACGTTATCCCCTCTCTTCTTGAGTAAATGTTAATGTCCGTCCGCAGCTGTGTACAGTGTCATGTAGTCTTGCATCCTCCCTGGCCTTTTTTAACCAGATCCAAGGCAGGGATTAGTTTTAAGTGAATATATTGGCATAGTGCTTTTCTGATGTGTGTGCAAAAAAACCTTCCTGAAATCTTCTTCCTGAGGCATTTGATGTTATGGGAAAGACTATTAAAAGAATACAATCTGCTGTAGATTAAGTTGTGGACATTATTTTTTCTGGTCTTTGGGTTTTTAAATTTTTAAATTTTAATTTTTTGGTTCTTCTACTGAGCAGCGTCTGTGTACATACATCTGTTCACAACGTCTTCAGTTGTTTCAGTCAAACTTCACCACTGCACAGAGTGACAGTGTAGGGGATTCAGTGTGATAGTGAAGAAACATGCAGGTAAATATTCATACTTGAATCTACATGCTTCAGTTTAATGAATGGGGAATATTCAGTGCACAGTTGATGAGAATATTCATAAGAGACGACGGGTTTTTCTGGAACATGTCATGTTGACTTCCTTCCTTTATTTGGTACAGTACCTGCTGTCCCTACTAGTGCTGAATCCAATTACTGTTCAAAAAAACTTCAGCGAAAATGTCAGCCATAATAAAAGCAACAGAAATACTGATGTTTCAAACCAGAGTCAGAGCCAAGCTTATGAAGAGCAGCAAAGATCTTGAAGAATAAGCAAGATGTGCTAATTAAGTTGTCACTCATTTGATGACTGCAGGATCCACAGTTGCACAGAGTTCTCATTAACTGTAATTATATTAAAACTGACTTTGCACTAAGTGTACCGCTAACTAATGAGGCCTCCAATAAAGCACACAGCTGCATTCTCCTGAGTCTGTGTGGTCCAGGCCAGGGTTGATGTGAATTCGAGTTAAGTTCAGCTAATTTTAGGAAATTAACTGAAATCAGATAAATTAAATAAAAAAATCATATCTTGTTAGTGAACAGATGTGTGAAAACAATGCAGCTTGAATTTTCTAAAAACCTACATTACAGCAGCCAGGTGACACAATGCATAAATATAAGGAGGGGTAACCAGAAACACAATTAAATAATTTTTCCCCCAATGTACTGTACTTCATACACTTCCTCTTTGGAAGAAGTGAGTTCAGTGGTAAATCCATAACTTTGATCCCATACCCATTCCATTGGTCGATCTGACTGCAGTGCTGTTAACTGTAAAATATATGAATATGATCCTCCAAAATCATTATAGCTGCAGGAAGAAATTAACACCTATATGTTCCTGTGGAGCCCTTCCGAACTCCAAAACCTTGTATTTTATCTGCCAATCGCGGAATCAAATCCTCATCTGTCAGTCTGTTTGTCACTATGACAGCAGACAATTTAACACTGTCGTTATTGCCATTGCTTTGACCCATGTGAAGACTGTACTTCTATACTATATAGCAATATACTGCTATATTGCTGTTATAGATCATTGTTAGTGCTCTGTGTGGGTTTACATGTGCTGTATGCTACTGAGATAACCTTGCAAGTGGCTCTGGTCAAAATCATACGCCAATTAAATACATTTTCTGGGCCTCCAACAGTGCAGCTGTCATAAGAAATAGAAGGCAGAAGGCGGAGCCTGTAGGCATGGCAACAGTGGCAGTTAATTTATGAGGCAACTTTTTTGATTTGTTGCTGGTGTCAGAAACTGACAAGACTGGACAGAGAATGTGGTGGTCTGGATGCCAGCACTGAGATGACATTGCTGAGATAATCATAAGCCAAAATCCACACATTTGGAAAAAGATATTATAAGACATCTGAGATGAGAGAGCAATGAATACGAAAAAAACAAATTCTGCTTTATAATTAATGAATTCACTACCATAACAGATTTTGTACCTGTGTAATAATAGAACTGGGAATTATATTATTGTCTGTAGCTGGGGGACATTTTTATCAATCCACACACACACGCACACACACACACTTTTTCCAATGCTAATTATCTCTTTTAATTGTGAGCACACTGGAAATACTACTATTTCATTTTGGATTTAATTACATTTCCGGAAGAAAGGAGTCATTGGTATTCCTGGATGCACAGTATGTCAAAAAGGAGGTGAATGGGTTTGTTCCAGAATATACTGCTTATTATGAGGCGGTGCCTGCTCAGATTTTCTGCAACTTTGCTTTACAATCTGAAAATAAATCTGTCTGGGAGCAGAGGAGGTTCATTTGGACATCTGAGGAGCCGGGAAAGAGGTAAGAAAAAAAGATTTACGCAGTCTGAGGTACCGGAAGAGCGGGCCCAAATAACACAGACATGACAAGGAGAGAGTCACTACTCCGGAGATTATCGACCGGGGGGTTAAAACATTCACACACAAAAAATAATGACGAGACAAAGGCTTAAATCCGCTTAAAAACACGGCGTCTTGTAAATTATTACCCAGCAACAATAACTAACAAATCATTTGAAGACCCACTCTCCTTGGATGAGCCAAAGATGGTAATTCACAGAGGGCAGCTGAATATTTCATGTCTAAGGGGGGTTGGTGCGTATGCAGTTTTGTTTTTCCACCAATTACCCTGGCTAAATGAGCTCATTGGCTGTATAAACCAACATTGGTTCACTCATACATTAGATCACTAGTAACACATTTCCTATTGGGACACAAGAACAGTCTTTGGCTGTCATGCATGCGCTCATCAAGAAATTTGGCCAAAATGGCAGATGGCATAAATATTAGGGCTAATTACGTAATTAAGGCCAGAAGTTGGCATGAAAACCAGAAACAGATCTGGCTCTCATTGCCGACCTCTGCTTTAACGTAATGCAGTGGTAACCAACTCTGCTCCTGGAGATCTACCACCCTGTAGGTTTTCATTCCAACCCTAACAAAGCACACCTCATTCAACAGCTAGAGATCTTGCTGAGCTGCTAATTAGTAGAGTCAGGGGTGCCAAATTACGGTTGGTTACCCCTGGTGTAATGTCAGCACTGTTCAGCAGAGGTGGAAAATTCAGGCTCAGTCACTAAAAGTCCTCCCCAGTGTTTTGATCCAATCAACTGGATTTGCTAATTAGCACAATTCTTCAGCCAGGAGGCAGAACTAATTTAGTGAAATCGTTTAGTGAGTTCGTGGGTGGAAGAGAGACACACAGCAGGACCTTTTACCTTCTGACCCCTGAATATTCCACCTCTGCTATTCATCAGGTGGACGAAGGTGGAAAATAAGGAGCAGGTGACTGACTATATTTCGGAGAAGGATCCCACTAGTTAGTCTTCAGTACCCTGAAATGATGTATAACTTCACAATAATGGTGAAGCAAAATTGGTATTCTAAGTCTGAGAGAAAAACTAAAATTTGGGATAAAGTGCTAAATAAAACACAGGCACGCATGCACACACACATACACACACAGTTTACAGACTACATTATTACTGCTTTAGAAATCTGTGTTTGTATCGTATGTGCAGCACCCCAGCCATATCCCAGGCTAATCCAAATGGCCCCGTTCTCAGCTTCATATCAACATTTTAACATTTACACATTTTTGTTCACAAGGACTCGGTTGCAATCGAGATGACTTCATCTTTTTTGCTGACTAATGGTGTAAGATGCCAAAGTAGATGGTAATGCCGTAATGGTTGCTGATTTCTCTGATTCTCCAGACCTTCCTTTAATCAAATTAAGTAATGAGGGATGAACTATTGAACTTGTATCTTATCTTGCTTTCTCCTCGGCCGTCAGACAAAAATCAACAGCAAGCTCCTTACTGGCCCTCATTGTAAAAAAAAAAGAAAATCCAGAGTTTTCAACTGAAAACAAAAGAATAGTGCTTTTAATTGTCATCCATGTTCATTAGTGCTCGGCCCTTCAGCTATAGTTTCACGAGCCTGAAAGAACAGGGAAATTTAATGAGGCTTTATACAGGAGGCATTAGTCTACAGCCAGTGCTTCCATTGACTTAAAATTGCTCAAGCCTGATGCTCTAAGTGTTTTCGGTGAATCGTATTTCAAACGCTGAACAAGGCGGACGAAAATTAATCTCCACGAGATGCAGTGGGTTAAAAAAAAAGGAATATTTCTCTTCAAAACTTTTTTTCATGAGCGAACGCATTGTTCGTAATCAAGGACCTTCCGCGACCGTTCGGAGGTCAGATCTCCTCTCACGGTTCTTCGTTCTTCCCGCAAGACGATCTTGAAAATACTGCGAGCGGCTTGACAGCAGCTGAGTCATTACACGGTCCGCCTTTTTCCTCTAAAGTAATGAGAGGAGGGAGCACAGGCTGTACAGTGTGAGACATATATTTTAATCTTTTTACTACCCTTCTCGGCTGGTTTAATTGATTTTTGCAGTGGAGGAACTGTTATCAGCGCATCAGGCTGATGGCCAGATTCTCTGCTTTCCCTCCAAGTTTTGTATTAAATCCTAAACAAACAAAGAGCTGAAAGAATTGCTTCAAAAAAATATTTTTTTTAAAACAGAGATGATAAAAATCTCAACAAAATATGCAAATGGAGTTTAGGGTGGTTCCTGCATGACTGAATGACCTTGATGGTGGCCCATTTTGGTCTGACATCTGTTTGGACATTATATGCATGTATGTCATACCTGAACTTAACCTATAAAAACAGTACTAAGGAGATTTGTGACTTAGAGACTGAATTTAGCTTTTGGACACCTATATTCACCACAGAAATGACAAATCTACCAGAATTACACATCATGCATTTCAAATACTTTTTTTCAGGCTCCCAAACCTAAAGTCTAATGTAAAGCTTCACCAAGAGTGATTGTGATATTTTTGTCAGTGAAGATACAGTTTTCAGGGTGAATCGACTAAATTGATGTCCCATTGCTCTACAAAGTGTGGAGGCTTATTAGCCGCACTGATAATTGCATGATTGCTGCAAATTAATTGGCCCGTAGCCAAATTCAAACGCTATTTGACAAGTGCGGTTTGGTGGCTCATAAAGACACACACACATATATATATATATATATATATATATATATATATATATATAAAACACTCACATCTAAATGTCCGTCAGAGTTGAAAGCAAATCCAGGACATCTGAGGACCAGGTTTTCTGGGTCAAGTGGAGCATGACCGAGGGAGTCGGTGTTCACATCATCATTTAATCCCCTCTTTAGCACATGTACACAGTGAGCCACCGCGCTAATTGGGCTCAATTATAAGGAGAATGAATTACAGTACATGGAAACAGCAGGGGGGGAGGGGGGAGGGGGGGGGTGCAACAGATCTGAACTGGGGTCACTGCCACTTTGCACCCTTTAACACGCCTTGTTAGGGCCTAAAGACGGGATTAAACTGCATAAATTTCAACACCACTTTGGCTTGTGTGACCTGTCATAGAGGGCTCATATCATGTTATTCATACATTTGTAAAAATTTTCATTTTTGCATCATTTTTCTTTCTGCTTATTCATTATGAAATCTAACTATAGTTCTATTCATTTTTTCCACTAGACATTGATGAATAATTTTAATGCATTTCAAGCTCTCTTGAGCTTCCTTTTTACAAATTGTTTCCTCGTACACTCAAAATAAAAACTGTCACTTGAGAAAAGGCCATGTCTGACCCCTTTTTGATGGAGGCCGCATGTGCAAGGAGAATAAAAACTCCTTAAGAATAAAAAGGCACAGCCTCGAATTACGCTCATGACTCCAGGAAAGAAAACAAAGCAAAACTGTTTTGGGTTGTCAGGATGTGTTTGCGTCCAGCAAGAAGACTAGACAGTGGGGTCATGAAACAGTGCCTTTATCTGGCTTTTATACAGAATATATGAAATATTAGTAGTACGGTTATTTTTCATGATATTTTACTTTTGATATTTTGTGTTTAAAACAACTAGTCTGCAGCTCATTCTCTGGTGGCTTGGAGCTAGCCCGTTAGCTTAAAGGCTAACCAGGCAGGCCAGGCGTCTCTCCCCTGGCAATCAAATCTGAGTTGGTGAAAATCAGGTCAGGTGATGTCATCCGAAAACAAACAGAGGATCAAAGACGCTTGGCTGAAGAAACTGAGCACAGAGTTGCAAAAACTCATTAGCGGAACATTTACCCAAGCCCAATCACCCCTGGGGTCCTCATCTTCTGAGTGGGAATCTATCAATAGTGCGCTCATCTGGTAAACTGAAATACTACACTCATAGTAAGAAATAATCTTGGAATAATGCATTGCGTGAACAGTAATTAAATTATGACGATTCTTTTGTTTCTTAATATTTTAGGGGGTTTCGCATCATTTGTGAGTAATCCCCATGGTGTCTCCATCTGTACAGTGAACCCCAAAACCATGGATTGGGGGGCAATCACTGACTACCTGGTTGCAAATGTTTGTAAATAAGAATGCTTGTCACAGAATTACAGTCAATTAAAATTTACAGTCAAATTTTCTTTTGCATACAAATTTTACAAACATAACCCATTATAATATTACCAATAACGTTACAATATTATGATAATATAATAACATTATTGTCAGGATAAGTTGTTGCAGTGAGTGTGCAGGTGCATACAGTATGCCTCTTGCCTTAAGATAAAGAACAGCTCTGATAGCCCAGCCCTGGTTCTGTAACTCTGGGGCATTGCATATGAGCAGATACTGCAGTACCACTGCAGCCCACCGCAAACAGACCTGCCTCTGCAATCAAGAGCCATACAGCTGCAGTCACGTATGCAGACAAGCATCCCCTTTAGGACCAGGAAGCAATGCCCGACCGCAGTTAAAAACAAAAACCGAAATGTGTCATAATGTGAACTACGAGTATTGTTTGACTGCAATCCTAGCATTTGTAATGAGTTGAGGTTGTCAATAAGGAGGATAACAAAAGATACAGCCCTTATTTCTGAGCTGTGTTACTACTCTCTTGCGCAGGTCGTTGTGTGTGTGTGCAGTGCGCGCATAAACGTACGTCTACACCGATGGGAGAGCGGCAGGCACGCTCCCCAAGGCTTGTGCGCGTAAAGACGCTGTGTGTGTGAATCCTGGGCAAGGGCTCAGTAGCAGTGCCCGGCCTCTTACGAAACTGAGGACGCAGGGCGCAGCGTCAGCAGAATGTAAATTCAGACCGCACGCGCGCGCGTTCATGCGTGCCCCTGCGCAGCTCGGCCCTACCCTTCCTCCTCCTGCGGTCTACTGTCAGCCAGCACACCGTGTACTCACGCCACGCGGCTGCCTGGATCCCGAACGCTTCTCATCGATCCCTTCCCATGCGGTATCACATTCGACCCTCGTTCGCTGCGTCGGTGTGTTTGATTCGGAAGAAAGCGAGGAAAATGTCTGTTTGCTTGAAAGGAAAATGCGTCCACGTCTAAATGAACTTGAGCAAAATGAGCGCTGTCCGTTCGCCGGCGGTGCACGTAATGCCACTCCTGCCAATGACAAAATCAACTGCCGAGCAGCGACGGTACAAGCCTCACTTTTATTGCATAAAATGACACCTATGTCGTAAGCAAGAGAAAGTAAATTCATGCATTAAATCACAGCATGTAATTCCATCAGTGGAATAAGAACATCGGGCTGTCACAGTGAAAATTAAGCCATGCCTTTGTACATGACACCGTTAGATTCGAGTTAGATTTCTCTAAACTTTTGTGTCATTTTCTAAACAGTTTAAGCGTTCCTAAATTAAGCTGTGTGACAGTACAGGTATACTGAGTTACAGGTAACACGATACACTGATCTGTTCAGTATCTGCAAATTGCTGTTACACGCTATTAATTCCACACTGCCTGTTCAACCGGTGTGCTGTTACTGACATCAGACACCCAGTAGAAATGAAACAGATCAATAAAACCAAACGCTAGGCCCAAAATGAAAGCCTGGGGTTTTCCAGACCTTTGTCGGCTATGCACTGGGAGCTGACAGCAAGCTTTTCTCACACTCCCTGGCCCTGTCCACAGGGAATGCTAACTCCCCTAGGAAGAAACTACAGTGAACAGACTTGGCAGATAGTCAGCAATACAGAGATCATAGAAGAACGTTTTTTACAGTTTAACCACTTCATGTAACTGCAGATTAGGGCTACAAACTTCCTTTTCAAAATTAATAAAAAAAAAGGTCTGACAGCGTTGCATAAAATATGTTTATCTTCAGAAACTGAGAAATATCCCAAGGGATTGCCCAAAAGGGAAAAGGGGAAGTACAGCTCTGAATACAGTATAGTTCCATTGCTATTCTCTTGAACAGAAAATTAATACAGCCATACACATTACTGCTGGTATAAATATGCATGTGATCCATCAGTATATTGAATAGCCACACGAAGGCAAGGATGTGGCATCAGCTACACAGAGATAAGGGCTTCCAGTCGCACTTCCCACCCACTCAATTAACCTCATCCGATGGCAGAAAGAGCATCTGTTCCCGCTAACTGCGCGAGCGAACGCCCGCGCGAGCCTCCTCGCCCGGATCTAATTGCAGGCGCACAACAAAGCGTTCGCGCCCGCAAGGCAGTCCGGTTCGAGTGTGCGTAGATTCCCGGTTTCCCGCTGTGGCCGCGGCTCGACAAGAGGAGGATGCGGTTGCTTTAAGGCAGCACGCATCAATCACAGAGCCGTGTAAGAGCCGCAGATCTCGTCCTTGCCGGTGACCGCTTCCTGAACGCACTGTCCCGGCGGAGAAATGCCGCTTATGTTTCCACGGCTGTCAGGCTTCTTTTTTTTTTCCTGTCCTGAGAATGACAGGCCCATTCTCAATATGTGTTTTAATTTCTGTGACACATTCTTAAAATATACATGAGAGACCCAAGCACAGCCTCAATTCTTTTACAAGTTAGATTAACCACTCAGCAATTATGATAAGTCCTGATCATTCACAATGCCATGCAACTCCATGCAACTAAGGAGCTCATAGGTTCTAAATGCACTAAGGTACCTGTGCTATGTGTCTAACCCTGAATCTCCTGGTGTTCTCAAGAATCTCAAACCTATTTTATAAATCACCATCTAAATGAATATCACTTAAGAAAGATTGTTCTTTTTTCAACTTTAATGTTCCTTCTATTTACTGGGCAGCGGGTGGCAGAGGTTTGGTTGATGTACATTTTTCTGCAGTTTTATAAAAAGAGAAAGTGTTCCATACAAATTCTATCACCTTATGTACTTAATTTAAAAGTGAGCCACGCCCAACTTAATTTAAATGTGCATCATGCTCCATTGTACAGCTGTGCGTCAGGAAGACACGAGACTGCTCCTCCCTGCATACAAGAGTCTGGAAAACTTTCTATTGCCTAGTGAGCTTCAAGAACAAATAGCATTAAAGCGACACACCTTGTTTTCACACACTGTTAAATGTCAATGGCCTCATTATAATCAAAAATTATTTGCAGTCTATTATGCAAACTGCATGTCCTGAGGTAAACTTTTACCATGGCAACTTCACGTTAATCAGCACTGCAGCAGAAATGAACTTCCAGAATAGGCAGTAGTGGGGTATGAGGGTACAAATAAAAGATACCTATATGTTTTGTTATCATTTTTTACAAACTGTTTCAGTAAACTTTAATCTGTGCGATAGTGCTCTCTGCAGTTACGGACTGGCTATGACACATTCACACACAAAAAATAACAAATAAAATTTTTTTTTTTAAGTTTCTTCTCTTTTAGCAATGCCAAATGGTGTTATTTACAAATCATTCCAGTGACATACACTGGAACATGAAACAGATTTGAAAGTTTGAAAAACCTTCTGTTTTCCTGCATTTGCATCTGCACACAGATAAGAGTGACCGCTAAAGGACAATGCTCTGCTTAACAATGACATGTTTCAGTGATGCTTTAGTTTGCATGCTTTTTAGTATGCATCTCACATAGCAGTGCAGTAGGGAAAGGTCTTTGCATATATGCATATATTTCATGACAGAATATTATGAACTACTCATCAACTCATTATGAACTCATTGAACCTCATCCAATCAACAGTGAACGCTGACATCACCGGTCAGAATAAGCTGAATTACCTGGAAAAATTACCTGGGCAACTTGGAAACCAAGAAACACTTAGGTAAACCTATGGTAAACATCTCAGTTTTGCATATCGGCACCACGGTTGAGGATGAAATAGACGCAGCGATGTTGCTGGTTCATTACGTTTGTAAACAATGAACTGTTCCTAAATGAACCTTAATTTAACCTTAATTTTACTTGTCTATTTTAACCTTAAACGCTAACTCTAACACATTTATATCAAATTCCTGTCATTCCAACAGATTCCACTGGAGGAAAAATTACTTAAAAATTTTTTTTTGGCATATTCGACTCCAGACCTCCATTACCATCCTTCTCTTTTAAATGTTCGCAATTCAAACAAATTCCACATGAGGTCCCCATTACCTCTTATTGGCTGGACCGCAACAGCCGGGCCAGCCCTACAAACGCGAATGTCCGTGACTGAGTGATGAAGTTACACCATTGGTCGGCCGGTCCAGCCATATGCTAGGTTGTGACCTGGTCTTGTTTGTCTTGGTAATTCCATCAAATTAGCTTGATGATGACTTTCTCAGTTCATAAAATATAAAAAAAAGTATATTTGGCAAATGAGCCAAACTACAGCAAACCCCCCCCCAACAGAGAAATTCCAGCATGCATTGTGCAAGAGGCAGGTATGCACCCTGGACAGGCGTACGCAACATCCACCATTCTCTCACACACTCATACCTAGGGGCAATTCAGACTCTCCAATCAGCATGTCTTTGGACAGTGGGAGGAAACAGAAGAACCTAGAGAAAACACACGGGGAGAACATGCTAACTCCACACGGAAAGGCCTCACGGACACGGGAGGAACACGCTAACTCCACACGGAAAGGCCTCACGGACACGGGAGGAACACGCTAACTCCACACGGTAAGGCCTCACGGACACGGGAGGAACATGCTAACTCCACACGGAAAGGCCTCACGGACATGGGAGGAACATGCTAACTCCACACAGAAAGGCCCCGGCCAGTATTCAAACCTGGAACTGTGAGGTGACAGTACTATCCACAGCACCACCATGCACCGCCCCTGATCTTTTCATCTTTTTCAGCATTTCTTTCAAAAACAAAATTAGCCATCCTTTTTACCATTAATGTAGGTCCACACCAGCAGGTCAAAACCGTGAGCAAAAACGACCAGATGACATGTTCAAATTATACCACGGGGAAAGCAGAGGCTGCTGGGAAAGCAGTGGGAGGCTTCTGAGGGTATTTTATGTGCTTCTCAGTCTGTGCCTCCAGTCTAACCAAAATGTCTGACCATGTTTTGACTATTTTTGAAACTGCTTTCCATATTCAAAAGGCGATGTGGAAAAAGTGATGGTCAGTGTGGGAGGGTCAGCGTTGTATCAGCCAAAGCTGCAGCTCAGCTCTGCCACATTAAACAGTTTCCTGTCAGAACATGCCAACCATTAGTGGGTTATATGCCGATGGTGCATTTTACAAACCGCCAGGGGAAAATGCGTTCAGAGAAATACATTGAAGGCATTTTTTCCTCGCTCAAAGAGGGTGAACTTTTTCTTTATTTCTAATTTTTAAATAGAAAGTCGGTCCATTTTGTAGTTTAATGTGTGCTGCTGAATCTCATTCCAGTGGACTGGACTGGAACAATGTTGCAGATTAACCTCAGTACAGAATGGAAACTTGTAATTTCGGTTTATAATTGGAACAGTCACCTGCCACCTTGCAACCTTCTTTCCCATGTCTCTGCACGTGTCCACACAAACTCCTGCCCCTTATTTTAATGCCACCAACTCCATCGTCTGACCGCGCGATAGCAATTAGCCTGTAGGATGCACTGGAACCAGAAGGTGGCAGCAGATCACCACGCTACGCTTTCAGTTAGGCGGACTATAAGACTGGGGCCTCATTTATGGAAACATTCTTGGTTTTAAACTTTAATCTTACGATATTGATTTATAAAAATAAACGGGACAGGAAAAAAGGAGTTTTAAAGTTGGTTTAAAGTGGTGTATCTGCATCTTACACACCTGGGATATATAAATCTGAAATTAACTTCAATTTAATCTCCATTAATAATACCATGATTGAATAATTGTTTTGCCCCAAAATAGCACACAATTTGCAAGACATCTCATTGTGTTTCAAATAAAACACACCTGGGAATGATCACGATTCTTGCACTCTCCATGCCTGAAACTAAATCGCCAATGAGATGTTATTCTTAAAGCAAGCCGCTCACTTCTTGGATTTTGCACACAGCCCTTAAACATGCACTGCCTCCACATAATCAGCGAGTAAATAACTTAGCTCCAGTGTAAACTTCACATGGAGAGGTCTACGTCAAAGTGGGATTTTATAAATAACTGCTTATTCACGGTTTCATGCATAAGCCACTATTTAAGACTCAATTTGATCCTAAGACCAGGGCTGCCCATAGGGTGGGTGGGTGGGTGGGTGGGTGGGGAGGGAAACTGGGACACTTTGTCCTGGCTCAGGCCTGACGGGGGCCCTGGCTATGGGGTGTAAGTATTTTAAATTTGTTACAAAATGTATTTAGAGGGGGGCTGGCGGCGGGGGGGTGGGGGTGGGGGGGCGCCCAACGTACCTTGTCCGGGGTGCGGGAATTCATAGCTGAGGGTTTGCGTAAGACCATTTTATACGTGAAGCCAAAGCTGTGTGCCCCGTGCGCCACCGTGATAAAATAAATACATTTCCGTGTTAAGTTATCAACTTCAGGCAACTTAAACAATTACATTTAGAGTACACAGTATTCAACAAAATAGCTTGAAATGCATTTTGGTCTACAGCTTCATAATTATCCTTGCTTAACATGTTCCCCGTTTGAAACGCCCCACCCACTCTATAAATTATTTGCGTGACTGCATACGAGGCAGCTGCCTCTCATAGCACTGTTCAGCAGCTGAGATGTGTATCCATGACACCAGCACTCTGCGCCTCAGACTGAAGGTTTCCAGTCTGACTCGAAAAGCTGCATCTCATAGGCAGCAAGGCAAGGAAGTCCATATCGCCCGACATCCTGTGGCCCTTGGAGGCATCATGGCTTCGTAGGAGTTTGGCCACCAGGGGCATCCCTAGGAATTCTGGGCCATCTGAAGGAACACTTTTTCAGCTGTGGGTCCACCCCCCAAGCTGTGAGCCCCCTAGAACCGTCACCCCCTCTCACCCCCCACTAGCGATGGCCTGGCCTGCTTTGGTACAATCCGGTTCCAGACCATGGGTTTGGCCGCTCCACCACGCGGCACGCTCGATGGAATGTCATGTACCGTCACCGGTGTGATATTGCTTCTCGCAATGTAAACCTCTTTTCTAGAGAACATACTTCTCATACCACTAATTTATGCATACGTCCTTGGGTACTGGAGCTATTTACATTAGCATTAACAGGAAGCACTACCATTAACACGAAGCACCATGAGTGGTTTTGCAAGCAAAAGATCGATGTTCTTCTGCATTGAGGAAACGCATAAACTAAAGAGATCAGCATTTATTTGGGCCTGAATATCGTACATTGCGCACTTTCCTTGTTCGATTCTGCTTTTACTTTTTTAAAAACGGCTTTACTCTTGTATGTTTGTCAATAGGGTGTGGACCAGATAGTATAACATGATCCCGTCAAGTGGATTCACATAGCTAAATAATGAGTAACTGTACAAACACACCCAGGTACTCACCCAGTAGATGTACCGCACACAGGACGATGGGTGTTCGACAGGTTGTGCGCGTAGCTAGTCAACCCAGCGCACCAGTGGGAACCCGGAAGTAATTATGTCATTATTTTCACAGAAGTGGAATACGTGTGATATTATTTATACATGTGATTATTTAGACACGTGCTTCTGAAATACCAGTTGCACTCTTTTTTTCTTTTTAAAATATATATTTTAGAGCGATATAACATGCTGCCAAAATGCAATCAGGTAACTTAGCATGCTATGGGACATGGAGTTGACCATATCTGTTGACATATTCAGCTAGCCGGTTGATTTACTTGTCTATTTAATATGTCATAATCTAATGTCCTTTAATCATAATCATAATCTAACAACCAACCAAACTATCTATCTAGCTGACTTTAAATTCAAAATCTAAATTTAGGAGGGCGCAAGCTAACTATAGATCACTAGATTATTTCAGCTCAGTAAAATAAAATAATTTGGGGACTTTATATTTGTCAATGGCATGTCTTTTCAAACAGCAGCTATCCAGATTTTTTTAAAGCATCAAGCAGGGTTGGTATTGACAGTGGATAGTCAGTGCTTCTGTAACAGTCACCAGGAACCCTGGGAAAAGGAAATGGTGCTTTGTTCTCATGTGGGTCATTCACAAACAGTGCATTCTTTTTAGATAAATCTTTTTGGTGACAAAATAAATTGCATCACCTCCATGCAATGATTCATTCAACGGGTACTTCTTAATCTCTGTTCATCTACATCTGCTAGTATGAGGGTTTCCTGAAGTGAGTTAATCCGGACATTTTAGAGAAAAGTAGATGTCTCTGAATAGGGCAACCTTAGTTTATAAAAAATCTCAGTGATAAGAACTCATTGAATGTTGATGCCTTCAAATGAACAGTCAGTAAATAAATAAATGTGTTTGTATGTGGGTGTGTAAGTGTGTGTTTATATGTGGGTGTGTAAGCATGTGTTTATATGTGGGTGTGTAAGTGTGTTTGTATGTGGGTGTGTACGTGTGTGTTTGTATGTGGGTGTGTAAGCGTGTATTTGTATGTGGGTGTGTAAGTGTGTTTGTATGTGGGTGTGTAAGTGTGTTTGTATGTGGGTGTGTCAGCGTGTATTTGTATGTGGGTGTGTAAGTGTATTTGTATGTGGGTGTGTAAGTGTGTTTGTATGTGTGTGTGTAAGTCTATTTGTATGTGGGTGTGTAAGCGTGTGTTTGTATGTGGGTGTGTACGTGTGTGTTTGTATGTGGGTGTGTAAGCGTGTGTTTGTATATGGGTGTGTAAGCGTGTGTTTATATATGGATGTGTAAGCATGTCTTTATATGTGGGTGTGTAAGCATGTGTTTGTATATGGGTGTGTAAGCGTGTGTTTATATGTGGGTGTGTAAGTGTGTTTGTATATGGGTGTGTACGTGTGTGTTTGTATGTGAGTGTGCAAGCATGTGTTTGTATGTGGGTGTGTAAGTGTGTGTTTATATGTGGGTGTGTAAGCGTGTGTTTGTATGTGGGTGTGTAAGTGCGTATTTGTATGTGGGTGTGTAATTGTGTTTGTATGTGGGTGTGTACGTGTGTTTGTATATGAGTGTGCAAGCGTGTGTTTATATGTGTGTGTGTAAGTGTGTTTGTATATGGGTGTGTACGTGTGTGTTTGTATGTGAGTGTGCAAGCGTGTGTTTGTATTTGGGTGTGTGTTTGTTTGTTACTCTCTCCATGTGGCTCGCTGCCAGCTCATGTTATTTTTCTGTGGAGGTTTTTTTTCCAAGGAATGTAACGTCAACAGAGCAACAGCACTGCCCACTGCAGCAGAGTCTTCCCTCACACTTTCAGGATACAGAGGAATCTTTTCATCAGGGCACTGCAAGCATCTTTGTCTGAAAAGCCATCCTTTGAGTGGGAATCCATGGTAACCGACGGCGACCAGAGCTCTGGGCTTCTGGGTATCCCAGTGCTGAGAACTCCCGGACCATCAAAGCAGCTCCAGAGCTGTGAAGATAGAGGGTCCGGCTCCGTGTGAAGGGGGTCTCTGTCCCTGTGATTGATGGGGAGGGAAACAGAGGAGCCTTTTCAACTGAACTTTCACAAGGAATTTAAGCAGTGCTGAGAAACGTGGATCTGAGCATGCTCAGTTCGCACGCACAAGTGCTTACAGGCATGAGTGACTGTGGGTACTTCACTCTTCCGCATGCTGACAACTAAGCAATATTTAAACATCATCACAACTTAATGGAAAAAAAAAAACTCGCATTAATTATTTGTTTTTACTTTTTGTTGTTTTGATTGTATTTTAATTTAACCAGGTAGGTTGACTGAGAGCTCAACTAGATGTCTGGAAAATAAAAGTATGTAGGGACTGGAAGGGGTTTTGTCGCTAGTCAAATGCAGGAGATCGTTAGGTGGCCAGATCAGAGGGTCATCTTTGAGAGAATTTGGCCAGGCCATGTGAGTTCACACCCCTGGTCTTTAAAAAAGTACCACAGGGTCTTAAATGACCCTCCAGAGTCAGGACCTCGATTTAACTTCTCATTCCAGCGATGGCACAGTGCACCCCATCACCCCAATCCTGGCCCACCAACGCATCTTTCAGCAGCACGTTAGACTACCCAGGAGATGCCCCAGCCGCATACTAATCAAGCCCAAGCCTACTCAGCTGGAGCCGTTTGACATGAGAAGAGTTAGGGTTCTTTTCCAATGGGGGTCACATTAGGTTTTTATATAAATGAACAGAAGCAACCACGTTTACGCAGAACAACTGTATGCAGCATATACACACAACTTACTTTGATGGTAGCATATTCACACACTGAAATAATAATCACAGCTTTTTATATAATGTGCTATAATCACAATACAATTTTCAGAGTTAATGTAATTCTAAGGGTATATATTAGTTCAAGAGATCTGATGTACTCTGTCAGACTAAAATTGACTATCAAAATTGAAAAATATTATAGAATGAATGTATAATATGTCACTTTGTGTTCCACCAATATCTTTGCATAATGACATGCATGCCCTCTTTTGCAAAGCGCATCTCAGTGGATGGCTTGCTTTCAGTGGCCTTCTGTAGAACGGTCCGACAATGGGGATGGTAAATAGGACATGCTGTGGGTAGAGGGGGGGAGGGGCCTGTGAGTGGTGAGGGGAGGGGCCTGGGACTGGTGAGGGGAGGGGTCTCTGTTTGTCTGTTTGTGTGGGTCTGTGGTTGGTCCCGGTCATTGAGTTCATCCGCATTGGCCTGTATTTTGTCAGTTGCATTCATTGGGTTGAGTGCCACGGGGTGTCACTTTGCAAAGAGCGCATCCCCCCACGCAGGGCTCTTCCCTCTCAAAGCCCCCCCCCCCCCCCCCCCACAGTGGGAACTTACATCACACCAGGAGCTCACCTGGAGTTAAACAATAACACAGCCTGTGTGACCCGGACCGTGCTACGCTGAGGATAGTACGCGGAATGCTGTGGATATTAGGGGAATGGTGCAATACTACTAACACCCTGAGAACACTAACCCTGTACACCACTAACAATGCAAAATGCTAACACTGCGCAACATTAACACAGAACAACACTAAAACCCGAACACCGTGAAATGCTTACACCACACAATATTAACACTGAACAACACTCTCACCGTACACCACTGACGCCGTGCAAAACTGACACTACACAGCACTAACTAATGTTCACAGTGGATTAGTGGATAGCTGAAATACGACACCTCTGTCAAAAGCTTTACAATCGTAATTTAATATTTGAATACATCAACCAACGTACATCAGTATTATCCCAGTGACCGTTTCTGAGGTGTAAAGCTGATGAAAAGTCTAGGTGTCCAGGTTAAAACCTGGCTACATTTGTTTGAAAAGTGAAAGTTTTCTAGCTGACTAGGACATAGCCAGGGTATAGTACAGACTACCGCTATATTGGGATCAACCTAGTGTGTGTGTGTGTCACAAAAGTCTCTCAACCTAGATCTCCACCAGTCTAGACACGTAGATTTCGACTTTTGCTCCCTGGGAAGGTAGAACTCCCCCAATCCGCTAAAATCCAACCCCCACAAACCCCCCCCCCCCCCCCAGGTTCCTGCAATGGCTTGAGCGTGTATCAGGTAACACCCCCACTTCTTCTGGCTGTGTCATCAGTGGGTAAAGATGGGTCACATCAGCACATGGCTACTTTTAGCCCCCTCTGAAAAGGTGACACAAATTAGACCCAGTTCATACGAAGGACAGATTCGCTTTTAAACCAAATGTCATCATCTCATAAGGCAGACGAGGTCTTTCACAGTGATAAATATAACACAATATATTTATATGATTTTACACCTAAGGGTGTGTAAAGAAGAGAGGGTTATGGTAGCGCGCACTTACCGGAAACGATTGCATCCCTAAATACAGAGAGCCAGACTGTCGGACCTGTGGACTGGGCTGGAGTTTAATGCAACGCTGCATCAGAGCGTCCTTCTCAGGTCACATGGGCTGCCGGCGGTCATAAATAGAGTGCTGTATGAGACCAAGGGCAGTGCCCTCACTCCTGGGCCCGGTCCAGTCCCGTCTGGACCCGGTCCACCAGTCCCACCTGGACCTCAGCTGAGCTCAGACCTGCCAGCTGACTTGGGTTAGCAGAAGGGAGGGGGGGGAGGGGGGTGTGGTCTGGTTCCCATATGGTGTCTCTCCAAAGGTGTCTGTCTTACATCAGTCTACTCCTGTTACTGTACAATCTACCAGGGGGAGGAATTACAGCCTCAAATACATTTTATTATTATTATTATTATTATTATTATTATTATTATTATTATTATTGTTGTTGTTGTTGTTGTTGTTGTTGTTTTTGTTTCTGTTGTTGTTGTTGTTGTTGTTGTTATTATTATTATTATTATAATGAGAGTGTGGATCATCAGCAAATCTGCTGAAAATGGAGGCAAAGTAAAAAAATTTTAAAAACTTAAACACAAAGTCAGCTGTTTATATTGCTACCACTGAAACGTTCAGCGAGCGCCAACTTGGCACCCAAGAACTGTGCTGAGAATTTGTGTTTAAAGTAGGTTTGTAAAACGAATTAACAGGTCGATGCCAAGTGTTCAACACACCACAAGGCCAATCGCCAGAGTGCTAGACCCATCAGTAAATAGTGGTCACCTGAAAGTTTGCTTTAAGCCAACATTTATTTTTCTGTAAAATACTGAGAACATGGGTCAGTGCGTACGTGTGTGTGTGTGTGTTCTTCACAGTAAATTGGGTCAGCATAACAGAGAAGCAAGACTGACTCCTGCTCTGTACTACTGTACCTGCTCAACTCCTTGTAAATCTGCTGAGCTCCCTGTAACTTTGCTCAGCTCACTGTGGCACTGTAACTTCCCAGCTTAACTGTGTCTTTGCTCAGCACAGTGTAGCACTGTAACTTCCCAGTTTAACTGTAACTTTGCTCAGCTCACTGTGGCACTGTAACTTCCCAGCTTAACTGTAACTTTGCTCAGCTCAGAGCAGCACTGTAACTTCCCAGTTTAACTGTAACTTTGCTCAGCTCAGTGTAGCACTGTTACTGCCCAGCTCCCCGGAACTCCTCTGAGCTCACTGTAACTGCCAAATTTAACTGTAACTTTGCTCAACTCAATGTAGCACTGTAACTGACCAGCTCACTGGAACTCTGTCCAGCTGACTGTTACTGCCCAGTTCACTGTGACTCTACCCTATTCACTGTATCTTTCCACAGCTCACTGAAAGTCTGTTCAGCACACACTCACTGTGAATTTGTTTCCACACCTGTGGTTTCCTTTCCTGCCAGAATAATGCAAACACACCGTTTCTGATTAGGAATGAGGAAATAGTTTAGTCAAAAGAACGTCATTCGCAGATTATCAGTAATAAGCGGGGAAAATTAAACTTTTTTCACTTTTTTTTAACTGACAACCGCAAGTGAGGGAGACACGTGTTTCCTCGGAGAAAATCTCTATACCAACGAAATGAGTATGAGACCAAAACCACATACCCCACTTCGAATGACACTGAACTTTAGTAACCCTCTTTAAGGTGAGACCATATGTCTCTCAGCCAATCAGAGGCGAGGCAGAATCAGGCAGTCCCTCTAAGCCAATCAAAACTGTTTTATATCTAAGCTGTTTGAAATACTATTTCATGTGAGTAATTTAACACCCGGGCAGAAAGTTTTTTTTTTTTTCTTTTCTTTTATTGTTCTTTAACAGTTTATTTTTTATTGGGTTTCATTTCCTGTGTAACGACCTAACATATTTCTGACTGAAATATTGAGATGAATGTACGGTCATACACGAAATGTGTTCCCTTTACATAACCAAATCCAGACCAGCCACTGGTATGAAGGGCAGTCAGGAAATATACAGCATGCTGGTGCCCCTGGGAAGGTTATATTCTGCCCTTTTCTTCTTTTAAATATCCTGTATTAACCCTCCTCTCAACGTGACACTTCATATGGTTCATAATTTATGAGTGGTGTGGAATGACAAGGAGACTCAGATGAGCTTGGTGAGACATGTGGTCCCAGTGTTTCACTGTAAATTTCACTGAAGCACAGCGATACGTGATTCTATTATTCTGGGAAATTGTAACTTTTACTTTAATTGCAGAGGGGTGAGCTAAACCCCTGTCAGCACATGAAAAGCGACAACTGCATGTTAAATTCTAAAAGAACCTACGTGATAAACTGCATGAAACAACCGGATTTTAAAACAGATGAACTGAAATTTTGATGTAGAAGCGATCGAATGTTCCTGAGCGGATGTGCGTCTGGCCCTGTGGGAGCCTGACCGGTTTGTCTTGATGATTAATGCCAGGCGGAACTGGGCGGAGCCTAGCCGCTGCACCTACGTACGTTCAGTCAGGGTCACGCATTTTATGGCTAAAACAAACATTTATTTTTGTGGAGGCGTTTCTCGGTTTAGAAGACTTGGCATGTAAATATTAATTTACTTGTTTTTATTTTATGTTTAAATGGTTTTTTTTTTTTTTCTGTGCTCCTTGTCTTAAGGCTCTTAGAGTTTGCACTTTTGTGTATCCTGAAATTGCATCACAGTAAACCACTTGTTTGTGTGTACACCACTCCTTGCCCAAATAGCAAGCGGCTCCAGACCAGATCTGACTTTGATCCAGAATCTGCTCACATCTGGCCCAAAGTCGTGTGCTATCTGGGAGCACACCAGTTATGTTTCTCACAAAACAAAACAAAAAAAAAAACAGCATCACCTTCTGATATGAGATATTTGGAAATGAATAACCAAGCAAGCCATTGACAGTTCTTCAGTTCTGTTTTTAGACCTTTTATGCTATTCAGTACAGATGCATGCTATCCCAGGTGAATTCCCATCTACTGAGTCAAGCTAGATAATTGTCAGTGAACCAGAGTTTCCAATAATGTCATACTGTACCATTATAGAAGACTAGCACCAAGTACAACCACCCACAACCACCCAGAAGGTATTAATATACTGTGCAAATGGTTAATGACCTAGTTACTTCTGAGCAGAGATGTCGCCTTATTGGATTGGTCCTTGTGTTTGAACTGTGCGGTGGACCAGCGAATAGTACGCCACCATGAATTATTCTAAAACCGCATCAGTACAAGCGCATGGCCATATGAGGTTACACACAATGTCACTGAGGATATAAGTGGCCACAATAAACTGCTAGAACTCTTATCCTGAACTCAAAATCCCCCTCACATTACAGTGCATATTTGTCAAGAAAGCTTCTTACAAACACCTTTAAGTGCGAATATAGCTAATCATGTCGGCACGTGACAATTACAGTAAGTCTCAAGACGAATGTTTTCCACGACTGCGCATTTTTCTCACATTTCTTTCTTTTTCTTTCTTGAGTTTCCCATGAGAAAGTCACTCATTTTAGAAAATGGGGTTCGAGCTGAAATAGGTTTTTCGCAGGTCAGCAATGTAAACAGCATGAGTGTCGGCCATTGTTCCGCTGAACTCAGCGCACACAACGGCTGCTCTGTGCGAAGCATGTCGCCGCTCTCGTCCTCCGTCTGAACTCAGCCGGTGTGTGAGAGGAGCACACAGAAGCCCAGGACTGTGCTGCTTCATGCTGATGCGCTCCTTACAAAAGTGCATTTTCCAAATATCTGTGATTTTAAAGCTACTGTAATCACCTTCCCTGTGGAGTTCTTTTCTATGAATTTCCACAAATTCAGCTCACGAGTCTTAGCTGGCTTATTCCACAATAAAATAGAAACGTAAGCACATTTTTGGGAGAGAGAGACATTACATTTAGGGTCAGAGCAAGGGTTAGGTGTTCTACAGTTTAGATTTATAACACAGGGGTCAGAGGTTACACGCGAACATGCTGGGTTTGAGGTCAGAGAATACGAGATAGGTAGAGGTTAGGGTAGCAGTTTAGTGCCAGGGTTATAGTTAATGTTAGTGTTAAGGTTGGCCTAACATACCATAAAATAATGATGAGAACAGGCCAATCAGTCCAACAATGCTTGGCATTTTCCTCCCACTAAATTGAACCTAGTGCTCTGGTTACCTACAAACTAGACAGTAGTTTATAAGCTTGGTCTTGAAAACCCCCAGAAAACCCCCAGAATTTCTGCCTCTACTACATGACCAGGCAGGCTATTCCATGCAGTGACTACTCTCTGCGAGAAAAAAATACTTCCTAATGTCTGTGCAGAATTTACCCATTGCCTTTTTCCATTTACAGGCCTTGCTACAATCAAAACATTTGGAAGCTTCCTCAGATATGGCAACGGTTTAAAGAGGATCTGACCTAATTCTTTGAGTACCCTTTATGTATATGGCATCAGGGCCTGCAGCCTTATTTGTCTTTAATTTATGTATTTTATCCCGTACTTCTATCCAGTACTATCACCTATCTCAATATCTGCTGAGACATTCTGAGTACTGAATATTAATAACCTCTCAACAAAGTAACTATTTGAGGCATCAGCAATATCTTTATTCTTATAAAGCAATGCTCTGTTTTCATACAGCACTTGACATCCTCCTTAACTTTCCATTTCCTCCTGCAGCATTGAAATAAACGTTTTTTCACTGAAGTACTTCGCCAATTTAAAGGTCTCTCACCTTCCTGGGAGTGACATAATCCACTATCTAAAATAGGTTAAGTAGGTTATTGTTACAGTTGTATTCACACTACTGTCTGAACCTGGTGGCCTGTAACATATGCCAGCATTAACGGCCTTCTTGTCTTCTCCTATGAGCTTAGTCCAAATATCCTCACTAAGCACGAATTGATCAATTTCTGGAATTTTCTGCACATTAATATTTTCTTTTACATGGAGAGCTACTGTACGCCTCCGCCTCTCTTACTGGATTTATCCTTCCTAACAAGTTTGTACACCTCTATATTATATTCATCCTCATCCCTTTCCCCAAGCCATGTCTCTGCAAACCCAACTATGTCATAGCCCTCATTATTTATAACAAGTATTTTATATACTATACGCTGCCCCAAGCCACCCTTACTAAAATATTGCAGTAAAAATATTTTTTCAGTGTTCTCACTACTGTGGGTAGCCTTGATAGCTTTCATCTGGATAGTCTGCATCTCCCTACCCTTTTCACTCTTTAACCTTCCCGCCCCCCAAGTCCCTCAAGTTTACATAGCCCTGTGCTACCCTAAGCACATGCTGGCCCAGTGCAGCAGTACCCCTCTGGTTCAGGGGCAGCCCGTCACGCTTGTACAGGTCACCCCTGTCCCAAAAGGCCGCCCCATAAACCTGTGCCCTTCTTTCTGACACCAGGTTTGTAGCCGCGTGTCAATACTCCAAATAAAGCTTTCGGTTATTGTTCAGGGTCAGCGTTCGGGCAAAAGTTTTATGGAGAGGTTTAGAGACGGAGGACAGGTTCGGAAAAATTTCTCGTTCCCGAGTTACTGCCTGTGAAGGCCCCTTGAGATAGAAAGAAAAGTTTGCTCTGGCCATTCAGTGTACCGAAGCCTTTAAGTAGGAAAAATTAGGCCTCTCTTCTGTTGATATTTATGTTCTTTTCCTGGGAATCTAGAGTTCAGTTCAATAAACCAGTGTCTTCCTGTCCTGGGTCGGACCTCCGGGCCCGGTTTACATTTGTCTGAAGGCCCAATATTTGTGGCGCCTGCCTCAAGTCCATGGTGAAGGAACTGAGACACGAGGTGTGTGTCCGTGTCTCGATGATTTTTCAAAAAAAAAAAAAAAAAAGAGGTTAGGGCTATAGCCGAAGTGACAGGCTTTGAGGTTTTATTTTGTGGAATATTCCAGGGGTACTGCATGCCATCGGGCTGGCAGCGCTGGGGTAATACCAGCCCCCCCTCGCGCCTGATCAGGTGGGGCCTCTCACAAGGTCCGTCACATGCTACAGGATTAGCGCCAGACTGCGTCACGTCGTTTTCACCCCCCTCCCGCACTCCCCCCCCACACCCCCCTCTCCCCACTCTACCCCCCACACCCCCCCTCCCCGCACTACCCCCACCCCACCACCCCATAGCACTGGTCCTGAGCCTAAAGCTGCCACCACAACTGACCCAAGCTTGTTGATTCCAGTCGCTTCTCTCTTGCCCTTGCTGGGCGTGCCAAACTTATCTACTATACGTTTTACCTCTGGAAAATCCCAATGACACAGAAATTGTTTTTTGATATTTAAAAAAAAACAACCATACACCACAGGGGGGAAAACACCCACAGTGTCTCTGCGACTCTGTGACTCATCTCTGTATCTGTCTCTGAGGTGTTTACTTCGCGCTCATCGGGACACTGCAGACCCTCATTTTGGTTTCTGACTATTTAGTCGCATTCGTCAACAAATAATTAATTAGTTCAGGGCATCCATTTTATTACGCAAATTGAAACCCAATTTTTAAAATATGCTCATATTGGAATCCTGTCTGCCTCAGATTCACACTGCGGTGAGAAACAGCGCAAAACTTGCCGTCGCCCTCCGCCACAGGGGTAGGCCCCTCAACGTGTTCCCTTAAACTAATGTTATAATTCCAGAAGTAAAGTCCGTTACGCTCGGCAGAAGCTGGTGAGTTACAGCTGGCTACTGTTCAGTTTAACTGCCCGTCTATTCACAGCCAACTGCTTCCCGTGTGAAAGCAGCTCTCTTTATGTTTCCCCTTACTGCAATAACTAAAAAATAGCTGAGTTTCTTTTTACTGAAATACTCACCTGAGCCAAGCACATAATAAAGGGCATTGTGCAAATGAAAAACCAGCCGCACCAAGTCTTACGTGGATATACTTGTTGTGATTTTTCATTCTGTTCTGTCATTTATTTTTGTCAGATGAAAAAAAAGATATATTTGTTCATCAAAAGAACAAAAGCTCAGAAAGAAATACTCCCCTGATTCTTTTTTCCGACTAAAACCAGCGGTGTGGATGTAAAAACCTGCCCTGGGGATTTCCAATTACTGGGACTTCTTAGAAGAACTGTATTATAATATCATTATATGGAAACTAAAATGATTTCCCTTTTACTCCAAGAGTGGAACTAACGTTACAAAAAGCTATTAACCACAGAAATGTCAGAGCACTTCGCCAGAAGCTCAACCTTACAGGTTCAATACAAACGCACAGCGCAATGCAATAATATACATACACATACGCATGCACGTGTAAAAACATGAGCACATGTACACACCCATAGCACACACAAACAAGCACACATCACACAATCACATGCATGCATGTATACGCACATGTATAAATATATGCACTCAAAGACACACACACATTTATGTTTGTGTGTGTGCGTGTGCGTGTGTGTGTATGTGTGGGTGCGCGTGTGTGTGCATGTGACTGCTAGAGAAAGTAGGGGAGCGTGCCTTGTCAGCTTGCTTATTTATCGCAGTGTAAACCATGCGAGAGATTAACTGTATTTATTTACCCCCGGCTTGTATGCAGTGACCTTTATAACACACTTGCGTCACGAAGGGTCCAACACTCCCACCATGGCAATTACTGTAAAATAATCCTGATTTACTATGCTCCGGACGTTTTACATCATCACAGGGAAAGCAGTCCAACAGCATATACTTTGTAGAAATCCGTTGGGACCAAAGTGCAACCTGTTCCGTCAAATCATGGACATTTCTGTAATGCATAAGCCATTACTCTATACAATAACAACAAATAAAATTACATATTTTGAAGGTCTCAGCAGCAGGATAGTATTACCTGGTGCTATATACTGACATGTCAGCGCAAAGCAGACAGAATGTTGCCCAACACACATTACAAGCATTAACATTAAGGTACACTCGTTAAAATTTATAGCTATCAGACCTGGGTCAAATACGTATTTGTTTTGGATTCAAATACTTTTCTGTGCTCTATTGATCTTGCCTGGTAGAATTGGGCCTGCCAATATGACCAGAAGGTGGGGTTTGCACTTTTTGAGAGTATTTAATTGGTTCCAATACACCAGACAAGATCAGTAAAGAGTAGAAGAGTATTTGAATCCAAAACAAATACGTATTTGACCCATGTCCGGTAGCTATAAATTTGAACACGTGTACCATTTTGTTAACGCTTGTAATGTGTGTTGGGCAACATTGCGAGGTCACTGCTGCCTTCTGGCATGTCAGTATATAGTACCGGCCACACACACCTGTCGTACTGTATGTGACATTACAGAAGGTTATGTTGACAGGAACAAAAGGAACACACCGATGTTATGCTGGGCATGACATCAGAACTTTGTCGCTATTTCCATGGTTACGACGAGCCCGGTTTTTTGCGACAGACATCCCACGCCCGAACATTCCGCGATCCGCTCTCAGCTGACAGCGCGGCCCGAGCTCCTGCCGCTAACACGTGACATCGCGCGCTAGCCTGCGTCTCTGGGGCACGGCTAACCCGCGGCGTTCTCAGCGGAGCGGCGGCAGCGTCGCGGTCAAGCGCGACACGGCGCTCCAGAGACGGCGCCGTACACGTTAGCCTTTAGCGTCTGGCTTCGAAACCCTTGGCCCTCTCCAATCTGTGCCTGCCGAGCAGCTGTACACACAAAGACAAACACCCTTTTGGCCCCAAAATATGATTGACATAAATACGTACATTACATAATAACTGTTTGTAATATTAATTATTAAACGTGTGTACATATTTGTAAGAACATGGCGAACGAGGAACTTTGAACTCAAATCTCATGATTAAGCAGGTCAGTAGTTTCAGCACCAGTGGGCCTGAATGTGTACAGGAAATTTGATTCACATCAGTTTCACATTTAGCCGATGCTTTTTTCAGAGTGGTTTGCACAGATTACTTTTATTTCATTTTACATACAAACCCTTCATTTTACTGTTCAGGTTAAGTACCTTGCTCCAGAGTTCAATGAAGAGAACCCACAAATTGGTGTTTGTTTGTTTTTTGCAAGCGATCCAACACGCAATTCTCTGTGTGTGGCCATGTGACAAGACACAGCTTTGTGTGTCTGACTGCTGTGTAGATTTAAAATACAAACAGAAAGATAAATGGCCAGTAATTAGCAGGCTATGCACGAGATTGCCCATTACTGTAAAAAGCTGAAATGCTACTGTAAATTTACCCACACTGTTAAATTATCCTCCCCTCCACCACACACACATACAGTCAGCCACGCACACACAAACACACACACACATTCACCCACAGCCACAAATGCACGCACACACACACAAACACACACACACATTTACCCACAGCCACAAATGCACACACACACACACACACACACACACGTTCACCCACAGCCACGCAAACACATGCACACACACACATGAATACACACACACAAACACACTCACATTCACCGTCAGCCACACATGCACACACACACACACACACACTCACACCCACAGCCACACATCACACACACACACACCACACACCACACATGCACACACACACACACACCACACACACACACACACACACACACACACACATTCACCCACAGCCACACATGCAAACACACACACACACACACACACTCACATTCACCCACAGCCACACATGCACACACACACACACACACACACGCACACACATGCACACACACACATTCACCCACAGCCACACATGCACACACACACACACACACACACACACATTCACCCACAGTCACACATGCACACTCATGTGCGCACACAAGCAACAGCTCCTCTCCCCATCCCAACCATCCCCTGCTATATGTAGCCGAGTGCAGTCTGTTCATATACAATGTACGATGTGCCGATGGCAGATAGACTGCAGTCACATTCTGTGCTTTGGCAGAGGCCAGGCACAGATAAATGTGGGCAGGATGTTGAGGGAGCGTTCTGAGCGCACCTCTGCAAAAACGGGACAGGACACTGGCACGGAGCGCAACCTGCGGGCAATGTTTCCCCGTCTGTTCTACAGCGAGATGTTGCTCAATACTTAATGTTGACAGTGAGCTCTACAAGCACTTTCTCCACACTGTACATATTTCTGCATATAGTCATAGAGTGCATAATTCTGCTTATAGTATCATTTACCAAAGGTGTTACAGCTTACAGCATGCGAGACCCTTCTTTTCTTTATTTCACTTAAGTGCAGTTAGACACTGCAGGACAAGCAGGATACCATACAAAAGATTTCTTTTTTTAAAAAGATTTTTTTAAAACACCTTAAAACAAAAATTGATTTTGAAGAGATATTTAGGGGACTGTGTCAAAAGCATGATGGGAAATGTTGTTTGGTGTATGTATACTGGCTTCTTATAGCAAATTTCCAAATTACAAAGTAGCCACTATTTCAGACACCCAGCCGAATTTCCCCACACACTCTTTTTCAAATATATGAACATCTGCTTTTAAGGCGTTTGCACTTTTTACGCTAAAGATACTGATAACGCAACACAAATATAAACTTTACTGGAAATGAGAACGTTCTATAATGCTGCCACGACAACTCAGCCAGCGACAGGATTGAAGCTCAGCACATTTTAAATCTCGGGGAAGGGCACATCATCTCGATCGCTGCGACGATGGCACGTCGTCCTTTTCAGGTTTCTGAGGTTTCCCTGGCAGAAGCTTCGCTTGAGCTTTCTTTCCACAAAACGCGTGTACTCAATGCATGTGCCCATTCTGTAGGGGCAGTGACAACAGGGGCCGCACCCCAGTTAATCCCACGAACACAGTGAGGTGAAGGAACAGTCATTGTGTTCAGCGTGATACGTCAATCATAGAGGTATTTCATATTTTAAAAAGGGCACTCCCTCTGCTGCTCGGCTCTCCTTGATCTCCGCAGAGCGGGCTAAACAGCTTTCAACCAAATATAGACAAAAGAGTGGGGTGAGATTGGTGGGGGGGGGGTGATGGGGGGTGGTGGGGTAAGGGGGGGGGGGGCAAGCTCTCACGTGATGTGTGCTACTGTGCCAAACTACTCCTACACAGAGAGGCTTAGACACAGGGGTCAGAGGGCAAGGGGGGAGGGCCCACATTGCAGCTACTGAGCGCTAATTAGCATTACAAAACTGCGCATGAGAAATATGTGGCCTTACTCTGCACAGCTAGGCACAGATGCCACTCAGAAACCCACAGGCCATTGAGGCTCTGCTTTGCCTGTTGCGCAGACAGAATGTCAGGGTGTACTCGTACGGGCAGTTCAAAATCATACGCTGTATTCTGTAAATATGCACAAAATGCGCTTGTGTATAATTTTTGAGCCTCGCGTGTTGGCAAAACACACAACAAGCAGCGAAAACCTGGGTCACTGCCGAACGTAAGCCGAACTGTCTATGTCAGAAGAATGCTCTCCTGCAGAAAGTTTGTTGTTTTTGTCACCACTGATGAGCGTGTTTTAATGCTTAATATTCACATCGCATTCTCTCCCGTGGCCACACACTGCAGTTCAGGCAGGGAGTAGAACTGCAGCGAGATCTAATTAAGCATTCGCACCTCAGTAAAAATGGATGCTTTTGAGGTGTGGGGCACGTTTACACATTGCCATGATTTTCTATAATATGAATCAGTTGCTTTGGATTTTCCAGAACTGTTGAGTTCACACAGGCATAGCCCTCATTTCTATGTGCATTTTACGGTACATTTGGAATCAAAACAGCATACATTCATGCTAATGCTAATATAAATTATTACCATTTTATAACCTGCAAATCATATTGCCACAGGTCTAAATAAATGCTTTGAGACCGCTTAATTTAAAATTTAACCATATTTTCTACCCATATGGATCTCCACACTGACACACGACACACGCACTTTGTAAAATGGGAGAGAGTGCAGGTTTTTCCATAGCGTGTAAGATGAGCTGTTGATTCTTTTCACCCTGCTTGTCACCAACTGACCTCACACAGAGGATGGTTCATATGCATAAGCATATGACAGACAAAGGGGGGGTCACTGTTTCGGAATGACTGACATCCCCACATCACATGACAATGCTTTCACCAATCACAGCCTGAAAGCAAACACAGTGCCTCTACAGGATGAGCCACCAGCCAACCAGAACAAGAACTAGTTAGGTTACGTCAGAACTGGAACTCTGTGAATCCATTTTTAAAAAACTATATCCTATACATCCTAATAATGAGACCTTCTAGATCCCAGGGGGTTGTGATGATTGTGTCAGACACAGCCCAGGGGGGTTAAAATGACTGTGTTTTGAGACAGGCTCTCCAAAGAGAACACACCCGCGATTATGCTCCACATATTCACCCCTGCAGCAAACTGCAATATTTTTTTTTCTGGAATTTCCAGTTCCGTGTTCACACAGCGTTCACACTCCTGTCATTTACCTGCCATTTCCATGCGATTTGTCAACCAGGCAAGGATGTGAATCAGAAGACTAGAAGGGGGCGGGGTGTTGGGGAGTTAAGGAATGCTCTGCAATTCCTCACCCCCCGAACCCAACACCCCCCCCCCCCCCACCCCCCCGTCTTTACAACATTTTGCTTTTTGCCTAACATACCTCCCTATAATCTCAGGGCTTAGGCCAGCACTTTGCAAGCCTTAATTATGAATGTTTTTGGTATTCATGCCTCCGGTGCATTACATTACATTACATTACATTCATGTGGCGGACGCTTTTATCCAAAGCGACATGCAATAAACGCATGCTGAAGATCGTTGGAACAGCTACAAAACGCAGGTCCGATGAAAGGTACAATACCCATTATGCAAAAGTCATTCATAGCCGTGAGCATCCACTGCAGTCCACAGAGTAAGCATAGGCTAGTTCAGAATGTTATGGCAAGTCCAACTAGGAGGCATGACGACGAGCTACAACATCAAGACAATGATCCACGTGCAATGCAAGTGCTGGACGGAGATACAAGGAACAAGATAGAAGGATATAAATCGCAGGTGCGGCATAAGGTTCCCACCGTCTAAGGGCAAGAGACACTTTGGTGGAAGGGGCAAAGTGCAGTAAATTTTCAGAAGGGCCGGCAGTATCAAATACAAATTTGAGTCATCACAAATACGTCCTGGGAACGATGGTGATGCAGATGACTGGAATGTTACCTGTCGGAACAGGTGGGGTAGGCTAAGCAAGCGTGTGGGAGGAAGGACAAGCCATGCCCATTTCCACTTAACATAAACGGAGTTTCGAAATGAGGAAGACATTCTCAAGAACAAACCTACGACACCAAACATGCAGATGGGGTCAGGGAGCACCCAGCAGACAGCTGGGTCCAATGTCCAGTGGGTTAAGATACACACTTGAGGAAACCAGTTTTGATTGGTGGAATGCTGATGGACAGCTCACTGAACCAATCAATGGAAGCCAATGCCTTGTCCAGTGCGTAATGTACACCATGACATTTCAGTGGAGCACGTCAGGTTTCTTTTTTTTTTGTGGGGCGGGGGGTCAGGTCATGCACTAATTGACCCTCAGCTTGACTTTACCACTCAACGTCAGTTGTTTGTTCAATCTTAGAATTGGCAAAAAAAATGCAAATAATATTTTTGCTTTTTGAAATCTTTGACTATTTTACCTAAACAAGCAAAAAGTAAAAAACATGATGAAACTAAAATGATTTTTTGTGAATAGCAGTTGAAACGGGGGGTGGGGGGTGTGTGCAATCTTGGATCACAGCAGTAATAGCATAGCTGGGTTTGCATAATGATGAATAACCATATCCCTGAACCTGAAGGCAAACAGACTACTTATATGTTTTTGTGTAGTTTTTATTGCAATAATCATAGCCATAAATTAGAAGCAATTTAAATACGCATAGTAAAATTAAGATAATGCCATTGTGCCCTTGAGCTTAACCTGCATTGCTTCAGTATATATCCAGCTGTATAAATGTACAGTATGCAATGTAAATACGATGTATGTAATGTAAAAGTTGTGCAAGTCGCTCTGGGTAAGATGGTCTGCTAAATGTAATGTCATGTAACATAATGTCCACCCCAACCTTCAGCCCCAAAGCAACAGGCCCAAAGCCAGATTATTACAAACCAGTGAACAATTTAATTTTCCAAAAAAAGTTATTTACATTATAAACAAATGCACAACACATTACCGCATCACACAAAATAAATTATAGTACACACAAAATAAATCAAACGCATAAATCCTGAAGATTTACAATAGGCTTAAATTTGTACAGTGTTTTCACAATGAGCACAAACGTTCACAACACCCCCCACCCCCCCCCTCAAACATAAAACAAATCAGTCATGCCCCATACACATGTCCAGTACACAGCTCAAAACTTTGCAGTATGTGCAACACGCATTCGAACATCCCAACACCTATGTGTTTTGGCACTGGAGGGGGACGCGGGGAGGCGTGGGGGTGCGGGGGCCTGGCCGATCGCGTCACCAGTCAGATCTTGAACGCCCCGTGACAGAACAGTCTAGATGTTTCTGTGAGGTGCCACCAGGCAGGTGCTGTAACTCTGTCCAAGCAGTGCTTCCTTCATAATTTCAAGAGTATGTGAGAACCAACCCATGGCCAGCCGTACGGCAGGCATGTCCCAATGCCGTCAGGCGTCTCATTGGACAGTGAGGTCCATGTCATCGAGCAGCTGATTGGACAGCCGCCGCATCCATTCACTGTGCACGAAGTGCGCTTAACTCCTGGTGCTGGCACAGGTCCCGTTCAGTGACAGTGGCTCCTGGATAAGTGCATAGTCTCTATTTAAAAGTGCATTCTACAAGAGAGAGAAGAGAAGATTACACAGGATGCATAACAAGGTGTACATTTTTTAAAATTTGCTTTTCAAACATTCCACACCAGCCTACTACTTATTTAACCACAGAACCCAAGTTTTTTTTTTTTTTTTTTAAATAAACAAAGAATAAACATTGAATACCCAATCAGAAATGTCAAGGTGAATGAATATTGAATGGTTCTCCTCTCCGATCGGTGGGATTAAAAGGCCATTGTGGAGTGAAAGCGGAGCTGGTACCTTTTTCTTGGCTTCACCTCCCAGCCGTCACGACATTTAACAAACGTCAGCACGCTCCCTTGGCCGATGTCAATGGCAGCAGGGTCTTGAGCACAGAACGTGAACCTGTGTTCAAAAAAAAAACAATCAGGTTAAGACGCTCAGTCACATGAGCTTACACACATGCCATCCTGCCAAAACAAAAACAAAAATTACTTTTGTTTTTGGAACAGAATGCAGAAACTGCACACAAACAGACTTATCGGCAGAAAAAATATCCACCACTCCCTTTCCTCAGAGATGCTTTTTAGGCCCAACACCATGGGCGAATTACTGACAAAGCCAATGGCATGGGCAAATTACTGACAGAGCCAATGCTATAGGCAAACTACTGACACAGAGCCAACACCATGGGCAAATTACAGACACAGAGCCAACACCATGGGCAAATTACTGACAGAGCCAACACCATGGGCAAATTACTGACAGAGCCAACACCATGGGCAAATTACTGACAGAGCCAACACCATGGGCAAATTACTGACAGAGCCAACACCATGGGCAAATTACTGACAGAGCCAACACCATGGGCAAATTACTGACAGAGCCAACACCATGGGCAAATTACTGACAGAGCCAACACCATGGGCAAATTACTGTCAGAGCCAATGCTATGGGCAAACTACTGACACAAAGCCAACACCATTGGGCGTAAATTACTGACACAGAGCCAACGCTGTGGGCAAACTACTGACAGAGCCAACGCCGTGAATGAATTACTGACAAGAGTCAAGGTGGGTGTGCGTGTGTGGAAGACCAAAACATTCCAGCCACTCACTTCTTCTGAGTCTCTCCGCACTTGACCCGTATCCGTCGGACCTGCAGGCGCTGGTTGGTGGGCACGCTGGACCAGGTCCAGAGCGAGCTCTTCAGGGACTTCCACATGGAGGACCAGGAATCGGACGCGCCCTCCCAGGAGAGCTTGATCTTCAGCAGGTCCCCAATGTCGCTCTCCGTGAAGACGAGGAAGGTGTTCGTCAGGTTGAGCCCCACTCTGTCGGGCCTTGGAGTCAAAACACAGGAGTCAAACTTTTGCATGAGAAAAAGATTTGCATAGAAATTTGTATTGCCTTATATTAAAATGAGCCCCATTTTGGCTGTTCATGTAATAATTATACCCCAGCAGCAATGTGTGTGATAACACAGAAATTTGAAACTCATCCGATTTAAAAACTACACATTCAGAAGAATGAGATTCACCACACCCCTGTTTATACAGTATGTTTCTTCAGTATGGTTTTGAATTTCACACAGTGTACAGACACATATGCGAATTACAATTTAATACAATTTTTACGAACGCAGTTTATAGGCCGCATCTGACATCAAGTGGAAACACTCAGAATCCTAAATTCTGTAAAATGTAACATGAGGCATCAGCTAATTTCTGAAACAGTTCAACGAGAACTGCATTTGATTTTGGTCGGGGGAAAAAAAAAAAAAAAAAAAAAAGTTACCACAGATTCAAAAACCGGAAGCCTAATTGTGGCTTAGTGTTGTTAGCTTCCCCACAGAACTGTACAACTGTACATACAGCACCGTGAGCGTCATGGAGATTTACATGGTAGCACAGTACTTCCTTTTCTGTCGTCATCGCCTAGTCCCTCAGCCACGTTACCGTTGACTACGCTACTGCGCGACTGTGACATGTGACAAGCGCCACCATCACATCTTCAAATGACAGTAATCCACCAGGCACCACGCCTTTGGAATGGGCCATTATTGCAGAGGATACGGTAGCAATTTTGGTCGCGGCGACACGGATAGCAAAGGCGGCGCCTTTTGGACGCAGAAAAAAAAAAAAAAAAAAAAAAACCAAACGTTATAAGCATCCCTGATTGGAGGATACAGGCCAGTCGCGTCATACTCACAGCTCCACGCTGATGTCGCTGGTGTCGCTGTGGGCGCCGTACAGCTGCACGGTGAAGGTGGGGTCCGCGTCTTTGGCCTGCTTCCTGTCGAACACGTGCATCTTCATCTGGTAATGGTAGCCTGCGAGATCAAAGGGCATGGCTGTCAGTCAACAAGTTGCCCCCGATGTGCCAGATCTGAATATCGAGCGCGCGCTTTATGGGGCTTGCTGGGCCGTCTGTCCTGTTAAGACACAGTGCACAGATGGGCCACATTGTTTGGCGTCAGCCTGACCGCAAGCCTGAACCGCAGTGTGATAAGCAGCAGCAGACAATGGCAGGGGCTTTTGAAGACAGCACACGCTCACCCAAAACTGATAAAGGCGGTTGCAGCATGAACACTGAGGGGCTTTCCAAATTTAAGAGAAAAGGAGGTGGGAGGGGGGAGGGGGGAGGGGGGGGGGGGATGTGTGAAAAGTTTCCGTTGCCACAGTGACTGTGGTTCCGTCACCTGCGCTGCTCGCCCGGGATCTGAGAGGGTCCGGGGCGGCGGGGCGGGGTGGAGCCGGGCGGGGTGGGGCCACTGCTCACCTGCGAAAGGCGTGTCTGCGCGGGTCTTCAGGTACATCCTGCTGTTCCTCCTCTTGCGCATCTTCTTGGCGTTGTAGCCCATGTTGTTGCAGCGGTTCTTGCGGCAGCTGAGGCAGATGCCCTTCTTGAAGCGGTCGGGCCCGGTGCACTGGTAGGCGAAGCTCAGGTGGTCCCGGTTCATCAGCGAGTCCACGAACAGGTGCACCGCCCGCTCGTGCTCGCACTTCATCACGTCCACGAAATCTGGAGGAGGGAGTCAGAGTTAGGGTTGGTAAATGGTAAATGGACTGCATTTATATAGCGCTTTTATCCACAATTGATGCCTCTCATTCACCAGAGCATTTAGGGGTTAGGTGTCTTGCTCAGGGACACTTCGACATGCCCCGGGCAGGGGATCGAACCGGCAACCCTCTGACTGTCAGACAACCGCTCTAACCTCCTGAGCTATGTCGCCCCAGAGTGAGAGTGAGAGTTACTTTACTGGTCATGTTTAAAAACATGACATTTGTCCTCTTGGCGCACAGACACCAAGCTGTCACCACTGAGCAGTGCCACGCCCCCCCACTTCTGAGTCAATGCAGACCAGAGAGCAGAGAGAGGAGCGCCGGAGTCAGACTGGTTTTCTGGCAGGCTGGCACACGCTGCCGCCGCCGCGGTCTGGAGGAACCGAGCCGCTGGGCGTGAGAAAAGGGCGTGGAGGAGATCGGCGGGAGGAAGGGCCGAGGCAGGAGTACTCACTTCCTGCGGCCGCAGTGGAGAGCACGTCCCCCAGCCCGCAGCCGGGCTGCACGTCCCCGCCGTTGGGGTAGATGTCGATGTCCCCGATCGGCTGCTGGATGCCGATGCTGACGCCCAGGGCCTCCCGCGTGTAGGTGTGGAGGACGTCCACGAAGTCGGCGTCGTCCGGGGACAGCCGGCGGTCCGAGTCCACGCCCTCGAACATGGGCCCGGCCGGGTCCAGCCCTAAAAAAGGCGCAGGAAAAACCCTTAATCCCTTTTTTAAATAAATAAATAAATAAATAAATAAATAAAAAACGCCACCCTCCCGTTCTCCACAAAGACACACAGTGTACCTTTACACAAACAATGGAAATTACAGAGAAACTAAAATTTGTACTACAGCCAAGTCTGGGAGCCCTCTAGCACAGGAGGAGCCGGGGGAAGGGGGGTGGGAGAGGAGGAGGGGGGGGGCGGGCAGAAACTGCACAGTCAGCGTGAGAAATACAGTGGCGGTACATGGGGTAATAGTACAGGCGAGGGGGGGTTGGGGGCAGTAACAGCACAGTAAGCGTGAGAACTACAGTGGCGGTACATGGGGTAATACTAATGGGGGGGGGGGGGAATTGCCACATTTCTCACCAGTAATCCTGCCAACTGTCCCTCGCACAAAGGTCCCTGCATACCCAGCGACGTGTGCGCCCAGGCTGTAGCCAATCATGTGGACTCCCTCCAACGGCAGCTGGAGCTCGTCCTGTAAAAACACAGACAGCTGTGAGCCCATCGGCTCCGACTGGCACTGATCGACACTGACATACAGGGCTTCCTCCCCCTCCCCCTCCCCCCCCCACCCCAACAATACAACACTGACATATACGGCTTCTCCCCCAACAAAACGCTTTTCACCAACAAAACAACACTGACATATAGGACGACACATAACGACGCTTTTCCCCCTCAACAACACGCTAAGAAAGACACAGCACTTTGCCCCAAAAACCCGGTCGACAGGAAGCCTTATATTACACATTCCACTGACAGGAACTAGGGCTGACCTATTCCAACAGCTGGAAAGTTCTAACCTGACCCCTTAAGAGATCACCATCCCTGGCTGGACGCACTGATCTTTACGAGGTTTAATTTGCAATGTGAAATAAAAAAAGAGAGAAATCTTCATAGCAAATAACTCCTTAGCTAGCGAAGGATGTGAACGGTCTTATGTGCACGTAGGAAAGGCAGCTCTGGGTGTTCGTTAGCCTTTAGCCTTTAGCCTTGCCGAAGGACCCGGCGACGTACCTGGAGCCAGTCCAGGAGGCGGGCGATGCTGTGGCCCACCAGCTGCGTGTTGTTGACGGCGTCGGGGTAGAGCTGGTGCGCCAGGGGGATCCAGTCTACCACCACCACGTTGGCCTCGGCCTCCCGCCGCTGCACGGCCGACACCAGCTGGTGCATCCACCTCTCGAACATGCCACTCATCTGTGGGGCGGGGGGGGGGCAGGAGAGCGCGGGCGATCAATGCACCTTTCAGAACCCGCCCGCGCCGGAGGCATTCTGGCAACAACGTGACACATTCCACCGCGGCCACGCAGACCGCACAAACCGCGCAACCCGCCGCCACCGAAAAACCAGCGCCGACCACACGGGGGCGCAATACGCACTGCTGCACATGAAATGCTGTTACAATACCCACAAGGAAAATACATTACAAAATTACTTTTCAGCAGGTTAACATAGAAGCTTTGGAATGTGGAGACGAAGGTCTCTACCCCCCCCAACGCAGAGGGCACCACACACATACTCGCACCTTGTACACGTACCCAGGATGGGCTTAATTCATTTTACTCAACATGCTAATTAAAACATCCAACATTTAAAAAAAACTTCTAGCATTCTTATCTCATTTTGAAGAATCTTTAAAAAATTTCCCTTCCTCCTAATGTCCAAAATTGCTCAGCAGACTGACCATCTTGCAGAAAGCAGACACTCACCGTCCAGCCATGAATGATAAGGATGGTCTTAGATGTGGCATTGAAACCACACTCCTGCAGACACTCCCGTCGACCTGGCTGCAGGTAGCAGCCGTCCTCATCCAGGTCCAGAGACTTCCGCATATTGAACTTAATCAGGGAGTTCGGCCCGTCCGCCTCACTGCCGTCCACAGCGGGAGGCTTTTCGGTAAAGTCATCTGTAACAGTGAATGGACGCATTTAGATTTATAAATTACAATCCACATCAATAACGTGCTGACAAAGGGCCAGAGAATTAACTTGCACCTAAGAAATTGAGAACTTCCCCGCGTATTCTCTGGCAGGACCAGAGCAGCACCCAGTTCTAACTGCACGGGAAGGTGCCCGACGGGTTCCACACCTGGGCCTCGTGCCAGCAAGAGCGTCCAGCAGAGGTGGTAGGAAAGGTCAAGCTACAGCCGTCCCGCGCGACTCCGACAGGGTCACCTGGGGTAGAAGCGCTTCTGAAATCAGCCTCCGATATAATTGCGACAGGATGGTACACATAAGCGGGATGGCTTCCAAGAGATGCCGCTACCCTGAACTTTATCTAGAACTAGCCAGCGAGGCACACGCAGAGACGAATTATCACGCTCTTTAGTAATTTGTTCCCAGACTGTATCAGCCCCGTGCGGATCGCAGAAAACCTTACCAGAGAATTATTTAAGAGCAGACATGGGTATTAACCGTTTCATCATTCGAATGAGGGACATACTGAGAGCAGAAACGATTCGTAAATGTCAAACGGAGAATACCGTTATCCTGTTCCACGTGTAGTACAGACCTTGGCCGTCTCGCCAGAGTCCGTTCTTGGTCCCTTCTAATAGCTTAGCTTAATTCAAGCTTAGCCTTGATAATTTATTTTAGAATTTTATTTCGTTTACAAGGTCACTGCCCGTAGATGATACGTGAATATTTCCACAGCTGCAACGTGGCTTCTCAGGACTGACTGTGCCGGTTTAAGTTACTTGTGCACTGAGATGGGGGGGGGGGGGGCTTTTAAAAAAACTCATCCACTTCAGGCAGCAACGCGTAATCCAGTTTCTTTCGCGAAGATATTTGCCATCTCAGAAACTGTCCTTTCGTACCAGCAGTAAAATCTATAAATATAGTATCTAAAAAAATAAATTAAAAAACTCAAAACCGAAAAAAGGAAAGAGTGCACACGGTAATTACATTTAAAGGGAGAAGCGATCGCTGTTCCTGAAATCGCAGACATGCTACGTGAGAACTTTATTACAGCATTTTAATTCAATCCCAGTTTCTCGTTCTCTGAACTCTCGTACGAACGAATGCGGGCCACGACTGACGATGCTGCACGGAAATGCAAGATTCGCACAATAAACTACTGACAGCGTTTAGTTTCATTCCACTGCAATACATTTCATTAATTCAAGGTCATTTAAGCAGAAATCGCTTACGTGATCAATAGACGGTGGACAAGTGGATCAGTTTAGTTGAGTGTTAGGCTACATCGCGCGATCATGGAGTCACATCACATGTGTTTGACAAACTCTTTAAGAAACTGTAATACGTTTTAATAGTAAAAGTTTTCAACATACGGTGAAGGTATAACTTAAGCCAAACTCTTACCTTTATGAACTCCATTTCCACCAACTTTAGAAGTTAAAATGACAAAGGACAAAATGACAGGAATCCACAATGTATTGTAGTTCATTTCTTTCCTTACAGCACAGATACAGACCCCCCCGTCTCGTAATAAAGTGTAATATTTAACTGCAATATTTAAAACAATCCAGTGATTGCTGGGAGGTAGTTTGTGAGATTGTTGAGTGGAGCCGGTCTTTTCTTTTATGCGTTGTGTGTGCGTGGCCTGAGGCGCGCTGCTCATTAGTTTTAAATAGTTTTCTTTCGGTCATCTGATCATCGGCAGATCTTAACTGGAGGATTCTAAGCTTCCAATTGGCCAAGCCCCCGAATTTACGTTTAAGGGCGTGACAAGAACGTTTGAATGAAATTTTTTAGCCTACTACTCGAGTTGCGTCTTAATCCTATGCGGGTTCATTATTGAAAACAAACACAGTGCTATCTCGTTCCGTTGCGTTAGTTGGACTGGAGGTATACAGTAGGGACACAAGTGACGTATAGGACGAAATGAATCAACAAATAAAGCGGGGTGAAGTATACGTACTGTTTTATCATCAAAAATATTTTGTTTTACATAACAAATGTACTTATAAATTAACATCCGTTCAATGATGCCGACAGGCCACACATGATCTTGCTCTGTATTTATAAAAAATATCTACAGTATCCTGGATCCACGACGAATATAAATACACTCATCACAAAATGTTTCTCGTCGTGTCCTGTAACTGGATTGGTCATGTATTGCTTCAGTCCTTTTTTGGAAAATGACAAGTCGTTCAATATGATAAGTGAACACAAAGCCGCGAGATCCCAGTTTGTTTGCCTAAGGAACAAATACTGCTCATGCAGTAGCGCAGTAACTTCTGAAACCATACAGCATAACTAGGCTGCTGGCATTGACTAATGTACACGTTCATTTCTACACATTCATATACAAGTGCTAATCAGTTATTTGAATTGTTCATTTATTGTATTCGTGTTATCGTTGTTTTAGCTGCTGAAGAATGTCATGACCTTCACAGTGTATAGCTGGAGGGGAAAAAACATCAAAGACTGACGCCATGGGAAACTATGTCGTGTGAGGTGGGGTGGGGTGCGGGTGAGGGAGAGGGGGGAGGGGGGGGGAGGGGGCGGGGTTGGTATTACCCCATGTTAACTCGGGACCTGGAAGCTGGAATCTCCATGTCCAAAGCGTCTGTGCCAGATTATTGGATCAGGCCATCGGCTGTGAAAACTGGACTCACGTAACAGACAGCGTCTCACAATGACTCCCCTGTTAACTTACTGCGAATAAATTCGGTAAATGTCGCTGAAACAAACTACACCTTCAAGGTCATTCATTGGTTTTCAGAATCACCCCATCACGTGACATCCTTACAATAATCCCTGATGGAATGCACAACACGACAATGTCTGGTGTGTGTATATAATTACAATATCTTTGTTTCACAACAGAGAACACCTTGAACTCAAGTGAAAGCTTTGACAAAGTACTTTAATTTCACGCAGCTGAAAACAGACTTAACTGTGTACATTTACTTACAGCTAATAGACGAATATCCAAATATTTCCTTTCATAAATTAATGATAAAAATTATTCATTATTTAAAAAAATAAATGATTTGGTATTTGGAGTTCATGCAAAACAATGTTAAAATAATCAGGAATTGTATATACGCATACACACACATACACTCACACAAACAGACTTAACAGTGTACATTTCCAAATATTTATTTTCATAAATTAATGATAATAAATTATTCATTATTTTAAAAATTGAAGTTCATGCAAATACCAAAGTTAAAATAATCAGTGTGTAAAATTTTACACACATACACACACACACACACACACATATATGTATACACACACCATCTTCATACTTTCATACTTACGCACATTACACCCACAGCCTGCCCCTGGTGGTCATACCCGTAATGGCCATATTATGAACAGCATTTAAAAGCTGGACGTGAATTGGGATATGCAGAAAGACTTTTTACCACGAGTCCAGTTATTTTGTAGTCTGTGTCATATCTCATCTCTTACACAGTGGGGTTCGAATGGTGTTATTGAAGAGAAACATTCAGGAATCTGATGAAATGGCATTCATGTGACACAACGTTCTATTATGCGTTGCACAACAGCTGGGGTAGGCTGCTTACACAAGAATGAAAACAAAAAACATCGTAAAATGCACACATTTATCTGTTCAAATAAATACACATAATATGTATTCTTATTCTGCCACACAGTTTGTTTTCAGTATATGCTGTACCTCAACATTACATTCACATTACACTTTTCTACAGGGCTACTCACTAATCATATGTATCTTGATCTCAGACTTGTAGTTCTTTTATTGTGCCTGGAAATCATACCTCACTTCTATCTCAAGACTTAGCCATAGCTTCACTGTGTGAACTAGACTTGATGTCCATGGCTATGGATAGCTGCTTCATGACAGAATTGCACTTTATCTGACCTGTGTTCTGCAGTCGCTCCAAGGACCTTCAGTATGCACTTACTATACATTACTTTGGACAAAAGTGTCTGCCAAATTAATGCAGCGCAATGTATTGCAATGCAATTAATGTAACACTGGAAATTGCTGCATGAATATGTTGCTCCTTGTGCAGGTTGGGTAAGGCTGCCACAGCAAGAGTACAAAAGGAACAACTGGTGGTTCAAAAGGGAAAAAAACTGGAGACACACAGTTCAATGAATGTATTTTACACTGAGCTGAAAGATCGTAGAGGCAAAAGAGACCCTGTGCTGTACCTTCACTATCCCAGTTGTAGCACTTTGACGCCCTCTAATGGCTCAACGTATTAATGCAGCCTCTGGGATACATGGCAGTGGTTTAAATAAGTTCATAGTGGTCTCTCTCGCAGGTATCATTGAGAAAAGAAGCTAGCAGGCCGAGACACGTTAGTAAGGAATCTAGACGGTACTAGCACAGCATCTATCTGACCATTTTGCCGACAAGAAGGCTAGCCACTTAGAAATCAAGATAGGCCTATCTACAGCATAGCTCATCAATATGGATAGGCTACTAAACTGTCATTATTAACTAGAATGTAGTATTTATTGGGAATATTAAAAATTACAAAAAATTTTATACAAATGAATTGGACAAATTAACATATTCTTAAATAGTCATATTTAATACTTGGTTAATAGTTCTTTGCATTTAATGACAGCCTGAAGTTTCTTTCTTTGCCCACACTTTCCTCTTTCCATCACCTTTGTACAGGTTAATACTCATATCATCTGTCCATAAGACTTGGTTCCAGAACTATATGGTTTTTGCATCCTTTTTAGCAAACTCTAACCTGGCCGTTCTGTTCTTAAGGCTCACCAGCGGTTTGCATCTTGCGGTGAACCCTCTGAGGTTATGCTGGTGTAGTTTTTTCTTTATGGTAGTCTTTGACACACCTATGCCCACATGTTCTTGATCTGTTAAACAGCTAAAAAGGGGTTTTTGCTTCACAGTTGGAAGTGTTCTTCAGTCAGCCACTACAGTGGTTTTCCCTGGAATGCCTTGGAAGGTCGTTTGCTATTGCTGAGCTCACCAGTGCGTTCTTGCTTTATAACAATGTACCACATCGTTTATTTTGACACACCCAACGTTGCCGATCGACATATTCTGAATTTTCAGCCTCATGATGACCTGCTTAACTGGCATTGACACTTCTTTTGTCCTAATGTAGAGAAACAACGGCAACAGGCTCCAAATGCAAATGCCCCATCTAGATTCAACGCTAGACTTTTTGTTAGCTTTCTTGTGCATGAACTAATGATGCAACAACAAAGAGCCGATCAGCCAATTGTCAAATTACATTTGGTCCCCTAAAATCCCCCATTTCTATTAAAAAAGGGCTGTAATTCCCAGACAGTTCAATATGGAGGTAAATGTCCTCAAATTAAAGCTGATAGTCTGCGCCTGAACCTCATTGTTTCGTTTCAAATCCAATGCGCTGGAGAACAGAGCCAAAACAACAAAAATTGTGTCATTGTCCAAACACTTATGGACAGCACCATAGTTATATAGCATACATTGCTATTTGTTAGTAGTGTTACTGTTAGCAGTACAAGCTGTGCAAAAGACAAAAAAATCCTCTCTGATAATTCTCATTTTCAATTAATCTTCATTCATAACTAAAATCCATGTCCTCTTACTAATAGTAAGGGGATTCTGCCAGGTTGGTGAGTAGACTGGTGTGGGGAAGGGAGGTGAGTAGACTTGTGTGGGTCAGAAGGTGAGTAGACTTGTGTGGGGGTGGGTGGTGAGTAGACTGGTGTTGGGGTGGGTGGTGAGTACTGTTGAAGGGGGTGGCAACTAGTGTGTTGCTGTGATGGGTGGTGAGTCGTGTAGTCTTGGGGTGGTTTGTGAGCAGTGAGGTGTCCAGTGAATCCATTGAAAAATGCATGATAGCTCCATTCAAAAAACTATTTTGTGTTTATTTTACCTCTGTAAGATGTATTTTATAATTATAATAACAATTATTATTATTATCATCATCATCGTCATAATCATCATACATGGCCAACCGTAGCTATGTACCTATGTACCTAATCTATGTACCTCGTCGCTATGTAGCTAGCTAGCAGAGAACCATTAAGCTACTCCCCCTGGCGGTTGTTTAACGATGCAGCAGCTCTCCGTCTGTACAGCGGTGACAGACGGCGAGGGGGAGGTAAAGAGCTGGAAGCTCAGGATCCTTCATGAGAAAAGAAGAAAAAGAGACCGAGTCACGGCTTCAGTTCTCAAAAGCAGTATCCTTTTGTGTGATCCGTGCCCGGGAGCCCGAGGAGGGGGCTGTGTCAGCGTCTGTATGATGTCCCGACATGAAGGTAAGAGAAGAAAACACAACTAACGTTACTGTGCCGGAGAAGCGTCCAGCGAGCCGTTAGCATGCTAACTGCTAGTCGAGGGTTGCCATGTTTGTACTGTGATGCGCTGGATGAAGCTCATGATGGCCGCCGCCATGCAGTTTACCCCAGGCCGCAGTTTCCCCGTTTGCCCAGGTCTCTCTGCCGGGCGAGTTGCAGCCACCGAGCTGAGGTCTGCCTGCGCCAAATGAGCGCAGGAACGAGGCACAAACATGAGGCTAACGTTACCCCGGCAGCTATCGCCCCAGTTATGGAGAGAGGACCCTGGTTGAGTTCCCCGTGATCTCAGCGCAGGCCACTTTGGTCTGGTTGCTTGTTATTACCGGGTTGAAATCGTGGATCCGTTGCGGCCGCTCAGACCCCGGTCGCGGAGGTGGTGAATGCACTGTCATCAGGGGTGAGGCCTGACGACGGCCTTCTCCTGTAAGCGGCTAATTTAGCTAGCCAGCTAACGTTAGGGAATTCGTTTAGCTTTTTGCTTGCGTTAGGGGACTGGTTTAGCTGCTAGCTGAGGGCAGGGAACTGGTTCAGCGGCTGGTTAATGGCAGCTAACAGCTGAACCAATGGGAATGGTTTTAGCTGTTAGCTAGCTAGCTAACTGGTTTAGCTAACCGGACATTTGGCGATTTGCTGTTGTACAGTGCTTTTAATGGAATATGTAGCTAAATCGCTAGCTGAAGTTAAAGGGTTGTCATCAGACTAATTTTTCTGGCTAGCCAACTGTTTATGTTCTGCTTTATAATGTATTCGCTAATGATCCAGATCACCTGTTTCCGTCATATAAATATCCTACTGTCTGCATAGCAGGCTAACTTATCAATGGTGGTTATGTCATTCTACCACCCAAGTGCGATCACCTGCCTAAATTAATGTGTTCTCTGGGGAGGCAGCTAAGTTAATTACTGTGATCGGCCAGTGCAATGTTGTCATCGCTCGCCTGGTGAAATCGCGATTATAATTTTTTTAAACGGCGGATAACTAAGTGCCGGTGTAGTGTTAGGCCTAACCGGCTACGCTAACAGCTAGCTCAGCAAACTGCACATAGTCTAGTGCTTAGCAAAACGCTTCCATGGCACGTAGCTAGCCAAGTTACTCCTGAAAGGTTTAAAGACATCGAGTCAATAACCAGTCCAGCGATCTTTCTTAATTAATTGGTTACCCATCGTTGTAGTTTTAGTGTCCTTTTATTATGTTTGGAACACTGATAAGCTTTATGTTTCCAGGTTACGTTAGGTGCTCTGTAGGTGAGTGAAATGAGTGATTGCATAAATCTTTAGTTGGTGGACTCCCTATTAAGCTCGATAAATATTGTAATGTTAATTGTATTACCATAGCTAGAAATTGCAGTTTCGTAAGTTTTGCACCATGAGATCGGGGAGAAATTTTCTTGGAATCGAATGGTTACCTAAATGCATCGGTGAATGTAACACTGCCTGAACTAGCGAATGATCAAGTCTAAATTCATTTTTTTGCCGATAGAGACGTCACCTGGAACTGTAGTCTATTATTAGATGCGAACTACGTCGGTATGTCCGAGTTTAATACTTTCATTAGCAGCAAACAACTTACGCGTGGGTGACTTCGCAAATTGACATGCAAACACTGAAATTTGCTGACTTATCAGGGGTCACGCATAATCGCATTTAAAGTGTTGCATTATTGGTTTAATGAGTTGATTTAAAAATTTGTTATGATGAGATGCTGCTGATTTTTCGGGAGATGTCCCTCATGTTAAGTCTCCCAGTCGGACAAGCTAATCCTGTGGATTAACTAGTGACAGTTAACCATGGCGCACAAAGTCAGGAGTGTCATAGTGCCTTCCAGAACTATCCACACAGGCGAGAGGCAGATGCTCAGTTCTAAGTAGTGGTCAGGTACTGTGAGAGCAGACACTCAGCCCCAGATGTTCAGGTACTATGCGAATGAGATGCTCAGGCTCTGGTGTTCAGGTACAGTTAGAGGCAGATGCTCAGGCCCTGGTGTTCAGGTACGGTTAGAGGCTGATGCTCAGCTCAGAGTGTTCAGGTACCGCAAGAGCAGACGCTCAGGCTCAGGTACTGTGGGAATGAGATGCTCAGGCCCTGGTGTTCAGGTACAGTTAGAGGCGGATGCTCAGATCGAGACATTGTGGTACAGTCAGAGGCAGATGCTCAGGCCCTGGTGTTCAGGTACAGTGAGAGGCAGATTCTCAGGCTGTGGTGTTCAGCCTCCAGGCCTCTCTGCAGACTAATGTGTAATGTGTTGGCTGTTGCTGGAAGGATCCTGTTAAACAGAAATGAAGGAGTAGTGTGAAAATGGGTGGTTTTAGTCATGAAAGGTCCATTGGCTTGTCTGGATTGGGTACCATTTTATCCCGAGTGTCTTGGTAATAGTCATCACCTGGCTGCCACCCTGGACACCTAATCATGCATTTGTTTCATTAGTTGAAACAGTTTGCAAGCCCTACAGCAGGTGGCTAGTTGGCTATTTAGGATTAGTATGTGAGGCTGTTTGAACCAATCAGCACCATGTATGGTGTCTGTGCCCCTGAAGATCTAGAGGGTTTAAATACCTGCTTCAACCAGCAGGTGATTGACACCTGGAACAGCAGGAGATTCAGGTCCTCATCCAGTCAGAGGCTGCAATTAAGCAGTAATTAAGAAGTAATTGATTACTTTGAGCGTGGAAAAAAAACCCAGATTGGAAGAATACAGTTGAACATCGTTTATTTCTCAGTACTGACAGGCGCTATGGGAATTTCTGTCAATAAGCCGTAGACCCAAAGAGGCTGACATCTTCAGAAGTTCCCACAGTTAGCTAGCGAGCGGGCTAACTTTAGTCCGTGCTTTATTTAGCAGTATCCCTGGACTGCGTCTCTCAGAAGCCTCTCCCACAGGGAAGAGTGTCTTTTGCTTCTTCGGTGTGAACAGAGGGATGCACTGTGCAGGATGCACTCATGATGAGGAAGCTGTGAGTCTGAGATCAGCTGGGGCAACAGTGTTGGTGTCTCTGGATGGAGTACACGCAGAGTACGCATTCAACCATATTGTGCCTTAATAACAGTAATAAACTGCCACCTACAGAGACTTCCTTGTGCTGTGAGTGCCAGTAGCCATGCTTAACTGTGATTCTGATGGACACAATTGTACTGAGATTTGATGTAGAAAATGTGTTCTATATTTTGCAAATAACATTGTCTGCAGAGCCATAGCAGTATCAGTGTGCTTGCAGTGTTAACCTGAGTATACAGTGTCAGTGTGAGTTTAGTGTTATAGTGACAGTATAAGTTTATAGTATTAATGTGTGTTTACAGTGTTATGTTAGTTTACAGTATCAGTGTGAGTTTACAGTGTGAGTGTGAATTTACAGTGTTATGCTAGTTTATGGTGTCAGTGCTAGGTTACAGTGTTAATGAGTGTGAGAGGAGAAATGGCTATGATGTAAGCCTACAGTATCGTATTCGCAGTCACTGTAAAGACAAAGTACTTCTTAGGGTTAGGCTGACATAAGTGCTTCAGAAACCTCTAGTTCAGCTGCTTCCAGCTTCTGGAATTTCAGGCTCACCCCAGAAGTGCTACCCCAAAATAAAAGCATCACCTTTGCATGAGCAACAGACCCATGAAGAAAGAGTCGCTTGTTTACACCGTCATAATTTAGTGCAAGTTCTCATTTTTCCTGTTCAGTCTTTTCCCCAGCATGATTGACACATGCTTGCACTGTGATCGGTTTTAAAGTCTATGCTTAAAGGGGGTGGCCAGTCTACAATGAAAGAATAAGCTATTCCTGGTAATGTACTGCAGTGCAGCTGTGGTCATATGGAGAACATCCCCTTTAATCTGCCACCCACAGTACAGACTGGGTGTAAATGTTCATTGTTCTTTTAAAGTAGCACTTGTTTAATAATAGTGTTGCCCCTAACACGCAATGCAGCGCTATGGGGTTAGCATTTGAATTGTTAATTTATCTTTTTTTTTTTTTTTTGTGAAATTTAAGTAGGACTTCAGTCATTATCTCATTATTATTTCTACATGCATTGCAGCCATCATTGTGTGGTATTATTCATGTACCAGAATTTACAGTGAAATTTACCAAGTAATTGCACATTGTTGTTAAAGCATTTTTCATGTGTTCAGCATTTCTGGTGCCTGCGTGCGTGTACATCAGTGTGCGTGCGTACATCAGTGTGTGTGTGTACATGAATGTTGCGTTTCAGGGTCTGAATTTAATTTCCTGTCTTCCAGGTGTCAGCTGTGATGCGTGTTTGAAAGGAAACTTTAGGGGACGCAGATACAAGTGTTTAATTTGCTACGACTACGACCTGTGTGCATCGTGCTACGAGAGCGGAGCCACCACCACCAGACACACGACAGAGCACCCCATGCAGTGTATATTAACCAGGGTAGATTTCGGTAAGTACCCCCATGCAGTGTATATTAACCAGGGTAGATTTCGGTAAGTACCCCCATGCAGTGTATATTAACCAGGGTAGATTTCGGTAAGTACCCCCATGCAGTGTATATTAACCAGGGTAGATTTCGGTAAGTACCCCCATGCAGTGTATATTAACCAGGGTAGATTTCGGTATACCAAGTGTATATTAACCAGGGTAGATTTTGGTAAGTACCCCATGCAGTGTATATTAACAGGGTAGATTTCGGTAAGTACCCCCATGCAGTGTATATTAACCAGGGTAGACTTCGGTAAGTGTATATTGAAATGTGATTGGCTGTTTGGCCGGATGATGATGCGTTGTAATTCTTTTTGTTGCTGCAGACTTGTATTACGGTGGGGAGGCTTTCTCAGTTGAGCAGCCGCAGTCCTTTACCTGTCCGTACTGTGGAAGAATGGGGTACACAGAAACATCTCTACAGGAACATGTCACTTCAGAACACGCAGAGACCTCCACAGAAGTGGTGAGTACCCCCTACAACCACGCCCCCCCCCCCCCCACACACACACACACACACACACACACAAGCCCCCACGGCCACGCCCTCAAACCCAAACCCCCATGGGCATACCCTCACAACTGCTTCATTGTGAGGGTGTGTATGTAGGGCTAAAAATAAGAATTTTATATAGTGACCTCTTCAGAGCACTTTTCATCATTGTTGAAAGCTTGATCAGTGTTGGATCAGTGTTCAGATCTGGGTCAGTGTTGAGAGCTGGATCAGTGTTGAGAGCTGGATCAGTGTGTCGAGCAGGATCAGTGTTTAGAGTACTTGTCTCTGTTTCAGATCTGTCCCATCTGTGCAGCGCTACCAGGAGGTGATCCCAATCATGTGACAGATGACTTTGCTGCACATCTCACACTCGAACACAGAGCACCTAGAGATTTAATATCCTTTTATCCATGTGCATTTCACCGTGTGTGGATGTTTTAGTGGTGTGGTTGAGTGAGTAGTTTGTAATGTGTGTAATGTATGCAGTGTGTGTTGTGTATGCAGTGCATGTGTGGTGCACGCAGTGTGTGTAGTGTACACTGTGTGTAATGTGTGCAGTGGGTGGTGTATGCAGTGTGTAGGGAGTATGAAGTGTGTGTGACGTATGCAGTGCATGTGTAGTGTATGCAGTGTTTGTAGAGTATGCAGTGTGTGGTATATGCAGTGTGTAGACAGTATGCAGTGTGCGTGCGTGTTTGTATATGTGTGGACATGCGTGTGTGCTGTGTACTGTACTGTACTGTATTGTGGGTGGGTGTTGTCCTTAACCTGGCTGCTCAGGATGAATCGAGCGGAGTTCGGCATGTGCGCCGGATGTTTCACCCTGGCCGGGGTCTAGGGGGGCCACGGGCACGCCGATCCAACATGCACTTTACCAGCAGCTCCACCGGGGGGCTCTCCACCTCCCAGAGCTCCTCCTACTCTCCAAGCAACAGGGAAGCTATGGACCCCATCGCAGGTAAAGAACAAGGACACCTGGCTGTGTAAAATACTTGCACAAAGTAAAAGTACACGCACACGCACACACGTACATGCACATTCTCACCATAGAAGGTCCACCATATCCTCTCTTTCAGCTCTTTCGCTGCCGTGTGGAGCTTATTTTTAGTCCCAGGTAAGCACAAGGTGTGCAGTGTTCCAGTCTTTCATTCCCAAGTCTGTAAGTATATGTGGTCAGCATTTTAGTTTCTGTCATATTTACTGTCAGGGCCCACGTCTGACAGTGTTTCTCCAGCAGAGCCAGGTTCTCCTGCAGCCTTTGTATCGTGAGTGACAGCAGAACCAGGTCATCTGCAAACAGAAGGAATTTTATTTCCTTGACATGGTTTTTGGTCAGTGGATGCAAATTGCCCCAACATCATGGCCAGTGATGAACAATGTTGGACACAAGGCCCATCTCACTTTAAGTGAGGAAGCCTTTTTTGGGTCATTGACTGTACAGGCTGAGGCTGGGGTGATGTGCCAGGACTATTGGAAATGTGGGTCTGGGTTCCTCCCAGAATGCATCTGTACATTAGAATGGAGATGAGGATCGTTGTATTTGGGATTGGGTGGTACGGTGGCACAATGGTTGGCACTGTTGCAAGACGGAGGCTCCGAGTTCGAGTCCCGGCCGTCTGGATCCTCTCTGCGCGGAGTTTGCGTGTTCTCCCCATGTTTGCCTGGGTTTCTAGTGGGTACTCTGGTCTCCACCCACATTGAAAGACAAGCATGTCACTGGCCTCAGAAGTGGAGTCGCCTGGGTGCTGCCCTGTGGCTGCCCGCTGCTCCTAAGCAATTAGGATGGGTTAAATGCTGAAGACAAATTACTCCACACTGTTCAATCAAGTGCTTCTCATCTTATTCTGAGTTCTGAGTGTAAGGGTTACTCTCTCGGATTAATATTTTAATGGTGCATCATTTTCACATTGTCCTTCGCCCTCTCCCTCTCACTCCCTCTCTCCTCTCTTCCTGCCCCCCCCCCCCTTCCTCCCGCCCCCTTCCTCTCCCCCTCCCCTCTCTCCCTCTCTCTCTGTTCGTCTCCCTCTCCCTCTCTCTCTCTCTGCAGAGCTGTTATCGCAGCTGTCGGGCGTGCGGCGCTCTGCGCAGCTGAACTCGGCCGGTCCGTCTGCGTCGCAGCTGCAGCAGTTGCAGATGCAGCTGCAGCTGGAGCGGCAGCAGGCGCAGGCGGCGCGGCAGCAGCTGGAGACGGCGCGCAACGCCACGCGTCGCGGTAACCCCGGCAACATCAGCACCACCGTCACGCAGACCAGCAGCAACGCCAACCCCGCCCCCTCCGACAGCGCCCCACCCGCCTCCCACAGTTCCCAGTTCCTCCTTAGCAGGTGAGTCTCTCCCGTTACGCTCCCCGCCCCCCCAAACTGCTGGACCCCTCCGTCCCCTGCCCCCCCATTTCGCCTTGGCCTTGGTCCCTGCGCACTCCCCCTTTCACACTGGCCCTGCCCCGCCCCCCCAAACCACTAGCGCTCCAGTCGCCTCGCCCCCTGCCCCCCTCTGTTCGCCCTGGCATCACCCCCCTCCCATCTTTGCCACGCCCCCTGCTGCAGACGGCGCTCCTCTCTCTCTCTCCCCCTCCCCCCACCCCCGCAGGCTGAACGAGCCCAAGATGTCGGAGGCGGAGCGGCAGGCGCTGGAGAGCGAGCGGGCCGACCGAAGCCTCTTCGTGCAGGAGCTGCTGCTGTCCACGCTGGTGCGCGAGGAGAGCTCCTCCGACGAGGACGAGCGCCGGGACTTCGCCGACTTCGGGGCCATGGGCTGCGTGGACATCATGCCCCTGGACGTGGCCCTAGAGAACCTGAACCTGAGAGAGAGCGGTCGAGGAGGCAAGGAGCCCCCCGCCCCGCCCCTTTGATGACATCACACCTCGCAGACAGTGTCCAGTGCTGTAACTGCCAGTGAGAGTGGACAGCAGTTTTTTTGTTTGGGTTTGTTTTTTGGTGATTGTAATTTCAGGTGTCACCCTTAATACATTGTGTACATTCATAAGAGGCCGAGTGAGAGAGAGAGAGAGAGAGACAGAGAGAGAGAGAAACATATATATATGACTATATAAAAATTGATAATCAATTCCACATAACTAATTTTTTTTTACTTTAGCAGGTAAATGTAGGTAACGGTGGCAGAAGTTGCTCCTGATTTAAAAAAAAAAAAAAAAAAAACTCCACATTCAGAAGAGGAAACTCCCCATCTCTAATGAAGCTGCTGTCTGTATTTATCAATATTAATGAATAAAAAGTGCTTGGATGGTTTACCATAACTAGTGCATGAGGCTACCACAGCTCGCATGAGTTTTAATGGCTTTGTCATTGAAAACCCAAAGCTTTCTTTAACTGTTTTTAAAGGTTACTTGAAAAGGATTTTGAATCAGATATAGAAAAAAAAAACAATTGAGGAATATTTTTATTTTAAAGACTATATCCTGCACCTACAGTAGCTTCTTAATGCAATGTGTTCATCCCACAGCAGGAATCCCCCCCCCCCCCACCCCCTCCTCTGTGATGTCATGACTGGTCAGGTGACCCCAGTCTCCTGTTTGTCTACGGTCCTCTCAGTTGTGCTACCAGGAGGTGGCGCTGTTGGTGAACTTGTGAACTGCCATGAAAAAAAAGAAACACACTCTCACACACACACACACAAACCCAGTTTGGAGGCCCCTGAGGAACTCTTTGATAGAAAAAAAAATCTAAAGTATGGAAAACAAACACATTGCTTATGACGTCATATATTGTGCTGTTTTAGTGAAAAGCTGTTTGGACACCAAATGTAGTTTTACTCATGCACTGGTCCTGACATTCTTCCCATCCTGCCCCTTCTTGATTTTTTTTTTGTATGTTTGTTTTTTTTTTTCCCCTCCTCTCATTGGTTAGACTCTCCAGCTGAGAGGTACCCCAGCTCCAGGTGTAAGGGGAGGGATGCAGGTGTTTAAAAGAAAGACTATTGCTCTCTGCTAACAATGGCACCTTCTATTTATTCTGAATTTTGTCTGACATGATTGTTTTGAAAGCCTTGTGATTGAATCATGCCTTCATGCCTATACTCCTCTGTAAAATACAATGAGATGTACATTGAATTTGTGCGTTAACTTTCATAATGGTTGAAGGACATGGGCGGACTTTCTTTTTTTAAATGTAAATTTAGAATACAATAAAACCTGCACACGGCTTTTGATGAAACAGCGCAGACATTCCTGAGCTGCTGTCTGTGTGTGTGTGTCTGTGTGTCTGTGTGTGTGCGTGTGTGCGTGTGTGTGTGTGTGTGTGTCTGTGTGTCTATTTGTGCGTGTGTGTGTGTGTGTGTGTGCGCGCACAGTAGCTCTGCACCTCTGCCTGCCCAGTCAGGGGTTAATTTGGCTTTCTGATCTTCACACACGAGTTCAGGGAATTTGACGTGTTTGGAGACGGTGTGGTCGTGTTCTGTTTGTCTGGTGAAAGACCCGTTGTTTGAGAAAGAGCAGGTGCTGGTGGAAGGTCTCGTGTGATTGGGCAGGGCTTCACCCCCCCCCCCCCCCCAAGTTCATAGCTGAAGAGCATCCGGCATCACCGCGCAAATATTTCTAAGCAGTGTAATGTTCTCTGAGGGCAGCTTCATTATACCCTTGTAATCTCCCCTAATTTAAGAGCCTTCCACTGCCAGTTTAAATAATGCATGCAGAGCATCCCAATGCATTGCAGTATCAGAAGTAGAATGCTTGCTTGCCAGCATTGTAGACCCTTTGTGGGCTTCTCTTTTAGTTATCGCTTCCAGTGTCATGAAAGTTTTTTTTTTTTTTTTTGTGTGTATTTAAGTTAATGAACCTACCTGCTGACAGTGCCACGAAAAAGCATTTGCCCCGTTCCTGGTTTCCTCTGTTATTGCATATTTGTCGCACTGAATGGTTTCGTATCTTTAGGCAAAATGTAATATTAGACAAAGGGAAACGGAGTAGACACAAAACACATTTTAAAAAATTTTCATTCATTTAATGAAAAAAGTTATCAAACACCCATGTCACCCTAGTGAAACAGCAATAGCCCCCTTAATTACTCAGCCAATTAACCAAATTTAATTGATAATTGAATGCAGATTATTGAACACAACCAGGCTTGATTGCAGCCAGCCCTGTTGAATCTAAACCTCACTGACATTGAACCTTATCACCAGAGTGAAGTAGTCACCACGAAGTTTCTACAAGCACACTATATTATACAATGAAAGGAAATTCCAGAAGAGATGAGGGAAAACATTTGAAATGTATTAGTCTGGAAAGGGTTACAAAAGCCATTTCTAAGGTTCTTGCACTTTACTGAACTGCAGTGAGTCATTATCCCCAAATGGAAAATACTTGGAACAGTGGTGAATCTCAGCCGGCTGAAATTTCTCCAAGGGCACAGCGACAACTCATGCAGGCAGTCACAAAAGATCCCAGAAGAACATCCAAAGAACTGCAGGCCACTTTCACCTCAGTCAAGGTCAGTGTTCATGACTCCAGAATAAGAAAAAGACTGGGGAAAAATGGGATTCATGGGAGAGTAGCAAGGCAGAAATCTCAGAAACAGCAATGCCAATCTCAGGTTTGTTTAAAAAAAAAAGAAAAGCACCTGGATGAAGCACCTTTTCCAAGCCTTTTGGGATTATATTCTATGGACAGGTGAGTCAGAAGTGAAAATTAAAAAGTTATTTTAAGACACGGGACATCTCATTCCACAGCTAGTTTGGGCTGCCCAACCCTGTTCTTGGAGATTTACTGTCCCTGAGGTTTTCACTCTCCTACACAGCACACATAAACACTAGAGCAGGCTGCCACTGTTCTGAAACTACCGTCTTAGTTCACTCTGCCAAACCGCTCATTCACATCTATCTACTCTACTAGTGGCATGTAGCACAGTAAGAACTGGGCTTGTAACCAAGGTGCAGGTTCTCGGTGACCTCCGTTGTCCTCGAGCAGTCTTACTGCTTGCTCAGTATATCTGTAAATGGATACAATGAATTCATTAAAAAAAAAAAGTGTGTAGTCGCTGGATGCGTTCAAATCTCAAATGTAATGTAATGTAATGTAATACAGCTGGAGCAGGGCTGCCAAACCCTGTTCTTAGAAATCTACCGTCCTTTTGGTTTCATGTAAACCCTGATTTGGCACACCTAATTCTGCTAATCACCAACTGAACCAGATCTCTGGCCGTTGGGTGAGATGTGCTTTGTTATTTCTGGAGTGAAAACGTACAGGACGGCAGCATTCCAGGAACAAGGTTGGGCGGCCCTGGCATAGAGGGCCGTTGGCCAGTGCTGTGTGACACACAGCCTCCACTGCGAGTGCCTTTCTAGTGACGTGGCACAGGTAAAAGGTGAGCGGACAGGTAAAACCACTATTGCGGAGGTAGCATGTGAGAACTGGTAGGGTGTGTGCAATGCACGTGCGCTCTCAGGAATAAGCCAAGGGCACATTGACATTCAACAAATATGAGTATATTTGTAGTGAAGAATATTTCAAATGTCGGTCAGGTATTTAATTTTAAGGCTCACCTTAGTCCCTGCAAGGGCTTGTCAGAGGTTAATAAAAATTAATAGGCTCTCGCACTGTCCACAGTGGCTATGGAAGAGACAAGCAGTGAAAAAGCCTTAAAATCTGTAGGGACACAGAAGTCACGCAAGTCAAAGTCGTTTTAATCACTGAGAATACTGCGCATTACACTGCAGTTGTTCCTGCAGGACTTAAATCATTGGTGTGTTGCACTGCATTTCCAGCTTTACAACACTAGAGGGCACCAGCGTTGTAAAAAACTAATGTTTTTTCTCTCTACTGGATTGGTCAGAATGTTCAATAATGCTCTGGCAGGGAAGCAGTATGTTACTGAACAAAATCTTTCTCTTTTTTCCCCTCAGAAATTAAAACATTTAAAAATGAATACAAGTAATATAAAAATTGCATATCTATCTATGAAATAAATCAATTAAACCAGTGTGCTGGATTTAATCTAATGTGTTTTATCAATTCCAAATATAAACAAAATCTAATGTACAAATCTAAATTGTCCATATATTCTATGTTCATTGGTTCTTATAAGCTCTTTTTAATCAGTCAAGTCTTTTTAAAATTACATTTTCTGCCAGTTGAGATTTATGCCTAAACATGTGGTGTGGATTAGAATACCTGTACCAAGCTACTTGTATCTCAGCAGTTAGAAATGAGAAATTACAAAATGCTCTCTGATTTTTTTTTCCTTCTCTCAAAAATGCCAAATTTCTGACAGAAGTGCAGAAAACCCCCAGTAGACTAATGAAGTTACAAACAATGGAGACGTTCTATGATCATTTAAAATCCAGCCAGGTAAGTGCACTCTTCTGTCCATCAATCAAACATTGCAAAAGTGCTGTCAATCTGGAGGTAGAGTCTACTGGGGCGTGAGATTATTTCTTCTACTGTCATTCAAACCTGATCTAATGGCTACTTTCTGAAAATTCTCTTTTAATGTGGTAAACCTCAGTTATTTTTTCTGTCTTGTCCGGTCCTTTTCAAACACGAAATCTAGTTTTGTTCCCAGAGGAGACTATCACAACCCTCATAGGTTAACCCCAACCACCAAACGCAGTAGACCTGATGTCACATCCATAACCGTCCACTTTCTGCTCGTTCAGCCACTCTCGCTGTGACGTGCCCCACACTCGGTTATAAACATAATCCTGCGCCCGCACACCGGCCGTCCGTCTCAGTGCTTCAGCAAGGGTACAGAGGTCAGAGGTCAGAGGTCAAGTTCTCACTGCTTTCATTGTGTGGCAGCTTTCCTCCAAACATTCCCTGCAATTTATTTTAGGGCCAATCGTCTTAAAATTCCAGCCCTCCCTCCCTCCCTCCCTTCTGGAGTAGGGAGAATTTCAACCATTCAGCCACATAATCTCGCAAAACCACAGTCTCCATCCTCAACCCCGACTCCAGCTCCATAAATACACCACGCTTCTACTGAAACTGAAACTCTCTTTTCAACACTGGGACAGTGCGGCAGAGGTAGACAGTCCAGGGGTCAGAAAGTAAATGTTTTTTTCATGTGCTTCTTCCATCCGAGAACTCAGCCAGCTGATTTCAATAATTAGTTGAAGAACTGTGCTAATTAGCAAATCCAGGTGATTGGGGGGGAAAAAAAAAACTAGGAAGGACTCTTACTTTCTGAACCTGGATCTTCCACCTCTGCTCTGGGGACTGTGGACCTCGGGTGTAGGAGAGGCTAACCCGGTGTGATACCCCAAAACAGACCGCCATCATATATTCACATTCTGTGAGAAAATTTAACACAGGAAAAATAATCATGGTGCACGATCGAGGTATCATTAGGTAATTCCTTTTTTCAATCCTTTTTAAATCGGTTTACATTCTTCAGTGAGCTCTGACTCCACAGTTACAGCAATGTGGCATTTCTGGCGTGGATTAGCAATACACAGAACAACCACAAATTGCCCTGAATCCGAGTTATGAATACCAGTGGAGTTCCTTTTTATCTGTTGCCAGGACATCAGCACATTCAGAATCTCCGTCATGAACTACTTACTGGAAATTGTATGATAAATACATCAATAATGATCCGTTCTCTATTCACACAGGACAAGTTCTACCGGAAGAGCTCCTGTAATGTAATTTCACTCATTATGCGGGTAACTGTAGCAGAGCTTTCGTATCGGATGAAAGAATCACTGCCTTTTCACCACGGTAACTGACCTCGTCCCGGATGTGAGTGCCATACACTGTGAAGGATGTGATTTTTCAGGGATGTGAGTGCCATTCACTGTGAAGAATGTGATATTTCAGGGATGTGAGTGCCATTCACTGTGAAGGATGTGATATTTCAGGGATGTGAGTGCCATTCACTGTGAAGAATGTGATATTTCAGGGATGTGAGTGCCATTCACTGTGAAGAATGTGATATTTCAGGGATGTGAGTGCCATTCACTGTGAAGGATGTGATGTTTCAGGGATGTGAGTGCCATTCACTGTGAGCGATGTGATTTTTCCTGCTACACCAGGTATTCCTGCTTTTTGGACATAACATTCCCATTCATTTTCAATGTAGATTCCTATATAATATATATAGAAAGCAGTCTCACCAAATTCAGCAACACATGCAATCCACCTCTGTATCTTCCTCTTTAGAGAGCTTTTTAGATTTTTTTCCCCCTTCTGTAAATTGTTTTCCATGCTGGGATGGTTGGGCGTATGGAATTAAAAAAAAAAAAAAAAAATCAAATCTCCCCGACAGTCTCCCCTCAACAGCCTCCACGTTTCTCACAAGGACAAATTGAATTCAACTGAACAAATTGAATTTTACGGGGACGTCTATTCATACAGGATTAGTACGATCTAAGGTCGTCTCCGCTTGACTGAAAAACAGAAGGTGATTCAGGGTGAAATTTTTATTCTCCAGACCTGCAAAAATTATGAGGAACGATGATTCATATCGAATCAAAATCATAGATAATTGCAATTACAGGATACATTGGGGTAAAACCGGTCCAGTGCAAACAGGGCTTAAGTGAAAAACATCTGTGGTGAGACCTCCCCCCCACTCCCCGTGCTGTGGCAGCGTGGAGAAGAAAACAATAACACAAAAAAGATAAATATTCAGAGAAATTACCTCATTTAAGTGTGGGTTTCTTACACAAAGTGCAAGGTAATCTACTTGGACAGCTAGAGCTAGTCAAGAGCTCATAACGTCCACTTTGCATGTAGGTACCGAGATGAGCTGACCTTTAGTTCAAAATAAAACAGTCTACACATTATACAAAATCACAAGCTGTAAAGACCATTATTGCTCAATAGAACGTTTTCCACTGCTAGAATTTCTTATATATTGATGATCTTGCAGCAGTGTCCAAAATAACTTCAGTGCAGCATAAACAATGGTGAGGTTTGAAAAGCCTGTAAAATGTGTGCAAAAGCACACCGTAGTGGTCTGGAACATAAAGATGGGAGTTTGGAAGTTAAGCAGCAGCTGACGTGATATTTAGGTTCTGGAGTAAATATGAACCATGACAGGTTTTTACTGCGGTCACTATGAACCAGTTAAAACGGCTACAGTGCACAGAGAACGAAATACGTTAGAAAGACGCAACACAAAGGAAGTAACAAATGAGACATCATTGGGGTTTTGGCATTCTTTGTAATTTTAATTCCCATAATTTAATTCTTCTAAATGCTGACAATTTTCACCAAAAAAAAAACATTAAAAAAAAAACAAAAAATAAAAATACAGTACATTATATATGCAAATCATAAGAGTTTTGTAAGTATACAGCCCAGAATTCTCAGACGATAAAAATAAAGCGACAACACAGAGCTGCAGGAGGGCAGAACGGTACGAAACTACAGAGCCGTGAGCTCAGCGTTAAGTCTACGATACGACTGAATAAAGACTATACCCATCAGATAACAACGGGACCAAGCTGTAGAGCAGTGGCTCCGGACCCTGTTTCTGGAGGGGCTACCGTCCTGTCGGTTTCAATTTCAACGCTAGCAACGCAGATCTCACTCAGGAGCTAGGTAGTGTTCTCATCGAGCTGCTAATTAGTAGAATCGGGTGTGCCAAATTAGGGTTGAAATGAAAACCCACGGGACAGGTAGGTCTCCAGGACCAGGGTTGGGAACCGCTGCTGTAGAGTCACGATTCAACTTTACTGAACCCTGACGTCACAACACCAAAACCCTGGAGATGAGTTGGCTGCTAGTTGTGGAAAGACGGAACGAGATGGTTTTAGAACTGAAGTGCACACAGTTCCCCCGTGCCTGTGAGAGCATGTGTCCTACAATACCTACATCACAGGCGGTTGGCATAGATTATTATCAAGTGATTATGTTAATACTCCACCCTTCTCTGTCAGCCCAACATCTGTTTGAGACTGCTGGGAGTGCGTTAGTGAGCCAGAGGCAATTCACCGCACCCCTACGAACGTAGCACACGCAGCGCCCCCTGTGGACAACACCCCACACTGCGCCAGGAACCTGCTCGTTGCTATAGAAACAAACACTCAATACTAAGGTAAAAGTCCCTTCGAAAAGGACAATTGAGTATTAAGTGCGCAGTAGTATTATTGTGTCTAAGAGCAGAATACTGTACAGCCGCAATCGGAGGGGTCTCCTCCTCAGAGCACCTGGTGTAAAAGCGCAATGCAGCCAGTGGGAAACAAAATTACAAAGTGCTTCGTATAGAATTCAAAAAATAAAGACTGGTCTATCGGCAAGCGCACACAGGCTCCACACACCTGAAGACAGCCTTGTTATCAATCACTCCGGTTCAGCTCAGATATGGTAGAAAAATATAGTCAGATGGAAATTTATTATCTATTTAATATTTACTGAAATGCACTCATACATATAACTTTAGTATTAGACCGCAGTAGTGAAATGGTTCATTATTACTACAAAAAAAAAAGCAAAAATGAAACTCGTTTTTTATTCTTGCACTTATCAATCGTTTTCTTTCATTGGCATCTTTAGGCAAGGGTTTGAGCTACACTACTACACGGTTACTACATAGTTACTACACAGTTGCATTGATAACACCACTGCCTACTGTATACAACACAAAGTATAAACACAGCTTTACAAGGCCATGGGAAAGATCTGTCCAAACAGGAGAGAGAATGAACATAAAGTCACAATATGAGAAACACCTGGGCTTGTGTCTGTCCATACGCTGAACAACGCACTCGTAAGGATCAAGAGAATTCACTCCTTTAACTGAGGGGGATATGAATCTGTCGGCCATCCCAGGCCATCCCTGCTGATATCACACAGGACAATGTGTCACAATGGGAGGATATGCTGATATCACATAAGACAACGTTCTAATGCGGGGATATGCTGGTATCACACAAGACAGATGTCTCATTGAGGGATATCCTGATATCATACAGGTCAGAGTCTCACTGCAGGATATCCTGACATACAGGACTGCACCTCACTGAGGGGATATACTGATATCACATACAGACGAGTTTCATTGTGGGGATATGCTGACATCAAACAGGTCAGTTTCACTGTGGGGATATGCTGACATCAAACAGGTCAGTTTCACTGTGGGGATATGTGGATATCACACACAGATCAGTTTCACTGTGGGGATATGCTGATATCACCCACAGATCAGTTTCACTATGGGGATATGCTGATATCACACAGATCAGTTTCACTGTGGGGAAATGCTGATATTACACAGGACCGTGTCTCATTATAGGGACATGCTGGCAGGACAGGGCCTCACCCCTCTCCAGATAACACCAATCACAACTCCTCTGCCACTACATCGCCATGGTAACCAGTCTCTCACACATCGTTACAGCACCACCTGGGGTTATGAAATGTGACGTAAATGTGTCCTTCCCCGTCTGACTCCCTAAATAAAGGAGATCCATTTCGGAGCCGGTTTTTAGCCTACAGTAAATGCCCCAGTGGAAGAACAGAGCAGAAATAACAGGCCGCAGGAAACCTCAGAAGGGAGACACGCACACGTGTACACACACACACACACACACACCTTCCTGTCCACAACACACCTGCACATATGGTCTACCTGTGGGGTAACACACCAGCACACAATCTACCTGTGGGGTAACACACCTGCACACAGTCTACCTGCAGGGTAACATCTGCACACAGTCTACCTGCGGGGTAACATCTGCACACACAGTCTACCTGTGGGGTAACACACCTGCACATACAGTCTACCTGTGGGGTAACACACCTGCACACAGCTTACCTGTGGGGTAACACACCTGCACACAGCCTACCTGTGGGGTAACATCTGCACACAGTCTACCTGTGGGGTAACACACCTGCACATACAGTCTACCTGTGGGGTAACACACCTGCACACAGCTTACCTGTGGGGTAACACACCTGCACACAGTCTACCTGTGGAGTAACACACCACACACTACCTGTGGGGTAACACACCTGCACACTTTTTCTCTGGGGTAACATCTGCACACTCTTTCTCTGGGGTAACATCTGCACACACTCTACCTGCGGGGTAACACACCTGCACACACTCTACCGGTGGGGTAACAATTACATGTACATTTTCAAACATCCAAACAGGCATGAGCACCTGCACACAGATCTCTACAGGTAATGATGAGTGCCAGCACACACACGCACGCACGCGTGCACACACACACACAGACAGACACACACGCATGCACGTGTGCACACACACACCCCTCTGCAGCTCCTACATTTGGGAAGCCAGTGGTTACACTTCAAAGGCGCTTTTTTTTTTCCAGGAGCACTGGTGGCGAAAGATTCTTCCGGATCTTTGGTAAAACGTTTCTTTTTAAGGGCAGAAATTGTGTTCTGTAGGGTGCAGCGTGCGTCACCTGTCTGACGCTAGCACGTTAGCACCGCTCACACCATCCCAGGGAAAACCGCACTGCATAACATGAAAGAAATGGCATCTTTCACTTAATAATGACAAGGCCCAATTCAAATATGAATTTAATAAAAACGTGAGCGTGTGCGAGTGTCAGTGTGCTGATGTCACGGTGTGTGAGAGACCAAGGACTGTCAGTCAGTCAGCGAGGCAGATATAACAGGTCAATGCTGCCCACCCCCCACCCTCCCTATCTTACATGCATTACTGCACAACTGCATCATGGGATGCATCGTGTGGAGACCGTCCCCAAAATGAAAAAATGGAGCCAAAAACAAAAGGATAAGAAAAAAAAACACAGAGGAAAGTATTTACAGTAGAAATTACAGTATAATACATTATTAAAATATGAAATCCATCTTAAAACACACATAACCTCTTGCATACCTCTTTTACTGTGTATGGCAACAGAGAGCTGAAAAACTACAATTACAGTAATGCATCGCACAATCCAATTAACTCCCCCTGACCCAATGGTGTGGAGTTGTACCATTACCATGGCAACTGGCATGGAGGGCGGGGCCATCCCACAGGAGATGATGTAATATTTACAGCTGCTTCAGGGCTACTACGCTGTTCAGTACAACAGCAATAAAACTGATTAAATAAGTATGTGCATATATCATCTATATATAGCTGCAATACGTGCCATGTCTGTACGTCAATGAATGTGCACACGTGTGTATAAACACACAACCTTGTTGTGTATTACTTTAATTGAACCCTTTCATTTTAGTGTATACCGACTCTCACTCTCTCTCACACCCTCTCTAACACTCTCTCTCTCTCTCTCTCTCTCACACACACACACACACACACACACACACACACACACACACACACCCTAACCGTAAATGATAAATCATAACTCGCACACATACTGTTGTCTGTACAGCAGGGAGAACTGGAAGATTAAACTTATTTGGTGTGCACCGTGTTTCTTTCGTAAGAGGCCGAAATAAAATAAATAACAGCCCAAAGTAAAATAAAAAAGACAGAACCCAAATATTCTGGAGGTCTTCCAGGTAGCGCGTGATCCCACACTCTCATTCTCTCTCCCCTCCGCCCCTCCCTCCCTCCCTCCCTCCCTCCTCGGGCGGGGCGTTTAGACGAAGGGCAGGATGCCGTACACGAAGACCGCCATGACGGCGGCGCTGAAGAGGCCGGCCACCGGCACGGTGACGAACCAGGCCAGGAAGATGTTCCGGAACAGCCGCCAGTCCACCCCCTTCTTGGACCGGATCCAGCCCACCGCCACCACCGAGCCCACCTGGTCACCGCGGCGACAGGGAGACACACGATCAGCAGCAGGAACGGACACGCGACACGCGCACATGTGCACACGCGCACGCACACACAAACAAGCACACACACATGCAAACTCACACACAAATCACACGTACAAACACACACACCGCGCACATGCACACATGCACACACGCACACACACACACACACACAGACACTGACACGCACACACAAACAAGCACACGCACATGCAAACTCACACACAAATCACACGTACAAACACACACACCGCGCACATGCACGGACACACGGACACACACACACACAAGTGCGCACACACACACAAACAGGCACACGCCGGTTAGCGATGTAGCAGGTTAATGTACTGCAGTATATGAGTTACTAAGGGAGGGTAGATTATCATCATTATCAGCACAACTGCGCATTTCACTGTGCTGCAGTCCACAGCGGTGCCTCTAAGGCACAACATGGCCGTGCCAGTGCGCACTGGTGCACCGCCATTGCATAACTTCAGAGGCTCTAATGCGTAACCGTAATGGAAACGGACACATGTGCAGTGACATTTCCCAGCATGCTCTACGTTCTCCAGAGGTGAGAGCAGCAGGTGGGATGAAACGAGAGACGCCGCTGGTGGGGGAGTCTGGGGGGGGGCGGGGGGGTGTAGGAGGAGCGGCAAGCTATTTCTGGAGGAGGGGTCAAGATGTGGGTCTGGCACAGAATGGGTGGGGTGTTACAGCACTGGGGACCTGTTCACAGGCTGATAGTGCTGCCACAGCATTACTGATGCATTGTGGGAGTGCTGGATTAGCACCGACAGCTGCTGGATGGGCAAATCACTGCTGATAATGTTGCTACAGCATTACAGATATGTTGTGGGAGTGTTGGATTAGCACTGACAGCTGCTGGGTGAGAATAAACAGGCTCAGGTGCCAAGGCCGCCATTTTGGCTCCAAGCAGACTGTGCTGTGGATATGTCAGTCAGCGAATCCCCTCACAGCGCTCTCTTTGGAAAGCACCCTGTGTGGAGATGAACAATCTGGGCACTGAGCTGCTTACCCTAAACCACACACACACACACTTCACACCAGCTGTCAGTCAGACTACAGCATTAAAACACAACATAACTAAACCACACACACACCTCACACCAGTTGTCAGTCAGACCACAGCATTAAAACACAACATAACTAAACCCCACACACACACACACACCACCTGTTAGTCAGACTTCAGCATTAAACACAACATAACTAAACCCCACACACACACACACACACACACACACACACCAGCAGTCAGCTGTCGCTACGAGGTTAAACAACATAACTCCCAACACAAAATTATCAGAACCATGTTAGTTCATCAGGTTTAAGTAACGGAGATAAATGGATTGATTACAAATTGCGTTTTTCTAATTTTTCAATCAGTGATGTCACTTATGCATTTTTCCCTCCAGTGGTGGCGCAGGTGTACCAACAGGTGGTCGTATTTGCTCATATTTGCAGCACCTGCTTTAGTGATGACAGGGGATCCCAAAAGAGCATTTGAACATGGGCCTCCATGTCTGTTCATCGCACAGGTGGGCTAGTGTAAATAAGCATGGCTGGGCAGTGTGTGTGTGTGTGTGTGTGTGTGTGTGTGTGTGCGCATGTGTGTATGCAAGTCTATGTGTGTGTGCGCGTGTGTGTGCGCATGTGTGTGTGTGTGTGTGTGTGTGTGTGTGGCAGAGAGGAAAAGTGCACAACTGATTCACTTGATGGGAGCGACTCTAGAGAAGCAGTGGCAGTCAGCGGTGATAGATGCTGAGCTGTGCTACACACACCAGTACCTTGCAGTGAGTGGAACTTATTGGGATGCCCACATTTGAGGCAACAAGCACAGTTAGAGCACTCATTACTTCAATGCAAAACCCACTGTGAAGAAATGGAAACAGACAGAAACAAACAGGACAATGAGAGGGAGGAGAGGGAAAACACATGCAACAGGGGCGGAGCCTCAGCCAGCCAATGGGAGGCCAGGCGCTGGACTCCGCCAGCTTCTCTCAGGTGGCCACGAAGACACCAATCCTGTCCGGGGAGGGGAGTGAGACCACAGCGCCCCCTGGGGGTTTCTGGGGGGGGGGGATAAACTCACGGCTGGGGAACAACTGACTATGTGTCAGTGCCATGGCAACTGACCGTGCGTCAGTCTCATTGCGTTGCCACTGGTTTTCATGGCCCTCCCACCCATATATGGTACAGAACAGTTAGGGGAAAGAAACAGCCCGTTCACCCCCCCCCCACCTTCCCTACCCCAAAGAGCAGCGTGGTCTCACCCCCCCACGGGGGCGAGCTGCGAGCCCCGGCGGCTCGGTCACGTGACCCAGGCGGCTGGGTCAGGTGACTCAGGCATACCTTGCAGTGTGTGGTACTGACTGGGAGTCCAATATTGGAGGCGAACACAACAGTGAGCGCCGATGCCAGTTCAATAGTGAATCCACTGCGGGGAGCAACAAGAGATAACCTTCACAGTCCTTCCTAACATTCATTATCATACCGGTCACACGCAACACCAGCTTACCACCGGGGAGAGAGAGAGAGAGAGAGAGGGAGAGAGGGAGAGAGGGAGAGAGGAGAGAGAGAGGGAGAGGGGGAGAGGAGAGGAGAGGAGAGAGAGAGAGAGGGAGAGAGAGAGAGGGGGAGAGGAGAGAGAGAGAGAGAGAGAGAGGAGAGAGAGAGGGGAGAGAGAGAGAGAGAGAGAGGGAGGAGAGAGAGAGAGAGAGAGGGGGAGAGAAGGGAAAAAAGGATAACAGAGAGTGGGAAAAAGGAAGAGAGAAGGAGAGTAGGAAGAGAGAGGGGAGACAGAGGAAGAGACAGAGACAGAGAGAGTGATTAGAAGAGGGAGAGAGGAAGAGAAACAAAGTGAGGGGGAGAGAAAGACTGAAAGAGCATGAGAGAAAGAGAGAACAAGAGAGGGAGAAGAAGAGACGGGGAAGGAGAGAGGAAGAGGGGGACAGAGGAAGAGAGACGGGAGAGATAAAGAGACAGAGGAAGAGGAGGAAAGAAGAAGAGAAAAGGGGAGAGACAGAGGAGGAAAGAGAGAGAGAGAGAGGCAAATAAAACTGAATAAATAGAGGAGTGCATGTCTGGTCTTTGTCACTAATAAAAGAGTGTGTACGCATCACTGTTAACAGCATTCGTTGGAATATCTTTGTTCATTCAGAGGTGAGAAGTGTGCGCATGTGTTTGTGAGAGTGTGACTGTACGAGTGCGCACGTGAACGTGTGTGTGCTCCTGCCCCGAATGTACCGTATGTGCGTCAATGTACTTTTCTCTCGGTGCGCGTTGACACAGCGAGATGGGGGCTTCACCCCCAGATTGAGCTATCAGTCCTGACCCCTCTGTGACCCCCCCCCACCCCCCAAGTCCGTTCCGGCTCCTCAGGAGAAGCACGGTGCCAGACGGCTGACAGGATGATGTAGCTAATCGGGCCTCTTCCTGGATACGGACAGCCATTGAATTAGGAGGCGGCAGATTTACCCTCGGGTCGGAAGAGGGGAGCACTGGAGAGAAAGAGAACAGGCTCTGGCTCGCCCCCTCTGCTCCCCCCACCCCCCCAAATCCCAGCTCTTCAAAACAGCTTTTGTGCGCTATTGGGGAGGACCCCCGCTGCTACATTCCATCTCCCAGAATGCCGAGGGTACGCTCACTTCCTGCGGCTGTGTGATGTCCCAGCCAGGCGCCGCGGTGTCCTGCCGTGGGAGGGGCGTCGGGGGCGCAGACCCCAAATAAACCCTGCTGGGTCCCGCTGCCCCCCCCCTCCCCACCTTCCCCCCAGCTCCTCCAAACTCCTGACCCAGAGAGTACGGAGTGTGTGTGTGCGTGTGAGTGTGTGTGGGTTTGTGTGTGTGCACGTGTGTGTGCGAGCAGGTGTGCGTGTACGTGCGTGCGTGTCGATCTCCGGCATGCATTTCCCAGAAAGCCACGGGGCGGCCAGAAGGGGTCGTGCAGGGGGACCTCACCTAGAGGGGGTGATGGGGGTCAGGTCTTTCCCCATGGTCTGAATCACCCTGCGCCCCCACACCCACAGACCAGCACAGATTCCCAAACCCCCATACAGCAGCAGCCAGATGGGCGTGGCAGCATCCTGCATCACCCCGCCCTGCTCGTAGATCATCCACAGCGCCACCAGGGGGCCAATAGCGTTACTGCAGTGCGGGAAGAACAGGGAGAAAGGGACGTTTAACATCACAACAGGTCAACCTGCACACTTACACTAACACACACACACACACACACACACACACTCAGACACACACACACACACTAACACACACACACACACACACACACACACACACACACACACACACACACACAGCAACCGCAACATACACACCTACAGCGAGACACACACCTACACTACAGCAATCAAGTCATACCAGTAGACTAGTGTAGGTGGTGAATGTTACAGGTGTGTGTATACAGGGCATAATGGCGTTAATTCAGGTGTGTAACAGGGCATAATGGCGTTAATTCAGGTGTGCATTACGGGGTTCAGGTGTGTGTAATGTGTTTCAGGTGCGAACCTGACGTCGTTGCCTCCGTGGGCGAAGGAGCCGAAGCAGGCGGTGAGGATCTGCAGGAAGTGGAAGAGCAGGAAGACCTGCGGCTTGTCCTTCTCCTCCTTGTCCTCGTCGGCGGGGTCGTCCAGCGGCTCCGGCCCGCCGAGCGGGCCGGCGGCGGCCAGCTTCATCTCCACGCCGCCCTCCTCCGCCTCGATCTCCGCCTCCGCCACGGCGTTGCAGTAGCTGGAGTAGCTGTCGTAGCGCACGCGCTTCTTGGAGTACGAGACGCTGTCGCCCACCAGCTTCTCGCTGTCCTCGGCGGCGGCGGCGGCGGCGGCGCTCTCGCTGCGCAGCAGCGGCTGCACCGGCATGCCGCAGATGGCCGCCGTGTAGCACGTGTAGCTGTTGTTGCGGCGCAGCGCGCGGTAGTTCTCGACGGCCGGCCGCGGCCCGCCGTCGTCGTCCAGGCGACCCAGGTGGATCTTGTGCAGCAGGTCCTTGTACAGGCCGGAGTCCTTGTGCACCGTGTGGTAGACCTGCCCGTCGCTGCGCATGTGCCCGTCGAACGAGAAGCTGCCGTTGGACACCGGGGACTTCAGGCAGCCGTTGGTCATGGAGTGGGTCCTCCCTACGGGACAGACCGGGACACAGGACTCAGTGGAGGAGAGAGAGAGAGAGAGGGGGACAGAAAGAGATACGGGGGAGAGAAAGAGAGGGGGTAGAGAAAGAGTGACAGAGGGGGAAGAAAGAGAGATAGAAAAGGGCAGAAAAATAGAGAGAGAGGGGGAAGAGAAAGAGAGACAGGGTAGAGAAAGAGACGGAAGGAGAGAAAGTGATAGAGGGTCTGAGAGAGAGAGAGAGAGAGAGAAGAGACAGGGGGAGAGAAAGAGAGACGGAGGGAGAGAAAAATAGGGGGGAGAAAAAGGGAGAGACAGACGAGAAGAAACAGACAGAGGGGGAGAGAAACGTGGGGGAAGAGAGAGAGAGACAGAGACTTCCCTACAGGCTTACCATAGACCCGCCCATTGGGCAGCACTGTGCCCCCATTGGCTAAGCCGCTCAGCTCAGCCGAAGCCTCGGCCGCTCGGCCAGTCAGGGGGACCACAGCCTCGTCTCCGCCCTTGGCCCCCGGCAGCTCCTTAAACACCGGCACCTCCTCCTCCTCCGGGATCTTATCCAGGCTCTCGTCCGAAATGCGGGACAGGGCCTGCTCCTTCTTCAGCCGACCTGGAACACCGCACCCCAAATTAAACACGGGTACTGAACCCCTGAACCTCACCTGTACACATGGGTACTGAACCCCTGAACCTCACCTGTACACATTGGTACTGAACCCCTGAACCTCACCTGTACACGTGGGTACTGAACCCCTGAACCTCACCTGTACACATGTGGGAACTGAACCCCTGAACCTCACCTGTACACATGTGGGAACTGAACCCCTGAACCCCACCTGTACACGAGGGTACTGAACCCCTGAACCTCACCTGCACACGTGTTGCCGGTAGTTTAATTCACCTTTGTTTAGTTTGTGTTCTGAAAGAAGTTTTCATTATTTATTAAGAGTCAAGTGTTTTAGTCAGGTCAGGTATAAGGCCGTCAAAACCATTATTTCTTCTCTGTGCTCGTCTGAATTTTAAATGATGACCCATTATATAACGCTGAACTCCATCGCCTACTACAATTTATTTTTCTTTCCTTCTTCGACTCTCTAATAATAACATCCCCGCGCAATCATCCGCTATCCACGAACGAATAACATCCACGGACTTATCATCCGTTACTCACGATGCAACAACAATAAGTGCGGGCCATTATCCGATAAGCATCTATTTCCATTGGTCTGTTTATGCTGTGTTCTATTATTAATGTAAACTGCGTTGACATGCCCCGTGAGATAATGCACGTCAAATGAACACCGACTAGCCTGAAGGGAGCAGCACTTTACTTTTGTTCCCTCTGTTTCCCTCTTTTTGTGCTCCGTCTGTACAAATGTTCCCTCACTTTCACCAAAGAGCTTCCAGCCAATGAAGAGCAACTGTCTTCAGACGCAAGGTGTTTGGGTTGCGTTAATAAAAACAAATCAAAGCCAAAGCTGGTTTGTCACAACTTTATCTTGTTCTCTTATTTTTGTACCGGTATTCATTTCATTGTTTTCATTTCGTGTATTTTTATCAAGCTTTTTTGCCTTTGCTGTTATTGTCCTGAGTGTATCTGTATTTTACCCGGCATTTCATCCCTCTGTAAAACACACTGAACTGCGTTTGACTGGATGAAAAACTATAAAATCCCATTACCACAAACAAATAATTTCATAATTTTTCAAAGCATTAAACCGGTAAAACATGGATTACATTTTTATTAATCATGCAGTAATTACGGTGTTTTGCAAAAGCAAACAGGCAAGGCAGTGTGTGCGTGCGTGTGTGTGTGTGTGTGGGGTGTGTGTATACCACACTCACTTGCGATTTTCCTTCTCATCCACGGGCACACTAAGAACCAGACGCCGGCTGCACACAACAGCGCACCTGCCAGCGTTATCAGAGCTATCGCCCAAACTGGCAGCATCTCCAGACCCAGTACTGCCACACAGGGAGAGAGAGGTCAGGGTTCAGAGCACATCACTCGGATGGATGACATGCACAGACTGGTTCTCTAGCACAGCACAGGACGCTTCTACCTGTGGGTACAGTATATAAGACTGTGTGTGTGTGTGTGTGCTTACAGTTTACACACTAATGTAAAATAAATACAGAAATCTCTCAGTTCTAATCCAGACTGCGCTCACTGTCACAGAACACAGCAGCACAGGTGAAAGTGGCAGTGTTTAACACGGGTGAGACTAGCACAGGCGTGCTTACGGGGAGCTCCAGTGTACATGATGGAGAAGGTGTTGATGCCGATGGTGGTGGCGTAGAACAGAGGTAGAGCGCGTAGGCCGTTGGGAACAGGGTCGTCCTGTGGAAGGAGAACACCCCCACTCCTAAAACCCAGCACACCACACAACTGCCCCCCCCCCACACGTCCAACACACTTCCCTGCTTGCTAAACCCCCCCCCCAACCCTAACCCAAAAACACTCACTCTCCTGTAACTCCAGCCCCCCATCACCACTACCACTCACTCTCCCATAACCCCATAACCCCCCCCCAGCACCACCACCACCACCACACAGGCTGCTCTGTAAACAGGAAGGCATCTCTGCCCCTCCTACTCACCCTGTTCAAGATGAAGTATCTGATCAGGAAGAACAGGAACCCAGACATCAGACCAGAGAGGAGAGGAGAGATGAACCAGGAAGCAACTAACGTACAGGGAGAGGGAGATACAGACAGTGAGAGAGTTAGACACGCGCGCACACGCACACACACACACACACAGACACACACACACTCATTACACAAGGTAGTGCCCCTCACCGATCTTCACCAGTTGCATCCACTGCACACCCTTGGTGCCAATGGCCACCATAGAGAACCCGATGGTGGATCCCACAATGCAGTGTGTCCCGGAAATGGGCAACTTCAGGAAGGAAGCTATGAGCTGCCAGACAGCCGACCCTGAGAGGAGATCAGACACATCACACTCATTACACAACCACTCTCAAACCTGCCATTCATTCAACTGCACTTTATAATAATACTGCCCATGCACAGAACTGTCCATTCATCGGGTGCATAATCTCACAGACATAACTACCATTTTTATGGGGGACCTTTCATGTATACAGACATGTTTACAGTGGATTTATTTTAGGCGTTAGGTCATTTTCAGGGCTTTTAAAGGGATAGCTCACTTACAGGACTTTTACAGGATAGTTTACTTACTGGGCTTTTAAAGGATAGTTAACTTACTCTGTTTTTAAAGAAACAGTTCACTCCATAACTCACCTCAATGCTGAACTGATCAACATGCCTGTGTTTTCAAAATTCAGCAAACCTTTTCGTTGCTTTTTTAAATTCTTTTCTGTTTGCCAAAGGCAGAATTCTGCATCGCTGTGACCTCTGCAGACTAAAAATAGTTTGTGTCTGAGCAACTCCAACTCGCTGGAACAGAATGACAAAATGGCCTTCGTGTCACTTCCACCAACTACCTTCAGACAACCCAGACCTGCTGAAAACGAGGGCAGCTCAAAATGGGACGTCCGGACAGGCGCACGCCAATTCACCTTTTCCTCATTGACCTCTAAGCATCTGTTGAAACTCTTCATCTGTATATTCGGGCTTGAATAAATAATGTTTGGCAAGCCTTCTGCTATTTTCCAGTCACTGCTCCGGTCAGCAATACAAACTGCACCCGTCTAATGTCCTTGGAATATTTACTACACACACGACCAAACTCCATTATTGATTTCAAGTTTTAAATTTGATGAATCACATATTTGCGGGAATTGATAAAAGGCCCCAGAGCCGTCCATGCCACCTTTGACCAATAACAAGTGTTCTTGTTGCCAAGAGCCAATCAAAACTCTCCATACTGCAGTTGGATAAAATGTCACACTTTACTGCACAACGCCATTCTATCCCTTCTCAATATGGAACTGCGCTGTACCACTGCGCCCATCTTAATCACCTCTGATTGTTCTTCTCCTAAGAGAAGAGTGTCACCAAGAAAAGCGGATCGGCTTTGGGTAAAAGAGGCAATCCTGTATAACGACATATTTATCGTTAAAGCACGTTTCGTGCGTGTGGAAAAACCCAATCCCCCCCCCCCTCCAAAAAAAAAGGGCAGGACGTACCGACCATGGCGCTGACCTCCCCGGCCATCAGCACGGGCACGGTGTCGTTGTACAGGTTGACGTCGATGATGCCCTTCCGGATGGTCTCGCCCACCTTGGCGCCCAGCAGCATGGAGCCCAGCGTCTCGAAGATGGAGGCCAGGATGCAGGCCTGCCGCAGGGTGACCACGCCCGAGCCCACCGCCGTGCCGAAGGAGTTGGCCACGTCGTTCGCCCCCACGGAGAAGGCCAGGACGAAGGCGATGATGAAGCCCACCACCACCATCCACAGGTACGCCTCCATATCCATCTTTGCCTCCTCTCGCCGGTCCAACGTCTACGCCGAAATGTAGTGTGAGGCCTTGCGCTCGCTCAGAAAGGGCGTTCCGCTAACAGACTCTCTCTCTCTCTCTCTCTCTCTCTCTGTGCTCCTCTGGCTGTGCAGGAGGACCCTGTGCTCTCCGGTGCAGGAGCTCTCTGGGACGAGGAAGGGAAAGGGGAGGGGGGGGCAGCCGAGTGCTAACTGGGCGTTTGGGGTTCAGTCAGAAGAGAGTTTCTCTGGGCCTGCAGGGGAACACATTCCATATTTCAGCTCTGAGAATGGCCAGCTGATCTCCACCTGCCAGGGACACAGACAACAGGTTACGTTACACCTCCGTGGGAACGCAACAGCCACTTTACGCCGCCATGGAAACGCAACAGCCGCTTCGCATTGCCCTGGAAACCCAACTGTCACTTTGCATTGCCATGGAAACCCAACAGGTAAAGAGACTGGCAAAGGAGACAAAGACATCGCCAGCCAGACGTGCTGCTACACGCCGGGGACAGAACTGAACGTCCGGAAGGCAGAGAATGGGGGGGGGGAGGGAGGGGGGAGGGGGGAGGGTGGAACAGCGGAGCAGAGGGAGGGAGGGGGACAATGAGAACGGCAGCGGAAGGTGGAAAGGGGCTCTTCCCCGAACAGCACTGCTGCCCGACGTTAGCAGGCCTCTAAAAAAAGCCGCTCTTCTGAGAACAAGATGTGAGCAATGCAGCCCTACAGAGGCACACAGTCACGCCTCCCCCCCCCACCGCCGCCCCCGGGCCGCAGCAAACCCCCTCGCCCCCCCCTCCTCACAGGGCCCCATGGCCCCAGCGTCCCATGCTTTAACGTCCCTGGAAAACATAATGCTTCTAAATGCCGTAAGTACATATCTGCAGCAAGTCTATTCAAACAAAAACATGTTTATAAATTCGGCCCCAATCTGTAGGTGGAGCCAGACAGATGAACGGCTCAGCCCCTGACCGCATAATTAAAACAAGGCCTACATAAATATAAAAGGGATCAACATGTTATCCTGGGAACGGGGAGCAAAGGATTGTGGGTATGGAAAAAAAATCGAGATAGTGCCGTCGGTTGGTTCCAGAATGTGCTTATTCACTGTGTGACCGGCCAGACCACAGCCCAGGCAAAATAAGGCGTTCTGGGACGGTTCGCCCCACTGCATTCTGGGATAGCTCGGCCGAGCCTGTCCCAGGGCTACCAAACTGGGGGCATATCCAGACCTCTCTGTCAGATTCTACGCAGACAAAACAAGCTCATCACTTCGTCCACACTGACACACACACACACACACACACACTGCACCGGGTCCCTGAATGATGGTGTGAATGTCATGTGAGGTTTTACGGGCGGTCATCAGACTTAACTTTTAAAAATGCGGATTTCAGCTTTAGACAGCTTAAGTAAATACCAGTGTTCAAATTTAATTTAGAAAATAATTACAGCCGCGTCACGATCTTCGACCACAGCTTCTCATTTTCCTCTGTTTTTTTCAAATGGTGAAAGGATTAGAGCAGACCAAGCATTCAAGGCAAATCACACATCCAGGTGCTAAATTAATTATGGTTTAGGGGACAGATCCACGGCAACAAGGCTACAATGTTCTTTCAATCTTCAGACCATATTTTTTGTTCATGTGCGACAAGCAAACCATGATAAAAGTGCCCATGATAATCATACCTAACAGGCTGTATGACCTGTACAACCTGTGTACCGGTGCAAAACCTGTACACCACAGCCAAAACTCACCAAACAACAGCCGGAGCATTGCACACAACAGTTACAGAAATGGTGCAGACTACAGCCACAAAAAAAACTGCAGCCCACAGCTACAGAAACACTGCAGCCCACAGCTAAAGAAACAGTGCAGACCAAAGCTACAGAAAGACTGCAGCCCACAGCTACATAAACACTGCAGCCCACAGCTACATAAACTGCAGCCCACAGCTACAGAAACACTGCAGACTAAAGCTACATAAACCCTGCAGCCCACAGCTACATAAACACTGCAGCCCACAGCTACAGAAACACTGTAGACTAAAGCTACATAAACACTGCAGACTAAAGCTACAGAAACACTGCAGACTAAAGCTACAGAAACACTGCAGACTAAAGCTACAGAAAGACTGCAGCCCACAGCTACAGAAACACTGGAGCCCCCAGCTACAGAAACACTGCAGACTAAAGCTACAGAAACACTGCAGTGTGATGCGTGAGAGTTAGGGATATCATCATAGTAACACTGCCGGCTCTCCACAGTAAACTGTGCAACAAACACGCACAATCACTAATATACACACATGCAGGCACACACGTATTATCTCACACTCATGTATACACACACAGGCACATGTACACGAGAGCTATCATATTTCAAAGGAACTGGATGTGAAATAATCCCAGAAGTACAGCATAGGAGACAATCTTACACAAAGAGAGGGAAAAAAATTACATTGTATGTAATCTGATGAGAGTGCAAAAGAGGCAGAGAAAAAAAGAGAAGGAGAGGCAAAATGAAACAGAGACAGAGAGAGAGAGGGAGAGAGAGGGAGGGAGGGAGGGAGAGGGGGAGAGAGAGAGAGAGAGAGAGAGAGAGAGACTCTGCCATCAGCTACACTCACCTTCAGACCAAGCGGTAATCTGTACCTCTTTACATCAGAGAATGAATGAGTGAAAAAGAGACAGAGAGGAGAGCGAGAGAGCTTGAAAAAAAGGCAAGAGAGCATGTGTGAGAGACGGGGAGGAAAAGACAGAGACTGAGATAGATGGAAAGAGATGGAGAGCGAGATTGAGAGGGACGGAGAGAGAGACTGAGAGAGGGAGAGAGAGACTGAGAGAGGGAGAGAGAGGAGTAAGACAGGATGCTGCAGTCGGGTCGAGGCACGCAGATTAGAGCAGCTCCTCACAGCAGCATAGCAGCTCCATCGCCTCTTAAAGCAAGGCATCCGCATCACCGCCCGCTCGGCCAATCACAGAGCAGGAACCCGGGTAGAATGGACAGACCGGCAAATCAGCCGTGAAGAACACAGGGGAGGGGGGCGGAGCTTCCAGCCAGGAACAGGTCCGCAGTCCGACCAAGGACACGGACAGGAGCGTGTTTATTCAAAGAGAACAGAGTAAACGAGCGCTAGAACCCTCATTATGAGTCACAGAGTCAGTCACTGAAAACAACATTGTCCTCTGTCCCACACCCCACTCAACATTCTGCCTTTCAATCCGACATAAAGCAGCAAAACTATAACACACACACACACACACACACAATGACAGCATACTCTGGGTGGAGAGCGATACAATTACTGCTTTTATCTGCCCCCGGCCCCTCTACAAACCATAACATCCCATCATCCCATAATATGTCCCTTCTTCTCAATTAGGCTGTGGGGATGAAGCTGATCTCTCTCATTCTAGTACGCCTGCAGCTGATCTCTCACCCAAACACACCTGCAGCTGCTCTCTCCCACCCTAAAACACCTGCAGCTGATCTCTCCCACCCCAGCACACCTGCAGCTCATCTCTCTCGCCCCAACACACCTGCAACTTATTTCTCTCACCCTAACACACCTGCAGCTGATCTCTCACCCCAGCACACCCACAGTTGATCTCTCTCACACAGACACACAATGATAATTACAACAAAAGCATAAAATAAAGCTATTGGCTTCCTCACAGACTAGCAGTCAAAGCCACAAAGATTAGAACTGCACAGCTGAAATGATGTCGCCTAGCTATGGGACACGGTGGTAGCTGCATGAGCGTGGGGCACAGCGGAATGAGAGATAAATGATTGTCCGGTGCTAGGCCTGGCACTGGGGAGCAAGCACCGTGCGCCATCAGTAAATCACCGATCCTGTGATGAGCGAACCATTATCACAGGTCTCGGGCAGAGGGCAGCTAACTAGCCCGTTATTTAGCGAGGTTAATGTCAATGAAACTCCTTTTTAAAATGTCAGCTGCATTCGGCTAGCAGGCATACCACCATGCACTCTGCTCCTGGCGAATGGCTGAAGCTAAGCAGGTGGGGGATTTGTTAATACTTGGATGGGAGACCTCCACTGAGAAAACTAAGTTGTTGCCGGAAGTGGTGTTGGTGGGCCTGTAGGGGGCGATCTTCCCTCTGGTCAAATAATCCCCAGTGATGGGGATACTGTGCTATAGGAGATGCCATCTTTTGGATGAGATGTTAAACTGAGGTCCTGACTCACTGTGGTCATTAAAGATCCCATGACACTCTTCGCAAAGAGTAGGGGGTTCCCCGGTGTCCTGGCTAAATTCCTAATCTGGCTCTCTCAACCTGCCACCTAAATCATCCCCTGATTTAGCTGGTTAAAAATTGCTCTCGCCACCTCAGCTGATGTGTGGTGAGCATTCTGGCACAAAATGGCAGCTGTGCATCTTCTGGGTGGGTGCTACAGGGTGGCGGTGGAGAAGCCCACTCATCACCGCAAAGCATTTTGAGCATCTGGAAGAGTGCTATATAAATGCAATGTTTCATTCATTCCTTTGAATAGCCGATATGCACTGCAACATAATCTATAGCTTACGAAATCAATCCATCTCAGGCCTTTTAACGGTCAGACACAACAACACCGCTTACACAAATGCACAATTTTACTGACTTTTAGGCAGTATTATTCTGTTGACTGCTTATTGCTGGCAATTTCATTTTCACAACTTCATAAAAGTTTATTCAGCTAGGCTAACTTCAAAGGTTATTATTAAAATAAAGAATTGTATTCACAATGAACGGGTCAGAAGGAAGTTGGTTTTTAATGGAATGTGCTGTAGGCCTACAACTTGATGTTGTTGGCCTACAAAATGGATGAATCGGCTGGCCAACTAACCATCTCAGTCCCAGTAAAACAACAAGCGTATATTTTTTTTAAATCATATTTAATTCTTTTATCATTTTTTTTAATTTTTTTTATTTTTAATTAGAGCCTACGAGTAGCCTACTTTATTTTATCCAAAACATTTAATGAATTTTACATTTTTTGTTTCTTTGACCTACGTGATGATGCTTTGAATTTCAAATAGGCCACAACGAGTGATTTGCTTGCTAGTTCCACCACCGAGCCGCACAGTCGCTGCTCACAACAACAAAAAAAACAAGTGGGCCTCAGCAAACCAATAAATGTCCACGTGTCGCGTTCTCACAGGCTGTTTAGCTGAAGGAGACCAGGAAGGTGATGTACGATTGAGGAAAAAAAAGGATTCAGTCGGAAATAGGCTATAATTGAAACCGACTCCACCAATCCACAAAGTATAGGAAATTGGGAACAAAAAGCATGTTGGGAACTGCTGGGCTGATAGATTGGACATCGCGCACCGGTCCCAGCAGAGGGAAGTGGGCAGAGGCCGGCTTCCGGACACTCTCTCACACATCACAGGCAAGACTCTACAACGTGAACGACAGCTTTTATTTTGTATGATTTATTATATTCAGAAGGACGGAGTGCTCGGGTTCAGCCGTCGCCCGAGACCCGTCGCCCGCCCGGTTCCGACTCGAAATCCCGAGAGGCGAGTCCGAGCTGTGGACCCGAACCCCCTCGGGTCCCCGGTCCCACCTCGGGGTTTTCGGGTCTCACTCACAGCGTCAGAGTAGCGCAGGGGTGCACAACTCCGGTCCTGGAGGGCCGACCTGCGTGCTGGTTTTTGTTCCAACCGATTACCATTTCTTTCTCTGCTGCTTCTCTCCTGTACTTGAGCACAGTTAAAATCTCTAGGATACACTTGCAGACTGTGACTCTAGCTGTTGCTTATACACACGTCAGGTCAAGACATGATTGGGCCAATTCAATAAATGTTGGAAAATGTTGGCACAAAATCCTGAAATGGATTGGGCCTTGTTGTGCACCCCTGGTGTAGTGTGCAGTCAGTGCCACAGGCTGGGGCTCCCCTGTCATCAGGCCGGGAGTGTAAACAGGGCCTCACCTGCAGTCCTCTCAAACAAACAGTGATTAGGCACACCCCAGCACCCTCTCTCACCACCCCTCCCTCCACCTCTCTCTCCCCCCCCTCCATTCACCTCTCTCTCCTTTCTTCTCCCTCACTCTCTTCCCCCTTTCTCTCCTCCCTCACCCTTTCTCTCCCTCCCGCACCCCTCATTTCCCTCCCTCCCTCTCTCGCTCCCTCCCCCCCCCCTAGGCATCGTAAATTTTATGTTTCACCCTGCAGCAAATTCTCAATGCGCTCATCTCTCCCACTGAGTTCAGTTAGAGGAGTGGCTCGTGTAGCACTTTTAAAGTGACTTGTAAAAAAAACAGTGCCGCCTGAGTCAAAACATTTTATAGCATCAGCTGTAGCGCAGTTTCTAAGTACCGTCTTCGGTTAAGCAGGGGTTTGACCGTAGTTTAGGATTCACAGACGGGCTTTTTATCAGACATAACGAGACTAGATTTTGCCAGTTAAACTGGCAGGTCTGTAGGCCTTTGGTCCGGTACGATTCACATTTTTATACACTGGTATTACGCAGCCTTCTCTACAGTCATCAGGTATTTATCCAGTTTCCACAGATCGCAGGCGGTTTAGAAATAATCCTCCGGTCTCTGAGTCCTCTAGGGTAAGAGCCATGAGGAATTTGTACTTTTTCCTAATACTCCTTATCCGAGTGCGTTTCCAGGGTGTTCATTATCAGCATGTTTATTACCTTGTCTCTGGTCAGCCCTAAACAAAGGAACTGCAATGCATCTGCATGGTATCTATGAGCGCAAAGAAAAGGTTCCCCTGTCATACACTTTTAAATGTTCTTGTCATTCAAACTGTCCTTTTTCTACTACAACGATGTCACGAGGGGTGGAGCTGAGGGAGAATGAGGGCGGAGCTACAGAGGAAAAAGGAGGTGAGGGTAGCGGTTGGGTTGGGGTACTCCCATAGCCCTCCCTTTGGATGTGTGACCTCTGTATTTATATAATCACCCACTCAGGAGTCATCTTTCACCCACGTGTAACCGTACCCCCGCACCCTCAGCCCCCCGCACCCCCACCCCCCCAGGCCAGCGCTGACCGGTTGGTTCCAGAAAGACGCGATGACTGCTGGCCAGAGGCCACGCCCTGCTCCAGAAGGGTCCGCCACAGCCAGGCCCCGTCGAGCGGGTCCCCTGCCGTCTGTAAGACAGCAGCCTACGTTTAGCACCAGCTTATAAGGACCAGCAGTTCACTGTCTGGGGTCCGAACAGCTTTGCACTTCCTGTGAGAGGAGCCTAAATCAGCGTTCATGCCTCTGGCAGCTGGGACCGGTCAGATCGGGTGGTCAGCGACTAACATATCACTGCCTTCCCCCCCATTCAGCAGGGCCTTGTCCTCAGTAAACTCACCACACTCTACATTCTACACGGAAACACTAAATGTCACACAAGCAAGGCTCTGTGAACTCTCTCCAACAACCCCCCCCCCCAGCCCCACACTCTCTCTCTCTCCTCTATCATTCATTCTCTCCCCCCCCCACTCAGTCCCTCTTACTTGTGGGGTCTAATTTCTGCATAACTTCTCTGCTCGGATGTCTGACGCACACACACCCCTAATATGTCAGCCTATGGGCTGCAAGCCACCCCCCCCTCCCCCCCCCGACCCTTCCCAAAGCACACGCGTCTTCTTTAAAGTTGCTGATCAGAATCACGAGAGACGGTGATTGACAGTTCCTCACACAAGTGCAAAAGCAGGCTCACCTGCGGTCCTGTCAGAGGCGTTTATACGTGGACACGGTCCGAGCCGTCCAGGGGAGCGCTGTGTTTGACCGCTAGCTCGGTTCCCCCCAGCGCGTACGCTAACCGCGCCTAATCCGGTCCGCCCCGTCTCACATACCCAGCGCAGCCTGCACATGACCCAGCCCACTGCATTATGGGATGTCGCCTCCGATTAGGGCACTGCTGCTGCCATGGCGATCTGGAGGAGGGAAGTGTGTGTGTGTGTGTGTGGCAGGAGGACCTCTCGCCATTCCTCCAGTGGCAGCGCCACAACCAAACAAACACACACACACACACACACACACACAGCTAGCGAGAGGGCTCTAACAGCTACAGAGAGAGAGAGCTGCAGTGGCTACATAGAGAGAGTTGGAACAGTTGGTTTTAGTGTACAAATGGTACACTAAACACTACACTACTACAGACCATTAATACAAGGGCAGTTACGGAAGCCATTTTCTGTTTTCCAAATCGGGGAGACTGAAACCAGCCAGTTGACCTGCTGTTATACAACGGTCTGTCCCACTCATCAAATAAGATCAAAGGTGACAGCCGTCTCTCACAAAATTTCCCATCATTCCTTGAGGCAAACAATGTCTGGTACAAAGACTGATGTGTTTCTATTGCTTGGACCATGCATGACAAGCTCCCCTCCGGTTCCAAATTTTCTCTCAAATAAGAGCACAAAATACGTACGTACAGCTTTAAAAGTTGTCCAAACTGCAGCGAAGGAATGTTTTCGCCTTTGAAACCGGCTGGATTTCGACTTCCCGTTGCTGTCAAAAGGAAAGTTGTCACAACACCGATTTGGGAAGGAAGTGGTTTAAGGGAGACCTGAGGTTGTGACAAATTAAGACGCCACACCCCGTAGTCCGACCTGCAGCAGTCTGTCTGTCTGTCTGTCTGTCAGTCAGCCTGTCTGCGGGAGAGGCGTGCTTCACGTGTCCAAGCTTGCACGAAAGATGGTCCTGTTACATAACACACATTCTCCCAACCCTCTCTGCAATGATAAACATTTAATACCAATTAAAACAAAGGTAAGTCTTTAATTAAACAGTTAAATCTTGTAACTTATGAAGGAATGATTCACAAAAAAACAAATGAGATCCTTCTAAACATTTAATCCCCAAGCTGGATACAGAAAAGTTAGAGACAGATATAGGTCAACATAATAACTCTGTACCTCAGCTACTCAAGAAAAACATCACCCAAAAACATTTATTAAGCACAAACAATTCCATAGGAAAAGACCTTTCCACAGAAAAAGGTTTCCTGTGTTCTGGTGTTGGCACTGCCCCCCCCCCTCTTCCCGGTCTGATTCTGCACCCCCCCCCCCCAAATGCCTGCCCTTAACAACAGCTGTGCCTGCTGCCAAAGGGGGTGGCAAAACCGGAGGAGGGGGGGTGGAGCTGGAAATAGTCATGTCATATGAGGCCTCCAGGTGTCTGACACAGCCAGAGCTGGCCTCACACTCCCCATGCTACCCAACACCTCCACACTCCCTACACCACCCAACACCTCCCTCACTCCCAATACTACCCTACACCTCCCTCACTCCCAACACTACCCAGCACCTCCCTCACCCCCAACACTACCCAGCACCTCCCTCACTCCCAACACTACCAGCACCTCCCTCACCCCCAACACTACCCTGGACCTCCCTCACTCCCAACAAAACCCAGCACCTCCCTCACCCCCAACACTACCCTACACCTTCCTCACTCCCAACACTACCCAGCACCTCCCTCACCCCCAACACTACCCTACACTACCCGGGACCTCCCACACTCCCTACACAACCCAGCACCTCCCTCTCACATGGAGCAGACAGCAGAGTGGGAGCAGCACAGGGATCTTTCTCCCTTTCCTAGAGGCACTCTGGGGCCCTGCCAGACCTCCAGGGCTCAAGTGGAAAGAATTCTTTGGCAGAGTCACTGTGAGCCATGGAGACGGGGGTCAGCGTCTAAAACCCTAAATCTGCTCACAACCCCTCAGATCAGACATAGTGTTCCCCCTGCCATTAAAGAGCAGTTTACATTTGGGTGTACGGTTCCCTGACGGATGCCCATCGCTGAAACTTAAAGCTGTACTGATGAACGAGGCTCAGTTGTCATGACACTACGGAACATTCTCAGCTCCAGTAAATCAATTATCAGCTGCAATGCCGCCACTTCGGAGATGCGTTCTATTTTCGTTTGTGTGTGTGTGTGTGTGTGTGCGTGTGTGGATACATTTTATGACTGACAGTGTTCAATATCAAAGACGAGTGATGATGGAATGTTGATGATAACGTAGCGATGTCCATCGGGCAATCAAACATCGCCAGACTGTAAACTGCCATTTGTCACTAAAGATAACTTATTTACACACTCCCCCGCAATCCCAACCCTCCCCCTCACACTCCCAAAAATACCCTAACCTTGTTTACTTCCTTGTTGCTTGGTTTTTCCTAACAGTCGTTAATTTCTCCTTTCTTCTCAGTGGCAGCACTACGGCTGCAGTGGCATAAGGATCCAGTGTGGAAGAACAGCGCTGCCTCCTCCACGGAAAGCCAGCACAACTCACTATCTGCCAGTTTTAGGAGTAAAACGTACACTGCATCCAACAAGCTTTAGAGCCCGACCCAGCACTTACACCGGCATAAACACAGCTTTAAATCTGTCTCGGGTACATTCAAGGAACAGCACCACAGGTGTCAGGAAGAGGCTGATGGGTACTGGAGTTTAATCAAACTCAATACCGCACTCAGGACATCACCTGCTTTCAGTTTGCTAATGTTCTGCCTTCCAAACGCACTGAAGCTCCACACAATACCGAGCTCGGACAAAACTGCCTTACTGCGAAACGACAGAGCCGATCAACGCTGGTTCAACCCAAGTGTTCAGTAGTGTGACAGCGGCAGTCCGACAGGCAGCGATAGGCCAGCATGCGGACGCCACGATGAACGAGTCCCCCGCTATTTATATCGCCGCCCAGCCCTCCACAGCCCACGACGAGCCTGCCCGGTTCAGTCATCAGATGAACCGATAACAGCACAAACGCTCCGCGACACGCCCTGCTCCAGAACCTTCCGGGCGAGCAGTCACGCTCGTCCCATCAAGGTGAACGCAAGGTCAAACACTCACCGTGCCTCCCAGGAAGCCCCCGGTAAACCTGTAAACTGAAGCGCGCCTACGTGCGAGTTTTAGGGTCGGGCCTCCGCCGCTCCGCTCCAGCTCGAAGCTTGCGCTCTGACGTCCGTCATTTTTCCAGTCATGTGCTGTTTTTCTGATGAAGACAAAGGGGTCTAATGCCTGGAATAACAGACCGATTGTATTTCCCGACCATCAAGCTCATGGGAGGCTGTAAGAGCTCCACTGTTCTCTGTGGCACTGCCAACGTCCCGGCATGTGCAGCTAACAAGCCCAACAATCGCTAGCGTAGCGCATGCAGCTTATAAACCCAACAATCACTAGCGCCGTGCACGCAGCTAACAAACCTAACGGTCGCTAGCACAGCACATGCAGCTTACAAACCAAACAATCGCTAGCGCAGCAGCAAGTGTCATGCACCACCACAGCTTACAGTGCAATTTCACAGCATCTCACAGTTTGCCCCCCGCCCCGACACAGGCATAACTTCACACCTGTGTGTTCGGGGTAGCTGCACAATGTTCAACATTTCTTGGAAATCGCGAGCAGTATATCTTATAGAACCTCTAACCCCACAGAGCAACCAATGACATTCGAGACCCAGGAACGCTCACAAAGACCAAGGACCTCATAAGCTCCATTACAGCACGCACACACACACACACACACACATGCACACACACACACACACGCACGCACTCGAACGCACGCACGCCCAAGCCCCAGACCAAAGTCGCTAATCCACGCAGACACCACAGCCCCACCCTCCAAGCGGAGCCCGTCCTCCTGGAGCCCACTCCTCCAGTCATGTGCAGGCCTCAGGACCACTTACCCCTAATTCGTTTAGCGCAAACCCCTGGGCTTACCGCGGCACAGGATAATCCCCATGATGCTCAGGGTCGGGGTGTGACTGACAGGCGGCTTTGGGCGAGTGAGTGAGTGAGTGAGTGCTGCTTGAGGGAGGGGACTTTTGAGCGACATGTTTGCGCGCCGCAGACTTGTACGCAGTTGTTTTCCCCCTCCCGAAGGTAACCCCGCGCACAAAACAGAAAGACGGTCCAACGCCCGGTCGCCCACATTCACGGCTTTCCATCCATCCACCAGACACAATGGAGAGCAGCACTGACACACCTGTACTGTGGGACCGCAAGATCACGCGCACATGCACAACAACAGCTTTATCTCAGGCAATAAACCATTCATATGACAACAGCCTTTATGAGAACAGGAGAGAAAACCCACATGACGAGGACAAGTGGGGCGGGCAGGGAGGGGGTGGCGGGGGGTGGGCTGGGGGATGAGGAGTGCGCCCGGGAGGTCGTGGCATTTGCACTGGTGACAACATACATTTTAAGAAATTCCCTGTGGTAATTAAACAGCGTGTGGTATACGGGGTAGTCGTGTTCCGAATCAACGGCGACACCAGCTCTTTCTGTGCGCATAGCGCTCAGGGGAAAAGACGGGCGAAATTAAGAAAGGACGGTAAATCTAGGTCCTCGCACAACCGCGCGTACGCTCCGTGCGGCCATGGCCGCCTCCAAGGACCGGATGTTCAGGAGGACCGGATGTTCGGCTCTAAGGAAGCCTCGCTTTTAGTAGCAGTACTGCTGCTACAGCGAGCATCGATCGCCGCTACTTTCATCGCCAAATTTCCGCGATATTGACCTAGATATTGGCCAGTTGAGTACAGCACCCAACAAGGAAGTTGCCGTAAACAAGCAAGCTGACGGCATCAACGCTATGGTATCCATAAAGCAACTTCTCATCTCGTTGCTTCGATGTAAACGGGTCAAACCGTGAGTTGTCAGAGAGTCGCCAGTTGCAGTCCATCGCGCGACAAATCTTTGGTCTGAACAAACCTTTAAATTTACGCGGAACTTAAAGCAGTCTTCAGGGAAAACTATTTTCCACAGCCCACCGTGGACAACACCACAACTAGACGCGACACCCAAGCTATCGACAGCAACAACAATCTCCTGGGTGACTTTATTATGACATAGTCGCATTTCGTGGATAGAATAGCAATCAGAGAGCTACTGATTATTCTGTTGAAAACCTAGGCTTTAATTCTATGTTACAGTAAAGTGAACTTTTGGTTGCACATAAGCGCTGTCATTTTGAACGGCATTTGCATTGAGGTAAAATAGAAACGGTTGAAGGGCGTCGGCTATTAGTGGGTGGCTGTTCACGATTTAGAACAGTCTTTTTGGGTGGGGACAAATTTATTTGGGCGGGCCGTTCAAATAAAATCAGTGTATGGGAAGCAATGCGTGTGTGTGGGCTTGTGTAATATTCCTGTATTGTAAGGACAACTATGAGCACATGTGATCGTTCAGGTGATTCTTCATGTTCCTGATAACTGGGGCTGGAGAGGTAACTGGTGTCCTCCCAAAATCTACTTTTTAAAGAATGTCAAAATAAATGTTTAAAAAACTGTATATAAACGTATAATTTTCCATGTAGTGTACGTTATCATTAATGCAAACAGAAACCAGAGAACAACCATTATATATATTACACATTACCTGAGCAAACAATCATTTGAAGCGCACAGTAATCAGCATGTTTCACTAGTTGGTCATTTCCTTACTGAGGCCTGCTTGTTTGCTCTGTATGTCTCCAATTGAGACTACTCAAACCTCAACAGGGCTATTAGAAGGCTCACCTGACCCTTTAGAAAAATAAATCTCCTAACACCGTGGTCAGGGCTTCTATGTTCAGGCCTTGCTGCACACCTCTCCCCACAACTCACTGACGTGCAGCGATGGAACACTGGGAACTGAAATGCTACCTGTGACAGCCATTGTGAAGAGCCTCCATCTACTTAAGGTAAGATATGGAAAATATGATTCACATTTTTTTTTTTTTTTTTTAAATCAAATACCAACAAAACTTTTCACATGTTAAGCGCAAACTTCATGGCAGTCACTGTGTGCACAGACTTATCATTTTCAATGTGGAGTTTCACTAACATTTATTGACAAATTACTAATTAAGACAAACTGAGCAATTATGAGATAGAAATTCCATAGCAGTACAATTCAAATCCAACCCAGAGCCTGGCCTCATCCTTAATCTGAGAAACACTGCAAAAAACATGTACCACAACGCTATCTCAGAGAGACAACAGAACCACGCCCTCAAAACAGGCCGCTTGAGAAAGGAAGAGAGCGGCATAATGATAGACTGATTGCGACAAGCGCTGTGATCATGTCTATCGGAGGAGAGGAAAACATGGCGCTCCGTCGTTCTTCTGTTTGGCACATCAACAGCAGCTCACCTACTGCGAGCCCTCCCTTCTATTCCCAAAGGCTCATGCCCGTGCGCTGTCCAGGCAGGTGTACAGGGTACAGGAGAGGGGAACATTCCCACACTCACTGTAACACAATAACAACAGCACACCACGCTCGGTGAGAGGGAGGCGCCCCCTGGTGGTACACCCTGGCGGCTGCATTACAAGGATCCTTCATGATTAAATTGAACCTTGCAGATCACAGCAAATTACCACAATACTCCATCCCCATAGTATCATACTAACACAGTACTTCATGTCCATGCTACCATAGTACCCTATTACCCAACTTCTCCGATAAATCTAAAGAAAACCAATCATAACCAGAGACCTCTGCCGTACAGTTTGCAAAGGTTTTATGAGAGTGCTTCACTGCGGACGATCATATTTTCATGTTTGCTTTAGATACACAAATCTATGGAAATTACTTTGAGGCCTAGGCGAACATCACATTACAATCAGACAGCAATGCTTATCCATAGCGACTCCTGATAACTCAAATTTTAATGACAGTTAAACTGATTTGAAGGGAGTTTGCCATTGGGTGTGTAGATTCCATTTTGTTAAAGCACACAAAGAAAATGTATTATATCAACTAAACAACAATCCGTAGCCAGATAAGGTTTGAACGACCATGTTGGTTAAAGGTTAAACCACATGCATCCCCCTCCTTCAATTGGATTGCTAAACACTCAAGATACACCCAGAAGACAGCTCCTTTATTGTTCACTAATGTCTGGCTTCAGTCTACCTTCCCTTTCATCAACTTTGAGGACAAATTAAAGCGTCCGTTTTTTTGTTTTTTTTTGGTCGACCTGTCCTACTTTATTGGGGATGGCCTCGTAACAACCGAGACATCAACAGTAAGGCCTATATAGCGATTCAGGTGACATCCCCTCACGAATTTTCGGAAATTAGTCTCAAAAGGGGTTTTTGAAAAGAGTCGGTTCTCACCACATACTGTCTGCGGTGTTTAGGTTCCCTTGGGAAACAGCGCTCGAGCAATGAGGTGTGTGAGCTCTTCGGTAATTATGAGCTGACGTGCTGGGGATATCACTGAAACATGTTTTGTAAATATTGCAAAGAGAAATCCACTTAAACAGTAAAATTGTAGCTAACAACACACGGCAAACACGCTGAATAGACCCATGATACGCTTTAAAGCGGCTACAGTGTAGCGAAATGGTTAGATAACTGCACGTAAGTCAAAAGTTACGAGTTCGATTCCTAGCTGGGCCGATGCCGTCCAAGACACTCCACTTGATTTCCTTAAATAAATCCAGTTGTAAAACGTACTTAACAGTATGTACAAGAAATGTAGCCTAATGTGTGCAACCCGCTCTGGACAAATGTTAAATGCGTCCGTTTCATGCTAAGATGTGAATGCTATTCATCTGTAGACAGGCAATATATACTTTATGTTGACAAACCTTCAGGTAAAAAAAAATTATGAATGAATTAGAACTAAGTCAATTAAAATGTGTCCTTATCATGACAGTTACCAGTGTTAGCTGCTATGGGCTAGTGTACGTAGCTAACTATGAGACACGCTAGTGCTAACGCTACGAGAATGGTTAAAATATGAACCCCAGGAGCGACCATTTCGATCGGAGGTTCAACTTGCTCCAGGGTCGTAAATCGCGTGACATGACGGTCGGGTTGTCCTTTAGCAAATATAGTAATAATATGCAGCCGAGCGCATCTTGAGAAATTTAATGTTAGCAATATCGGTGCCGCGAGCTAGACAGAGGAAAGCGGCCCGCGGCTTCCAGCCCAGAATGACAAACGCTGTAATTGTCTATAGCTAATCATGAAACCGTTCGAGAAACCAGCAAAGGTTTTTTAAAAAAAATCTATTTTCAATAACGTTACTATTTTTAAGATGTCTGGCCAGTTTATTGAACTATCAATAACGAGGTTCAGGCGTATGAGCGTATTCAGCTAACGTTACAGCGGCCCCGTGTCTAGTTTGACCTCTTACTACTTGGATTCAACCAAATCAATGCAATGGACAGCAACGGTCAAGTCATATTCTGCATGCATTCTCGGCCACTCATTAAACACTGATTTAAACGTCAGCCGCCGAGATACCATCACTTAAAAAATTAAATGGACACGTGTGGCCAGTCTACAGTCAGCACGTTAGCTGGCTAAAGTTAGCCTGGTATGTAACATCGAGAGTTTAACGTTAATTAAATCAGTCGCGTGATCTAGCAAGAACAAACGCAGCAATGCAGGGATCAGAAACAATGACAGTGTTTGCTGGGTGGCTAGATAGTACAGTCGATGTACCATACCCTGAGTGTGTCGAACAAATGGTATTCAACAGAGTAAAGAACAAAGTTGCTCATGCTAGACACATCTAGCTATATCCGGCGCGCTTCGTTGGTGCCCACTTAAAATACGGGTTGAGACGGTGTTAAAATAGCCAGCGACGTACAGTCTTTTAAACCTTGTTTTTTTTAGCAGCGTATGCGACTATCCATTGCCCTCTGTGATTGCTTATAGCAGACTACATACATCTAATCTGAGATATAGGCTACTGAGAGCAGAATGCATTTTCAAATAAACCATTATCTCCACTTACCAACGCAAAAAGCCGCACGCGGAAACCCGAGATATTCCTCTTCCACGAAATCTCGCCTCGCGTGTGTGAGTGAGACCGCCCAAAATGTCTGATTCCTGTGTGCTCCGAAACGCTCCTTTTTAATCTCACAAATCGTGTTGTCCTGACGCCGTTTCAATCTGAGCGATAGGAGGGTCCCAAGACAGGAACGCGTCGTTTACCAGAATGACAGCTTGGAAAAAGAAGGAAGTGCGTGTACGCAGTGGTCACTTCAGAAAGGTTGTGCGGTTAATCCAGACACTGACCACATGCGTCCGCCCTGTCAGGATGGAACCAGTGGCCTCACTGGCCTGTTGCAGTATTTCGAAAGCACGCCAAAAATGTAATAATATGGAGACCGATCCCACGTGGTGAATTGTAAAGGGCTTATGAGAATGGGAGAGATGCACATATAATTAGCACTGATGCTCAAAGTGGAAAACAGTGAAAACACAAGATGTGGCCAATTTTATGTAAACTGACAACGATCCTGTTTTAACCAGATTTTCCAGTCGACATATGTCAACGAAACATGCTCATGCTGTGCATAGCTTGACTTGACATTCTAATTCAGGAAACATGTTAGCACTACAGTTCCTTGAAGCACGCGCATTTGTCGTGTTTTATTAAGGGATTGCGTCATAAATGCTCAGAGTAGAATTATTACAGCGAAATAGTACTTTAATGTGCAACATATTTGCTGAATGAAAATTCAAGGGCTTTAAAGGGTTTGCACGTACTGTTCAACCCGTTCCCAGGCCACGTGCGCCCATGTGGACACAAAAGAAGTTACGTAACTGCTCGCAGAGTCAACAGCAGGGGAGGGGCGGGGCGGGCACGGGGTGAGTTCAGGTATTTAGTCTCCACCCTCTGCTCAATTTAGTTTCTCCGATGTAGCTCGCCGTGTTACAGTTTTAGAAATTACATTGGGAAGTAAAATGCCCCAATGCTTGAAAATATGTCCGGAAACAACTCATCTGAGTGATTAGATATTTATTTTCTGCGATTAAATCAGTGTCCTACTAAATTAAACAAATTAAACACTGTAATACACAGTCATAAAACTCCCCTGGAAAGGTGTGGTGAGATGGTTTGCTAGTCAACGACTGTTTGTCACTTTTGTGTATGACGTAAATAAAACGGTATCTGGCGCCGATCGAGTAAAAAGGAACATCCTGAGTGATATACTCGCAGGCATGAAAGATTTACCAGAGATTAGACTGTCTTAAGAAAAACATAGCTGCTAACAGGTATAAACAACTGCGCTTGAGAAACTAGAAGAGATTCCTAAATTTTAGGAATCCTTCCTCCTTTTAATAAAAAAAAACGGGAAGCTAACAACAAATAGTTTTTCGCTTTTAATAAGTAAATACATTTTAGATACATTTTCACAAACTGAACTGAAATGTTGAATGTACTGTCCATTGAGTTTTCGTGAAGCACATTCCTTTTCACTGAGAGGTGTATGAGTTATAGCCTATTTATTTTGTAGAAATAATAATATAACATAATAATAATAGTAATAGGCTAATAATAATAACAATTATAATAATAATAATTATTATTATTATAAATATAGCTTCAAGCAGCTATAAAGGACCCAAGCCCTACAGTACCTCCACGCGACCAATACAGCTGGTTATCCATTACTGTAATGTTCCCCCCAAAATTTGATTGAAATATATGCCTTTGTATCAGAGTAATTAGCGATAAAATCTGTTTTTTGGTATAGCACCCCTAAGTGGCCAAATTTCACTAAACTTGGTGTGTGCCCCCCAGTCTTCATCAGAAGCATTTGTAAGAAGTTTGACGCCAACAGACAAAAGGGTTGCAGATATATGGCTACTCTTCCTTTATGGCACCTTTGCGGCCAAACTGATCCAGATTGCAGCTAGTCTGGGCTATGGTTCTGGGAGGAGATGTCTAAATGGGCTTTTGACAAAATCCAAGATGGCTGAAAAACAAAATGGCCGACACAAAGGGCATATGATCTGCGAGTAAGGAACATTTTTTGGCAAAGACAGTACAACAGCATTGCAGAGATATGACTCATTCCTGGTTTGTGCCTTCACCTTCAAACGTGTTTGTTTGCAGCAACAATATTGTTCAACCTAGCAACTATTTTAATAACTTCTGGGCACAGTACTGTCAAAATGAAGCAGGCCACATTTTGTGGTGATCTGTCAAAAGCTCTATTTATTCATTCAAAAAATATTGTGCTCTATATTTTGTCACCATGTGATTCAATTGGGACGTTTGGGTTGGGCTGATGTGAGTAGTAATACCTACCAAATTTCATTATTTATACCAAACCATTTTAAAGTTATTAGCATTTTCACGAAATGCAACACCCACATCCATTTTTATTGGCTTACTGTGGCCATATTTTTTGACCTGGCAACTATTTTTAAATAAATTTTGTTCATAGTCCTCCCTAGATGATAAATTTCATAGTGATTCATTAAAAATTCTTAAAGATGTTTAAAATGTTTTTTTAATTTTTTTATTCTAAATGGCAGAAATTGATGAGGTGGGTGCATTCAACTCAGTAATACCTAAGAATCACAGAGAAAAAAGAATAAATGGTTAAAAAATAAATTCCTGCCAAAATCTGGTGTCAAATTTGGCCTGTTGGTGATGCCTGTGTGGTGGATGAACTGACCACAAACTTGATTGAATTTCTTGGCCTGTCCTCTATCTATGTACAAAATTTCACAAAAATCCTCAAGATCACATGCTTTTCCAGCTAAGGTGAACTTTTGACACTGTGAAACTGAAAAACATCATTCCCATGTTGCACGCCGTGTCCCTCCCCAGGACAGATTTCACGTACCTCACAGGGACACACGGAGTGGAAGCCAGCTCTAATTTTTTTTGGGAAATGACTAAACAGTTTTCCTTCTGGGCCAGCGAGCCTAGTGATACGACACTTTCCTAAATATTTTCTTCACCGTCTCTGCTGTAGGTGATTTGTGCATAGTGTTGCTTTGTTAAACATATTGGCCAGTGCAGAAGTTCCTAGCTCTGCCACTGTCATTTGGCTGTATTTGATTGCTTAACATGAAACCGAACATATGAAAAACAAAAAACAAAAATCTGGCAATAAAAATGGAGTAGTTTAAACACTGGGGGGTATCCATTTGTGGGAGAAGAGTGCTTGTGGTTGGTGTATTATATAAGTTAACCCAAATATAGAACTATTTACGAAGAAAACAGATTTCCAAACCTGATTTTGTGGTGTAAATTCAACTTTAAATATAACATTTTAGTACTAATGTGCTATGAGCCCCCAGGCAAGCGAGTAAACAGGTTGTGCATGTACGTGGGAATTTAACTTCATTTTTCTTGCAAACTGCATGATCACTGTTGTGTTGGAATGAAAACAAGTATATGGCTGGACCTAACACGTGATCCGGCCGACCAATGGTGTAACTTCATCACTCACTCAGTCACTCAGTCACAGACATTCGCGTTTGTAGGGCTGGCCCCGCTGTTGTGACTTAACCTGTCTCATAATTTTATTACCATGCTAATCTTCTGAGCAGTTAAACAATTCTGTACATTTAGCACTTTTAGAGATCATTGAGAGAACTGTGGTACCCTCCAAAACTAGTCACAGATGAACAAAAAAATACTATAATAATAAATGTACATTTAGAGATTCAGCGGACACTCTTATCCAGACACAGGTGATATTTTTACACACAGTCCATTCACATCTGGAGCCGAAAAAGGTGCAGCAACACAAGTCAAGGCCTGATTCACATGAAACTAAAAACTTCAGCACACCACACCTTCTATTATTATCTATTTAACTGCATGAAAATGACTATCACTGGCACAATGAAGTCATTTTTTGCTTTCAGTCCTAAGAATGCCGCAGGGTATTTGATGAGCAATACATTTTGTTTCAGCACCAGTGGAAGATTGATTTATATTGACAGATAAATCTGAGGCAGATTCTGTATTTACTGTAACTTTTCACCTTACTTTTGGTGTCTCCTCCCAATGTTTTCTCATTCACGCTCTGACTGAGTTTATCCAACACAGAGGGCTGTCAGTGGAAACAGTTCCTGTGTTGAAATTGTGCATTACCTGATTAGGCTTTCAGCTAAAACTGCTACAACACACAACTAGTGATTATTTAACTGGCTCATCCTCACCTGATTCAGATAAAATAAAATATCCCAGCATCACACCGTATGTGAGAATATTGTGTGTGTGTGTGTGTGTGTGTGTGTGCACATAGTGATGCTTCCTTTTCCTGGTATACAGTTAATCCTGGCCAGCAAGGTGATCTTTGATATCAGTTCCCATTCATGTAGAGAACTTCTTGTCTGCTGCTACAGAAATCTCATGTGAATATCTTGTAAGAATATCTTATCTTGTAATGCATGTGCTGTAATCTTCACAATATAGAATATAGGATTTAATGGCGACTTCACCTTACATGTGCTATGAGGGAAGTGGCTTTTTAAAAGTGAATGAGGCTTCCAGTATCGGACACGGTCTCTTTAAATCCAAGTCTTTGCTTCAATTTAGCGCACTGCCATGCTACCCCAAGCTAGCGCAGCATCAGTTGAAGATGACGGCTTGAGAACTAGACGTTGGTTCCACTCTCGCAGTCACTTGATGCGAGTCGAGCAAACAGGTCCCGCTGCTTTCTGCAGACCCATGCGGAGCGATCTGGACATTTATTTCCATAGCGGATCAGCAGATGGCCGACTTTGAATGTTTGTAATAGAATTAGGAATCCTGTTATGAAAAATGAGACGCTCTTCATGTGGAGAGGTGAGGACGATTCTTGTTTGTGCAGCCAGCATGTTTTGGGTCACTCCAGTGGATGTTGTTTAAGATGTGAGAATGATGCAATGTGGTAGACGTGACACATACGCACTGCCGTCATCCAATCAGAATACTCAGTATCCATACTAGCTGTGCTCTGCAAATATATGCAGAACAGTACACATAGTAGTGCTAAAAACCTAGCTCCTGATAATGCCTCATGAATATTTATGAGGGATCAGTGATGTCACACACCTACCTCGCTTTTTTCCCCTTTAAGATTGATCTCTGGACAGCAAGGACCGCTTGGCCGTGGGCCCAGAACAGACCCCAGGGGAGAAGTAATCAGGTGTGACAGTGACCAGCGTGGTTTCGTAACACTGACCATGTGCTCCAGATGGCTGCTCACGAGATCCTGTTTACTGCCCTGAACCCTGTGCACAGTCTCGCACCCCTTAATGCGCACGCAACGGTCTCACACCCCTTAATGTGTGCACAGTCTCCAACAGCTTTCCCTGTGCACAGTCTGACACCCCTTAATGCGTGCACAGCCTCACACCCCTTACTCTGTGCACAGTCTCACACCCCTTAATGTGTGCAGTCTCCAACAGCTTTCCCTGTGCACAGTCTCACACCCTTTACTCTGTGCACAGTCTCACACCCCTTAATGCGTGCACAGCCTCACACCCCTTAATGTGTGCAGTCTCCAACAGCTTTCCCTGTGCACAGTCTCACACCCTTTACTCTGTGCACAGTCTCACTAACCCGTCTCAAGCTTCCTGTGCACAGTCTTGCACCCTTAATGTGCACAGTCTCAATCCAAGCACGTAGTCTCCCCTGGTGCACAGTTCCCGTTCCAAAAGCCCATCCTTAATGCATGCACAGTCTCGCACCCCTTAATGTGTGCACAGTCTCCAACAGCTTTCTCTGAGCACAGTCTCACAGCCCTTTCTCTGACCACAGTCAGTCTCACCGTCTCTGCCTGTAAATTTGGGTTCAGGACTTTCAAACCGGCAATAAAGTAAAAGGTGGTGCGTCACAGCTTAGGTTCTCCAATGAATAAAAACAGTCTGTCTGTGTTAAATCTACTCCGCTCTGCATGCGGATATTTGTAGGCTATTCAACAACCGTGCTGTTACAGGCCCTGCAACTTCTCTATGTCACACAATTAAGATTACTAAATATGTGATATCTCTACTACTATCCACACAAGCATGAGGCATATAAATGTGTATATTCCGAAACACTACATAAGTAAGGAACATTCCTCCAATTGTGTCCATGTGTTTCTAGGCTTACACTTCCTGTCATTATTATTTAATTGGCCAATTTGACTGGATGAGGAAATTAATCATTTCTTATTCACGTGTGGGCTGAAGGTCTTTAGTAAACTATTAGGACAGCAGTCATTTAGAACGAACATCTAATACCTTACTCCAAGAAGAAATAAATAAATAAATGCTTGGTTTACTAGAATGAGAAGTACTCTTTGTTGACCAGAAGAGGACAGTGTAGGCATTCCAGACGGTGTAAAAGTACCTTCGCACCAGTGTCCTTCGCACTGTCCTTGCAAAGAGCCATGGGTTCTCCCCAGAGAACTGAATGGTTCTTCCAGGCAGAATGCCGTGGCAGCTAGGAGCCAATCAGATCTCCAGAAAGAACTGAACAGCAGGAACCTCAAGAACCGTCAAACACACATCTGAATTTGAGACGAAAGATTACAACCTAAATGTTTATAATTAGACTATTATACACAAGGCTTGAATTCCAGCTTGTTTTCCATTTGTGTAAAACTGATATTAGGCTACTAACTGGGCAAAGAGAAATTGATTCAGAGGGCACATGGGGCAGGTGCAGGTGCAGGGCACGTGCCTGCTCCTGCTGAATGTCACACCACATCAGAATTTGTGCCAAATACCAAGTTATACACCCCTACAACCGAGCACAAAAAACCTTAGTCAAAAACCTCAGCCAGTCAAAGGGCTGAACCTTGCAGGTTCCAGGTTAATTTCGGCATCATCACAATGAATACTCAGAACCGTGGTTGTCCCCTAAACAAGAAGCAACAACAAGATTGTAGGCCTGTGTACGTTACGTTTTCGAATGCTTACTATGTCAGCTGGGTGAAAATACAATAAGATCGAATTTAACATAATTAACAATTTTTTGTTGCCAAATTTGCTCTGAAAATATGCACAATCAGGTCATACTGCCATCTTCTACTTAATAGTCGTACACAAACCGAGCTAGATTATCGCATTCGGATAGGCTATCTATGGTGTGCCCATACCGTCCTCCTCCACCGCAGCAGCCAGCGACGCGTCCACTGCGGCTGCTCAACATGGCGGCCTCTATCGTACCGATATGTTCATCCTCATTATGCAGCCGTGTCTTCCAACCCTGTTGTCGAACCAGATTCAGGACTTACAGAAATAGTGGGATCCAGCGGAGGCATTTTCATTCCACAGACGCCAGGTGTGAGGTTATTTACAAATTAATAAACAGGACGGGATTTTATGAGATGCTCGGGTATTTGCCACTGATGTCCGTCAGGTGTCACTAGTTTTGGTTAAATTATTTTCCAGCAGGTGCATCACGGTTCGCATAAAGGTGTCTTGTGTTTTCAGAGGAACATAACGTTATCTATGACTCATAATGCAAAGTCACGTTTCCAGTATCATTGTGATGGACGAACTGATTTTGCTATTTAAAAATAATTGCCTCGCGTGAAGCTAACAGGATTTAATATACCTGTCGAAAACAGCTGCGTGCAGACTAAAGCTGTGTACTCTCCAGCTTCAGTACGGATCAGCCTTATGAAACGCCTAATCTAAGCAGGATAGCCTGCAGCTAGCTACGCTACGGGACATGTTTTATGTTTTAGAAACCAGGTTTTATGCCTTGAACGAATCATTCAGCCATTTGTTGTATTGTAATCCTCTCTAATGGAATTTGGTTTTGTGAAGTTACGCTGCTACAGTAATCTCAGGAACTGAGCTGGCCCGACAGATTCACAAAGAGATACAACGCGACGTGGAAGAGTTGGTTTCTCAAGGCAATAAGCGACCGCATCTGAGTGTCATTCGAGTGGGAAATGACCCTGCCAGCCGATCCTACGTCAGGAACAAAACCAAAGCCGCTGCAGCGCTGGGTGAGTTGGAATATGCTGAAAGTTACAGTGTGTACATACACGGCTGTGGCTGGGATGTGGTTGGAATGTCTTTTTTTTCGGGAGGGCGTTTCGATGTGATTGATTGGGATGTGGTTGTGATGTCATTGTTTGGGATGTCATTGGGATGTGGCTGTTCCGGATGTGGTTGGGATGTGATTGCTTGATTTCTTTGGGATGTGGTTGTTAGGGATGTGGTTGTAATGTCGTTGTTTGGAATGTGGTTGTGATGTGATTGGGGGTGTGGTTGCTTTGGGTGTTATTGGTTGGAACGTGGTTGTTTGGGAATGTGATTGTCTAGGGATGTGGTTGTTTTGAATGTGGTTGGGATGTGACGTGGTGGATGCTGGTCTCCAGGGATCTTCAGTGAGACACTCGTAAGGCCCGCCTCCGTGTCACAGGAGGAGCTCCTGCAGATGATTGACACCCTGAACCGTGACTGGAGAGTGAGCGGCCTGTTAGTACAACTTCCTCTTCCAGGTAACCTCTTCCCCTCTACCCTGACTTCCTCTTCCAGGTCACTGCCCCTGATCTTTAGTACATGTATGGTATGGCCCCTGTTCTGGTCTCTGATTGGACGCCCTTGGCACACGCTGACTGTTCTGGCCTCTGATTGGCCACTCCATGCAGGGCACATAAACGAGCGGGCGGTGTGCAACGCCATTGCTCCAGAGAAGGACGTGGACGGGTTCCACATCGTCAACATCGGGAAACTGTGCCTTGACCAAAGATCCATGGTGCCTGCCACACCTGCGGCCGTGTGGGAAATCATCAGGAGGACAGGTGAGAGGCCGCCTTCACCTGCACAGGTGCTCTGGGTTCCTAGGAGTCTGGATTGGCTCAGTGGCCAGCTCTCTTTCTTAGGCCTTTTACATTGAAGGAGATTCAATGTAAAATGATTCAATGTAAAAGGCTGACTAGCAACATTTCTGATGGTCAGCAGTAGAGGGCACCACACTCTTATAGTTAATGAACCCAGTGTAAAAAGTATTAATATAAAGTCTGCATTCATTTTTAACTGAATATTTAGCGCATTGTAGTATAATTAAAGACAGTATGGGGTTAGTGAGTGTATTGCAGCAGGTATAGAGTTACTGACTGTATAAAAACTATTGCAGGTCAAGGGTGTGTGAGTGTATGATAGTAGTATTATAGCAGGTAAATGGTGGGTGAGTGTATTATAGTAGTATTGTAGCAGGTACAGGGTTAGTCTGTGTATCGTATCAGTATTATTGCAGTTTTATAGCAGTATGACAGTGTGTTTCTGTCTCTCAGGCATCGAGACGGTGGGGAGGAATGTGCTTGTTGCCGGGCGCTCCAAGAATGTTGGGATGCCCATTGCTATGCTGCTACACACGGACAGGCGACATGAACGCCCAGGGGGTGAGAGAGAGAGAGAGAGACCGAAAGACACATTATGAGTGAGTGAGTGAATGTGAACCACTGTGAGTGAGTGAGAGAGAGACAGACAGACAGACAGTGTGAGTGAGTGTGTGCGAGTACCCCTGTGAGTGAGTGAGTGAGTGTGCATGTGTGTGAACCCCTGTGTGTGTGCACGTGTGTGTGTGTGTGCTTGCTGGTGTGTTATAGGGATACATGCTCTGTTAATGAGTTTACAGAACTCTCATAGCCCAAAAAGTACGCGAACACACCAGCCCTGAAATGACCGAATTTATTTTGAGTATCTTATTGGCAGTTTAATGGAAGGCTTGTTCCTGATCGTTTTGCCGTGCAAAACTCTAATGCAGGGTGGCACAAGGCGGGTGTGACTGTGCGGCGCGTTTAAGGTTAAAAGGGACCGCAGCCGGGACGCATAATAATAACATGGTTTGTCAGCGGCGTGACTGCAGCGACATGCGTGTGTACCTCGCATTAGGAATCCGTACCCGTGCAATATCGGAAATCAAGCGCGTTGCAAAATCTCTCCCGGTTATGAAATGAAGCTTAGGATGGGGGCGGAACAGGATCTGACCTGTTGCCGTTGGCGAAGCCCCGTCATTACTCTACATGTCTCTGCCTATATATGGGCGTGCAGGAAATGATCCTCCTTCAGAGAAGGAAAATATTTATCCCACTCGGGGAAAGACTCTCGCAGCTTTCGAGAGGAAGTGGAGAGGGCCGGATTATTGAAAGTGATGTAACAATTAGGATGTGAATGTTTAGGATTTGGAGGCACGGGCCAGCGGTGTTTTGAAATAAAGCCTACGGTACATCCTGTTGGCCATCCTTTGTGTGGTTTATGGGCAGCTGAAGAACATAAAATATTTACACAAAAGAGGAAAGTGGGAGAGATGTGGTGTGATTTCCTGAGCACACACCCTGAACATGGCGGGGGCACACCCTGAACACACCAAGAGCACACTTCCTGAACACACTGAGGGCACACATACTGAACACACCGAGGGGGCACACCCCGAACATGGCGAGGGCGTAGGTCCTGAACACACCAAGGGCACACTTCCTGAACACAATGAGGGCACACTTCCTGAACACAATGAGGGCACACTTCCTGAACACAATGAGGGCACACACCCTGAACGTGGCGGGGGCACACATACTGAACACACCGATGGGGCACACCCTGAACACACCAAGAGCACACTTCCTGAACACACTGAGGGCACACACCTTGAACATGGCGGGGGCACATATACTGAACACACTGAGGGCATGCTTCCTGAACACACTGAGAGTACACTTCCTTGAACACAACGAGGGCACACAGCATTATAGATGTTCAACAATAACAATTAATATTCATTAAACAAAATCCTGTCCTTGAGAGAAGGGTTTGGGTGTAAGTCCATTAATTCAAGTGAACAGGGCTTTGAGCAGCCAGGACAGCAGTGTGTACTTGTCCCATTGAAACTTGCCTTCATGTCATTCTCTTTCTTTGCTGTTGCTTTTAAAGTGATTTAGGTTTGTGATGGTTTAGCTGTACGCTGGCATTAACTGACCCTGTGTCTCGACAGGGGAACAGTGTCTGTTTGAATGCCTGTAAAATGGCGGTGGTATAAATGACGTTGGTGAGACAATCTGCTTATTTTATACCAGCGTATTGTCAGGTAGGTATCTGTCTAGAATGTTTCGGATGGAATGTGTCTAGGGCAGTGGCTCCCAACCACAGTCTTGGGGACCCCCATGTATTCCGTTTATCGTTCCAACCACAAATCGCGATCCCAGAATTTTAACAAGCTGTTAATTATTCTTAACTGGGTGTGTGGCATTCGGTCTGCCAGAGGAGCAGATTGGTCTTGGCTGGGTGGAGAGAGCACACGCACCTGGGCACCTGGCGTTACCTTATCAGCCCAGGTGCTTAAAGGTGTGTTCCTCTCTACAGTTCGAGGCCAAGACCAGGAGCACACCCTGAGAAAGCAAGTTTTTGAGTTTTGTTTCGTTTGTCCGAGCACTACATGACGGAGAAAGTGAACCACCGCTGAAAAGCTGGTTCACCGAAAAGCCAGTCAGTTTTGCTGTCTTTTGACTTTGTTATTTTAGTTGGTTTTTCCCCGAAACCATGAGGAGGAGGGTGTTTGTTTATTAAATTTTGTGTTTGTGTGGGTGCGATCTCTCTCTCTCTCTCTCTCCATGCAGCAACCAATGATGTTTCCCGGAACTGCCACATCTGCCTCCCAGGCGTCACGCTGGCCTGTGACCGGGTCTCTTGCCACATTTAGAGGGATTATTTACGTTCTTAATTCGCATACGAGGAATAGCTACGTGTTCCATGTAGAATAAATGTTGTGTGTTGGCATTGTGCTTATTGTCCTATACTGCAAGCAGTTTCATTAAAAGAGGTTAATTATTTCGCTGATCAAATTAAAGACCGTGAGACCCATTGGGAAGTGTGGACATAAGGCCATTAAAACGAATCAGTTCGTAGATAAAGAATTCAAAGACAAAGCAAAGAACGAGCCAAGCCTGTATCGTGTAAATATGTTGAAGGAAATAAAATTACAAAAGAACTTGGTTGTGTTCGACAACATAATTATAGGAACCTGTTGATTCACCTGAGTCTTGTATTTTGATCAGTTCAAATATTTTGTTACCTCTTTTTATGAAATTCTTTGGCATATAGCACACTATGGACGTGGGTGTTTCATTCTTCATGCCATGCATAGCTTCTAACAATGTGGTTTAAGAGGGTAGATAATCCCTCCTAAATATGAACCAAAAATTAACGGCTTGGTAAATTTCTGGGATCGCAACTGTTGGTTGGAACAAAAACCATCGTACACGGGGGGGGGGGGGGGGGGGAAGAAAGACGGAAGAAAGACGGTGAACGTGTGCTGTGGGTGTGTAGTGAAAGGCTGGGGACGCTGGCTGCTGGAGGGGGGCGTGGGTGAAATGGCGGTGCCTGGAATCCCAGCGTGTTGGCACTCGCCCCCCCCGCCCCCCCCTGCGTAGCTCAGCCCCCATGATGCTGCACTCTCAGACAGGCTTGGGCAGCTGCACCTCCATCAGCTGCCGGGTAGCGCATACCAAAGCCTTCCTGTGAACTAAAGCAGAAAAACACCTCACTATAGACCGCCCCCCCCCCCCAGGCTACAGACCCCATAACTACAGACCCCCCATACTACTGACCCCCCACAGTTACAGACCCCTCACAGTTACAGACTCCACAATACAGACCCCACAGCTGCAGACCCGCCAGGCTACAGACCCCACAACTGCAGACCCTCACCCCCCCCCCAACACTGCAGACCCTACAACCACCGGCCTCCCCCACTACAGACATCCCACATTTACAGACCCCATAACTGCAGACTCCATAACTGCAGACCCACCCACACCCCAGACTACTGACCCCCAGACTACAGACCTTACAACTACAGACCCCACTACAGGCTCTAAAATCCTGTGGGAAATTTGGTGTTATAGAAATGTGCTGATACCATTAGCTGTGACAAATGTGCTGTGTGTTTATTGATTTGAGACATGGGTTGCTGAAAAGGGACTGTTTTTTGGTGAACTTACCCTTTAACGATTCGTGTTCAGTACAGTGTATTGGTACCATGTGGTTAGCCAATCAGAAGGGCAGGATGCCTCACATCCCACCTTGTCCTTCACAGGTGATGCCACAGTAACCATCGCTCACAGGTGTACTCCCAAGGAGCAACTGAAGGAGCTCACCTGCCTCGCCGATATCATCATTGCTGCCGCAGGTAATTCAGTATTCAGAAAGCATTAGCTCACTGCAACGTCTTGTTAGCGTGGCCCATCAACACTATTCATAAAGCATGTCACCTCTGTCAATGCGCCAGCATGTGGTTTCCATGGAGACAGAGCTGTTCGTGCCCTTTTCCCCCCCAGGGGTCCCCAACTTGATAACGGCAGACATGGTGAAGCCCGGAGCTGCTGTCATTGACGTGGGGATCAGCCGTGTCCAGGACCAGACCGGGAAAGTTCGGCTCATTGGGGATGTTGACTTCGAGGGCAAGTTCACGTTTTTATAAAATGTGTAACGTGAAAGGATTAGTCTGAAGCAGACAGTTATAATCCCTACATTACATACCTGAAATTGTATTTTAATTCAAGCATTATTTCACACCAGCCACTGCTCTGACCACTGCTGCTCTGACCACTGCTCCACACTGCTGCTCTGTCCACTGCTTCACACTGCTACTCTGTTCACTGCTCCACACTGCTGCTCTGTCCACTGCTCCACACTGCTGCTCTGTTCACTGCTCCACACTGCTGCTCTGTCCACTGCTCCACACTGCTGCTCTGTCCACTGCTCCACACTGATGCTCTGACCACCGCTCCACACTGTTTGTGTCTGACCACTGCTCCACGCTGCTGCTCTGACCACAGTGTTTGCGTCTGTCACTCTGTGCCTTGATTAATGAGGTGTTTATGTTCTGAACATTCCCATCTGGATAGCCTCATGCATACAGGCGATTGCACACCTTGCATCTGCCCTCTGAAATTCCTGAGGCTTAGCAAAAAAATAAGCAGGAATACTGCGGTCACCGTGACAACACTGATTCACTCAGTGCTGATTCAATCACGCACGGGTTTGGCTTATCGAGCACCGTGAAGCAGCTGTTTAGACGCAGTGGTCAGAGCAGCAGTGTGGACCAAAATGGCACCAATACGGTCATATTTCCTGTAGTTGTTTGGGGAGAAAATGCAGTGTTAGGTTAGGGTTTTTCTGTGGAACTGACATTAACCGACAGATGTTCTGAACTGTTATTGTTTTTCTCGGCAGAGGTGAAAATGAAGGCGGGATTTATCACTCCAGTGCCAGGAGGGGTGGGGCCTATGACTGTCGCCATGGTAATGAAGAACACAGTGACTGCAGCCAGAAATGCACTCACGCACTGAGAGCACACGCAAACACGCGCAAACGCACACATAAACACAGGAAGGCAGGTGTACCCACGCAAAAAAGCGCAAAAACACAAACATGGGTACGAACACAACTGCACATGCTTCAACACTAGCGGTGCACCTGTCAGTCATATTTCAAAGCCACACCCATATTGAACCCGCAGAATTCTGACCAACAGCATCAGCCCTCATGATTGCAAATTGAGCTGTTGACCCATTTAATTAAGAAAATATGTTTTATTTATATTTTATACATTTTTTAAATAAGTGTTTTTCTTTTCTTAACTTATTTTTACAGATTGTTAATTTCATTACTGTTTGAGTAGAGCAGATGTATCGTGTAATAGAGCTGTGCTGTAAGACACCAGTATTAAAGGGTGTCAGGGCAGTTCTCCCAACACTGGTACTCTCTGTACACTGGTTTAAACCTTAAAAGGGTTTTCAGCCCGCAGCTGCAGTAAGTAAATGTTTAAAATGTCCAGTCGTAATCCCCAGACTGTTTGTGCCAACACAAACAGAGCTGGAGCAGTCCCTGTTTGTCCCTGCCCAATTAGAACGCATCGTTTAGAGACTGCATTCGGCCTTGTCCAATCAGAAGACCATAAGTGCATACACACACACACGCACTTGTCGACACGCACACACAATTTTTAGTTTTATTTATTTATTTATTTATTTGTTATTTACTTGTTTTTTTATTTATTTGGTACTTAATTACATTTTGTAGATTTGCATTTTTCTAATGTAATATTGTTTAGTTTTGATTCTAAATTCTGCTGTAACTCCAGGCCATTGTGGACGTGAGCAAACCATTGTTCTGTAATAAATGAAATAAAGTATCTGTTTAGCATCTCAAGTGTGATGGAAAGTTCAGACGTGTGGCGATTGGTCCATTTGGTAGAGGGAGAACAAGAGATGCATACACACATGTGCGTATGTCTGTGTGTGCCTGTGCACACATGTATATGTCTTTGTGTGCGCGTGTGTGTGTGTGTGTATGAAAGACATCCTTCACTGATAGGCTCCTCCTACATTTAGCCTCTCCCCCTCCTCACAGAGGCCCACCAACAGACCGCTCTTCCTTTAGCAAAGAGTACTGCCCCTTACTGTCTTGGCCCGGAACTGTTTCCTCTGTCATCAACAGCAGCACAGCACGAGGACATCAATCTCTGTTGGCCAGTTTCATTCCCGCAGGGCCGTTGGCCGTGTAGGTTTTCATTGTCTGCAATTACACTGGCCCAATTTGCTGAATACATTTACGCTGGTATAACTATTGATTAAACCACAGTAAGATGCTTCATACTGGGACACAAGAACAGTCTTCTGCCGTTATTTATGAATTTGTTAGGATGTTGGAGCATTTCTGCAGGAATCTTCTTCCCTTCAGCCAAAAGAGCATTAGTGCGCTTGGGCACTGATTGGGCGATCAGGCCTGGCTCGCAGTTGGCTTTCCATTTGAACCAAAAGGTGTTGGATGGGGTTGAGGTCTTCCACACCATTTTTGGCAAAACCATTTCTGTATAGACCTCGCTGCGTGCCTGGGGGCATTGTCATGCTGAAACAGGAAAGGGCCTTCTCCAAACTGTTGGAGAAGCACAGAGTCGTCTAGAATGGCACTGTATGCTGTAGCATTAAGATTTGCCTTGTAACCATGACAAACAACCAAAACATGAAAAAGAGCCTCAGACCAAGGTGTGTCCAGATACCTTTGGTCATATAGTGTATGTGTGTAATGCAGGTGTGTGAGCGTGTGTGTGTTAGAGAGAGATACAGGTGTGTGTGTGTGTGAGAAAGAAAGAGATATAAGTGTGTGTGTGAGACGTGTGTGTAACGCAGGGCTCTGTGTGATATGAGATGTGTGTGTAATGCAGGGCTCTGTGTGATATGAGATGTGTGTGTAATGCAGGGCTCTGTGTGATATGAGATGTGTGTGTAATGCAGGGCTCTGTGTGATATGAGATGTGTGTGTAATGCAGGGGCCTGTGTGATACGGATACGTGTGTTATACAGGTATATTGGGATCTGGGAGCTACAGATTGGGGGGAATATTTGCATGCGGAGCTGTGTGCACGTGTGTGCACGCTTTCCGTCTGCACTGGGGTTTCTAGCTGCCTCTGCATGCAGGGAGCCTCTGGGAACAGGAAGTGATGTAAACGTGATGTAAAAAATGAAATCGAAAAAAATTTCCAGGAAGAGACTGCAGAAGACCTGTGGTTCTCATTGGCTGGCGGAAACGCAAGTGAGCGCTTGTGCGGGTATAAATGCCGAGCTGAGACACGCCACAGAGCAGAACGCTCACTCGCTCGCCCAGGACAGATCGCAGGAAGCTCCGCCCACTCTCGCCGACATGCATCCACAGCACACAGGTGAGTGATCTCCACCTTCAAAGGGCTTTATCGCTGATTGCGGCTTCTGGCGCACACCTGCACGCAGGGGTGTGTTTAATTCCATCTGTAGGGGATCCCTGCAGCACTCTGTCTCAGTTATGTAGCGGTAGGAACCCCCCCCCCCCTTCTCTCCCCCCCCAGGCAGAACATATAAGAGTCAATGACAGAGTGACAGTGTTCCGCCTTTTCGTTTTGGCGGAAAATGTCTACAGTGCAGCTAGAAGGAAATGCAGATACTTAACGGGCGGAAGTTTCCATACAGTCAAACTGAATCCGTAAAATGGTGTCAGTGGAGAAATGGGACGGTTCAAAACTCTCTCCCCATTTCAGTAATTCGACTGGGTGTTCAAAGGGGTCGCCACGACACCCACAGGGAGAAACTTTTAATTGGAAATTATCTATTTGTATAAAACTCTGTACACATAATTGTATTTTTGTACAGTGAACAAGGAAAGTCCTCCCAATTCTCACAATATCATTGAGCACTGTTTTCCTTTTTTATTAAACTTTAGTTTTACCAAAAACAATACCTGTCTAAGGTAGTGTGGACAAAGTATTAAAAATATGGTATAAATGTTTCTGCCAATATTTCCAGAATATTTTATTATGTACAGCAAATATGGAATTGAGCGTCTCTCTGATTACTCATGCAAATGTGGCCTTATTGCCCTGAAATTGGAAAAGCTGACCATGCTGTCACATAATCATTCAGTCAGCATTATAAAAAAAAAAAACACTGATGTCACTGTAGCCATCAGTAGCCAGGCATGTACCAGGTTGAGCATAGTGACCTAATGGTTCCCAAGTTTATTTTAAGGAGCTCCCTAACCCGTGTCTTTCGCCCCCCCCCCCCTCCCCAAACAGCAGTCTTCGCCCTGACCTTGGTGACCATCATGTTCTCAACGCCAGCAAAGTCCACAGAACCCACAGAGAACCCGTTCCGTTCGGCAGAACCCACGCAGAACGCTGCGGTCTCCTCCACAGGTGGGTTCCCCTGATCGCTCCCGTGTTTATTGCATCACGCGGGGGGGGCGGATGTTTCTACAATCTTCTTATTTCAGTCCCGACAGAGTGAGTTCCCCGCAGAGCGGCCTCTCTGAGATCTGAAACCTGTAAAAGCTGGGATTTCTGTGCTCAGTGTAACTGCTGACGTCCAGGCTACTGCCCTAACCACCTGTTCTTCATGTGCCCTGTTAGAGTGCACCACAGACAGCCATTTCACTATAGCGGAGCATAGTGCTATATACATCAAATTCAAATTCATGGATTTAGTTTCATTTAATGACCCTGGTGTCCCACTGTGTGGAAAAAATCTCAGCACACCACTGCAGCCAGGCCCGGAGGTTGGGGGGTGGTGGGGGTGGGGCAGTGGTGATGTCACAGTGAATGTGGTGGTCAAGCGTGCAAGTTCCTCACCTCCTCCACCACAGAGATTAGCGAAGCGGCATGACACGCCAGCCATCCGTAGACCGCATTTACACATTGATACTGACCCTGGGTGACGAATGCTGTTATTGTTAATACACTCGTTTTTTTTTTTCTTGTTGTTGTTGGTTTTTTTTTTAGCTGACACATGCTGCAACAGCACACCCACATTAAATGTTTTCACACACACACACGTGTGGCCGATAGGCTATATTTAGCCAGAGTGTGTTGCAGACCCCGCATTCTGGGTGGTGCAGTGCCAGCTTGTTTCTCCGCAAATTCCCAGTTTTCCTGCCAGTTATCATTACTGACAATTTAACAATGTATTATGTTTTTTTTTTTACTTTTATGCATGATATGCATCATTGTTACTGTATTCTAGCGTGATTTGTAACTGTTTTTTAGGTCGTGTGTAGGGTGGAATTATTGTGGTGTGAATGTACGAGTTATGTGTATGGTTGTGTAAGGAGTACAGACGTGTGTAACTGTGTTTATGGTTGTGTGTACAGGGAGTGAGCAAACTCCCCGAGTCCTGAAGTTGCTGGGTTTTTGCTCTGGAGACGATCAGGCGTTCTGTCTGAACGGCAAATGCATCTACCACCCCGACCTGAACAGGCCCACCTGCAGGTGAGAACACACCTACAGCACCATCCTAACCTGGCACACACACCTTGACCCATAATTAATCAGCTCAAGAATAAATATTAAGTAAATCATTTGGACTGATCTGCTAGTTGTCTTAAATGTACTGTAAGGATGATATGGTGGGTGTTACATGTAACATAAGGCTGATGTGGTGGGTGTTAAATGTAACATAAGGCTGATGTGGTGGGTGTTAAGTGTAACATAAAGCTGATGTGGTGGGTGTGGTTGCCAGCTGTCCACAGAATTTCAGAGGGGAACGGTGTGAGCACATGCTGCTGGACGTACACAGCGATACCAACCGTGAACAAATAATCGCCATCGGCGGTGGTGTGGCCCTGCTGCTCTGCGCCATCATTGCCATCCTCTACTGCTGTTTGAAGAAGAGGTACCACACCAAATCACAGCACATTGAATACCACACCAAATCACAGCAGATTCAATACCACACCAAATCACAACACATTGAATACCACACCAAATCACAGCAGATTCAATACCACACCAAATCACAACACATTTAATACCACACCAAATCACAGCACATTCAATACCACACCAAATCACACCACATTCAATACCACACCAAATCACAACACATTTAATACCACACCAAATCACAGCACATTCAATACCACACAAAATCACAGAACATTTAACACCACACCAAATCACAGCACATTTAATACCAAATTAAATGAAACATGTAGGTTATACAAGCTTTGTCTCATTACTATGGCAATGATGTTTTGAAAAATGCAAAAAAGAAACTATTTCTGATTTTCCGAGTTAGATTTTTAAGAATCTGCTTGAGTAAACTGTCCCACCACTAATGTCAATGGTGATGTATAGTGTGTTATGTTTGTGCTAACAGAGGTGTATGGTATATTAAATTTCAGGTGCGCAAAAGAAAAGCCTTATCAGATCTGCCAGTCAACTCTTGCAATCTGAGCCGAGCCGAGCTCACGCTGTTGGAGAGGCATTCCTGCTGAGAGGGCCTGCTTCTGCCTGCCGTCCGGCACCATCACATTCCACCCAGCCACTCCACCATCTCCCCTCTCCACCGTTCCACCATCTCCCCTTTCCACTGCTCCTGATCCTCCTTGCGAATATACCAAGAGAAGCCACACATTACCCATTGCACAAAAGCTACACAGCGCGCATACAACACACTACACACCACACACGCTACACGCCACTCAAACTACACACCACACACACTACACACCACTCAAACTACACGCCACACACGCTACAAGCCACATACACCAAACACCACACACTCTACAACACACAGTAATGGCAGGAAATGTTACATCATTCACAACATCTTTATAAGACAGCATCATGTACAAGGGTATTTATTTAAAAATAAATTATTTCTGTTTGTGTATTTATTTAATATGCTTTTTTAAATAAATATTTTAAATATTCATTTAACTGTCTTTGTCCCTTTCATTATTCATTTTACCTGCAAATGCAGTACGAGAGGAACCAGAAGTTGCTCAGTGCTACAATAATGCTGCAATATGTGGATCAGACTGTTACCCATGGCCCTTCTCTACATAATACAGAGCTCCCCATAAACTGTGTTTTTATTTAACCCTGCACTACACACTAACCCTACATTCTATAACCCTGCACTACACTCTGACCGTACACTCTATAACCCTGCACTGAACATTAGCCCCTCTACAGACAAAATATTACATAAAAATCTGATGTGTGTCAACATGTATAGTAAATGTTATGTTCCCATTTGTGAACTACATTTTAATTCCAGAATCTGGCTATAACTATAAATGTGACAATAGAAATGTTGCTAATCATGAAGCACATTCCTGCTTAGCTTCAGTGCTAACCAAACACAGGCCTCCTTAGTTTCAGTACAAACCAAGCTGAGCCCTGTTTAGCTTCAGTGCTAACCAAGCACAGTCCTGCTTAGTTTCAGTCTAAAAAGCAAGCTCAGTCCTGCTTAGTTTCACTGCTAACCAAGCCCAGTCCTCCTGACTTTGAGTACAAACCAAGCTGAGCCCTGTTTAGCTTCAGTGCTAACAAAGCACAGCACTGTTTAGTTTCAGTACAAACCAAGCTCAGTCCTGCTTAGTTTCAGTACTAACCAAGCACAGTCCTGCTTAATTTCAGTACAAACCAAGCTCAGTCCTGCTTAGTTTCAGTACTAACCAAGCTCAGTCCTGCTTAGCTTCAGTGCTAACCAAGCACAGGACTGCTTAGTTTCAGTACAAACCAAGCCCATCCCTGCTTAGATTCCACACTAAAAAAATCAATCCCTTTTCCAACGTTTTTTTTAACCTGGCATTGTTATATAAAGAGAGCTTAAACAAAGTGAAGCTATAAAATACAAAGTAGCTTTGCTACAAAAGTGAAGATCCCGTTCATCTTGTATGATTATAAACAGAAGCACGTTGGAAAATTTGTTCCACCTGAAGCTGGACTATTTCACATATCCAAGTTGTTTTTTTCCATTATTAAGACTAGCAAGCGTAGGAAGAGCCGTGCTACTAATGGAAAGATACCTGACTTTCGTTGGGGAGCGAGTGCGGCATGTTTCCAGTTTTATCCAGGTAAAAGAACATCGAATTATGGGTGGGACTGACTGTAACTCACAGCAAGGAAATCACCTTCAGGCGGGCCAGACACAAGTTGAGTTACCTCCAGGTGTCGCTGTTTACCTGGTTGTTGTTTTTTTTTGTCTTGCTTTAAAGGGACAGGTTGCTTCCTGCGGTTTTAAAAGGAGAGTTCGTTTTCTAGGGTTTTTCGGCACTATTTCAATTTTACTGTATGTTTTTTATTGGCCCAGACAGTTTTTGCGTGCAAGAAGGATATTTAGAGAAGTTTCTCACGACCTCGTGGTTTTACATGATTTTTACGACGGCAGTTAAAGGGGCATATTCTCGAGTTCATGGTCAAGAGTAAGAAAATACAATTATGGACAGTTTCCCAAACAGGAATTGAGCCAGGTCTTGGACTAAGAACATTTACCCAATGGTGGGTAGTATCCGTGGTTTAATGCGTCCTTACACACTCGTGCAAAGGGATATCCAGAAACGGTAATGTATTGTTGAGGCAGGTCCTATATTGACGAAGTCAGAGGTTTTTTTTTTGTATCACAGGTACAGCCGTGATTGTGATCCCGTGTCTATCTCTAATTTCCTCTGCTTTCCCCTGTATAATGTGTGTGTGTGTGTGTGGAGTGGAGTGGAGTGGGGGGGAATAGAAAAAGGGCAAACTGCACGCTCTCCTTAAAAATAAAAAACAAACATTGAATAAAAAAAGTATCACGACCACTATTCATGTCCAACTGCCTCAAACTATTCATGTCCAACTGCCTCAAACTAAAAAACTAAAAATAAAAGAAAAAATACTATTTCACTTCAGTTTGTAATCCTGGTGTAAATCGGTGAGATTTTTTTGGCAACTCGTGAAAACGTGAATGAGCTTAGCGACACCACACCCATGACCAAAGTTGGGTGTAGAATCTCCTGCTGCGATTTTTTTTTATCTTATAGATATAGAGGGAATCACAAGCGAGACTACGTCACTCTTCTTCCACCACGGATCCTATTGGACAGGTTGGAAATTACTTCAGCGCAGTCATTCCATACCTGCCAGCCCACATCCTGTGCGTCCATCCTGCGCACGGCGACGACTGATGCAGCCACCGGCAGCCTGTCAAACACAACCAACACAACCTTACACAAGCGACAATGCAAGGATTAACCGCGTCTTTTCTCCTGCTATTCTATGGTGAGTCCGCAAAGTACTTCAACAAAAAAACTCGTTTCAATACAGTAAAGCTGAGTAAATAAATGTGATTCTTTTGGCTCCTTGTTCTTACTTGGCTCGCTGGCGCCTGGTTATTGATTACATGTGATTTCTTTATTGCCCCCTGCTCGCTTGTTTGTAATAGTTTAAATTCCAAGCTCAAATGGAATTTGACCTTGAACCAGGGAATTAACCTATTTTAACTTTACGTCTGCAGTTTAGCCTATATTTCGTGGCTACATATAATGGCCTATCAAGGCTTTGTGGTCTCTGCCAGTCATGAACTGCTCCTGAAATGTTCCTCAGGTGTCCCCTGCATGCTGTCATTTGAGACCTGGGTGGGTCAAAACAATGATGAGTTTGTGTTACTGCACTGTACAATAGGGAAGATGACGTGCAGTGTGTTTGGTCCAGTGTGCCGTGTGTAGTGTGTAATTTGTTTGGTCCAGTGTGTGAAGTTTAGTGTGCAGTGTGTTTGGTCCAGTGTGCCGTGTGCAGTGTGTAATTTGTTTGGTCCAGTGTGTGAAGTTTAGTGTGCAGTGTGTTTGGTCCAGTGTGCCGTGTGCAGTGTGTTTGGTCCTGTGCAGTGTGTTTGGACCAGTGTGCAGTGTGTAATTTGTTTAGTCCAGTGCATGAAGTTTAGTGTGCAGTGTGTTTGGTCCAGTGTGCCGTGTGCAGTGTGTTTGGTCCAGTGTGCCATGTGCAGTGTGTTTGGTTCAGTGTGCAGTGTGTTTGGTCCAGTGTGCAGTGTGTAATTTGTTTAGTCCAGTGCATGAAGTGTGCAATCAGTCAACCCCTTCATCATCCGGCTTATCAGAGTCCCACGCCTCACCATTCAGCTGTACACTAGACTTTGGCTTAATTTCAGAGTCTTTAGGTGGTGATTGACAGTAGTATTGGTTGACAGAAGTGGCCAGCTATGTGGTCAGACTGGTTTTACTGTATGAACTGCACTGGCCATTGGGTGGGTGGGGGGGCTTGGTCTTAGTATTAAAGATACTTAATCAGAGTATTTGTCTTTACTTTTTGCTGTGATTTCAGGTATTATGATTTCACATGGTCTGATGTCAGCTCTTGCTTGAATTTTTATCATCAAAACTATTTATTTATTTATTATGTTTATTTTGAGCATTTTTATTTTATTATTGTTTCATTGTTTTACTTTTCTTTTCTTTTTTTAACTTTGTTTCTTGGCAGTCTTCCTCTGGCTCTCACCCTGTGGTTGGCTGATCTTACACACTTCTCCTGTGATTGGCTGGTCTGACACACTACTCCTCTGCTTGGCTGATCTTACGAACTGCTCCTGTGATTGGCTGATCTTACACACTGCTCCTGCGATTGGCTGATTTGACACGCTACTCCTGTGATTGGCTGATCTTATGCACTGTTCCTGTGATTGGCTGATCTTACCGAGATCTCCTGTGATTGGCTGACTTTACACACTGTTCCTGTGACTGGCTGATTTTACGCATTGCTTTTGATACCGGAGGGACATCTGGGTGGTATTTCACACAGCAGGATTACTGAGTTAGCTGGATAACTGCACTGGATAACTGCACTGGGTAAAACCCAGAACAGCACTTTTTAAACATTTTTTTTTTTTGTTTCGGGTTTTTGGAGGGTTCCGGGGTTTTTACTCATTGCAGTTATCATGCTTGCTCAGTAATCCTGATTTGTGAAATACCAGTAATAATAATAATAATAATAACAATAATAATAATAATTATTATTATTATTATTAGAATTATAATAATTCTAATAATAATACATTTTTAAAAATCCTAATTTTACCCGGCGTTTAGTGTAGGATGTGACCCAGTTATGTTGTGCTGTGGGGCTGCTGGAGCCGGGGCCTGGGGCGGGGTGTGCGTGAGCTGTGTTTGAGCACGCCAGAGGAATGCACTGTGGGTTCGATGGCGCTGCGGACACGCTGCCCAGATCCCCGCCCACATGCTTACACCTGACTCCAGGTGCTCTCCACGCCCTGCCAAGGTATGCGCCGTGTCGCCATGGCAATGCCAGGAAGAGGGCCAGAGGCAGGAAGTTGGGGGAGTCAGTGACTGTGGAATGACTGCAATATGCCTGGCTCTGTAGTGTACACAAAGCTGTAGTGTTCAGTGCTGTAGTGTTCAGTGCCGAAGTGTACAGCGCTGTATGTTCAGATCTGTAGTGTTCAGTGCTGTATGGTCAGTGCTGTAGTGTACAGAGCTGTATGTTCAGATCTGTAATGCTCAGAGCTGTAGTCTTCAGTGCTTTGGTGTTGTGGCAGTGTTGTGGTATATTGTGCTGTAGTGTTCAGAGCTGTAATGTTCAGTGCTGTAATTGTCAGTGTTACAGTGTGCAGTGCCTTTCTTTTCATTACATTTTGACCCTGAACGACCCTAACCCTGAAACAATCTCTCTCAGGTCTGTCTCTATTGTTGGGCAACAAGGCAGAATCCACAAGTCCTTCCTGCAGCTCCAACTGCTCAACATCAGGTACATTTCTCTCTCTCTTGCTCACTCTCTCTCTCATTCTCTCTCTCTCTCGCTCTCTCTTTCTGTCTCTCCCTCTATCTCTCTCTGTCTGTCTCTCTCGCTCTCTCTCTGTCTCTCCCTCTGTCTCTCTCTCTCTCTATTTATCTCTCTCTCTCTTACTCTCTCTCTCTGTCTCTCTCTCTCTGCATCCTTTTCCCATGATCCCATGCGTCTCTCTCTCTCAGCATCCTTTTCCCATGATCCCTTGTGTCTGCAGGCGCGGTCACAGCCACCCCTACCGTGTCCACGGTTCAGAGAGTGATGATCCTGAAGTGTAACTCCAGCATGGAGGACTACTGTTTCCATGGAGAGTGCATGTTCCTGGTGGACCTCAACGAGCACCACTGCAAGTAAGCTACACACTCCCTGCTCACTGTCAATACAATACACACTCCCTGCTCACTGCAAGTTAAATACACACTCCCTACGTACTATAAGTAGACTACACACACCCTGCTCACTGCAAATAAAATGCTCTCTGCGCACTGAAAGGTAAAACTCACCGCATATATGTATGAGTGAGTGGGAGAACGTGTGTGAATAACTCTCACTTTGTGATACGTGGCAGGTGTGCCCAGGGTTATGCAGGTCACAGGTGTGCCCACCTGTCTCTGGTGATTCAGCCCGTGAGTCAGGAGAGGTTGATACTGACGGTGGTGTGTGCCGCTCTAACCATCCTGGGCTTCGCTGGAGCCGCCTACTTCCTCTACCGATGGTGAGTGTGTGTGTGTGTGTGTGTGTGTGTGTGTGTGTGTGTGTGTGTTTGTTTGTTTGTGTGTGTGTGTGTGTGTGTGTGTGTGTGTATGTTTGTGTGTGAGTATGTGTGTGGGTGTGTGTATGTGTTTGTTTGTTTGTTTGTGTGTGTGTGTGTGTTTGTTTGTGTGTGTGTGTGTGTGTGTGTGTGTGTGTGCTTGTTTGTTTGTGTGTGTGTGAGTATGTGTGTGTGTGTGTGTGTGTGTGGGTGTGTGTTTGTTTGTTTGTGTGGGCGTGTGTGTTTGTGTGGGTGTATGTGTCTGTGTGTATAGGTGTGGGTGGAGTGACACTTCGTTATGTTACAGGTTTAAGAAGAACGCTGGTTCACCTCAACAGAAGGAATACCAGGAAGTGCAGATGGCATGATTGACGCAGTGAACTACAGCCTATTGTCACTCTGCAGCCTGATTGGTTAGATGGACACTATAATGACTGATTCCTGTATGATAGAATTTACCAACACTCTCTGTATTGGAAAGAATATTGTAAAAAAAAAAGAAAAAAAAAAAGTGTGTTCATGGAGGTGCAACATATTTATAATTGGAATTTAAAGTGGTCACATCAGAATAGGGCAGCAACTGAGGTTTCAGCAAGAGAGGCGGAGTCACTTGCTCAGCAGCTGAGAAATCTGTGTCTTTGTGCGTGTGTGTGTGTGTGCGTGCGTGCGTGCGTGTGTGGTGTTCAAGCAGGATTATCTTTTCCATATTTTGTTTTTATTTCAATGTTTCAAATGATTCATATTGTTTGTAATATAGATATATATATATATTTATAACAGGATCAGTGTTAAATTTGGTATTGAAAGAATAGAGGATTTAGTGGATTTAAAAGGGAAGGTGATAATTCTGGAATATTGATGAAATATGCATTTTTGCGATTGTATGTATGTTCTTGTCATTGTTCAGTCCTGTCATTGTTGATTTTTCTCAAGGAGGATGCAAAAATACAAGAGAGAAAATAGATACAATCTTACGCTACATCCTCTGTGGGTCAAGGAAGGGTAACTTTATTTGTGAGTTTAACAGCCTGTAGATGAAGCCAAACACTGCAGAATGTACAATGTGAAGAAAATAGAACTGAACCGTGTCTAAAAACAAAGAAATGCTTGCTACATTTGCTACAGATGCTACATGTTCATTACTCAAATAATGTTTTTTATTTTAATTTTATTTTTGTTAATCATGCAAAGTGAATGACTGATACTGACTCCTTTTCATATGGGTGCATCTACCTTGTGCTGTCCATCCCTGAATTGTTCCAGCCAATCAAAAGCCAGCGCTGACCCCTTCCCTCGCCTACTTTGTGCGGGTTCGACGCGTAAACCCGCCTCTTTTTGAAACCCACCAGTAGGTGGCGCCGTTTAGTACCGAAATATTTTAATTAATCCTTGGATTAATTTGACCCTGTGAAGATCTTTCGCATTTTCTGGAGAAATCTAAAGTACCCCGTATTTTGGGGGAAAGGCACGACACTGAGTATAATGAATCAGCTGAAGTAAATATTATATATATATATATCATGGAACTCAGTGATATTTTTTTATTTTATTTATGATAGTTGTTAAGCATGATTTTAAGCAAGCATTTTCTCGATTGCAGGTTCAACAATATTTTTATACCGAGTGCAAGGTGCTCTAAGTTGCTTTTTTGTATTTGTATTAAAATTCCATTAAAATGCTTCATATATATGGTTTTGGTTTTCCTTTCCTTCAAGTTTTGACATGAAGCCCTTGTTGCTGGAATTCCCAGTTATTACTCATTATTTTGGCATTCCCAGTCTTATTTTTCCAAGTGTTTATTCCCATTCCCTCAGCTATTGATCCGGAAGAGTGCGGACAAGCATGTTCTTTCTTCCAGGACCTTAGCATCTTATCACAGTTTGCAAGTCATGGCAAGTCAGGGATCTCAAACTCAAATCCCAGACGTGCACTGGCACTTCTGGATTCAATACCCGATTGCAGGGCCCATCCACACTGGAACTGCACCTTAGCAGACACTAGACCATGGGTCCCATCCACACACTGGTACAGTGCCTTAACAGATGCCAAACCATCCACACACTGGAACAGAGCCTTAACAGATACCAGATCATGGGGTCCATCCACACACTGGAACAGTACCTTTACAGATAACAGACCATGGGGCCCATCCACACACTGAAATGGTACCTCAACAGATAATAGACCATGGGGCCCATCCACACACTGGAACAGTACCTTTAGAGATAACAGACCATGGGGCCCATCCACACACTTGAACAGTACCTTTACAGATATCAAACCATGGGGCCCAACCACACACTGGAGCAGTAGCTTTACGGATATCAGTCCATGGGGTCCAACCACACACTAGAACAGTACCTTTACAGATACCACTCCATGGGGTCCAACCACACACTGGAACACTAGCTTTACGGATACCAGTCCATGGGGCCCAACCACACACTGGAACAGTAGCTTTACGGATAACAGACCTTGGGGTCCAACCACACACTGGAACAGTACCTTTTCAGATACCAGTCCATGGGGCCCAACCACACACTGGAACAGTAGCTTTACGGATAACAGACCATGGGGCCCATCCACACACTTGAACAGTACCTTTACAGATATCAAACCATGGGGCCCAACCACACACTGGAACACTAGCTTTACGAATACCAGTCCATGGGGCCCAACCACACACTGGAACAGTACCTTTACAGATACCAGACCATGGGGCCCATCCACACACTGGAACAGTACCTTTACAGATACCACTCCATGGGGCCCATCCACACACTAGAACAGTACCTTTACAGATACCAGACCATAGGGCCCAACCACACACTGGAACAGTACCTTTTCAGATAACAGACCATGGGGCCCATTCAGACACTCGGCCAGTGCCTTGACAGGCCAAGCCGCCCGGCGGGTTTGTTAAATTAGAACAGGAAGCGGCCGGCAGGCGTGTCTGGTGGGCGAGCGGTTCGGAGACGTTAACGAGGGGCCCGGCACGGTTGGGTTAACGAGGGGCGTTTATAAATAGCCGCGAAAAGAGCCTCCGCGTGCGCTTGGAACGGAAAGGGGCCGGCTAGCCGTGCCGAAATCGGACTCTGAGCCACGCGCGCAAACGTGCTTTCATCGGCATTCAGTCCGCGATCGCCCCCCACCCGCTCGCCACCCACCGCCACGCAACGCCACGCACCGCCGCGCACCGCCGCAGCTGGAACACGCAGGTAACATCGCCTGGGAAGGCTTCGCATTAACGAGATAAATATTACTGTGAGAATGACGGGTCGGTCAGGGTGCAGTCACGCAGTCACCAATGACCCACAAGACTTCCGGAGGTTTCATAACCGCACATTAATTTTTTTACGTCACGCGGAGAGATATCATAATGTAGGGCGCGGTATTATAACCTGTCCCCTGAGGTCAGTAGTCATTCTGGCGTTCTTTATTCCCCTGCAATCGGGGGAGTAAATGAACAACCAGGTAGAAACTAAAGCCAGCAGCCAGGGCCAGGTTGATTATCATATGTTGGAATGGTAATGAGATAGCCATTTCGCTATAATGAACATCAATGACACGGACATACCTTTGTAACAGTAATGACATGGCAATTCCTCTTTTATGAATTGCTGAATGAACACTGTAATTAACAGTTATATGATGGACATACTTCTGTAATGAACAGTAGGCAATGAGAATGCCATACCTCTGTAATTAAGTTATAAACACTGTAATGAACATTTATGAGATATCCATACTGTTGTAATGAACAGTTATGTGATGGACATAGCTCTGTAATGAAAGTAAGTAATGAGAATGCCATACCTCTGTAATTAAATTATGAATGCTGCAATGAAGAGGTGTGAGATGGACATACTGCTGTATTGATTGAACAGTTATGAAACGGACATCCCTCTGTCATGAACAGTAATTCATTGCCTACTATCCCAGTGCTTTGTTTGCCAAGGAACTCCCTGTCAGTGAATCACACATACACACCTCACTCTTACACACACACACACACACACACACACACACACACACCCTGCGGGGGTGTGTTTGGGTTCTGAGGTCAGCCTGTGGCAGATGGCTAGCCTGTTGCTATATTAATCTCTTGGGCATTTAGCACGACATCTGAACTCCAGCAGCGCACAGTGTACAGATATGATGTCTGAACCCTGCTATACTGAGTTAAACTGTGTCTTATGCTTTGTTAAACTGCGTTAAACCACATGTTACACTTTGTCAAACTGCGTTAAACTGAGTAATAAGCTGTAGCTGGCGTGTGTTGGAGTTGAAGGAGGGGCGGTGTGTCGCCCACAAACAGCAGCACTGCTGGGACCAAGGTCTTCAGGATAGATGCAGTCCAGACGCGCTCCAGACGCAGTCCAGCCACAGTAATTAAACATTTAAATGGCATTGGACATAAACTCCCCATGCCTCCATCCCAAGACTATGCCAGTTATTTCAGGGATGTGTCATCCGCCGGATTATTTGCACAATCACACCTCCTGTAAACAGTGCGTTGCACAAACACTCGAAGCACGCACATTCCCCGAGTGCCAGCCAGGTTCCAGCGGCCCCTCGCCGGCCTTCCCGAGCCCGGCTCAGCTCCGGCCCCCAGGCCGACCTCACAGGCCCACTCTCAAGGACGAGGAAACTAACCAGGCCGCTTATTGTACGCAGCACGGGGATGCTACTGCGCTCCAGTCTGCTGTTCCCCTCGACTGAACCGTTCTATCGCACTCCTCTACTGCTCCAGTCTACTGCTCCATTTTACTCCTCCATTCTACTGCTCCATTCTACTGTTCCACTCTACTGCTCCACTCTACTGCTCCAGTCTACTGCACCACTCTACTGCACCACTTTACTGCACCACTTTACTGCTCTAAACAGTTATGAATTTTGTATCTGAGAGGAAGGTGATGAAAACTGGTTGCTGCGGCCCCACAGACACACAGACACACACACACACACACCCATCCACTCACACATACACACACACACACGCACACACATGCGCATACACACACCCACACACCTACACACACCCACCCACTCACCCACTCACACATACACACACACACACACACACCGACTCACCCACACACTCACATCCCACAGAGAGGCGCACACATTAGAATTATTTATTTGAGCTGATTAATAATGATTAATTATTCATTTTATTTATTAGAGACTATATTTTTGCATGTAAGTACCCCACGTTTTTGATGTCAGAAATCTTTTTGACTTTGTAGCTACCCAACGTCAATGGAAATACATATCAGATTGTGCACTTTAAATCAGTGCCATTCAGAAATCAAAGACCAATGCCTTCTCGGATGAACCTGTCCGTGATTCACACTGCCGGCAGTTCTAGGTGTTAAGGCCAACTGTCGTTAAATGTAAAGTTATGCGTGACCCTTTTGCGGATAATCCCTCAGGGCAGCTACACTGGCTCCCTGGCTGCTAGTTTTTTGTCGTCGTATTTAACCCCTTGTTTATCTTCGCGCGGAGTTCAGCTTCTTTAACCACTTTTACTCTGGTTCACATTTAGACGCCGAGCCAGTTCTGCGAGAGACACCGAGCGTGATGTGTGTTTAAATAACTCAGAGTTAACGAGTGTGATAGTGCAGTCGTTTGAGCGCGCCTGTTGGGAGGACGCAGTCGGCTTTTTTTTCTATAAGAATGTCAAAAGATCCTGTTTGCTTAATAGCCCGACGGAGAGGCAGACACAAGGCTGAGCTCCGCCCCTCCCTGCCCCCCACACCCTGTGCAGTATAAAGGTGGGGAAACGCAGGAGAGCACACACACACACTCCTCCCATCTTCAGTCTCTCTGAGCACGTCATGAACTCTGCTCTCCTGTTCTGGGTCCTGTCCCTAGGTGAGTCTGGAGTTTCTTCTTCTGGGTTCAGGTTCCTGGGATTTTTTTTTTTTTTTGTTTGTTTTGTATGTTTTGTTTGTTTTTTCGTTTTCTTTGTTTAGGAAAGAACGGTTTTAGGGGATGAGGGAGGGGGAGAGGACAGCAACACAATGCCTGACTCAGGGGATTAGATTGTCTTCGTTAAATTTCACAGGAAGTAAAACTGACTTGAACAGTTCAGAATATTCGAAAAAAGTAATAAATGGTCATGTTTAGTTAATGATTACCATTTTCAACGTCCGTTTCATTATCCTCAACAGTTCCATTTGGAAGCTGCTTGAGCAACAGCAGTGTAAGGTTTCAGCAACATTACTGGGGGAAAATGTGGAAAGAACTGTGTGTAATTACACCCAGCTCTCCGACTGAGCTTGAACACCTTTACACAGGCGTGTTTGGTCAATCTGATCACTGCTCACTCAACCACTGAGTGTGAGGTTGCAATTTATCCGCAGTACTGTCGTTTCAGTGTGTGTGCGTGTGTGTGTGTGCGATCTGCATTTCTGTTGTTTGTGTTATCTGTGGTTGTGCAGTGTGCAGTGTGTGTGTGTGTGTGCTATGTGCAGTTGTGTTGTTGTGTATCATGTGCAGTTGTGTTGTTGTGAATCATGTGCAGTTGTATTGTTGTATATTATGTGCAGTGCAGTGTTTGTGTGTGTTTGTGCGTGTGTGTGCTATGTGCAGTTGTGTTGTTGTGTATCATGTGCAGTTGTGTAACAGTGGTCCATGGTTTTCCCAGCATGCTGGTGCACAGTAACTTTGGGAAGTGAGGTCACTCGTACCCCCGCATCGGAGGAGAGGAGCAGCGTGACATCATCAGGGACTGACATTCAGAGCTCAGCTGATGAGGACAATGAGCTGGAACAGAATGACTTTGCAGAATTACCGCTGGGTATGAATATGAATGAAAATACACATACATACATACATAACCAGAGTATGAACATGTGATAGAAGTGCTTTCATCACGTCTTTGCTAATTGCTAGTGTGGGAGGCACCATATTACCATTACACAGAAGACTCATACATTCAACTCCACAGTCAATTGAATCGACCAGGATGGGAAACCAGCTCACCATTGGTTCTTTTAGTTTAATCAAACTAGGCACAATACGTGACCCCATTAGAGATAGTAACCTGTTGATTTTGGTGACCCCGTGACCTTTCCTCGAGTACCACCATCGGGTCAAACATACCTAGAAAACTAACGACTGGATTTTCAAGACATTTGGTGTGCACGTGCATGCGGAGGGAGACTGATTGTTGTGCTTTGGTGGAGTTCCACACTACTGAGTGCGTTCTTCCTAGTTTTTTACTCGAGGGAAGCTGGCAGTGTGCTGAAAGTGATATCGGTCAGCAAAGTGATGCGATGGTGTACTACTGGTACATAATCACCGGCTCAGTTATGTTACAGTGACCCTGTAGACAGTACTGTGTGCAGTACTTCAGTATACGATGACACATGTAATGTAATGTTATTGAAGTAATGTGATGCTATGTAATGTGATTTTTGTGTGATTATACAGTATTAATATCTCGCCTACCCCTCTCTCTCCTGTTATCTCTCTCTCCCTCACTCTCTATCTATCTCGCTCTCCTGTTATCTCTCTCTCTCTCCCTCTCTCTCTCTCTCTCCGGTGTCTCCCCAGCAGTTCAGTATCTCGCTAAAAAGGAGGGAAGAAACCGAAAAAAGGGGAAAGGAAAGAAACGGCACAAGGGAGCCTCCCACAGCACGCCCAGCGACGCCCCGAGCCACGCCCCCACCCACACGCCCGGCCACACCTCCGCACAGGTGGAGGGCGAGGACCTCTGCCTCACCACCCATCAGCACTACTGCATACACGGGGACTGCAAGTACATGGCCGACCTACGCGAGCCCACATGCGTGTGAGTACTACACTGTCTGTCTGTCTGTCTGCCTGTCTGCCTGCCTGCCTGCCTGTCTGTCTGCCTGCCTGCCTGTCTGTCTGTCAGTCTGTCTGTGTGTCTATTTTCCAGTCTGTCTGTCTGCCTGTCTGTCTGCCTGCCTGCCTGCCTGCCTGCCTGTCTGTCTGTCTGTCTGCCTGCCTGCCTACCTGTCTGTCTGTCTGTCTGTCTGTCTGTTTATCTTAGTCTGACTCGTGACATTCTGTCTGTCGGGCTGTCTGTCTGCGTCTCGCTCATGGTCAGTGTTGCGTCGCAGGTGCATGATGGGATATGACGGGGAGCGCTGTGGGATCCAGCTGATGAAGACTGAGCTAAAGAAGGCGGACGAGGAGGTGGTGCAGACTGTGCTGGTGGTGATCGCTGTTGTCTTGTCCCTCATCAGCTGCTGTGCTATCCTGCTCATGATCTGTGCACAGTGAGTTCACCTGAACACACCTGCACTCACACCTGCACACACACCTGTACACAGCTCACACTCGTACACACCTGCACACACACCTGTACACACACCTGTACACAGCTCACACTCGTACACACCTGCACACACACCTGTACACAGCTCACACCTACAGTCTCACCTATACACACCTCCCATCGTCTATACACAGCTTTTATATATTTGTCCTTTATTTAAACAGACAATTGAGGTCTAACTGAGGTCAAGATTTCTTTTTCAATAGAGACCTGCTAAATATAAACCCTATTTAAAAGCTCTATACAGGACCAACACAGTGCAGAGGTACATCAGCATACAGCAGTCACACATCAAACAATAAGCAGATTAAAGGAGGCATGTGCAAGCAGTATTATTCTGTACACTCTCCTGCGCAGAGCTCGCAACTGTTGACAATCACACAAGAGCAGCAATCAATCCCATTTCAATTCAGCCAATTCACATATACTGAAATTCAATTTATTAACTGCAAAGAAACTGATAGGATATTATGGTCATTTTTCTGCTCATGAATTCGATTTCGACTGTTCCAGACTCTGCTACACACGTCAGAATGCAGCCACACAGACCTGTAAAAGCAGCCAAAACAGACTAGCATAAAGATATCTACATATCTCAGCGTATTGGAACCTGCGCAAGCCGTCCTTCGTAGCAGCGCACATTGCACAAACACACCTGATAAGTCCTGGCCCAGCCACAGGTATTTCCTGTAAGCTTGCCACACCTGTGTCACTTGTAGGCCAAAGGCCAAAGCGGGGACAGAGTCGAATATAAATCTCTCCAATGAGACTCAGTCGGACAGTCAGTGACAGAACAGGTGCAGAGCAGAACGTTTTTTAACCTGTAGTACACTCTGCAGATTAAAGACTAAGAGTATTTCAGGAGTAAAGGGTGAGTATTAGGGGGAAAAAAACAGAGTATTGGAGGAGTAAAGGGTGAGATATTGGGGAAGTAAAGAGTGAGTATTACGGAAGTAAAGAGTGAGTATTGCAGGAATAAAGGTGAGTATTGGGGGGAAAGAGAGAGTGTTGGAGGAGTAAAGAGTGAGTACCAGGGGAGTAAAGAGTTAGTATTGTTGGAGTAAAGACCAGGTATTATAAGATTAAAGAGTGAGTACTTGAAGAGTAAAGAGTGAGTATTTGAGGAGTAAGGACTGAACTTTCTCTGAATCTCCTGCTTTTGCTCTGCAGTTACAGAACTCACAAGAACTTCTTAGCGGCATACCTGGGGCCCAGCAGTGAGAAGGAGAAGCTTCAGACGGACGGAAACGGCGCTGTGGTCTGAACACCCCCCCCCCACCCACCCACCCAGGTATGGGCTCACTGCATCTGTGCCCCCTCCCGCCGACCCCCCCCATACACCCCCCGCCCCCCACAGGTATGGGCTCAGAGCGTCTGCATCTGCGTCTGTGGAGGTGCATTAGTCATAACCTCCCTGGGATTTTGGCCCAGGTTGTGCAAGCTGCAGGTAGAGACCGGATATTTCTGAATTGTCAATCATCCTGAAATGCCTCATTGTTAGCATGCCTGCAGCTTCTGCCTCACCCAATTCCGAAACATCCTCCTGAAAACCTGAGCCTCAACTGGTGCTATAGGAGTCAGAGTGTGGTGTATGAGTCAGTGTGCTACAGGAGTCAGTGCGCCGTAGGAGTCAGTGTGCTATAAGAGTTAGTGTGCTATAGGACTCAGTGTGCTATAGCAGTCAGTGTGCTGTAGGAGTCAGTGTGCTATAGCAGTCAGTGTGCTGTAGGAGTCAGTGTGCTGTATGAGTCAGTGTGCTATAAGAGTCAGTGTGCTACAGGAGTCAGTGTGCTACAGGAGTCAGTGTGCTGTATGAGTCAGTGTGCTATAAGAGTCAGTGTGCTGATGGGGAAAAGTCAGTGACTCACTGCTGTTCCTTTTCCCTCCTCAGGTTTTTCAGAGCTCCAGAGATCATTTCTGCGACATTCAACATCATTATTAGATGTACTGTCTTTTTTATTTATTTATTTTAAACTATTTATTTAATATTGTAATATTTGTTTGACTGTTTTAGAATGTATTCCAGAGTCAAAGTATTAGTTTTTGCTGTTTATTAAAGATATTTATTACATTTCTTGTACATTTCTTGAAAGAAATGTGAATTTACTTTTAAATACAAATGTGCAAATCTCTTGTTCTTTCAATGTTCCAGTTGAAATATAAAATGTTTTTTTAGGTCGTTTTACGCAATACAAAATTCTGAAAGTGCTCCTATTCTCTCATCTGTGTTTCTGTTACTCTGTGTGTGCATGTGTGTGTGCCTGTGTGTGTGTGTGCGTGTATGTTAGTGAGTATGTGTGTGTGCTTGAGTGTGTGCCTGTGTGTGTGTGTGTGTTGTGTGGGTTTTTTCCGTTAGGCTAGCTCCCCTCTAAACTCTTGATGACTAAAATTCCCTCCACCTCCTACCCATATCCTGTGCTTCAAAGTGCCTGGAGATTTGAGAATATTTCCATATAAATGCAGCACGTTAGCAAAAGGTCATCAAGGGATACACGTAGCAAATTAGCTTGTGCTATAAATGTTAAGGCACATGGCATCAGACTATTTATTAGATACTCTATGTATCTCTTCCTGTTTAATATTTAATATTATATATTACATAAAATATTTTCCTCTTCCTCCCAGTATAAATAAGTTATAAATAAGTCTTACACAAACCATGAAGTACATATTTTTCTTGTGGTCTATTTTTGGTAACTTGTATTGCTTTTCTCATTTGGTCATGGAGTAGGTTGCACATGAAGGTCAGTCACGTATCAGGCCGTTTCAGAGCTTAGCCAGACATAATTACGGAGAATACCAAACAGGCAAACTCATTGTGGAGGTAGCTTAGCCTTAAAGATATCTGAGAAATGTCAAGGAGAGTGGAGACAGGTTTATTCTCACATTCCAGATGTTCATCAAGGCCTCTCTGATGAAGACTCAAGGCTTATGGGAGAAACCAGCAGCATCTTTTCAGTGGCAACTTCTGGCAGCAGTCGAATCAGTCTTAGAAACACACAGGCAACATTTAATATGGAGGTTCAGGGGTGATGAAGGGGTTGATTTGGGGTTGGCTTAAACATTTGTTTCAGACAGATAATTGAGGCCCCCATTGAGCCTTTGCACGGACACACACACACACACACTCACACACACATGCACACAAACACAGATGTATGAACACATGCACACACACGCACACACAACACACAAACACACATACACACAAACATACACATGTATACACACACAGACACATACAGGATGCATGCATGTGCACACGTATGGACATGCACCTGCCAGCCTGCACACACACACACACACATACACATGTATGCGCAAACACACTCACTCGGGTAAATTCAAAGCCGTCAGACGTCAGCATGTGGTAAGTTTTTGGTATCTTACATCCACATACTGAATTTTACCCTCTCACGTCCCTGCTCTGGTGAATGGCCTGTACCAGTGCTTTGTGAAAATGCACTTATAAAAGCAAACACCGTAATTGAGTGAGTGAATGGACAATGCATGACGTTTGTTTGTATGTTGGGTGGAAACTGTGGTATCCATAGTGACTAAAAGGTCATGGTTCATTTGAATTGGCAAAAGGTGAGTTTTGCGAGCGTCTCCTGGCTCAGGGTAACCTTATGATTGTGTCCCGCTGAGTGCGTAATGGGGAAAGTATGTCATTACATGGGGAGGGTGGATCTCTCGAATTCCTTTCTTCAAGGGCGACTGTATCTCCTCTCTTTCATCTTTCTTTAAATGAGCAACGCGCAAGAAATGCGCAGAGCAAGTTCGGTCAGGAAACTCGTGCTGCGGCAGCCGACCATTGGTCGGCCTCAGAAAACCACATGTTCTCATTTTCAACCAGTCACGTACGCGCATCACGGATGGAGTGCCTTCTGAAGCCGACAGTCAAGACTTCTCAGGTGCTGCTCATTGCCTGTGCTGCTCATTGCCAGTGCTGCTCATTGCCAGTGCTGCTCATTGCCAGTGCTGCTCATTGCCAGTGCAGCTCATTGCCAGTGCTGCTCATTGCCAGTGCAGCTCATTGCCAGTGCTGCTCATTGCCAGTGCTGCTCATTGCCAGTGCAGCTCATTGCCAGTGCAGCTCATTGCCAGTGCTGCTCATTGCCTGTGCTGCTCATTGCAGTGTGCTCTTGCCCTGCACCTTGCATGCTGCTCACAGTGCACTCATCCCTCTTCACACGCTGCGCAGCTCACAGATGCTTGGATCTCTCCTCACCCGCTTCCAGTGGTTTGGATCTCTCCCGTTAGGGGTGGGGATGTTTGCAACACCCTGTTTGATAGGTTAGTGCATGCAGGTGACATACGTATAGCAGATCCATTCAGCACCAAACCAAAAATAATCTCATAGCATATTTATTAATGTTTTTAAATCTAAATGCATGAGTTGTCCAGACTGAAATGCATTCAGTGTCTGCATACACAAAACTCCATTACACAAAACTCTAACCAATGACACATTGCACCTTCTGGGAGAGTGTGTCACTGCTGTGCCCTGCAACACAGCTCCCTGAGACTGTGCACTTTCCTGTGCTCGGCTGTGCTTGTGCTGGCTGCTGCCATGGGTAAACTACGCAAACTGTGTCCGTACAGTGTGAAAATCCCTTTCAGCTCTCTGGCCCCTGGTCTAATGTTGGTCATACAACTCTGGTCTAAGCCTAGTTTTTAAGATACATTTTTAGGCCAGATATTGTCTTTTTATGAGGTAGGCATACTAACACTTTTTTGTGGCAGTGTCACTGTGTGTTGCATCAAGCATGAATAAAAGCTTCAGCTCTTTTTCCAAACCACACAAAACTTAAGAAATGGCACCATCTGGTGGTCTTTCAAAAAAAAATTTTGTGAAAATTTAATCTACTTGTTTAGCATACTTTTGTTTGTAGTAATCTACTCTGTAAGATTACAGTATCATACACATGCAAAAATACAAATGTATGAATGCACACACACATACACGCTTACACTCTGTCAAACAAAAACTTTTTCACTTTTTTTTTTGTGTGTGTGTGTGTGCACATGCCTTTGTAAATGTGTGCGTGTGTGTGTACTTGTATACACGTGCCTGTATGCAAGCGTGTGTGTGTGCGCACGCTTGTGTGTCCATGTGTGTGTGTGTGTGTGCATGCGTGAGTGCATATGTGTGTGTGCGCACGCATGTGTGTGTGTGTGTGCGTTCGTGCGTGCGCATGCCTGTGTGTGTGTGTGTGTTCGTGAGCGTCTAAACCACAGTTTATTGCGCAGGGTAAAATTTTCCTCAGTGAGGTTTGGCAGCAATGGACCACATCCTCTCTAGGGGAAATAAATACCAGTCAGAGCATCAGGCAGACTCTATTACATCACCATGAAGGGAAAAGGCCACCTGCTCGTCTGCCTGCCTGTTCTGCTCCTGTGCCTGAATGCAGGTTAGTCTCTACCTCAGCGAACATACACCGATATGCACACCTCTGGGTCCCAACACAGGAGCCGATTATCGCAATCATTATCATTACTACTTGTACTATATTGCATTCATTCATCTATATATTCTATATGCACCGATCACCGATTTCTATGGGAATTGATGGGTGGGACGAGATTCAGCTGTAAATTATGCTGATACACTATGGAACACATTTGTTGGCTAAATGGCTTTAAGTCATCAAGGGTCCAAGGTATCAAATGAGCCTCAAACCACCGTGCTGCTGCCAGATATGCAGTAGATACTACAAGCATTGTTTCTCCTGAATATTTTTTCCATTGTGTTCAACAGGAAAATTAATCAGGAGAAACAATGCTTGTAGTATCTGCTGCATATCTAGCAGCAGCACGGTGGTTTGAGATTCAAAATCACCGTGTCTTAGAACGCTAGTCAAACTCTCCTGAGGGATGTTCCGTCTGTCATTGTACCCAATCTGGTGTGCAGAAGCTCTGTGTTGAGATAGTCAACTAATGCAATGTTTCGCTCATGGAAAGATTTGATTACCCTGCTTAGAACAAGGGGCACTACTCCCTCAAGAAAATCATGCATCAAATCAGGCGAAAAACTTTTGAAAGTAATCAAAGTACTCCAGTTCAGAAAATGCACACCTACATTAAGGAACAAAACGTTTTGAAACCATCTGATGCCGCTGTGTTCTTACTCACAAGAGTGTTTTCTCTGGTTCAGGGGAAACCCCACCTTGTAGCGACATCTCACGTAAAACTTTAAATGCATCTTCGAAGACTTAACACCTCTTCTTCCAGCCATGTTGAAAGTGAACGTGTAGAGGATGGGGCTAAGGACCTCCCAGACCTCCGCGTGAATACCCTTTAACAAAAGCTCTGAGTCTGCACTTTGACTACGTGCGAATTGTTTGATTACAAACAGAGAAAATAAAATATTACATCATAAAAAGGCAGGTGGTTTTAATGTGGCTGATCAGTGTATATGCAGTGCAGTCTGAAAGTGTTTGGACAATGACACAATTTTTGTAGTTATGGCTAAATTTTCCGTTGCATTGGATTTGAAATGAAACAATGAGTATGAGGTTAAAGCGCAGACTGTCAGCTTTAATTTGGTTGGGTATTTACATCCATATTGGGTTATCAGTGTAGGAAATACAGCTCTTTGTAGACACAGGCCCTCCCCTATTTTAGGGGACCAAAAGTTACTGGACTATTACCTGCACGGCTGTTTTATGGCCAGCTGTGTGTTGTTGCATCGTTAGTTCACGCAAAAGAAAGCTAAGAAAAGGGCAAAAATTGTAGCATTTTCTGGCATCTGCATTTGGAGTCAGTGCGTTTTTTGCCTGATTTAAATGTTGCCAGAAGTCTTCTCTGAAAAGATGATGCCATATTCTGTAGCTGTTGTCTCTCAATATGAGGACCAAAGATAAAAACAATTGTTCTTATGTTGTGTGCATGTACATTATTGGGTGTCCTTGTGTCAGGTGGGTGTATATTATGTGTTTTTCTCAGGTGAGTGTATATTATGTGTTTCTCTCAGGTGAGTGTATCTTGTGTGTTTCTCTCAGGTGAGTGTATGTTGTGTGTTTCTCTCAGGTGAGTGTATGTTGTGTGTTTCTCTCAGGTGAGTGTATCTTGTGTGTTTCTCTCAGGTGAGTGTATGTTTTGTGTTTTTCTCAGGTGAGTGTATGTTGTGTGTTTCTCTCAGGTGAGTGTATGTTGTGTGTTTCTCACAGGTGAGTGTATGTTTTGTGTTTTTCTCAGGTGAGTGTATGTTGTGTGTTTCTCTCAGGTGAGTGTATGTTTTGTGTTTCTCTCAGGTGAGTGTATGTTGTGTGTTTCTCTCAGGTGAGGGCGCAGAGATCATCGACGGTGTGGAAGTGAAGCCCCACTCCCTTCCGTTCATGGCTCTCCTGGAGAACTCCGAGGGATCTCCGTTCTGTGGGGGCACTCTGATTGACTTTCAGTGGGTCCTGACTGCAGCACACTGCCAAAAGTGAGATTCCTAACATTCCTAACACTTTTCCACTCTAACATTCCCAACATTTACTTTTCCATTCTAACATTCTCAACATTTAGCTTTCCATTCCAACATTTCGAACATCTACCCTTCCATTCTAAAATTCTCAACATTTAGCTTTCCATTCCAACATTTCGAACATCAACCCTTCCATTCTAAAATTCTCAACATTTAGCTTTTCGTTCTAACATTCCCAACATTTACCTTTCCATTCTAACATTCCCAATATTTACCTTTCCATTCTAACTTTCTCAACATTTACCTCCTGGCTGTACTCGCTCTCTATACTTCTGTCTCCAAGTCTTGTCTGTAAGTCCCAACTGTAATTACTCTATACTTCTGTCTGTAATTCTGGTCTGTAACTCCCTGCTCCTCAGCGTTACGAAGGTACTGCTGGGGGTGCACTCCCGCTCAAAGCCAGAGAAGAAGTACCGACAGACCCGAAAGGTGGTGCACAGTGTTCCTCACCCCAAATATAACTCAAACCAGAAGGTCAACGACCTCATGCTCCTCAAGGTCAGCTATTATTAGTCATTATGTCCATAATGTTTTTCAGAACTAAACCATACAGACTTCTGTATCAATGCATCATTTCCCCAGTGTATATACACAAAGACAAAGGTAGCTCTGATAAAGACGGAGATTTAAATGTGTGTTCTGGTGCAGCAAAAGCAAGGTGTGTGTGGCCATCGTTCCCTGTGACTCTCTTCCTCAGCTTGATAAGAAATCCGAGAATACCACGGCTGTTCGGCCCCTCCCGCTGCCCCGTCCCATTCAAGACGTCCCAGCAGGGACGGTCTGCACTGTAGCAGGATGGGGAGTCACCAAAAACGGCGGCAAAGCCATGTCAAAGGTGCTGCGGTCAGCCAAGGTCACCGTCATTGACAGAAACCTGTGTAATTCCGAGAAGTACTATAACCATAAACCCAAGATAACCAACACTATGCTGTGTGCGGGGTCCATGGGAAAGAAACGTACCGACACCTGCGCAGTGAGTATCGCACATACACACACACAGAAGCACATGTACAAACTTACACACATGTACATACACCTGCAGAAAAACACACATGAACACACATGCACAAACAAAAAGGCACATTTCCCTCTTCTCAGTTTGTATTTGATAATAAGGTCGGTACGCAGTGGTACGCCTTCTTAAATTAAACCTGCAGATTTCAGGTGAGAATTTAGCTTGAAAGTGGAATGCGTCTGCTGTGTTTAGACTGGACTGAGTGTGTGTGTGTCCTTTCTCTGTCTGTCAGGGAGACTCCGGGGGTCCTCTGCTGTGTGAAGGAGCTCTTAGGGGGGTCACCTCATTTGGCTCAGGCTGTGGCATAAAGACAAAACCGGGAGTCTATGCCTCACTCTCCAAGACGCAGATGGAATGGATCCGCAAGACAATCAATAAGCCACAGTGACTCCATCAAAGCTCGCTGTAACCACACTCAAAGCTCGACATAACTCACTCCAAAGCCTGCTGTGATTCCAGCCTTCCCTTATTACGTCTGTGTCCTTCCTGTATGTTCACACTGTATCCCTTAAAATGTTAAAATGTAATAATGTGTCATTGTCATAATAAATTGATTGCAAGATGAGTTTTGGTGAGAATTATTATTGGTAACCAGCACTGTGTGAAGTTATATTCTTCTTGACTGAATATTGCAAATCATTCTGTGTGTATCTTAAAGACATATATCAGTTTCATCATTACATTGAGGGATATTTGGAAGTCTACATGTAGCAAAACAACTTCACATGTAGCAAGTAAGCACATACAAGGATCTCTGCTCATCCAAATGATACCTTTGGGTGTGGGATTGAAGCTTCCATAATAATTTTAATGTAACATCTAAAATAAATCTAGATATTTTGCCAAAGTAGTACAGAACACCAGCAGGATAGTTACTGAGTAATAAATTACTGAGTTTGAATGGAAGGAGGCTATGTTCATGTTAAAAAAGGCATAGTTTTGGTGACAAAGAGAACGACAAAAAAGCTCCAGAAAAGTAGTGAGAAGAGCAACAAGAATGCTTACTATCTATCAAACCAATAAGTCCTGTGTGTGAAAATAAATTTTGAGTGGGATTGTGCACAACATATGAGGGCTGCTGCTTTTGGGAGTGCTTGGAAACTCTGTATAATGTAATATTCATGTGCGTTTGCAAAGTTTTTCTACGATTTAGTAAATATGAAACACAGAGACCCGGTGTGAGATGTCTGTATGCGGCATTTACTAGAACAGCCAGAGCAGCGAATGGAAACCCGCATAGAGATGTTCCCAGCAGGCTTTTTGCGTAACATACGAACCTGTGGCTTTCAGCAGCGCTATGAAAACGCCAGAGGCCCCCCATCTGACAGACCCCAACCCCACCCCACCCCTCCGCCCCCCCACAGGCCATGGCGCTGCTGGCTGCTGAGTCAGCAGCTGGGCAGTTGCAGCACTTCCTTTCTGAGAACGTTCCAATATCACTCAACAGATCTTCATGAGAAAAAAAAAAACACATTATTAACAAACAGACCACAGACTCAGTGCACACAATTTAGTATGTGTAGAATTGTGTGTGTGTGTGCTCGCACGCGTTTGTGTTGTGTGTGTGTGTGTGTGTGTGTGTGCGTGTGTGTGTGTGTAAGCCACAGTTTCTTGTGAAGTGGTGAGTCAGAGAGCCGCTCGGGGATGTGATGTGGAGGCCAGCCTGACAGCAGCGGTCACAGCATAAAGCAGCCGGATGCTGATCAAACAGAGAGAAGCAAAACCAGGCCGCAGAGAGCAGGGCTTGTCTGATGCAGAAAAACTAACCATATCAGTTCAACACTTCACTCGCACATACGTAAACCTTGTTGACTAAAAGGGAAAGTTAATGAAAAGGGGGGAAAGTATGTATACATTTTGAAATTACTGCTTTTCTAATCTATTTTCAGCTATCTAAGTTTTTACATTTCTTCTGCTTGGACATTTGACACTGATCTAGATCTGTCAGGAAGCTGTAAGCAAGCTCTGTCCTTACGAAAGGTCAGGTAGACCACGCGAAGACCACAATGTTCCACTTGGTCATCACCGTATGACAACACACAGAAACTCTAAAGTACAGAGATGAGAGACAGGAATGGGTGCAGAGCAGCGTTGAAAAGAGCCACGGCTGTAGTCCACAGCATAAGAAGCAACGCATGGATGAAGTTCACAGTTTATTGTAGAGGGGGAATAGGGCAGAAACAGGGGGTTGTGGGATGGTCCTGTCCAGGTGAGCTGGGGAACAGACACACCGCAGCGCTCCAGTGTCCCCATCCACAGGTTTGGCACCAGTGTGGAGTAAGGTGACAGGGCGGGGGAGTGGGGCGTTGGGTGTTGGGGTGGGGGACTGGGATGTTATGGTGGGCGAATGGGGTGTTAGGAGCAGTGGGGAGTTAGGGTGGGGCAGTGGGGTGTTAGGGTGGGGGAGCAGGGTGGTAGGGTGGGGCAAGGGGGAGTTAGGGTTGGGGTGGGGAGTTATGGTAAGGGAGTGGGGTGTTAGGGTGTTGGGGTGAGGCATTGGGTGTTGGGGAGGGGCAGCGGGGTATTAGGGAGGGAAGTTAGGGCGATTGGGGAGGAGTGGGGCGTGCTGAAGCTGGTTGTCCCAGAGGCACGCCTGCTGGTCTGAGCCGCAAGACAGGATCCATTTTTCACAGGAGCTCAGCGCCATGTCCAATACCCGGCCCGCGTGCCCTGAGAAACAGAACATTACATCATCTGTGACATCACACACTTCCACTCACCCGTCAGAACTCTACAGGCAGCGCGCTACAGTGGTGAGGGAGCTGGGCTTGGACCTGAGGCTTCAGGTCCTGTACACCTGAGCAAAGGCCACAGGTACACATCCACCTGTGTAAATGGACTGTGTGTAAAGTCAATGTGAATAAGAGCAACTGTTCAATGCCTAAAATGTAGCGTGGTGTGATGTCACATGCTTCTGTGCAGCGAATGGTAGCCCACCACGCTTGTTCTGTGGTTTTTATGTCAGGAATTGGATTCACAACTGTTCTTGTAAAAAAGTGAACACTCTCTCGATTTAAATAATGACACACACAAGCCCCCCTTCCACACCATTCCTAGCCTGTTTAATAGACATGCCCACCCCCTGGTGGCTGGGTTGGGGGTTGTCCTCTGACTGGTGAGAGAAGGTGTTCTGGACCCAAAATCATAAAACTCCCATCATGCGCTATATCTGCACAATGCTAAATTTACCTCTCATCATGCAATGGAGCCAACAGACTCACTCACTCACTAACTCACTCACTCACTCACCCTGGAATTGGGCCTGTTGTGTGAGGGAGGGGAAGGTCCAGCATGTGATGTGATTGTGAGGAAGACCATGGGTTGTGAAGAGCTCCTTCCTCCTGTGGCTCCAGTGCAGAGAACAGATCTAGACCCACACACACACACAGACAAAAGAACATTATCCTATAGACCTACAGCTCCAGCACTGCAATCAACACCATAACATTGACTTAATCAACCCAAGAATGCTGCCTCAATAAACCGCATAACAATACTGCAATCAGCCCCATAAAACTGGTTTAATCAGCTGTGGTGATCTGGATTGCATACAGACGGAGAGGGCTCATCTGTATCTGAGAGTTTGTGGGGACTGAGTGCACACAGAGAGGGCTCATCTGTACCTGTGAGTTTGTGGGGACTGAGTGCACACAGAGAGGGCTCATCTGTACCTGTGAGTTTGTGGGGACTGAGTGCACACAGAGAGGGCTCATCTGTACCTGTGAGTTTGTGGGGACTGAGTGCACACAGAGAGGGCTCATCTGTACCTGTGAGTTTGTGGGGACAGAGTGCAGACAGGTGTCTGTGTTTGTGTCCCAGATCCTCAGGATTCCATCTGCCCTGCCACCTCCTACAGCCACGACCTCAGACTGCCAGGGACACCATCCTAGAGCCTACACACACACACACACCATACATACACACACACACACATACACACACCACACACACACACACACACACCACATACACCCACAAGCAAGCACACACACACACACACACACACACACACCATACACATACAAACACATTAATAAAGACTGTCGTCAATCAAGAACCTGCACACATGAACTCAAAGCACAAGGTAGAACGTTAAGATTGGGGCAGGTTCAAACAGAAGGGTCATATACGACCAGCCATTTAATGTGGGCTACATATGCATAACAAATGCTGGGTATGTATAGGCTACGTTCACACAGAACCGGACCGTGGAACGGGCAGCAATAGGGACTGACTCAGTTCGGTCTCCCAGGCAACCGGACCTTGACGGCTGTTGGGTGGGGTACGCTGGATGTGGGCGCGGCTCTGCCGGTCGCCCCGGGGTCACTGGGCCAGACGCAGAGGAGTCCGTCTGTGCTCCCGCTGGCCAGGCGGCGGCCGCTCGGCGACCACTCCAGACCGCACACGCCCCCCTGCAGCCGGGCCCCGCCCACCGGCGGCCCCGCCCGCGCGTCGTGGTGGCGGATGGAACCCAGGAGAGAGCCGCTGCCGGAGACGGTGACATCATCAGCGTGACACGTTGCGTCACTCGGCCCAGATTATGACGTAATGCTGTGACGTCTGAGCTGAGTCATGTGCTCCTCTTACCCTCATCCTGACATAAGAAGGCATCGTACACACACAGACCCATTCACACACACACACACACACACACAGACCTATTCACACACACACACACACTCTCTCACAGTGCAGTACCTGCTGATCAGGTGTTGGTTCCAGGTAAGCACTCCCACCTGTGACTGGTGTCCATGTACACTTCTCAATTTACTCCTGCTTTCCACGTCCCAGAGCTGGAGAGAGAACAGCGCTGAGTAACATACACTCCTCCATCACGCACACACACATCCCCTCCGTCACACACACACACACACACACACATCTGCTCCATTACACACATATCCCCTCCATCACACACACACACACACACATCCTCTCCATCACACACACATCCCCTCCATTATACACACACGCGCACACACACATCTCCTCCATCACGCACACACACATCTCCTCTAATATTCAAATATACATAATGTTTCACATTAATGTTTACAATGTAAAAATATGAATCAAGCAGAGTGGGCTAGGCACCTGAATCTCTCCATCACCTGTCCCGATGGCCAGGGTGGAGCCATCTCTGCTCCAGGAGACGGAGGTGATGGAGCAGGTGGAGGTGATGGGGCAGGTGGAGGTGTGCGGGCAGAGGTGGATGCTGCCCTGCAGCCTGCGGGTTTCTCCACTCCACAGCGCCACGGAGGAGCCCAACGCCAGTGCCACCAGGCCCTGCCCACACCTGTCCATCTGGCTCAGGTCTGCAGAGGAAGAGTCGCCATGGTGATGAGAAGTGTGCTCAGGGCATTCTATAGCTTTACAGTTCATTACAGTTATTCCATTCTATGTGTGTGTGCGCGTCTCGTTTGCGTGTCTGTTTGTCTGTCTGTCTGCCCATCTGTGTGTGCACGTGTGAGTGTGAAGAAGGGGGGGGCATACAGTAATTATCCTGCAGTCCAGGGATAATCATCCTCAACTGTGGCTCTGGTTGGCTGCAGTGCATGCTGGGAGCTCTGTCCAGGACAGTGAAGGGCTGCAGCCTGGAGCAGGAGGCTAAAAAACAGAACAGAATATTACCATAAATACACCTGTATCACATACACACCTGTACCATAGACATACCTGTACCACATACACACCTGCACCATAAATACACCTGTACCACATCCACACCTGTACCACATAAACACCAGCACCATAAGCACACCTGTACCACATACACACCTGTACCACATGCACACCTGTACCATAAATACACCTGTACCACATGCACACCTGTACCATAAGCACACCTGTACCATAAATACACCTGTACCACATGCACACCTGTACCATAGACATACCTATATCACATACACACCTGTTTCAGCAGCTCCAGGGTCTTTCCAATAGCAGTCCTGCAGGTGAGAAAGACATTTCATTGCAATCCAGCGTTACCAAACAGTGTCTGGCAAAGAGGTCAGTCAAAGTGACAGAGAGCACCCTGGGGGGTTACGGTAATTGTGTGCTTCATGCAACAATCCAGCTACCATTTTCACACTAAATCATACACACCCTAAACCCAATACTCCCTTAGCCCAACATAATGCCTAAACCCCACACACCCTATACCCAACACAGCCTAAATCCCATACACCCTAAACCCAACACCCAAGCCAAAACCTTACTACACATGTCGAATACCTTGGATTCCATCTAACAAGTTCAGAGGTAGAACCCTTTTCAGTGCACTTGGCCTGTGGAATTCACCTGGCCTGTGCCGTTCACCTGGCCTGTGCCATTCACCTGGCCTGTGGCATTCTTTCTGTCGGGGGGCGGAGCTTCCTGCTGCGCTCGGCCAGGTGAGAGGTCACAGCCGTCCCCTTCTGCTGGACCCACTCTGTCTGAAGACACGAGAGGTCAGAGGTCATGTGGATGAGAATTACCATCTTTAATAGCCGGAGCACAGAACCATGGGATGCCCAGTGCACACTGTAAATAGTTTGAGCACATTACTCTCCATCCATCACTGAATGCATGCACACAGCATTAGATTAGAGTGCTATGACCTCAGGAAAGTACAAGCATTACAAAATACCAATTTTAAAAAGTGTAAATAATTGTCCCAGTGATTAACTAATATGTCCACTGCCCACTTTTGGCATCTATAATGTATTTCAAGTAAAACGAAGTCAAATGGAGTTCATAAAACTGCTAGTTTTAAAAACGCTATGATGGAGGCCCAAAAATATACATAGGACACTAACCGTGATTTGACGGCGTTGCCGGGTTACCAGGATGTGAGGGAGAGTGGGAGCCGGCATGTGGTGGGGAGTCCAGCGGCAGTCTCTGGCAGACGGTGTCATATTCCGAGGTGAACGAACACTGCCATCCAGTGGTCACCGGGCTACTAGCTACGGGCATCCCATCACTGTTCAGTCGTCGCACGATTCGACTCTTAAATCTGCGGTATGAGAAGGTTGGAGTTCGACGTTCTTTGTTCGCCTGTGAAAATATGTTCATCCATTAGTAATATTACCACACAAAATGTATATATGCACACCTTCAACAATCGCTATACGGGCAGTAATTTTAATGTTAATTTATCCAGACATTGCCATTTTCAGTTCGGACTGTATGCGCCAACTTTGGCGCATGTTTTTCAGGCGGAGTTGGAGCTGCCTCGCTCTTGTTTAACGGCGTGTAACATGATGCTGATGACGCCGTCACAGAACCCTAAAATCCCCGCATCGCACTGCAATTCCGGTTCTTCCCCCCAAGATGGAGACCCTTCCAGGCCCTTATCCTGTAAAGGCTCATACGCCGAAAGCACGAATGTTCCTGCTTTTCTTCAGCGTGGCGATATGCACGGGTACTTTGTTTTTACTACAGGCCAAATTAACGAAACCAAGAAAAGCGAAAGACTTTTATTCTTTTGATGTACTGGATTTGAGAGGGAGGGTTGTTTCTCTGGAAAAGTACCGAGGCAAAGTAAGTAAACATTTTCTTTTCGGTTTAGGCGTCTAACATAAAGTTTGCTTGATTAAGTTTGCTTCATTATGATGAATTTCACATAGCACACGCGTGATGTTATTTTCTTTTTTCCATCCTAATGAACGAATTGCATGCACGCACAGATTTCAGCAACGTCTGCGTATTTGCTTTGTCAAGTAGTAACACGTATCTACAAAAGTAAACTATTGAGTTGATTGGTTGCATTGTAGAATGTATTTGTGCAGCTATACTTATGTTTTTTTTTTTTTTTACAAAAATGTATTCACTAAAGAAAGTGACTATCTGAAAGAAGATAGTGTACCGATGATGATTGGTTTTGCGTGGCTAAAATCTTCCCGGTAGGCGTCCCTGGTAGTAAACGTGGCGAGTCGGAGCGAGCAAACGGAACGGAACTACAGAGAGCTTCAGGAGCTGCACCGAGAGCTGGGGCCGTCTCACTTCAACGTGCTGGCCTTCCCGTGCGCACAGTATAGAGACTCCGACCTTGGGACCAATCGTGACATTGACAGCTCCGCGAACTCAAACTCTGCTATTTCGTTTCCCATCTTTGGCCAGATAAAAATAATGGGCTCTGAAGCGGATCCAGCCTTCAAATTTCTAACAGGTATCGTAGCCACGCGCTGCTGATAACACATAACTTGGCGCGGACCTACAACGTTTCCTAATAACTGTTCCGCGTCTTACTAGCTGCAGCTTAGTGTACCTAAAGGAAGCCACTGGGCACACTTATCCACTTCCTGTGAAGTCTGGAGAGCCTCCACCCTGAGCAAAAATAATGGATTTACCTGGGGCCTTTCCGGATCTCTTAGCACTTTATGCTGAAATCAGAACTTTTACTCCTCTGCTTGTTTGCCCTGCTGAATGGCTGAAGCTAAGTGGGTGTGGGCTTGGTTAGCATGTTGATGGGGGACCTCTTGGGGAAAACTAAGTTATTGCTGGAAGTGGTGTTGGTGGGCCAGTAGGGGGCACTCTTCCCTCTGCACAAAAACAAACCTCAATGCTCCAGTGCAGCGACAGGGATGCCGGGCTTTAGGAGACACCGTCCTTCGGGTGAAAGGTTAAACCGAGGTGCTGACTCACTGTGGTCTTTACAGAACGAGTGGTGCATTCTGTAGTGTTATAAGTAGTAGTGCCAGCCCATGTTTTGGATGTCTGTATTCTCCTGAGTTGACTGTGGGATTTGTGCATGAATGTGGCAGCAGTTGCAGATAATGGCACATTCCAAATTAGAGAGGGAATTTCATATATGCAGCCCCACACTGGGTGCCAAAATTGATTTACTTTTCAACATTTTTAATGGGAATTTCTCAGTGTGCTGACAAAATTCCTAACTTGGCTAAATCTCATATGGCACAGGATCCTCATTACTGCACTGGGATTTTGTACCTATGGTCTGCATAGAGAACTGAGCTGACCTTGAGTGTGTGTGTGTGTGTGTGTGTGTGTGTGCGCGCGTGTATTCTATTTGCAGATTCTGCGCAGAAAATTCCAAAATGGAACTTCTGGAAGTTTTTGGTAAATCCGGAAGGGAAGGTGGTGAAGTTCTGGAAAGCCGAGGAGCCCATGGAAGCAATCCGACAGGAAGCCACTGCGCTGGTGCGCGAGATCATTCTGAGGAAGAGGGCGGAGCTCTGACGGCTCATTGGCTCTCTGAGAGACACAGTTGGATTGATTGGCAACCCCTTCCTGTTTGGGGGGGGGGGTGTGCTTTGAGCCTGTGGACTTGGGACTGTGCTCTTCAGGGACTGCGCTTGGAGCGGAACCACTACACGTACGCCCTTCTGGTCATGTGACTTCAGTGCATCTGTGAGGCTTAGTAGCCGTTTATATTATATAATAATATACTGTCTCAGGCCGGACTGAGAGACTGTTCACAGACGTACACTTTCAGAGTGTTTCCGACTAGGGAAGGGGTGCAGTAAAATAAAAAACATTGTGAAGAATCGCTTTTACATATTAAATATCAAGCTTTCAGGGCTGTGGTGACACTGTGCTTGATTACAGGCTTGTAAGAGTCTCTGAGCTGTGTTGACAGGCAAGAGAGTGGCTCTGTCTGGCCGGGGTGGAGCTAATTTCAGTATAAGAGGGAAAGCTTTCCCAGGCACTAACAGGTCCAGGGGGCTCCTGCAGACGTGTGTGTCTGTGTGCGTGCGTGTGCGTGTGTGTGTCTGGACGCATGCAAGCAAACATATAGAACAGATAACGCAGCAGAGATTTACAGTCATTTTACAGTGAAAAACTTGGAAATGGACAAGCTGGGCAGTCAAACAGGAAGAAAAACATGTCAGTGAAGATCTGCTCACTGGCAGCCCCTGTGGGAACAGCTGACTGAAGGGATACATAGTTAACTGGCTGGTGGATGGGTGAGAGATTAAACCTGATGGCTGCATGGATTTGAAATCAAATGAGTGTGGTTTAATCTGAATGGTAGACAGGTTTGGGATTAATCATCTGATTGGTGGACAGGTTTAATTGGTGGACAGGTTTGCAGTGCATGCCCTGATGTGGGAGTGTACTTAGCTGCTGAACTTGGCACAGCCAGCTAATGATACACTGCCTTATTAGGACACACCACCTGTACCACACACCTGTACCTGTTACATACCTGTACCACACATTTGTACCTGTACCTGTCACCTGTACCACACAGCCATGACACCTCTAACATATGCCTCTACCACACATCCAGTATACCTGCAACATACACCTTATATAGGCCTCACTGAACAACCTACTTGCACCACCCAGCACAAGTAGCTTTGGGTCGCAGGGTGAAAAGTTGGGTAGCAGCTGCAGCGTGAGCTGAGATTTTCACAGCCAGCTAACGTTACACTGCCAACTAACCAATCACAAACTGCCGGCTGACATTGCATTCCCGGCTAACCAATCACAAACTGTCAGCTGACATTACATTGCCGGCTAACCAATCACAAACTGTCAGCTGACATTACATTGCCAACTAACCAATCCCAAAACTGGCACATGCAACACCGATGTGTTTTGTGATGGATGGGCAGGCTAGCAGCAGGTAGCAGTGAGGTAGCGACTGCTGTGGAGTTAGAGCAGCCAGCTAACGGTGCACTGCCTACCTGCCACATGCACACAACTCTGTTCGGTTTTGTTAGTACTGTGCTCCGTACTGAGACGCGCCACAAAGATGCTTAACAGAAAAACTCCTAGTTTGGAATGCTGAACTGGGCATCAGTGGTCTGTTACCAATCTGGTAGAGTGCAGACTCTCTTCCGGTAGCATGTGCTGCCAAGCTCGGATTCTTATCATATTGCAGCCCATATGGAGTTGATAAGAGACGCTTTATGTGCGGTTTCACGGATGGACTTGCAGGCACCTGTTTTGACCAGTAGAGGTCGCCAGAGTATAAGGAGAATCCCCGCTGTCTGAACTCTGCCTAACCTGCTAATTATACATCACCTTGGACCAGGGGAGCCAGTGGCCACAGCCAGTCCTGGAAAGGTAAGGATTGGCCGCTGGACCCTGGGGCCCATTCTCACTCTAGAATGAGGACAGTGTTTTAAACAGATGAGCCGTGTTTTCCCTCATATGTACTGTGGTTGTGTCTACTGGACAAAAGTACTGCTTCAATATTAGTATTTGCTCTTCTTGGGATTTCCTCTTCAGGAAGTGACATCATTTGCTGACCTGCATGAGGCTGTGCTCTTGAGAGCAGCAGTGAGGAGCGTAGCTGCCAGCTGTCAATCACACCACAGCCAGCAGCGGTACACTGCCGCACCGCCACACTGCCACTCTGTTACACCGTTACGCTATGACACTGCATCACTGTTACACTTAAGCACTGTTACACTGAAACTCTGTTACACTTAAGCACTGTTACACTGAAACTCTGTTACACTTAAGCACTGGTACACTGAAACTCTGTTTTGCCGTTACACCATGACACTGCAACTCTGGGACACTTAAGTACTGTTACCCCAGCAACTCTGTTACAATATTAGACCATTGAACTGCAACTAACCACCACAACGTTACACTGCTACAACCACCACACTGTCACACTGTTCCCTGTTAAAATGAGCGCTCTCCAAAGACGAACGGACAAATGCTCTGCTCCTCCGAGTCTTACCTTTATACTTAGGGTCTTGAGTGGATAGTGCCGCTTGGTCCTTACGAAGTCTTTAGAAAGCCTGTTCATTATGTTCTCCTGTCGATTCAAGAAAAAAAAGAGGCTCGTAAATGGTTTCAAAATTACGTGCAAATTTCACTGCATGACAACATATTTGAATTAAGAGAAGATATTATTTTGGCGATTAGCGTACCCACAGCGTAACTTCCTGTGGTTTTACCCTAAAACGGGAATATCTCTCTAACTTCCATTCCATTTTGACTGAAAAAAGGATTATAACGTGAAATTCAGTCTGTGTGCCTATGCTGCAGCCTACGGCTTCGTCTCTCCGTCTCGCCCACCTACTGCTACCGAACCTGGGTAGATGCACCACCCATAAATACGCAAGCCGGGCGGATCGCGGAGCGGGAATGCCTCGCGCTCCCACGCGATTGGTGGACGTGAGGGATTCCCTGTTATAATGTGGCACAGTTGTCTTGGCAACCACGCCAAACCGACGCGTCATCTATGGATGCGGGCTCGAGCTGATGTTGTCTTAACAATGTTAACATATTTTGGAAGGAAATGTTTTTTCTGAGCGCTAATTCATTTTTACTCCCCACATTAGATTGAAATACATCCCTTTAAAATATTTTAGCTGGCCGTTTGGAGTAGGTATATTTTAGGCTATATATGAATGTCTTTCATTAACTTGAAAATAAATGAGCTGAGTGAGACACAGTGAGTTTTAGACCACCGTTTTCCGTAATCTCTGTAGTAATTTTTAGGGTCACCGAGATAATGTGAATTGCCTGGATATAAGAAACATTTATAAATAATTATTTTCTTACCAATCTCAGTTTGGCAAGTTCTATCTAAAATGAACCCACCAACTGTGCTTCTGAAGAGACTAGAATTTTTTTTTAGAATTTTTCTAAGTAAATGTTATGAAACATATTTTGCCAATTTCTATGCCAATGTAACTGCAATCCCTAACGTTCTTGTTAAATGCTGCAGGGTTTCGGGAGGGAGTTGTGCCGCGAAGCCGTTCCCTTTTGCCACCTGCCATTGCCATATGTGCTCCACGCAGACAACACGACCAGCCTGGCAACAGGTGCGCTCAACTGGCAACCAGCAGGTGCTGCCCTTTAAAAATGAATAATCATAATCTTCATAATAAACATCAATGCACGTATCTGTACTTTTTGACATTTTGACACATTCGTTGATTTGCGCTTCATGTGTGTTTTCTGTTAGCTACTTGGTCGTTAGGGGATTAGTGCAAGATTTCCCTTGTGTTTTGGCTTCGTTACTGAGGTTACCGGCGTACTGAGGAGAGGCGGTCTTTCCCGCGGTCTTGGCGCTAGTTGTTTCAACTGTAAAACCTGTCATTAACACGCCATTACTGAGTAGGCCACTGGAAAAAAAAACATCTAATTGTGCCTCTCACTGACAGCTTTGCACGTTCAAGAAAAACGGATTTCTTTGCAAAGCATTAGTCCGCTTACGCGCCGATTCAAACTTCATTTGATCATTAGCGTACCCTTCCTAGAGTAGATTATATATTTTAAGTTCCTTGTAACTGATGGAAACTTTAATTCAAGTTTGAACATGAAGTTATATTTTCGGATTACCTATAAATAAATTCCAAACATTCATTTGGCATCTAAAGTCAAATGGAGATAGTTGTTATCGTTATTGCAACTATTTAATCATTATTGCACTCCTGAATACACTATAACTCAACAAATATTAAGTTAGTTGTACACTTCAAATAATGAAACGACGGAATACTTTTCTACAAATATCTATGAATGATGTGACCTAAATCGCAACAAGTTATTGCAAGGGGAACTATTGAGGAGCTTGCATATTCATTTTTTCAGTCGTACCAAGTAGCCTGTCTGGAATTCAGGGCCATTGAGGAAAATATCTTTTATTTACAACCAAACAGTAATAGACAAATAAAAATCAGTCGGAACTGCATAAAGAATAACATACGTAGAATTCAATAACTAGCCGATGGAAAATAACGTAGGCTATGTTATAAGTAAGGTGAGAAATAGTAGCTATTAGTGCAAACCAAAATGTTGAAAACGTAATCATAATTGTACAAAATAGGCATATGCTCAATTCATAATAATGAATTCTCAAAAGTGAATTCACATTGCCCCAGCGGAATAAAATGGGCAGGCGTCGACAATAATCATCTCGAAGGTTAAATCAAATGAATCTTAGATTTCATTATATTTAATTTAGTCATGGAATGCCATGTTTGGCGAAATAAAGCGTCAAACATGACATTTTGCCGCGGATGGACTGTTTAAGCGGACAACAGATCTGTTGTTGGGTTTCTATTATCTGAGTTCACCATGCGGTGGCAGCAGAGAGCAATAAACAGATTTCAGTGTGGCGACTCCTGTTGCCCACACATACGTTTATTCACCATCCCAGGGCATACGCACACCCTTTCCACCAGTGGAAAACAGCATATAGAGGAGCAATTACAGAATGCGAACACATTGAGTTGATATTGCTACAGAAATGCCATTGTGAAAAGGTCATATGACTTTTTTTATATGAAAAAATTAAGGATCACCTCTTTAATAGAATTTTCTGGGGCTTTTTGAAAGGAAAATTGTGATTAATATTTTCAGGGTGGCTGTGTTGACTGTGTTGCCGTACGGTTGTTCTGGCTTTACAGCAACTCAAACAAACCTTGATAAGCGACTATTTACTTTCTGCAACAACGCCACCAATCAGAACAGGGTTAAAGAGCAAACCGTGTTTATACAGTCCTTAATGCTGCTCTGCACCTCTACACAACACCGATGTGTTCAGCCTTGTAGCATCTCTTCCTCTACCTGTCCCAACATCACCACACTTGTGCCTGTCCAGGCATTATCACACTTGTACTTGACAGAAAGAAAGTTTCAGAAGAAATGTTGTTAAGAACTGAATTTGCAACATAAATCACAAAGCAAACATGAATAAGACAAGAGCACAACGCAGACCAAACAGACACTTCTCCGCTGAAAAAAATGAGTCTGACCTGAGCATTTCTGTTTCTTTCAGCGGTCAGGAAAACCTCCACTGGCGCCCGTGGGTCCAGAAAGGAACACAGGGTTAAAGGTCACAGGTCACAAGTTCATTTCTAATATATCATGTCACCCACAACTTGTAATTTAGCCTCCTGGCTGACAAATTGCTTTCTGATGATGTGATGATGAGAGTGGTGTTGCGTGATGAAGATGAGGGTGGTGTTGCGTGATGATGAAGAGGGTGGTGTTGCGTTATGAAGATAAGGGTGGTGTTGCATGATGATGATGAGGGTGGTATTGTGTTTGATGATGATGAGGATGGTGTTGTGTGATGAAGGTGAGGGTGGTGTTTCGTGATGATGATGAAGGTGGTGCTGCATGATGAAGGTGAGGGTGGTGGAATGAGCTTCCCACTGCAGGTAGAACAACAGAAACCCAATGCAGACCCAATGTAAAAGTCATCTGACTTTTGACTGTCGACTGAACCCATGGTCTCATTTGGGAGTTACCTCTGCTAATTACACTAAAGACGTCATCATCTGTGTGAGCTGTGGGCAGGTCAGTGGTCTTAACCTTAAGCAAATACCAGAGCGTTTTTTATACCGTTTTTCTTATTACAGCCTTAAGCCATGCTTTTATGATGTTTCTGTATGAATGGCATAGCTGTTTCATTTTGTGGTGGTTGTAGAACTTCATTCATTCATCGTGTGCCTTTAACTCATTCATACTCATTCAAACTCATTCATATTCACAGGCTCCACAGCTGAGGCTGATGTCAGCGCTACGAGCGCCAGACCAGCAGCTCTCTGAGTCCGGTGCTCGCGTTCACACGGCTGACCTGAGATCAGTCACACGACTGACGCCTCGGCGGAGTGCGGGGTTTTTCGAACCTGCGCCAAACGGCACGACAGGGGGGTGTGAGTCAAACCGGCAGGGTCACACCCCGGCCCGCCGCGCACTCGCGGTCCCGTGGAACGCGCCGGAAACGGAACCGCGTCAGAGGACCTCTCTCTCAACGGTATCGCTCACGTCTCGTCTCCTCCGCGACCCGAGTCCTTCTCAAAACCCGCGTCCCGCTCCTCCCTGGGTACCGTAAACGCCACGGCAGAGCGAGGCTGGTGTCCTGTTCTCAACGAGCGAAAGCAAACAGTCGTCATAGCAGGGGAGGGGGGCGTTTGAACAGGTGCTGAGGAGTCTCTTTCCTCAAGTACCTGTTCACCTCGGTGCGCTGTTGACCTCGGGCAAACTCGCTGATTTCAGAGTGTTTGTCTGGAGGACGAATGGGTCGGTGCGGGGAAAGTGTGAGTCAATGTTTGAGAGGCCGGACACTAACGGGGTGAAACACACAAAAGGACAGCCTTTCGAGCCCGCAGATACTCCCAATACCTGCTCCTTTACCCAGTCTGATTATCACGTTCCTGTGAAAATAATTTTACAAAAAATGACTGGAGCCACTTGGGCATGTTCACGTACAGTAATGCTAGAGATTACATATTTACTTAACATTCAAGATAAAACTTAACTCTTGATATCAAATTTACTTTACACCTGATATCGCATTCTCTTAACAGCAAAGGTCAACCACTTACTTAACACTAGATTGTACATTCAGGTATCAGATCATCATAATTACATTTGAATAATGGGATATCATAGAGTGAATTACAAATGATAAGCAGAGGTGTAATGTTGTGGGATTTTGTCTTTTAACTTAATGTATTAAAGATAAGTTCAGTTTTTCGTTGGTGGAAAATCCATTGACTTGCATGATAATGTGTATCTTGTAACTTCTTCCTCCTTTCCTGTCGTGCAGCGTATCAGAGAGATGTATGTGAACAAGACATAACTGCCAGAGTCAAAGATCATGTTTATTTACATTTTAGGCATTTAACAGCTCTTATCCAGAGCGACTTACACAGATTACATTTTTTTCGTACAACCCATTTATACAGCTGGGTATTTTACTGAAGTAATTCAGGTGAAGTAACTGTTATGGCTGTGACCCCCCTGGGATTTGAACCTGTGCAGATGGAGCAGTGGAGTGGAGAGCATCAGCCAACAGGGATCTAAAATCTGCTAATCAATTTCATTAAAAAAAGTTCATATAAATATATTTATTTTTAATTAAAAATTAAATATTTTATCCATAACTGAAAAATATTACAAAATAAAAGACAAGACACAGAAAACAGAATAAAAAACATAGTGATAGCAATATTTTACAGCATATATATAAAGAGAACAGCCAGCAGCTCCGTGGGAGCGTTTATTAATGCGGATTTATAACAGAATAGAACATATCCTTCTTTTAAAGAGCCATTCTGAAACCATTTCTGTGCTGAACATGTACACTCGCAGGGAGAAAATCAGACGAAACGTCCAAATGTCGGCAAGTAAAAGTCCTGTCATGTGTTTCTACCACCCATAAACTCTGATTTATTTGATTTCACTAATTAGTTCTACCTCCTGGCTGAAGAATTGCACAAATTAGCAAATCCAGGTGATTGGAACGAAATACTGGGGGGGGACTTTTACTTCCTGAGCCTGAATTTTTCCACCAGTGTTTAAAACGATAACGATAGCTGCATTACAGTGGCACTCTGTTCATTGCTGTAAATGAGAGAGAATGTGGAAATGAGTGTGTGTTAAACGGAGATGTGGTTGTGAGACCGGTGTGTGTGTGTGTGGCAGTGGGAGTGGGTGGAGGTAGCTCAGTCCGCTCTAGCTGGGAATCCACCGGAAGCGGCAGCCCCCCTGTGGGGTTCGGGAGGTGAAGGCGTGCCCCTGGGGGAAGGCCAGCGTCCGGATGGTGCAGTGGTCCCTGATGGAGGTCCTGAAGGCCGTGCTCTCCTCTTCCTCCTCCCCCTCCTCCTCCTCCTCGTCCGCTCGCCGGCGCTGGCGGCTCTGAGGGGTGGATGTGAGCAGGCCCTGGAAGGCCCCGTGCATCCTGGGCCTCGGCAGCCCGCCCCCGGCCCGCTCCTGCAGGACGGCCCGGCATCGCTCCGAAACGTCCCGCAGGATCTGCCGCACCTCCTCGCCCGCGGGCACGCCCTCGCCGTCGCCCTCCGCCCCTGCCTCCGTACCAGACCCCGCCTCCGACCGCCCCTCCAGCCTGCGTCTCTTGGTGGGGCTGTGCAGCGCGGGGGGCGCTCCGGGGGGTGGGGGGGTTCCGCTGGGTCCGATCAGCCTCTGGAGGAGAGAGGAGGCAGACTTACACACCCTGCACCCAGAACACTCTGGAGCAACAGCGCCATCTACTGATGCCTCCCTGCATTATTTTACACGTGTCACTCAGCAAAAATCATTCTGCTGCACCGTAGTCTACTATCATGTCCAGAAAGCACACAGTTAGCAAAGAACACAAGGTTAGGCTTGCCCTAAGATTAGGTTTAGGGTTGCCCTAGAGTTAGTGTAGGGTTTGGGTAGGGTTGCCCTAGGGTTAGGGTATGGTTCGGTTTAGGGTTCCCCTAGGGTTGCGGTTAGGGTGGCAGGTGTCATAGGGTACATACACTGAGGACAGAGGCCAGGTGCTTGGCCTGATTGGCCAGCTCCTTCAGGTGCAGGTTCTGCTGCTGTAGAACCCTGGTTTCCTCCTGCTTTTTGTTGAGCGTGAGGCAAAGCTGGAAGAGACAGGAGAGATCCACATCGATTCAGCTGGGCTGTAATGTACAGAGGGCTGCAGCACAGCCTTGTCAATAAGCAGGCCTCTTAGTTAAGCTACAAACTGAATATCCATATACACATATTTGTATCTGTATCTAAGTTCTACAATAAAACCAATGGCTCTGTGCCTATTGGTATATCTTTGTCACTGTAGTGTAGTGTTAAAAGTGTTGAATATTGTGTCTTCGCAGTGTTAAAATGTTGCTGTATCCTGGTGCATCTTACCTGGTTGTTGGCATCCAGGGCATCTCCTAAAGCCTTCTGATGGTGCTCAGCCAGATTGCTCCAGAAGAGCTGGTCCTGAGGCGAGTCCGGGGGCGGGGCCTGGGTCTGGGCCTGGGGGGGTACTGGGGGGGCAGGTGACAGGCTCCCCCGGGGAGGCGTGTCCAGGAGAGAGGAGACGGGGAGAACAGAGCATCCTGAGAACTCAGACAAACTGCAGTCGGAGAGCGGAAGGCTGCCGCTGGAGCAGGCACTGCAGTCCAGCAGAGAGGGGGATTCTGGGAGAGAGAGGAAATTAACAGCAATATCAATACCTAATAACAATAATGGTTATCAACATCATTATCATCATGAAATAGTGATTATATTTGAAGTATATGGAAAGACTATTCAAATTATATCATACATACATCACACACACGCACACTGGTTTTATTTGATTTTTTGAAACTTCTGTGAAGCACATTGTGTTACAGGCAGGTATGAAAGCATTTTATAAAATAAAGTAAGTATCACAGTTATTTATTTATTTTTAACTTTCATCTCTTTGATGTGTTAAAGGTGATGCTGTTTGAAATCGGTGAGTCAATTCAGTGCTTACCCGGGATGAAGCTGACAGTCGAATCCACGAAGTCCTGGATCTCAAACCCCGACACGTGCATCTGCACAAAAGGAAATAATCAGACCGCAATCCATAGACGGATGCAAAGATATATATATTGTGTTCGTGAAAGTATTTAAAATAAGGATTTTTCTCCATATATCACTACGCAAACAGCCTACTTCCGATCAATACAAGTTCATCTCGTGGGTCACTACCTGCAAGTCAGAGCCCCAGTATGGAAACTGAGCATAGCGACAGGTTTCTACAGCCATGCTGACTTTCACCCTTAAATCCTACAGAATACTCGAAGCAGAATGAGGGTTTGTTTCATCAGTCTCGTGCATGACAATGAAGCTTAACCGACGGCTCGCGTGTTTTAGCAGCAGCGTCAGCAGCGGACCTGGATGTGTGCCTGTCATCCCATAGGTCTAAAGCACGAGCCAACCGCATTCCTGCACACTCTGTCGTGAAAACTGGTGAAATATTAACCAACGCCCATAGCGCGCACTTCTATTCAACTGTGCTACCCCGAAACCAACAGATTATCGCATAATAGTAAGTACAATCGTGTTCGTGAGACTGCGACCCAAATGGCCTCGTGGTAGTTTGAACAATGGGGATGAGATTCCCTTGTTCCATTCCATTTCACAGTTAAAAGCCAAAACACAAACTGGCTGTCACTATGACAATGACTACACACAATGATCTCAATTCAATAGACTGACTTCTTACATTATGGTAATTCCATCCACGAGGGATCCATGGAAATACGATCAGGGAAACGCTATAAAAACTAAATTATGAACAAACTAAAGGTGCATGATTATAAAGTTGCATGATTATAAGACCAAAGCCAAATAGAAGGCTACACACGGTGCGTTCTGCCATTAGCTACGTTCCATTGTGCAAATGTACCAAATTACTTAGATTAGGGCTGCTTTTACAAGCGTGCGGATGTTTGCTATTAAGCGTGCGAACGCTCTACCTGGTGGTCAGTGGAGTCACCCTCGCGCCTCAGCACGGAAGTGCAATCGGCCAGGTCTTCCCATGCAATTGTTGCAAAGGCTGCGGGACACAAGAGACATAAGTCATCAACCTATCAAAATATCACATCTACTGTAAAAGAGTGTAGACCTATTAAATTATAGGCTACACATGCTAACAAGAGGAAATTAATTTAATCTTCTTAAAATCATATTGTTCGCCGGTTGCTATGCTTTCTTACCTTCGTCAACGATACTGATATGCTCTTCAATATAGATGGGAACCGGTACATTGTTCTTTGCGTTCTTTGCTGAGCCCTGAAATGTTGCAGCATGATGGGTTAGCTGTTCTACATGAACGAACCGTGAATGTTTTGGTACTGGACACACTGCCGGGGACTTTAGCTTACCTGTTTTCCACAATGTGTGGCAGGTTTCTTGTCTTCAGTCCGGGAGTGACAGTTCCCAAGTCTGTTGGGACAAATTCTCCCAAATACTTTCCTTTCATTGTGCATGTCGGATGTAGAGCTACTCTGAGCATTTATGAGTAACACTATAGCCTGCTAAGAGTGTTATAAACAAAATGTTCACATAAGAGAAGCTATGTATTCTATATAATAGTGGCCAGACAGCAGCCTACTGGTACTATGTTAAGTTTCCCTATCCAATCATAATCGTTTATAAGAAGTCTCGAGGGCAGAGCGGCGTCCCTGGAGATGATGTGGATGCGAGAACAGAGAAATATGAGCGCGAGAGGTGGCGCCTTGGAGCGGGCAGTGTGTGCCAACCGCAGGCGCTAAATCCGAATCGTATTGGCGGTCCACTTGGGACCACCGGACCCCGCTGCGCTGAATTATTCAGGGCAGAGACGCAAACACAGTTTTGCGCCGTTTCCACCCTGACGGCGCCAGTTCTACAACTTACCGTTGATCTTACAGAAATGCTCACCGTCTGAATTAAGTGGATCAAACAAGTTTCAACATAGACTGTATAGCCTAATACACCTCCATGGTACATATACATTTATGATTAGCCGTGTTCATTTTTAATAGAAGGCAGTACAATTAATTAACATTTTATTTGGTCTGTTTTCTTTGCTTAATTTCATTTTTAAATTATACATTACATTTTCTGGGGAAATAACGTTAATTATGGCTGAAGAAACAAACGTTGTTTGATTATAATTATTTGATTAGTTAGTTCATAATTCCCCAGAACGTATAGGTGTATATAATATAATATATTACATAATGGTAATTTCAACCTTTTGTTTGAAAATGTTTGTGTTACGAGGTTTTAAGAAGAGACGTGGTGGATGTGAAAAAGGACAGGTTCCAAACTAGTGAATTATAGGCAAACATTGTATTTGATACTTAATTTAGTTCGCTTGTTTGATTCGAACACGAATCATGAGAGCACTAAAAGTCAAAATCTTCGCGTTTGGTGTCTAATTCATTCGAACAACTTTCTGTTACTACGCTCGCTCTTTTTACTCAGTTCTTCAGACTGACCGTGACGTTTCGGATTTAAGACAAAGTGCTTAATACTGCAGTTAAATATTTTATTTTTTTGACTATATAATTGAAAATGTGATACTGTGAATGATATTATTCATTATCGCTAGAAAATTCTCAGCCATAGCATGACCAATTAATCCCGTATTAACAACTCTTAGTCCAACCACTGATCGCACAAAGATCAGCGGTCTTAATTTACTCATCAATTCAGAAGCTTGGTAGGGATAACTTAGTGTGAAGATTAATCATAAGTGTTTTATGTAACTTTGATAATGACTTCACCATCCAGGGAGTTTTTGCTGCCTCCATTGTTCTGGCTTTCTTATGGGGGGTTTAGGCCAGTGTACACTGTGAAGTCCATTGTAAAAAAGTATATATGTGTAAACCGGGTTTATAGTTTGATTTGATATAACCCTTTTCATGGCATTGCTTTCTCACAGTTAAGTGGGAATCTAACAGGAGAGCTAGTTAATGTGATTTTAGTTTGATAGTTTAATGTGATACTTGTAGTAGTAGCTTATTGTAGTTTAATGTAATGGTATTAGTAGATGAATTGTTCATTGTTGTTTAATGTGATGGTACCTGTAGTTTAATAGTTTAGTAATGTGATGCATGTAATGGGTGTACAGCAGTTCTACATTAGAACTTTCACAGATCAATGATGAAATAAACAATAGGTAAACAATGATTAAACTAAAAATGAATAATTAATAATTTAATTCATTTATCTGCTCAAAACAGAGAGTGAACCAGAGTATACATTCAGTATCACTTATCACCGTCCGCACATTGAATACATATTTACAGTTTATTACAATCAGTCATTGCTCACTACAGTCAGTCTACATTGAGTGTAACAGGGAGAAATGCAAAGCAGCTGGGATTCCAGTCAGTCTAGTGAGACACAAATAAGCATTGCTACAGACATCCATTCTCTCACATAATCACCTACGTGACACAATAAATAAGACAACTTTCTATCATTAATACTTGTGAGGACAGTGCATTATTGGTACAGTACAACAGAGAGGTGCAGTCTTACTTGCATGCACATACACATGTCATTCATGCATGTGCACACAGAGGCGCCAATGGGGGTTTTTGGCCCCGTGAAAAGATGTCACATTGGGCCCCGTCACTCCAGGCCACCCCAGAAAATCCCATGTTCTAATATTTTTGTGGGTCCCTGTCAGTCAGGGCCCTTGGAGTCATCCTAACCCTCCCACCCCCCAGCCCCATACAGTGCCCCTGTGCACACACACCTACACACGGCCTTACAGATCCGAGCTGCTGTAGAAATGTTTGTCCTGTGGGGGGCGATGCAGAGTTCACATTTCCGCCATGGTGCGCAGAGCCTCCTGGTTCAGGGAGACCAGCAGCCTGAGATTGCGAGCGCAACGTCCTTTTTCCTCCTCTTCCTCATCCTCCTCCTCCTCCTCTTCCTCGTCCCCCCCGGCCTCGCCCGCGTCGGCCTCGCCCACGGTGGCCACGCCTAGCAGTCGCTCTGCCAGCCTGGCCGCGCACGTCGCCAGCACCGACGGGCGGTAGCGGTTGAAGGCGTAGTCCGCCAGGCTGAGCTCGCAGATCCTCCGCGCCAGGCTCCAGCAGCCGGCCGCGTGGCTGTGGCTCCGCCCCCCGGGGCCCCGCCCCTCGTGGCTCCGCCCCCCGGGGCCCTCCCGCTCCCGCGCCAGTCTGCGCTGGCCGAAGTGATGGAGGAAGAAGGCCAGGGTGGGCGCGGCCAGGCGGAAGCTCAGCCGGGTCAGGACGATGCGCTCCAGGTTGCACAGCTGGTCCTTGGTGAAGGCATCGCAGCACAGGGCCAGCAGCTGGGAGATCCGGGGGGAGAACACCTCCACCTGAGAGACAACAGAGCTGCAAACACTGAGGACGCCACCGTCACTGCACTCAGTCAACCTCCAACTACTCAATCAATCAGTCAAGCTTTGATAAAGGGTCATATGACTTCCACTGATCTGAAAAATAGTGTAATTTCCTACAAAGAACATTTTAGTTGTGCCCTTTTGCACCAAAATCCGTGACTGCGTTCAAACACATGCATCATAACAATAAACACACACCATTATCATGAACACAGACCGTTATTACATCCGCATTTTCACCGTCCGGATGAAATGCTATAGGAAGGGCCACGCACCTGTTTACTGGCGATCAGGAGCGACGTAACCCCCAGCAGTTGAAAACAGTCCGACGCGACCGGCGTGGTGGACAGAAAGCGGTCCATGATGTTAACGGCGAGACAGCAGGACTCGAAGGACAGTTTGAAATGTCTGTGGACTGGGATGAGCCAGCTCACCAGTCTACAGCGCGCCTCTGCCGTGACCTGCGGAAACACGAAGTGAGCGAGGTTTTCTGTTGCCGAGAAGAGCGCTTCAATATTCTGCAAAAGTAGCTAAGCTAGGCTACTCCAGCGGACACATCTTACCTGAGGTTGTCGAGCCAAGCAGTTTACGGGGAGGAACTTCTCCTCGTTGAGTTTTTGAATGTTATAGCAGCATTCTCCATAATCCCTGAAAGTCTGCCAGTCTGACAGTAGCCTGCATGGAGTTTGTGCGTCTGCTGTCGGATTGCTACTGGGTGTGAAGTCCGGAGATAAACTGGGAGAGGGAGTTAGCAATTCTTCCTCAAAACCAGAATCGCTTAACCTGCACTCGATCTTCTGCTTACGGTATCGAAGACAACGAGGCCTTTTCACTGGGGCGCAAATTATTTTACTGTTCATTACAATCGTGACATGTCTGTCATCCGGAGTTACGTCGTCTTTTCCCGGAGAGACGCAATCCTCTCTCTTCCTTTTAAAAGTGACAGATGTTCCCGTCTCTGTAGCAGCATCCCCGCAGGTAAACGCGACCATTTCGAAAAAGTGGCAGTGACACAGTACTGTCACTCCGTTTGTTCCTTGCCTCTCCGTCTGCAGAATCATTGAAGTTCCCACCTGCGCTCCGGCATCATCGTTCTAACATCTTACTGGCTGTAATAGGATCCTTTTCAGGTGACGTTGTCGGGTCGAGGCTTTCCCGGGTTAAACAGCGCCCATCGAAGTTTCATTCCGAGCGTCTGATTACTCACACAGCACGGTTCTGCGCGTCAACTGGTTGTCACAGCAACGGGGAGGGGAGGAAGTTTTTTCTTGAAAGGAGGGTGGGGGTGTATGTACACTTCATCCAAAGTATTAGTGTTTGGATGACTCGTTGCAGTACGGCATAACATTAAACATACAAAATTCATGGGTGTGATAGACATCAAGATTATATTCGCAAATACGTTTTAGACGAGGATAGATGTCAGGGGTCATGAAATGCTTAGTTTAAGCAGTTTCAACAACTCAGGACCTAATGCATTAGAAATAGATTGCACCCCCCCCCTCCCTTTTTTCTCCATGCAGGAGGGAAGCGCGAGCTAGTGGCGCGCAATGCCGAGGGAAGGAGAGTCCCCCCTGGGACGCCATCTCGCACCTCTGATTCAGATGTTTGCCAGAACAATACCGCCTGCCCGCTCATTAACGGAAACCGTTAGATCGGAGGGTTGTCCTTCAACTGCTGAAACAAAGTGATGTGTAATTAATGCTTTAGAACCCCTACGTCTGCGCCGCAGCTGTCAACCGTACCTCGAGAGCAATGATCTCTTGATCTTCCTGTTTGATCCAAAGCACGCATAGACTTTTTGTTTACGGTTTTGTAAACGACTGGAAACGAATCTGTTGTGATCATAAGAAAGTGTTTTGTTAACGCAGGAGTGGATACTCATAGCCTATTGTATGATTATTATTTTATCCCCCCCCCATGTTTTTGACCCACAGCAAAATCTTACCTACTGTAAAGTATTCACAAAGTGTTTCTAGTCCTTGGCATCTTAAAACATCTTCCTGAGGATATTTGAGGATTTTTTTTTTTTTTGAGGAAGTTAGAATGTTCGGCATTTCCTTGAATACGTTTACATAATTCATGTCATTTAATACGAGTCCATATTGCTGGGAATATTTTCCATTTTCGCACGGCTCTTTATTGTTCTTAACACTTACCGATAGTTCGTCATACCAAGTAGTCATATTAAAGACACTCTACGCGACTCTTATACACAAGATTATTAATGTTGACTATTAATGGCAAAATAAAGATAATAATACAATATTTTTTTAAATTATATTATCATTATATCCATATATCATGATATCCATATTATCCATAAAAATTAATTGGCTTGATTACTTAGTGTAACTCAACATTACAGCGTCTCCAGTTAGCCTATAGCCAGGTGCTTCAGGTTTCACGTTAAGCCAGAACACGGGTTACATTAGAAGCTACCCCGAAAGTCAGCCTGGGAAGGCTAATGTTGTGGTTGTAATAAGAACTACGCGTTCTGGGTATTAGACCGGTTTGTTCTTAGTTGGGACAGCACTTGCACGCTGCACATACCGAATCCGCAAGTATTTTTATCCTGCTGGCGAGCCAACATTGCATGTCTTCGTTGTGTTGTTAGGCTGGTAAATATGGAAGAAATAACGCAAGCAAGGTCCCAGCACAGTTAGACTTTATATAGTCCGACCTATTAGTGATATAGCTAGCGGCATATAGCAGGCTAACTATGTGGCACATTTCACATATCAGCTACTTCGAGGCTTTGCTAAGTATCAAATGAGGTTTCCACCAGGCTGGATGGTCTATGAGATGGTTAGGTAGCTAATTTACCGTAAAGTCCACGCTTAGATTCAGCACTTTACGACATATCGCAAACATGCAGAGCAATGTCATGTCATGGTTTACAGCTAATGGCTATTTTTGATTTTGTTATTTTTTGTCTTGGATAAACCGTAAAAGAAAAGCCAATAATAATATCGGATTGTACCCAACGCAAAGACTACTATAGTGGTAGCTGAGACTGAGAACACTTGATTAAATGTATCTAGGTAGTTTAGCAAAAAGTCGCTGCCAGTCTTTAGCCAGCCAGGCTGTTTCTTTTAACTAGCGTTAGCTATATTTAGCCTGTTAGTCGGAGCTCCATAACCGTACGCATAGAGCTCGAGAGCGCTGCTAATGCTAGTTAATTACCGTGTTGATAGTGGTTGGGACGGGCGGTACGCTACTTGTTGACGCACTGCAAGCTAGTTAGCTAACAGGCTAGTTAGAAGGTTGTATCTTACTAGCAGGGCAATTTTGTCTCATTGAAACACAGCAGCATTTGTGCTAGGTGTTTGCAGCGTCGCGGCTAGTGAGGAGGGATACCAATCTATCTGGCTAACGTTAACTTGCTATGTTATTGTTAGCTTTCTAGCCAGCTTACATGTTGATTAGCTAGGTAACGTTCAGCGACATAAAAGTATGATCTTGACGAATGTTGAGTAGCTAGCTAACTATTATATTGCTAGCTAGTTCACTTTAACACTGATGTATGTTTTCCTTTGAGTCGGTTTACGTGAAATAAGTCGCTGTGCACTTTATTTGGAAGTTTACTATCGTTACTTTACATGGCTATTTTGCATCTGAGGGTGTTACATAGTTTATAGTTTAGTAGTCTCAGGCTAGTGACATTTTTTAAAATTTTCCGGATGTAAAATTATCGACGCTGGTGTGTATTTTTCTTTTTTCACTATCCTTGAATCTTAGGCTTAGTTGACAGATCCAATGGAAGAATTAACGGCAGGTAGAAACCGCCACACCAAGCAGCGCAAGGAGCGGGCCAAGGTGGCGGACGATCCCGAGAGCTGGAGGACCCCAAGGCGCATGGACGCGCCCGAGTCTGGAAGGGGCTTCGGCTCTGCACCTGAGCGAGGCTTTCCCCGCAAGAGGGGTGGCGCAGGGAGCTTCAGTGGCAGCCCCAGGAGAGGGGGCTATGGACCGCTCAGTGCCAGCGCTGGGCAGCGGCCTCACGGCGAGCTTATGGAAGGGTTCAGGAAGTTCCCCGCTCCGGAGACCCGCCAGGGCCCGGAGGATAACTGGAGAGATCGCGCGTTTGCGCCGGACAGCCACAGGAAGAAGGGCTTTCACAAAGAGGAAGGGGAGCACCAGGCCGCCAGGTTAGAGCCCGGCATGGAGTCGCCCAACCAGGAGGCACCCAGTTCCACCGCAGGTACATCTCTGCCGCTCCCCAGCGTTGCTGCCTATAAGAGGCACTGTGTCTTTGGTGGTGTTGCAGGTGTGTGGTGTGGTAGGTTAGGTTTTGGGTGGTGTTGCAGGTGTATGAGATGTGGGATGTTGGGTGGTGCTGCAGGTATGTGGTGTGAGAGGGGAGGTTTTGGGTGGTGCTGGGAGAGGTTGCAGGTGTGTGTGGTGTGGGAGGGGAGGTGTTGGGTGGGGTTGCAGGTGTATGAGGTGTGTGTGCTGTGGTCCAGGCGGGCGCAGGGTCAGGATGCGGGACCGCAGGAGGATGCAGGCAGACCAGCAGGACGCCCCGGTGATCGATGAGTCCGGACTCAGTGAGGAGCAGCTGATGGAGCTCAGGCAGGCCGAGAATCGCATCGGCAGGGAGTACATCTACCGCCTGGAGAAGGTCAGAACCTGACCCTGTGTGTGTGTGTGTGTGTGTCTTATAACAGTCTATGTGTGTGTTTTATGGTCTGTGTATACATGTGTGTTTTACAGACAATGCATGTGTTTTTCAATGAGCGTATGTGTTTTCGTGTGTGTGTGTGTGTGTGTGTGTGCGTGCGTGCGTGCGTGTGTGTGTGTGTTTTTGTCACTAGCGGTCCCGGAGCAGTCCCAGTGCCAGGTACAGGTGTTCCCTCTGTGAGCTGCTGCTGGACTCTCTCTCCGCCGCCCACAAACACATCCGGGAGAAGTGGCACAAGAAGAGAGCACGGGTAACCATGGCTACAGCATATCGCTCTGCAGGATGATGCTCTGATTGGCTCTCGGGAGGTGGAGGATGGTCTCACAGGTGACGCTGTCTCGCAATTGGTTCTTAGGACAAGCGGGAGGAGCTGATGCTGTCGGAGATCCTGCCGCCCACGGAGGCGCAGGTGGGAGCCGCGGAGGCGGCGCTCGAGCAGGTGGTGCTGGAGTGCGGGCTGAGCGAGGAGGATGTGAGGAGGAGGCGTCAAATCCTGTCCTCCATGGAGGAGGTGATCAGAGCCACACTGCCAGGTACAGCTCCCGCGCACCCGAGTACCTCCCCCTGTGCACCTGAGCCTCTCCTCCTGCGCACCTGAGCTGCTCCCAGCACCCCTGAAACCCGCCCTCAGTGCCCATTAATTTTTGCCTCAGTACCCCTGAATTGCTCACTCACATGCAACTTGTTGTCTCTTCAGATTGTTCGTTGAGGTTATATGGATCGTCTTGCACTAAATTCGGTTTCAAGGCTTCAGATGTCAACATGGATGTCAAGTTTCCTTCTCATGTGAGTGCATGACACATGCCTTAACTCTCATCACTTTCTCTCACTCATCTGTCCGCCATCTTTTATTAATGTTGTGGAATGGTTTGTTTCTACAGATGCATCAGCCTGATGTCCTTCTTTTGGTCCAGGAGAGTCTCTCTAGTAGCTGTGAGTAGGAGCCCTCTGTTGGTGTGGAGGCTGATCTGTGGTCAGCATACCACTTTAGAGACTGATCAGCGTACTGGGTTAATGAGACTGATCTGAGATAACTGTACTGGGTTAATGAGACTGATCTGAGGTCAGTGTGTGTGTCTGGTTCCAGCCCTGTACGGAGACCTTCAGGCGGATTTCCACGCTCGGGTTCCTGTGCTCATCTGCACAGAAAAGGCCAGGTGAGGACATCCCGCCAGCCCAAACTGAACGCTATCCTTCCATCTCTCCGTCATCCCTCTGTCTCTCTTTCCATCACCCTCTCTTTCTGTCATCAGTCTCTCTTTCTCTATCATCCTCTCTTTCTCTCCATCATCCATGCTCACTTTCCTAAAATAAGCTTCTGTGGAGGGTAATCTGAGTGCGCAGTGTGGCGTTTGGAGCCCTCATGAATGGCATTCTGGGATACGCACTGCTGTCAGGCTGCTGTGTGAGTCATGGCCCTTGCTGATGATGTCATTGTCCCTGCAGTGGGCTCACCTGTAAGGTGAGCGCCGGCAATGACTACGCCTACCTGACGACAACGTACCTGTCCGCGGTGGGAGAGCTGGAGCCCCGCCTCCTGCCCCTGGTAGTCGGCCTCCGACGCTGGGCGCAGGTGAGTCTCTCTCTCCGGCTGGGTCTGAGGTGGCCGCAGGTATTCGTCTGTACTGACACCTGTCAATCACTGTGCTCAGATCTGCCACGTGGACCAGCCAGAGGAGGGGGGGCTGCCCCCATACGTCCTGGCGCTCATGGTCATCTACTTCCTGCAGCAGTGCAGAGAGCCTGTTCTGCCCGCCTACCTGGGCACCGGGGTGAGAGCTACCAGCCTTTACCTGTGCCACACAGTTACCTGCACCTGATTCCCGTCTGATTACCTGTACCACTCTGCCACCTCACCTGTACCCCCTTATTTTTAGCATATATACTCAGTGCACATATATACCATTATCTGTACCCCTCTGGCATGTATACACTCAGGGCATATGCACCCTCAGCTGTACTCCGCTGCCATATATATATTGAGGTCATATATGCTCTTACCTGTACCCCTGTTCTGCCTGCTGTAGATTAAGGAGTTCTCCGTGAGCAGGCTGATGGATTTCAGGCTGACCGGCCTGGAGGCGGGCTGTGTCCTGTGGGAGTATTGCCCCGCCCCCGAGAAAACCACGCCCCCCACAGAGAGCTGCTACAGGCAGGGCAAGGTGAGCCCCGCCTCCTTTTACCAGCATGCTGCAGTCAGCGCAACGTTACAGCGCAAACACGCTTACAGGGAGATGCTGATTCATTTGTGTGTGTGTGTTTGCGTATGTGCGTGTGTGTGTGCGCGTATGTGCATTTGTGTGTGTGTGTGCATGCGTGTGTGTGCGCGTGAAGGCACCCCTGCTCTTTCCAGCTGACAGGCAGAGCTCGGTCAGGGTGGGGCAGCTGTGGCTGGAGATGCTGCGTTTCTATTCGCTGGAGTTCCACATGGCTGGTCACGTGATCAGCGTCCGCACGAACTGCCTGCTGTCGCGTGAGGCGCGAGACTGGCCCAAAAACAGGATCGCCATCGAGGGTGAGGCTCCGCCCCTTCCTGTGCATTCTGACTTTTCCAGTGGGCCCTTGTGAAGGAGTGGCCCTTCACCAGGTCAGGTGTTGGTTAATTGATTGTATCTAATTGTTAATTGATTTTATTTGTTAATTAATTTGGTGTAATTGAAACCCAGGTGCAACTGATTGGCTCAGCCTATTTAAGTGACTGTCGGTAAGGACAGAGGGAGGGAAGGTGAGCCACTCCTATCATTTGTACTGCTGGTGCATTTAAAATAAATTATTAGTCTTTTCAAGTCTTGTTTTCTCAGTTGTTTTTTCAGCCTTTTTACATTTGGTGTCAGAAGTGGGATTTAGCCCCTATCATGTTGGGGTGACTCACTTTTAAAAGGCTTTTAAAGAGATTTTACACTGAGTTTTTATTGGACTTGAAAGATGCTTTTGGCCAAGCCAGCAAAGAGCTGCATTTCTGGTCGGAGGTCCAAAGGAAGATCCAGGTGGGGCTGAAGGTGGACCATCGGGAAACCCAGACAGAGCAGCGGGGCCCAAAAGTGGGAGCAGCTGGAATACCCCTTGATTGGCTGGGGAGCTGTAGCTGGCTCTGTTTGAAGGGGTAATGGTCCAGAGCCCATGGGATGACAACTCTGATCGACAGTGTGAGGAGCCTATAGCCCAGGGGTCCTCCATCTTATCCAGAAAGGGCCGGTGTGTGCAGGCTTTCATTCCAACCAAGCAGTTACACACCTGATTCTACTAATCATGGTCCTTAGCAGAGACTCTAGTGGTTGATTAGAAGAATCAGGTGTGTAACTGCTTGGTTGAAATGAAAGCCTGCATCCACACCGGCACTTTCTGGATAAGATGGAGGACCCCTGCTATAGCCCGTTGAGAGGTGGTGTCCTGGCCCTGCAGAGCTGTTGATTCCAGAGGGAGGAGCTATCTGGTGTCCCTAATTGGGGGGCTAGCCTCGATACTCTGGGGACTGTTCCTGGTTGAATGCAACGTTCTAAATTGATTGCTTTGGAAGCCCCTGCCCCTTGTCTTGCAAACCAGTATGCAAGACTGGAGAGGGGGGAGGAAATGTGAAGGAGTGGCCCTTCACCAGTTCAGGCGTTGGTTAATTGATTGTATTTAATTGTTAATTGATTTAATTTGTTAATTTGGTGTAATTGAAACCCAGGTGCAACTGATTGGCTCATCCTATTTAAGTGACTGTCAGTAGGGACAGGGAGAGGGAAGGTGAGCCATTCCTACCAGCACCAAGCTGGTGCTTTTAAAATAAATTATTAGTCTTTTCAAGTCTTGTTTTCTCAGTTGTTTTTTAAGCCTTTTTACAGCACTGTTCGACTAAGTTTTAGTCCTAATGGAGAAGTGGCTGTCTTAAGGCTTATACTACACTGTACAGCTTTTTAAAACGACATTTGCTTTGCAGTTTAGTGCTGCTTATCACTAAACCAAAAGCATGATAAGAGGAGAAATCCATGTGAATGTTATGCTCAGGTCAGCAGTGATACTGTGTATTTGGCGAGACTTGCAGGTGCAGTCTCTAAGGTGTGTGTGTGTGTGTGTCTCTGTGCTGTAGATCCCTTTGCGGTGAAGAGAAACGTGGCTGGAACAGTGAACAGCCAGCTGATGTACGGCTACATCCTGCACTGCCTCAAAACCACCTACAAGTACTTCGGCCTGCCCCACACCACCAATCACAGGCCGGACTCCCAGCACCGAGCCAATCGCAGAGCAGATGGCGCAGCCCTGTGTGAGGCGGAGCCAGGGGCGGGGTCGGACGACTTTGGGCTGAGCACGCTCCGGGTGACGTCCGACGCCAGGGGGGCGGACAGGAGCGCCGACTGCGTGATCGAGGAGGAGATCGTCATAGAGACGGAGGAGAGCGAGGATGCCGACCCCACGCACCTGCCCTACTTCCCGCAGGAGGCGGAGCAGGAGCCGGAGAGCATGTCGGACTCCGAGGGAGCCGCGCCCGGGCCGGATAACGAGGACCGCGCCCGGGCGGATGAAGAGGAGGAAGATGAGGAAGAGGAGGACCCAGAGGAAGGTGGAAGAGCATTTGGGAATTGCCTCCCGGACAGCCTCACCCCTGAGCGGGACCTCTACCCCCTGGACGCTGTGTCAGGGGAGGAGCTGCTCTCGGAGGGGGAGGGGCCAATGGACGTGCCCAGCTCGGTAGGAGAGGAAGAGCCGGCCCCCCAGCCAGCCACTCCAGGCTCTCCCCCGGGTAAAAATGGGAGACCAGAGAATGAAGGCCACGCCCCCAGCAGCCTCCGCTACCAGTTCAACAAGCAGGCCTTCACCCGCGGAAAGGTAGCCTCCACCTGTCCACAGCACCCCTGTACAATCTGACAGCCTCCACCTGTCCACAGCACACCTGCACAATCTGACAGCCTCCACCTGTCCACAGCACACCTGCACAATCTGACAGCCTCCACCTGTCCACAGCACACCTGCACAATCTGACAGCCTCCACCTGTCCACAGCACACCTGTACAATCTGACCGCCTCCACCTGTCCACAGCATACCTGTACAATCTGACAAACACAAGATGGTGTTTAACTCCAGTCTGTATACGAGCAGTAAGACAGTGTGTGATGTGGGAGGGACTGTATTGGGAGATGGTGTGTGATGTGGGTGTTTGTTTCCCACAGTCCCACGCTCTGGTGTGTGGTCTTTGTAAACGTGATGGACACTTAAAGCGCGACTGTCCCGAAGACTTCAAGAGGGTTGAGCTGGACCCTCTGCCGACCATGACGCCCAAGTTCCTTGAAATTCTGAACGAAGTTTGTGTTCAGTGCTACAGTGAGTATCCACCACGCTAAAACTAACACACCACTCCACATTTATTGTTCTGAATTTATGCCTCTGCTCTACAGAGTATACACAGCATTTACTCAACAGTGCATACAGTGTCCTCTTGCACTTGGTGCTGTTTATCTCTGTAGAGATGCAAAGCATGGTGCTGTTTATCTCTCTCTGCAGTGGATTTTGCTCCAGACGAGCTGGAGGAGCGGGTTCGAGAACACATCCTGCAGGACCTGGAGAAACACATCAGATGCCAGTTTGAAGGTACTGCAGCTGGGCTCAGACTGCACACCACAGAGACCCCCCCCCTGCTGTACCCCATATCACACCACAGAGACCCCCCCTGCTGTACCCCCATATCACACCACAGAGACCCCCCCTGCTGTACCCCATATCACACCACAGAAACCCCCTGCTGTACCCCCATATCAGAGACCCTCCTCTTGTACTTTCTGTTCCTTCTGTATTTCTGTGCTTATTTTTCACTTCCTGGTTGGCAGGGGCCAAGCTGAGGCTGTTTGGGTCTTCAAAGAACGGCTTTGGATTCAAGCAGAGTGACCTGGACATCTGCATGGTCCTGGAGGGAAGAGACGGTGTGGAGGTGACAGTTACTCCCCTGATATCAGTCTGATGCACTGGGCCTGCCGTGTCTTTACTTACCTGAGACTGTTACTATTACTGAGGTCTCATAATTATTAATACAGATATTTATTACAGCAGTAATGTGATTATGAATCATGGCGGCCATAATTCTGTGCAACAGTTTCAAACTAATCTTCACCCCAGGGGTTGGACTGCATTGCCATCATCGACAGCCTGGCCAGAGACCTGAAGAAGCACCCAGGTGAGTCTCAGATCTGGTCAGATTAGAGTTAAATGAAGTCCCTCAAAAACAAAAATTAATGTTTTACTGTTTTCATTCTTGCAGCAACTTCTCACTATATATAAGATTTCAGCATCAATCCTGTATTCAGGTTCAGGTGTGTGCCTGCTTTGAGTGTCAATATGCTGTTCCTGTCTTTTAAAGATGTGTCTGGAAAGACAGTGTGTACAGACATTGCTGTGAATCCCTTGCCTCAAACTCCCATAATTCATTGTACAGTATTTGTTGAAGTGCTTGATGGGAATTGTATTTCAGTGCTAAATCAGATTTGTTTTAGTTACAGGATTTTAAGAACATTGAGTTTAAAGCTTTTGAAAATAAATCAAGTTATGTTTTGGTTTAGGTTTCGACCACAAACAACGCGTGCGTTTAGGAAAATGGGGTGAAAGCTTAACCCCACCGTGCCTGTGTTTAACCCGTAGGCTTGCGCAACATCCTGCCGATCACCACAGCCAAAGTGCCGATAGTGAAGTTCTTCCATGTGAGGACCGGTCTGGAGGGAGACATCAGCCTCTATAACACCCTGGTACCCTGCCAAATAGTGCTCCCTATAACACATGCATGAGTCTGCAACACAATAGTACCCTGCCTTTTAGTGCTCCCTGTAACGCATGCATGAGTCTGCAACACAATAGTACCCTGCCATATAGTGCTCCCTGTAACGCATGCATGAGTCCACAACACCCTGGTAGCCTGCCATATAGTGCTTCCTATAGCATGTACATGAGGGCAGAATCTTTAGACCAGGTTCAGAAGGAAGGCTATTGCTGTGTAGCAGATATTGAAGTTAATGGGATGATGAAATGCCCTGTAGAACAGTAGAGTGGGCGGGGTGTGGACGTGTTGGCCCCGCCCCTCTCACTATACCCCTCCCCCTGCAGGCTCTGCATAACACTCAGCTGCTGGCGTCTTACGCCGCCATCGATCCTCGAGTCAAACAGCTCTGCTACGTCATGAAGGTGTTCGCTAAGGTGAGGTCTCTCGGATGGATTTTTCCATTTTTTGGATTTGATTTCTGATTTAAGCTAAACTTAAAAAAAATAAATAAATAAATAAAAAAAATCTTTTTCCACTTCTCTGCTCAGTGATGTAAAATTCTGTTTCCATGGTGTGTGTGTGTATGTAGTCACGGTAACTGCTTGTTTGCAGGTGTGCGATATCGGGGATGCATCTCGGGGAAGCCTGTCCTCCTACGCCTACACCCTGATGGTGCTGTACTTCCTACAGCAGAGAACCCCGCCTGTCATACCCGTCCTGCAAGAGGTACCAAAACCTGCACACGCCCCCATTAAAACTTACCTGGATGACCCTGAACACACTGCACACCATGTACCTGGGCAAACACCTGAGTACACCCCATTACCACACCTCCCTGCTCGATGTGCTGGTTTATGAGTTTGATTTTCTACAGATTTACGATGGGGATAAGAAGCCGGAGGTGTTGGTTGATGGGTGGAATGTTTACTTCTTCAAGAATCTGGAAGATCTGGTGAGTGCGTTTCCTGTGTGTGCTTAGATTGTTTCCTGTGTGGCGAGTGCGTTTCCTGTCAAACCCTTAATTTACGTTTCTGGTTTCTGTGTGTGCCTGTGTGTGGGTGTGAATGTGCGTGCACAGCCCAGCCGGTGGCCTGCGTACAGGACGAACACGGAGAGCGTGGGGCAGCTGTGGCTGGGTTTGCTCTGCTTCTACACCGAGGAGTTTGACTTCAGGGAGCACGTGGTCTGCATCCGGCGCAAGCTCCCCCTCACCACCTTCAAAAAGCAGTGGACCTCCAAATACATCGCCATCGAAGGTGAGCGGTCAGTCTGGGGGGGCTGGGACAGACCAAACGCGCTGCTCTGGGGGGGTGACTGGGCTTTTACTGTTTATTAAATAGGCACATGAACAGATAAGGTTATAGGCCTATATTGATATGGATTATGTTTTATCTATTGCATTGCAGATCCCTTTGACCTGAACCATAACCTGGGGGCTGGTCTGTCCAGGAGAAGTAAGTATACCTTCTGCTGTTTTACCTGCATCACCAGATTCACCCGTTTTACCCAAATCACCTAATTCACCTGTTTAACCTGCATCACCTGTTTCTGTTCTGTTTCATTTTAATAGTGACCAATTTCATCATGAAGGCTTTCATTAATGGAAGACGGGTCTTTGGCTCTCCGGTCAAGGTTTTCCCCCCGGAGTACTCCTGCAGAATGGTGTGTGAGAGCAGTGGGGAAGCACACACACACACACACACACACACACGCACGCACACACACAGACAGTCCCATGCTTCAGCATCAGTGTGTCCTTCTGGTCCGCTCTCTCTGCAGGAGTACTTCTTCGACCCCGAGGTGCTGACCGAGGGCGAGCTGGCTCCAAACGACCGCTGCTGCCGCATCTGTGGGAAAATCGGCCACTTCATGAAGGACTGCCCGCTGCGCAGGAAGTAAGGGCACCCGCTTCCTGTCCGCTGCTCAGCCGCAGAGCCTATTGGTGGGAGTGGGAAGCGGTTATCTCCGGGCTTTTTGAAAGGGCAAATGTGTCACTGCTGTCAAGCTTTTAACTACCACTGAGCAGTTTTCACAGCAATTGTGTTTGCGTCTGTGTTTATTGCATACATATATATGCACGATGCGTGTGTGTGTGAGTCTGTAAGTTATGGGGTGTGTGCGTGGGGGGGTGGGGGGTCTTGTGTGTACGTATTGGGCGTGTGTGTGTATCGTGTGATTGACAGCTGTGGTTGTGCTGCAGAGTAAGACCTAGACGGGGCCATGAGGATGGGCGGCGGCATATTGAGCAGGAAAGGGCGGAGCCTCAGGACCACGCCCTCCAGCAGACAGACAGACGGAGGCAGGAGGACTGGGAAACCAGAGAGAGGCGCTGTTTCCTGTGTGGGTCCCACGCCCACATTAAGAAGGAATGTCCCCAACACAGGAACTCCACAGGTGAGCTCTCTCTGTTTCTCACTCTCTCACTCCCTCTCCCTTTCTCTTGCTCACTTGCTCACTCGCTCTCTGATTCTACCACAGGGGCGTCCTTCTCCTCGTCTGCTCCCAGCAATCTAAAGAACTACAGAGACAGACGGGTGAGCCCCTGTGTACATGCCTACACACACACACACACACACACTTTGCATTAAATGTTCTGCTCCTTGCTTCTCTTACTAATATAGAGGTTCACTTCTTTTGTGTGTATGTTTTTACATGTGTTTACATGCTTGTGTACATTTGTGTGTCTAGGGCTCACCTCAGCGGGAGGAAAAGAAGCAGGTGATTTTGAGCCCTGCTGCAGGTGAGTTACATTGTGATGTGTGTGTGTGTGTGTGTGTGTCCTGGCCTCGTGGTCTTACAGCCATTGAACTCAGCTGTGTGTGTGTCTTTCAGGTAGTCTTGTGAGTAGGAATATGACTCAGGGAAGATCCTGGCAGAAGAAAAGCAGCCAGAACTGAGAGGTGCTAGAGGAGCAAGAGGTGCTGGAGGTGCAGGGGGAGCAGGAGGTGTTGGGAGTGCAGGGGGAGCAGGAGCTCCACTTGGTTCTCCGTGCTGCAGGGAGACGCAGGTCTTCCACTCCTCCCCACTGAGACCCACACTGAGCCAAAGGTGTTAATGTTTTTTAAAAGCTCCTTTCAGGGGCAGTTTTTATTCACCATCAGTGTTTTAAACCAAAGCCATTGTGCGTGCTCTTTTGTTAACTAGATATTTTTTTTTTTTTTTTTTTTTGCACTGTGAAACTGCATTCATGTCCAGCAGACACAGTGTAGCTGAGGTTTTGAAAGTGGTACAATGTGCGATGACATGAGCTTGCAGGTCTGATGCATTTCTGTTGAGCGATGGTGTACCGTAAGAACGAGGCTGTGTGCTTTTGACTTATACGCAAAATAATTCTGTCCTCAAATAATCGATTCTTCTATGTTCTACTTCTCAAACGATCAAATATAAACACAATTAAACTACATGTTCCCCAAAACACTCACACACACACACGCACGCAGTTCCTGTGGACTGGCACTGTGGTCCTCTTGCTGAGGGGAGCGGTTGTGTTTGTAAATGTTTGCCTGTTCAAACACAAGATTATCCAAGGAATCAATTCTGGTTGTTTTTCTGTAAGTTAATAAGGAAATTGTTGCCGGTATCCCAAAAACTAGTATTGCACATGATCTGAGGACAAATACCCTTACAGAAATGGAATATTCTGCAATATGTTGAAAAACTATATTGACAAGATCAGAACAAGAAACTTCAACATTTCAAAATATATGCTTAAATATACAAAGGATTGCCATTTTCAAATAGTGCAGAAATGTTTTTTTTTTTTTTTAATATATAGATGTAGGATATTTAACATTTTCTAAGTCAATTTTGTTTTATTTCAGTGTATTCAAATTCTGTAAGGGTATGTTTCAAAATGTTTTTTATTTCTATAATTTAGTTGTGTAAAATGTTGTGTTTAAAATAAACATTTTAAAGTCTTGATAGCAAGAATATGGATTTAAATCAAAAGCACACAGCCCTTAATGTGAGTTTGTTTTGCTGGATGATGTTATGGCCTCTGTGCTTTGCATAGTAAGGTGGGGCTCAATCTCAATTTGCTGCTATAACTGAATCTACTGTCTGCCAAACCTTCCCTGGAAATAAAATCTCTTTAAAACCCGTTGATTTGCGTTTCCATGACCACTGAGCGCTTATGAATTTTTACCATGGGACTGCCGTGAGAATATTCAAAATACCGGGTGATAAATTATAAAGGAAGAAATAGAAGTAGACATACAAATGACATAGTTACTGTTCACATAGAGATAATTCCGCTAGTTATGTGTGCGTATGCTAGTATTTATTTTGGTTATTCTGCTTCCTTGCCACTTTAAAACGTAAAATTGCTATTTATAAGGTTGCGATTTTCTTAAGAGGGGCGACTTCCTATGGTAACATCATTGAGCATTTAATTGTATAAACACATTGTGTAACGACCTGATGTAACTATGTAACGCGCAAATACCCAAACTGGCCGGCTATTGGCCGAACTAGGCTGTCACTGACGGAATCCTCCTATTATGGGGCACGTAGTAGGTTTATGTCGCATACGTCACACTTTTATGCTAATATGCTTGTTTATGTAGCTTTTCATATGGACGAAACATGTCTGCCTCTCTAGTCCGAGCGACGGTGAAAGCTGTCAGTAAAAGGAGATTACTCGCTACAAGAGCTGCTCTGACATTGGTGAGTCCACATCCGGTAAACATCCGTGCTATAGCTGTTTTCCTCTTGTATACAGTGACTTTATGAACCATATGAAGCTTATCTAACCGTCCTCATGACGTCGGTTTGCTTTTGGGAAAGGTCTCGAGACGACTAGCATGCTAGCTAAGCTAGTAAAGTTTGTCCCACAGTGACATTGCTCCTCATTTAACCAGGAAAGCTATCGATAGATAGCTTTAGGCTGCCCTGTGATAGCCTAGCTTGCTTGTATTTTCGTAGCATATCTAATTTTGAGGTTTCGTGGTTTGTCGAGCAGCTTGTTAACAGAAAAACAACTACTACGAGCTAGCTAGCTCATGTTAAATCAGAAGCTGTTCCGTGGTTTAGCTAGCTAACGTTACTGTACGTTGGCTATTTCGACCAACTTGCGTTAGGTGATGTAGTCAAAATAGTTATAATAATTGACCACTAGCATTGGCGTGGTTAAGTAGTGAGACATCCCGACGTTTGACTTTTGACAACTTAAAACGTTAACTAATGTGTCATACCTATGAAGTAAAACAACAGGACATCATCGGTAACACGTATTAGCAATCGTCCCAGCACACGTTGAGGCGCGACCTTCGTTGGCACGCAATTTAGCTAGATAACGACTAACAGACTGTCAACATGACAGCTAGCTTAGGTAGCGAGCCTTTGCCTTTTTTGACAGAGAAATTGTGGTCAAGCTAGCGATGTGTGAATTGGTAGAATGAACGTTATGCGTTGTAACTGAGCCTTTGGCAGGTTAGAAAGATGAGGTATAATTGAGCCTTTTGGTCTTGTGAATTGCCCGTTTAGTTGGACAGGGAGTGGCGATCATGTTGGGATAACGATGGTGTTTTGAGATGGATATCAAGTCGTTTAAAAAATTTATACTAGGCTTCATGACATGTTAAAGATAATTCGCGGCCAAATAAAAAGTGGGGTCTGATTATTGTGTAATAATGAGGAATTGCATTTATATAGCATCTGACATCCCACAATATCACTGCAGTATTCATTTTATGAGTAGATTTGAAAACGTAAAACCAGCACTTCCTTTTGTACTGAGAGAACCGAAAATGCGGAATATTTGGGGTGTCAATTAACTTGAATCTTTAAAAGCCTCACGGCTGAATGAAACTTTGACCGTCACATTCTCGTCAAATTGGACATTTGTGTAACTGTCCAATTTTAAGTCTCCCTACTTTTAAAGAAGTGGAACAGTTTGAAACTTGTAGGCTTACGTATTAAAGAGCCAAAATGCTCGAAAAAGGACAGCAGACCTGTTTATTGGACATAACACCCTCTCTGGAATGTCCAGCATCCTAAGTACTGCCTTGGAATGAAGTCACAGTTCACTCTCTCAGTTCTAAACTGTACGCATGCCTTGTTGCTTAATGTTGAGAGGTGAGCAGCAGTGTGTTGCTCATGCTGATGTCCTGTCCCCCTTCTGCAGACCCCCTCTGCAGTCTCTAAGATCAAGCACATGCTGCAGAACAAACCAGAATACGTGAGTTCGACTGTGTTTTTAAACTTTCTCAGGGCAGCTTGAGACTTGTATTCCCATTATTTACATGGTTTGTAAAAGCTTTTTTAGAGCATTCCCTATATCCCCTCTCTCCTCCCCACTTCCCCCTTCTCCCATCTCTAAGCAGGTTGGCCTCAGAGTGGGGGTTCGAACCCGTGGTTGCAATGGACTCACATACACACTGGACTATGCAAAGACCAAGGGCACAGCAGATGAACAGGTGATCCAGGATGGTGAGTAACTCCGCCCAGTCCCTCTCCCCTCATAGTATAACCTCGCCCACTCTCTGTCACTCAAGACATTTGCTCTGCCCGGGCTCCTCCTTAATGCCCCGTTGAATGCACCAGTGTTCTCTCCCTCGTTCTGTCTGCAGGTGTGACGGTGTTCATTGAGAAGAAGGCCCAGCTGACCTTGCTGGGAACAGAGATGGACTATGTGGAAAGCAAGCTGTCCAGTGAGTTTGTCTTTAACAACCCCAACATCAAAGGAACCTGCGGCTGTGGGGAGAGCTTCAACATCTGACGCCACAGGCCCTGCCCTGTTGCCATGGCTCCCCTCCCTCGGCTCCTCCCGCGTCCTCCCTCCGTCTTCTCCATTATATCCGAATGCTTCACACTGCACAGTGAACCTCTGTCTCATCCCTTCATTCATAGAGCTGCATTTATCTATTTCCTGTGATGCACACATTTCAGAAAGCCTTATTTTAGAACTGCTAGTGATGTTTTTGTGGGATGATACGTAACACTGGACAAGTCTAACCCTGCTCCTGTAGGCTGTAGCCTGACGATGATGGGTGTGGTCTGGAGAACTGCCCGTGGCACCCTGTCAGTGCTCCTCAGGGCACTGACTCTGTGTGTGGTACCCTGTCAGTGCTGCTCAGGGCACTGGCCGTGGGCGTGGCCATCCAGTGGTCTCATGTCAGTGTCCCCCTCATCAACAGTACTAAACCTATCACACACACACACCCTCATAAACACGGTGACCTAATATTAACATGCACGCACCTTCACCGTCGGTGTGGAATATATATCAGGCGTGCTGTTTTACGTTGTTTCTCATGGTCGCAGTCAGTCTTTGTCAGAGGTGTATTTCCACTGTGCTACCAGCACTGTAGCCAGCCCGCAGGCTGGTCTTTAGCCACGGAACACACAGGGTCAGTGCAGGGGTGTGTGAGAAGGGGGCCTGACTGGGTCACCTGATCACAAGAACGTTGGGTGAATATTGAACATGGTCACTGTTACCCATTTTACCATTTCTGCAGTTCCCTGCCATGCTGCCCCACTTTTCAATGGTTTGCATCATTTATTGAAAATAATTTCTGTTGGGGTTTTTTTTTTTTGTTTGTTTGTTTTTTTGTAATTTATTTCATCAGTTTGTGTGGGCTCTATTGTGCTGAGTATGTAAATGAAGATGCAAGCCCCTAAGGGTACAGGAAATTATGTAATCCAGAACCTGGATGTTTTGGAGTGGAAAGAAATGTGTTTTGATACAAGCTTTAAGGTTGTAAATTCTGTTTGTATTTTCGTCGCTAGCACCGCTGAGTGCATGAACATATAATATGAATGTAAATGTCCCTTAACCATAAAATAACGCACAATTTTATTTTTTATGTACAAATATAAATGTGTTTGGAAAACCGTTTCTGCTCCCTTGCCAGATCTACGGGATGACTTTGTACAGTGTTTTTAGTTCAGAAATGTAACTAGTGCAATATGTGAACTGTAGGTGTGACACCCATAATTAAATCATTTCATCAGTGCTCCTCTGTCTCCCCCTGTTGTCTGTCCTCTGCACTGCAAGCACCTCCTCACTACAGTAACAGGGCCAGATGCAGTGTTTCTCCAGAGATTAATGTAGGCGTTAGTGAAAATATGTCTTAAAATCTTAATAGCTGGAGTAGACTCACTGGCAAAAAAAACGCCACATTGCTCTTGGTTGATAGCAAGGACAGGGTGCAATTCTTCTACTGTCCGTTAGAGGGCGAGCACGAGGAACAAACATCCACAGTAACAAAGCAGCATGGAGCAGAGGGGCTAGGGGGTGGGGAGAGGGAGGAGACTGGCTGACAGGGCTATATTAAAGGCAGGGGACAGACTGGTGCTCCTGCTTTCCACCAGACCGCAACCCCATGGGCTGCTGCCCCACGCTGTGATTGGCTGGGACTCTCAGGCTGCTGCAGGCTCAGTTCTATAGGCCTGGACTTGCCGTGATTGGCTGGGATTGTGAGGACGCCGGTTACCATGGAGGACGGATGGCAACCGAACGGCACCGCCGCTCCACCGTGCGACCCGGACGCGGCGTGCAACGGCTCGGCGCTGGCGCTCCTGACTCCGCCCCTGCTGGTGGACGCCTGGCTGGTTCCCCTGTTCTTCGCCATCATCATGCTGCTCGGCCTTGTGGGAAACTCCCTGGTCATCTACGTGGTCACCAAGCACCGGCAGATGAAGACGGTCACTAACTTCTACATCGGTACGAGCCGCGGTCGCTGCTGGTGCACATCGGTGTATCGGGAACGGGTGGGCGTGTCTGCGGATTGATACAGTTCTGCCAGCGTTCAGTTTGAATGGCTTTACTAAGCAACCATCAGTCGAGACATGCCAGTCCTGGTGGGGTCTATCTGGGGTGCCTGTTGCGAGGTTTTCTTCATCATCAGAATTCACACTCTCCACACTGTCCTGCAGGGATCGCAAAAAGTCAACAGTTTCTTGTGTACATTCTTTTTCCTTTTTATTTTTTATTTATAGCCATATAAAATCGTGCATTACCCTATAGGAAATCATGTAACATTAGAGGAAATTCTCAGGCAAATTTTTATTGTACTTTTTTGCATGAGCACCTTGTGGTGCCAGCTACCTTTATGAACAGTGTGAATTGTGTCCATTGTAATGTGAGCCTCCGACTGCAGGTTTTCCCTTTAGTGCTCAGAGTTGTTTGTTCTTTCCAGCGAATCTGGCAACCACTGACATCCTATTCCTGGTGTGTTGTGTTCCCTTCACTGCAACCCTCTACCCCCTGCCCAGCTGGGTGTTTGGGGACTTTATGTGCAGACTGGTCAACTACCTTCAACAGGTAAAACAGAACTTAACCTCAATATCATCATCTCTTACAGGTACAGCTGACTGAGGATAGGGTGGTGTAAGGGTGGTGTAGGTATAGCTGACGGAGGATAGGATAGTGTAAGCATGGTGCAGGTACAATTGACAGGATGGGATGGTGTAAGGGTGGTGTAGGTGTAGCTGATGGAGGATATTGGTGGTCTAAGGGTGGTGTAGGTGTAGCTGATATAGGATAGGGTGGCATAAGGGTGGTGTAGGTATAACTGACGGAGGATAGGGTTGTGTAAAGGTGGTGTCAAGGTGATGGTGTACAGGTGGCCTCCTGCAGGTGACGGTGCAGGCGACCTGCATCACGCTGTCGGCCATGAGCGTGGATCGCTGCTACGTGACCGTTTATCCTCTTCAGTCCCTACGCCATCGAACGCCACGCATGGCCATGGCCGTCAGCATCGCCATCTGGATAGGTACCCCACCGCTTACCCACAATGCCACTGCTTACCCACAATACCAGTCAAACACAACGCCACTGCAGGTGTATATACCTGACCTGCACACGCACATAATCACATGTCTACATCTGGCGTGATCAAAGTGAGTAAATATGCCCTGGAAATTACAGCAATGTGACAGTTATTGATTGGTGTTGCGTGCTAGTGTTTGTTTTAGGGTGTGGATTGTGTGTGTTTGGGTTGGTGTCGTGCGTTACGGTTCCGTGTTAAGGTTTGAAAGTTTGGGTCATGTGAGTTTTGGTCGGTGTTGTGCGTTAGTGTTTCTCTCAGGGTTTGGGTTGGGTTGGTGTTGTATGTTATTGCTTTGGTTTTGGCTGTGTGAGCTTGGTTTGGTGTCGTGCGCTAGCAGCTGACATGTTGTAATCACTTTCTACTCACCAACTGGCAGTGTGCCCATTATCGAGCAATGTTCTTTGGGTTTTTGGGTGGGGCTTCACATGGGGCGGGGGGAACCTCTCCTCACACCTCGTGTCTCTGGCAGGGTCGCTGGGACTCTCTGTGCCTGTGGCGGTGTACCAGCGGCTGGAGACGGGGTACTGGTACGGCCCGCAGGTGTACTGCACCGAGTCCTTCCCCTCCCCCGAGCGCCAGAAGGCCTTCATCCTCTACACCTTCCTGGCGGTCTACCTGCTGCCGCTGCTCACCATCTGCCTGTGCCACGCCTTCATGCTCAAACGCATGGGCCAGCCCGCGGTGGAGCCCGCAGACAACAGCTACCAGGTCAGCGCACGCCCGTGCACTGTGTGTGTGTGTGCGTGTGTGTAGGTGTGTGTATGGGTGTGTGTGTGTGTGTGTGTGAGAGTGTGTGTGTTTGTGTTAGAGAGAGAAGTGGTGTTTGTGTCTGTCTGTGTGATCATGTGTGTGTGTGTGTTTGTGTCTGTCTGTATAATCATGTGTGTGCGTGTGTGTGTGTGTCTGTGTGGTCGTGTGTCTGTGTATACCTGTTCAGGTGGGTCAGTGGTTCAGGGCAGGCCCTTAGACGTAGCAGGGCTGGTTGTCATGGAGACGGGGTGCCGCGCAGGTGCAGGTGCTGGCGGAGAGGGCGGAGGCTGTGCGGACGCGGATCTCGCGCATGGTGGTGGTGATGGTGCTGCTCTTCACCGTCTGCTGGGGCCCCATCCAGCTGTCCGTCCTGTACCAGGCCCTCCACCCGGCCACGCGCAGGAGCTACGCCCTCTACAAACTGAAGATCTGGGCCCACTGCATGTCCTACTCCAGCTCCTCCGTCAACCCCATCATCTACGCCTTCATGGGAGCGAACTTCAGAAAGTCCTTCAAAAAGGCCTTTCCTTTCATCTTCAAACGCAGGGCCGGGAGAACAGCGGGGGCCTCGGCCAACACAGAGCTGCACTACCTTTCATCCGGAACATGAAGGACTGCAAAAGGCCAGGCTGCATCACACATACACACACACATGTACATGCACACACACACACACACACACCCACACTCCCTCAGGACAGAGAAAACAGGCTAAAAAAAAAAGCGATGAAACGTGCCGGGCAAACCAGTCCCCCTTCCTTCCCCGACTCGTTTCTGGATCAGTGCGTTTGGACACTGACACGCTTATATCCGACAGAATGTAATGAGGAAATGTAAGAAAAATACCTCGTTTACAGGAAAGGTGAAACCGACGTTAAAGACTTGGTGTGTGTGGAACCTGTTTTGCCGTTCTCACTGTAGAACACGCGGTTAGCTGTGAACACTGTGCTTGCTGCGTGCGCTTACCGCAGTAAACACTCCCCTGTAGCTGCTCCGCTAAACACAAAGGAATGGTGTCTCCACAGACAGCTCATTTTACCTGCCAGTGTAACGGATGAAGTGACGTGTATATTGTTCGCACATAGATGTACTCTGTTTAATAACTTTTGTTTTAACGAACTGTAAAAATACATTTTAAAAAATGGACAAAGAAATGAAACATTTACGTTATAAACTTAAATGAAATTAAAAACGTGTTACATAAAACTTGCTGAATTCAGCTAAAAGAGAAATGTATAATTCTTTCAGTTGGAATTTTTCTAAACATTTTTGACCGCAAGCAAGTGTGCAATATTTTCCCTCTTGGTTTAGCAAAATTGTTTATCTGTCTGGTTGATTGTCAGCACAAATTTACGGCAAATACCATATAGGCCTACTACGTTAATGTAATGCAATTTATTCAATCCAATTGTGAAATTATCCACTACTCCAATGTAGCCGAACAGTTCACTGGTAGAAAAATGTACTAATATTTCATACATAATGCGGCGAGAGGATGGATCCTTGAGTATGGTTGAGGCTTTCACCGCGAGAAAAATCCAAGATTTTTCCCAGATCATGGAACATTTTGAACATGACATTTGCCCAAAGCGGTCAAACGTTTTATAATTTGTGTTATTAAATCAATGCAGACTTTATACAGACCGCTCGGTCCTGCTGAGCATTTGCTCTCCGTGCGGTAGCTGAATGTTCCCTGTACCGCGCTGAGCCTGAATGTTTGCTGTGCTGTGTTGGCAGCTAGACTTCCGCGTTTCATCCGACTTCCTGCTCAGTCCTGCAGTTGCCGTGTTGGGTGAGTGCTCGTACCGAAAATAACTCTCTTGTATGTGGTGTTTGTGGTGGATTTGAGGTAAATTGGGAGCACAGAACATTAAGTCAACGGCCGTTTATCAAAGCAAAATGTAATGTGATGAATTTGCTCTTCGTGTCCGCATATGTTGTTTCACTTTTCATCTGCATTGCGAAGTGAGCATCGCGTCAAGTGCTGCTCAGCCAGAGCTAACGCTAGCTAGTTTAGAAAGCATTGTTTGCTTGACAGTATTATACGGTGTGGTTTTCAGTTTTCCTTTACACGTCGTTAACGCTAGTCTGCTTGCAAAACTGCCAATGTACAGCTAACAGGTTAACTTGTTAATTGAAAACGGTTCACCTACAGAATCTGGCTATTGTCTGTTTAAATGAGCTATCTTACATTAGCTAATCTCAAAGATCATGTCCACTGCACTGGTAACAATTCAGATCTATGGCTCAGATCCAAATGATTACGTGTGCCAATCATTATAAAATGCCTATTTATTTGATATGCAGCAGTTGTGCTGTGCAGTGTAACGTCTATAGTATGACAGAGTCAAAAAATAAGGTACAGTGTAGATATTTGCTTGCAAATATTATACCAGTGTTGGAACTTTTCAGTCTTTAATTACGCCAAAGAAAATAAATTCGTTTCCAAGCTGTGTGTATGGGGAGGAAGAGCCACTTCAACTCTGGCTTCGTCATGTCCCCCCAGATTGGTCTTCCTAGCGTCGCACACTTGCTAGCTCACCCGTTTTCCGGCTCACGGTTGCCATGGGAGGCCTTGGAAACGGGCGTCGCGGAGGAAGGTCGCCGCCGCTTCTGATTGGCGCCTTGATCGCTTGCGTTCTCGTGCTGGGATTCAACTACTGGGTGTCGAGCTCACGCAACCTGGAGCTGCAGGTGAGTTGGAAGCATGGATCATTCTCCCTCCCACTCTTCAGAAGATGATGTGGAAGTGGTTTAGTGTGGGAAAATGATTTTTTTTTTGGCAAATGCACTTTATGGAGTTTGAGGGGAGAATGTACTTAATGTTTAAAATTATTTTGTGTTGGTGGAAAATGTGTATATGATTTTGTAGCAACTCTGCCAGTTTAGAGATTCTTACTGGTCTCTGACGGTGTGCAAAATAGGTAGAAAAATGTGTGCAATTGGCAACTAAGTGTACAGAAATATCATAGGTCCCTATCCCATAAGTTTTCCTCTATGGGAAGTCCAATCGTTTTAAACCACTCCCTAGGTCCAGTCACAGTTTTTTGCGGTGGGTGGGTGCGTGGGTGGAGCTGTGACTATGGGCGGAGCTTGACCATGGGTGGAGCCTTGACTGTGGGCGGAGCTTGACCGCGGGAGGTGTTTGCGCAGACGCAGCTGTTTCAGATGGAGGGAGCGGCGCGGAGAGCGGCGGCAGAGAGGGCAGCTGTGGAGCAGAAGAAGGCGGCGTTTGAGGAGCAGCTGCGCATGCAGAGCGACCAGATCAAACGCATGGAGGACAGTCACAGGATCCAGCTGGATACCATGCAGGCTAACTGGAAGCAAGAAAAGGTACGGCATGTACACTACAAAACTCACTTACCCACAAGGCCTTGCAGCAGTGGATGAGAACCGCTCTCTTCTTCTATTTCAGACAGTTCTGGTGTTAAACATCTCCACAAGCACTAGAACAATCCAGATATTGAAAGGTAGGATACCCTCTTCTCTCTTTCCCTCTCCTTATCACCACACCTTTTTCCTCTTCTGTGTCTCTTGTTACATCCCTCCGTCTCTCATGCTCTCTCTCAATGTCTCTCTCTCTCCCCTCCCCCCTCTTTCTCTCTAGCTCAGTTGTTCGGTCTGGAGGAAATTCAGAAGGAGCTGCAGGACTGCCAGAACAATCGGATCAATCTGAGTACTGCCATGTGAGTTTACCCACAATGCACCTGGCTAAAGGGGCAGGGACATTTGTGCTTGCATGTGTGTATGTGTACTCACTGTGCAGTGTTTTGTGTAGGAATCAGTGTGAGGCTCAGATGAGTGCTCTGAAGGAGGAGTGTGCAGCCAAAACCCCTGAGAAACCCCCACCTGTCTCACCCTCCTCTCAGGTACCTGTCCCCTGTGTGTGTGTGTGTGTGTGTGTGTTTGTGTAGGATGGTGCACCCGTGTGTGTGTGGTTTTCACTAATGTTAAGTAATTTCTCTGGGGCAGTTTACAAAAATCCAGATTCGTGCAACATTAGTCTGGATTGAGGCTTTTTCTATGTACCTTGTATTTTATAATGTGTTCCTCTAATATAATTTGTCATTAGTGTTGTGCATCTGCGTTGCTTTGTATTCATGGCCCGCTCCCTGTTAGCCTTGTTGTGACTTTGGTTTGTGTCCTGGGCAGGAGAAGTCCGGCCCCCCTCTCAGCCGAACGGGCCTGGAAGAGAAGCCAGGCCTGGATGACACCAAGAAGCCCTCTGTCCTCGCCCCGAAAACCAGCCGGACCGGCGCTGAACCAGACAGTACCAACACCAAGCTTTCTGCGCTGGAGACCAATGAGATTGCCAAAGATGGAGGTACAAAGTCCCCACATACATTAGCAAAATGCACACACACACACACACACACACACATACACAGCGTAGCTGAATGCTACATGGTACACTGACTGTGGAGAGGGTGTGTTCTTGCGGCGGCAGGCAGACAGTATGTATTTACTGTGTGTACTCTCCAAATCAGAGAAAAGCGACATTACCCAGCAGCAACCCCCAGTGGGCGTGGCCAAACGGGGAAATGACTTGGAAGTGATGGAAACCCATGTGGGGAAGCAGCAGTCTACAGGTTAGACATGACTCACGACCTCAGTATTCCACGGTCATTCTAACCGCATTCTAATGCTCTCTGTCCTTCTGTCACTATTCTACTGCAATTCTAACCGCATTCTAATACTCTCTGTCATTCAGTCACTATTTTACTGCCATTCTAACAACATTCTAATGCTCTCTGTCATTCGGTCACTATTCTACTGCCATTCTAACAGCATTCTAATGTTCTCTGTCATTCTACCACTATCCCAGCTAACACAAAACATTCTCATAATGCTGTATAAATGCAAGGAATTCTTATTATTGAAATTATAAGGCTGATCAATAATGAAAACGGCAGATATTCTTAGCATGACTTTACACAAATGGGGAAACAATGGAACTAATTCAGATCCTTTGCTGCAGGAAATGATGTGGTTGTGGTGGAAAAGGAAGACAAACGTGTGGACACACCTGAGGACAAACCTGAAGACAAACCTGAGGACAAACCTGGAGACCAACCTGAGGACCAACCTGAGGACAAACCTGGAGACAAACTTGAGGACAAACCTGAGGACCAACCTGAGGACAAACCTGGAGACCAACCTGAGGACCAACCTGAGGACAAACCTGGAGACAAACCAGGAGACCAGCAGAATGCTGCAGGTTCTGAGGCAGTGAAACAGACTCAACTCAAAGCTAACGCAGGTAATCTAGGACAGGCCACTTTCCCTCCTGTGTTCTTTCTTAAAGTTGCACAAGCAGGTGACAATGGTTTTCCGCCCTGGCAGGTAGAGATCCGGCTGTAGGCCACGCCCTGCCGGACCGGAAGGACAAGCTTGCGGATTATAATGGTGACGCTGACAATGAGGGCGAGTTTGAGGCAGACAAGCAAGCCGAACTTGCCAAGCATTGAGGTATGTGGGTGAGTGCGTGAGTGAGTGAGTGAACGAGTGCATGAACGGGTGAGTGAACAAGTGAGTTCGTGAGTGAACGCGCTGAAATGTGTATTTTTTCCGATAGGATCGGACTGAAGATCAAGGCCGCTGAAGATAAGTGGCTGGACAGTCTAATAATTCACACAAGTTCTGTAACCATGGAGATGCTGAAGATATTCCTGATCTTCCAGTGACGTTGCACATGATGCCTTAATGATCCAAAATGAATGTATCTGTACAAGGGGCCTGAAGACTTGCACTGCTCTGAACTACAAAGAAGATCCACATACGACATGCATACACCTGTATGCTGCATACACCTGTACCTATACACCTGTATGCTGCATACACCTGTATGCTCAGTTTATATCGGGACCGGTCCCAAGTTGAAAATGAATGGCACACTCCTAATTCTGCTCTGGGGACAGACGAGAGGGCGGGATTATTGCTGTCTCTCAGATCTGACTGACTGATGCTTCCACAGGTCATCCAGTTTAACCAATCACATTTAAGCTGTGTCAGAGGTGCCCGTGGGAGTGGCCATGTCTTCCACTACCTCTGTGTAAAATGGATGCCCGCCTAACTCTTGCTTTTTCAAACTGCTTCACATGCGTTTCGATGCGTTTGACCTTGATCGGGAAAACTGAATCCTAAAGACAGCTGTTTCATTGGATGTAGCGATCGTAGATTGGATGTTTTAATTGGGTGTGGGGAATTATATATTAGTTAGGAAAGTTCATTTCCTTATGGGTCTTACCCCCCACCCCCCGTACTATGACTACTGAGTGCCCCGTTTGCAGTTTATTATTTATGAAATGTGTGTTTGCTGGATTAGAGCGTCTGAGCACCCAGAGCCCAGAACCACACCGCTGTGTTTCAGACACATTATGAAGGAGATTCACTGAAGCTTCGCCCTGCCGGATCACAGACTTTGGGAACGCAGTGCTCCCCGTGGTGGTAGGACCGCCAAAACTGGAATTACACCTCTAAACATACACCTGCTATATCACTGCCAGCTGCTCCAATTGTGGCATGTACACACACACACACACACAAACACACATACACATATGAATACACATACACAACTCTTGAAGAAATGAGGAAAGGTGTCTTAAGGATGTCTTTCGCTTCTTAAGCTCTACTTTAGTGCACGATGCCAGTCTTCATCACATTGCGCCGACCGTCCAATCAGCAGGGCTAGTCCGTCTGAATGCATTACCAGGGTAACCGTCCTCGGGGTTGTGGGTCTTGCTCTGTTCGTCCTGAACTGGTAGTTTGCAGACACTGAATGAAAGATTTTATAATTTATTTTATAGATTTTGTATTTGTGGTTATGTTTGTTCTGATTGAAGCCGTTGAACATGTTTATGCACATTCTGGTGGAAATAGTTTAATAACATGGCATAGCTTGCTCAAGATTTGATTTTTTTTGTAGTGTCTGAGAAATCTGGAAACCACGCCAAGTGGACATATCGTAGAAATATAAATATTTTTCGTAGAAATGTGAATATTCCATTGTGCGCTTTCTACCCTGGAGATGGGAATAAACTTACCTGAATATAAACATCAGTTTGCTGTGGTTTAGCAAAGAGACACACACCTTGTCACTCAAACCTGAGTTTTTCATACACAGGGAGGCGGGGCCACACTGATGGATTAAGCCTATTTGTTTTCTTGTATGTTATTCTGCATGCGTGTGACATACACACTAAAACTACATTTCCCACAGCCCTCAGTTTTTACAATCACAAACATTATCGTATTTAAGGTTTCAAGGTCACGTGATGTGCATCATAATAATCCTTTATTCAGGAACACCGCAAAAAAGTACACACCTGAACAAAGCCAAACATCACGCTGTACTACAGCTTAACACAGCCTTAGGGAAAACAAAGGGAGGGAGGGGGTTGGAGGTTCAGAGCAGAATGGGTGGGGTTTTGGGGGTTCAGAGCAGGAGAGTGGGCTCAGATGATCTTCACCACAGGAAAGTACTTGTGTGCTGAGAAATCAAACTGTGGCAAAACCTGCAGACAAATACACAGCACAGTCAGCTTGGAACCTACACACACAACAGCACAGTCAGCTTGAAGAACCTACATGTGCGAACATACACACACTGAACACCACAGTCAGTTTGGAGAACTTCCCAACACCAGGGGGAGACAGCAACAGGCATGTGTGTGTTAATGAGATTCACTATCTAGAACTGAGCACACGCATTAGTCAGCAGAGTGGCAGACTAGCATTCAGTACAGTAATACAGTGGGTACCTTCGTTTCCTTTTTGTGACCTCCAGCTAGCAGCTTCATCACTACAATATTAGGCTTGGCAACTTTCAGGATTCGATTGACCTACAAAACACAGGAAAAGCAAAGAGATTAACGGAGGAGGACGAGGGCTGGCCACAGACGCATGGACGAACAGATGGATGGACAGACAGACAGACAGATGGACGGGCGGACAGGGTCACCTCAGGGTCCGGGCTGGGGACGTTCTCCAGGATCAGTTTGGCCTGCTGAAAGTGCTTACTGGCTGCCAGGTACAGGTCAGCTGACTGAGGGGGCGGAGTGTACTTCTTCAGGTCAGACATTTCCTGCATAGACGATAATTAATTAACGCACACACACAAACCTATACGCAGATATAGAAATATACAGACACAAGCATAGACAAATGCAAGCATAGAGACAGTTAATATTGTAGTCACACCTGAATCCATTTTACATGACCTCTGGCCTCTGCACACTTTACAGTAAAACTAGCAGTTACAGATGAAGTGTACACTGCACATGGACGCTGGATGGTCTCTCAGTACCTTAAACTGGATGTAATGCACTGGTGGGGGGGTCACCACGCTGTTGAAGGGGGCGAATCGGTGCTCGTAGCGAACCTGCTCGCTGTCCAGCTCAAACTGAGGCTTCCGGACCTTTCCATCCATGTCCAGTGCAATCATTGTCTGCAGAGAGAGAGAGAGTGTGTATGTTATAACCCAGGTGTTCTTTAGGAGGTTTAGCACATGCTCAGTACAGCCCTTGTCCCTACCCGAGTTAGTGTGTGTATGTGTATGTACCTTAAAACCTGGGTGTTCTTACGGAGATTTCGCACATGCTCAGTACAGCCCGTCTCCCTGCCTGAGAGTTACTGTGTGAGATGCAGGGTGTTAGTGGAGGTACCTTGTACATGCCCGCGCACATGTTCTGGTAAGCCTGACTCATGGTGATCTCTCTGCTCAAGGGACGCGCTGCGAGAAAGAGAAAAAATTACATAAACAGTGAGCGTGTGCAGGTCGTATGATGCATGTACGATACAGCCTGTGTTGCATGTGTAGCATGTGTACTGTGTATAGTGTAGTACCATGTAAAGCGTGTGTACTTATTGTAGTGTAGAACAGTGTAAAGTGTGTGTAATGTAGTACAGTGTGTTTAGGGTAGTACAGTGTAAAGTGTGTGTAATGTAGTACAGGGTACAGTGCTCTCACTCTTCTTCTTCTTCTTGGTCTTCTTGCTGCTGCCCCTCCTCTGCAGCTCCTCAGTGATCCTCTCCTCAGCCATCTGAGAGCTGTCAGCCCGGCTCAGAGTGGACATCAGCCAGGCGTACAGAAACTCCGACAGGTACCTACAAACACACACATATACACATTACACACACACATAAGCCAGGCATACAGGAACTCCGACAGGTACCTACAAATACACACATTATGCACATACACACACATTATATACACACGCATGCCCACACACACACACACACACACACACGTGTAGCAGTACCAGTATATGTAGTAGTATTCGTGCATGCTGTACAGCTCCAGCTCGAAGCCGCTGAGCAGGTAGTGGATCATGATGCGCAGGCTGTGGTACAGAACCCAGGTGCCCAGACAGGCCAGGTGCTGCCTCTGGGGCTCCAGCTTCAACAGGAGGCTGTGCAGCGCGGCGTCCACCTTCTCTGCCTGAGGGAAACACACACACGCGTTACACACTGCACACGCACATACACACATACACACCTCACACACAGCACACACAACACACACACACCTCACACACACGCGTTACACACTGCACACGCACACACACACCTCACACACAGCGCACACAACACAGACACACGTTACACACAAACCTCATCCTGCAGTGTAGCGAACTCTTCCAGAATGTGTCCCAGTTTGTCTCTCTGTCGAGCGCGATTGTGTCCGTGGATCTGAATCAGACTGCAAAAGGGCTGCAGGACGAGACAAGGAGCATGTCACAGCACAGCTACAGGAACAGTGTAGAACTACAGGAACAGTGCAGAACTACAGGAACAGTGCAGAGAACTACAAGAGCAGTGCAGAACTACAGGAACTATGTGTATTTGTCTGTGAGCGTGTATGAATGTGCACGGATAGGTGTATGCATTTCTGTGCATGCATGCCTGTATGTGTGTGTTTGCGATTGTGTGTGTGAAACGTACCCTGGAGCAGTGTGTGATGAAGGAATCGATGTAGTCCTTAGCCTGGTGGTTATTGTACAGACAGCACCTGGGAAGAGCACAGACCGCCTGTCAGTACTGACAGGCAGCACAGACTGCACAGTCACACAGTCAGTGCTGACACAGGGGTCAGGGGGTACAGTACCACGGGGGTCTTACTTTGGGGAGAGGACAGGGGGGCTAACAAACCCCCTGAGTGCATCCTTGATCATATCATGCATGAGATGGGAGCCCAAAACCTTCTTACTGTCCATCAGGAACGTGGTCTATAGAGAGAAATCCCAGTCAGGACTGTACACATTACACCAGGCTGTTACACCAGCACATTACACAAGCACATTATACCAATGCATTACAACAAAGTACTACACCAGGGCATTACACCAGCACATTATATCAGTGCATTACAGCAGGGCATCACACCAGCACATTATATCACTGCATTACAGCAGGTTAAATCACTCACTACCACGTTAAATCACTCACCTGTAACAGGGAGCGTGACAGCACACAAGGGGACTGTTCACTGAATTCACAGAAGAAGTCCTGAGGAAACAGATACACTCATGAACGAGCATGACACACGCCAAGTTCAAACAGAAATGTAGCTGTTTCCAAACTCCATTTTCAGGCGAAGAACAGAGATGTTTGCAGAGGCTGCAGTGAATGTCTGGAGCAGGTAGAACAGGGCACAGGCAGATCAGAGTTGGTTTGTGGCAGAAGCTGGCGTACCAGAATGCCGTGCAGGTGGGTGGTGTTGATGACCTCACACACGGTCTTGATGCGGTCGATGAGCTTGCTGAAGTAGGCGACCATCTCCTCTCTGCGGATGATTTTGGCGTAGCGTGGGAAGGTGGGGGGCAGCAGCCTCTGGTTCACCAGCGGCTCAAAGCCCATCATTATGGGGTGATCTGAGTACAGACAGACAGGGTTCTTACCCACAATGCCTCTGTGTCCCACACACTCTGCTTTACTACCCACAATGCCCCTGTGTCCCACACTCTCTGCTTTACTACCCACAATGCCTGTCTCCCACACTCTCTACTTTACTACCCACAATGCCCCTGTCTCCCACACTCTCTACTACCCACAATGCCCCTGTGTGTGTGAGACTTCTGCATATGTGTGTGGTGCGTGTGCAGTACATGAGTAGCGGATGTGTATCATGTGAGCAGCGCGTGAGCAGCAGCACCTCCTTTGCTGGTGTCGTTCTGGGCCTGCACTCCGTGCTGCAGGGTGGAGTGGATGGCAGGAAGCAGGTCAGCAGCCTGGGTCATCAGCTTCTGCGCCTCGCTCACCGAGCTGGTCTGAGGAAGAGCGTCACAACGCGATACAGTGCGTCAGCACGAACGTGCAAGCAGCGATCAGGCGTCTACAGCCGATACAGGCGTTACAGCCGATACAGGCGTACAGCGCGATACAGTCGCGTGTACAGCGCGATACAGTGCGTTACAGCACGTACAGTACAGCGCGATACAGTGCGTTACAGCACAAGCGCGATACAGTGCGTTACAGCCGATACAGTGCGTTACAGCACGATACAGCGTGCGTTACAGCACGATACAGTGCGTTACAGCGCGATACAGTGCGTTACAGCACGATACAGTGCGTTACAGCGCGATACAGTGCGTTACAGCGCGATACAGTGCGTTACAGCACGATACAGTGCGTTACAGCACGATACAGTGCGTTACAGCACGATACAGTGTGTTACAGCGCGATACAGTGCGTTACAGCACGATACAGTGTGTCACAGCACGATACAGCGTGCCACAGTGCGTTACAGCGCGATACAGTGTGTTACGGTGTGTCACACGGCCTTTTGAGCAAAGAACGAAAGCAGCAACATCCCAGGGTAAAGCACGCAAAAACGCTACAACACAAGGTTAGTATTAACTGTCCTGCATTTCTTCGGAGTGTAGGCATCCTGCCTCGCCTAATCTATCCGGAACGGTCGTATCTTGTGTGAACAGACTCAACGCTGAATTTTTCAGTGTAGGAGACTGTGTGTGAACCTAACGCGGATAGCTGCACCCGGCCATGTTGCGGGGTCCGTGAGCGAAAGCATCACTCACCTCTTTCTTGGTGAAGGCGATCAGTGCCGTGAGAAGCAGACGAGTGAACTTGATTCTGTTGAAGAGGGCTGAACACTGCTGATGCTGGAGAAACACACACTTAGAACAGAGAAACTCACTAATACACACATACACACACATATACACACTAATACACACATATACACACCCGCCTTCATACATACACACACATATACACACCTGCATTCATACACACATTCATACAAACACACACTCACATACATTTACACACATATACACACCCGCATTCATACACATGCATACAAACACATACTTAGAACAGAGAAACTCACTAATACACACATACATACACATATATACACCCACATTCATACACATATACACGCTCGCATACATACACACACATATAAACACTCGCATACATACACACATACAAACACACACTCACATACACACACGCACATACACACACACACAAACACACGTACCTCCAGCTCCACCTCTGGGTCCCTCTGCTCCCCCTGCCGACTACGTGTGCTCTGAGGAAGGGTAACAGGTCATAGGTCAGAGTTCAGTGATGCCAGTTTATTCTTAAAAGGGCTCCTGATACAGGGGATCTGTAAATGAACAGAACTCTGCCTGTGTTCTCTGCACAGAACTCTAACACTGCCTATGTGTTTAGGGCCAGTCTGACTGCAGTACCTTCACTCTCCTCTGGAGGTCATCCTCCACATCCTTCAGCATGCCTGCAACAAAACACACAGAAACATACTGAGACACTGTCCCCACAACTCCACACACACTACACACTGTCCTCACAACTCCACACGCACGACACACTGTCCTCACAACTCCACACACAGTACACACTGTACCCACACCTCCAAACACACTACACACTGTTCCCAAGTATCTTAGCCCAGCCCAACAGCAGAGACGTACCTGTCACACGCAAGTCTGTCACATTGTTCGCCATTTTGAAGCCATAGGTCATCGCCTGGAAGTCCTCCTGAAATCCCATATTTTACATAATTAAACATCACCCAGCAGCCAGGTATAAACACACCTGGACCCAACAGGATCTCTCACATCCACCATGTTCACCTGAAACCCACTGCATTAGCCCAGCCCAGCTAGCCCTGCCCATCCCGGCTAGCCCCGCCCATCTCAGCTAGCCCCGCCCATCCCTGTCCCACTCAGCCTGGCCTGTGTTCATGCAGTGCTGGTGCTGCTTGGGCTTCATGGTGGCCTGGCTAAGTATATAAATATAAGATAAAAATAAAAATATTTTCCTTGTGCCTGCACTCCAAGACTGACAGCTGCCCTTATATATTTGGACAGAAGCACAGAAATATGTCCTCAGCAGCACTGACTGATATTCCAAAAGGAACCCGCATCCCCCTGGGGGGGTCTCAGTGCCAAGCCTGAGTTTCCCACCACCCTGACCCCTGACCCCTGACCCTGCAGCAGCAGTAGTTTTTAGAACAGATGAGGCTGTTAATCACATGACCACGGTCACACTGACACTGGGGCTCCAATACCATGAATACACAGTGCTACCTCATCTGCAGTGTTACAGACACAGTGTTACACAGTGACTGCAGTGTTACAGAGACAGTGTTACACAGAGACAGCAGTGTTACAGAGTGTTATGCAGTGACTGCAGTGTTACAGAGACAGTGTTACACAAAGACAACAGTGTTACAGAAACAGCAGTGTTACAGAGTGTTACGCAGTAATGCAGTGTTACAGAGACAGTGTTACACAGTGACTACAGTGTTACAGAGAGACTGTGTTAGGTATTGACTGTGAAGCATTACCTCCTCAAACACGGCGGCTTTGTTGACCTTCTCGCGGGCAATGTCGCAGATTTTGAGGATGCCGAGGGCGAAGGCTTTCATGGCGGGGTCCTCGATGAGGTCAGGGTTGTGCACGTACAAACACGTAAACACGGTCTGAGCCAGAGAATGCCCCTCCAGCCATGTGATCTACGGACATGGCCAGAGAGAAGCGTTAGCGCCGTAAGTGTTTCTGTGGGTGTTAGCATTAGGTCATAGAGCACTAGTGCTACACGTGTTAGCATTAGGTCATATAGCACTAGCGTTGTAAGTGTTTCTGTAGGTTTTAATGAATAATTTATTTCTCACCAAACAGCAAAAGCAGGTGTCCATGATTCCAATGAGCTCAGGTAGGCTGAGGTCCTTAACCCTAATCGCCCCATCCTAGAGAGAGAGAAAGACAGAGAGGGGGAGAGATGGTTAAATGGGATCAGTGGCCCATGTGTAAAATGTCTATGCCAGTACTGAAACTGCTGACGATGTGGAAGGACAGAGAGCGGTGTGGGGGTACAACCTTGACTGCCTGTTGAAAGTTGAGGACCTTCCTGTTGACTTGGTTACCGATCATGCCGGCGTCCATCTTGGGGTCCATCATCTCGATGGCAGACATGGCTTCAAACAGACCAAACCTGCCAACCCGGAAGTGTGTAGGGGTCGTCATATAGAGCAGACATAGGAACTGGAGGGAAGGAGGTGCTGAAGCTTAGGAAGCAACAGCTTCTCCTGCACATGTTGAGGGCAAAAGCACTTGAATTCAATGTAAAAAACCAAGGTCGCTAAACCAAAGAAAACCTCATTGGGCAATTTAATTTGTGTTCATAATTTTGAATGTGCTGTAGCAGTTTCTGAAACAATGGTTGTATTGGTCCAGATGTTTAGGGAAAATATCAATTAAAATGTACATATTTTATTACATATTTTCACAATCTTCTTTTCTTCTTCCACGCCACTCTTGACTAAACCATTTCTATATGGGCCTCGCTGTGTGCCCGGGGGGCATTGTCATGCTGAAACAGGAAAGGGCCTTCTCCAAACTGTTGGGGAAGCTTAAAATCCTCTAGAATGGGACTGAATGCAGTAGCATTAAGATTTGCCTTCACTGGAACTAAGGGACCTAGCCCAAACCATGAAAAACAGCCCCAGACCAAGGGGTCTCCACATTCTTTTGGTCATATAGTGTATATACACTGCAATACACTGACAGCATTCCATAGTGACATTATGTAAGGTATACTGTGAAAGAAGAATCCAGTCTAACAGGGCACTCTAGTCCTGAAAGGTTAGCCAGTGGGACATTTAAACCATAGATCACAGTGGGAAAATGTCACATGGTCACCTCTGACCCAATGACAGTGTACTCACAGTTTGTCATGGAGTAGCTCTCCAAGGTTTAGTTCTGAAACAAAAACATTAACAGTCTGCTTAGGAAAATTAAACTTTAAACCTGAGGTACGTACATATTACATACATGTCACAGTTTTACCATTTGTTTCAATTCGGGAAACCTCAACCTCAGACCAGTAAAAATAGCCTGGGAGGGAGGGGAGGATTCTTAAATGAGAGATATATTTTAGTCATCTATTTACTTCCCATGGGGGGAGGGCATAGAAGACATTCTTCAGTCAGAATGTGCTCTAAGGGAAAAACTCATTTAACACATTACAGCCGGCCTACGCCTTTGTACTGAACACTACAGCCAGCCTACGCCTTTACACTCAACACTACAGCCAGCCCAGACCATTACACTCAACACTACAGCCAGCCCAGACCATTACACTCAACACTACAGCCAGTCTACACCATTAAACTCAACACTAATGCCAGCCTACACGTTAAATTCAAACCTACAGCCAGCCAACCGCGTTACACTCAATACTACAGCCAACCTACGCCATCACACTCAACACTACAGCCAGTCTACACTATTACAATCAACACTGCACGGAGTTTGTACCTTTACACTCAACACCACAGTAAGTCTGTAACTTTACACTTAACACCACAGTGAGTTTGTACCTTTACACTCAACACCACAGTGAGTTTGTACCTTTACACTCAACACCACAGTGAGTATGTACCTTTGCAGGCACCTCTGAAGTCCTGTGTGATGTCCACCCAGTTTGCGTTATTCTTCATCTTCTCTGGAATACCCAGCCCCCACCCCGCCTCGTCCTCCTCCACCGATGACTTCATCACCATGGTGACAGCTGAACGTGCACGAGTGGCAGAGGGGTGACGCAGCGGCACAGGTGTGACGTGCTGAAACACATTTCAGTCAGTTCTTTCTGGCAGCCAGTTAGCACATTCTTCACTAGTGTTTAATCCGAACAATCTGAAGGAGGATCAGTTCATCAAATGGAGCAGACTACAGCATCACACTGCTGACCACAATGTGACTGAACCCATCATAATCGACTCTTGACAACAAAAAACTAATACATTCAAATCATTCATTTATATAGTGCCTTTCACACAGTGCACCTTTCGCAAAATTCAAAAGTGAATACTTATTATGAAACAATGACCAGGAGAAAAACATCTAAAAGGGAAAGAGCTAATACTTAATAAGCATATATATATAGGGACATATACCATTAAAAGGGGGTGGGGAGAGGGTTAAATGGAGAAGAGTAAAAAAGCAGTGATGTGAGGAATATGATCAGCAAGGAGACGTCTTCAGGAGTTACACATGGCTGAACTGAGGGCAAGCTCGCGCACTTGAACTACATCAGCAGATGCACAGACTTAAAATGGCTTCGATGGATGCTGTGGAACTCTCCCCGTGAATCTGGTCAGTACACAATTGTAGAAGATACCGATATACGGTATACAGTACAGCTAGTAATAGTCGTACACTTAGGTAGTTTAGCTAGTTAACAGCAAGGTGACTAGGCTAGACAGCAGGAGCGCACAGTGTCTGCCTAAAGAAGCTCACTTCATTTCCCTTGTAAGGAAACCCTAATTAGGTAACGAACTGTCAAGCGCCGTTATAGTTAGTGAAATGTAATTTTTAATATTGGCTTAATATAATTTTTAGAAGTTGATTAACTAAATACTGACAACGTTTCAAAATACTGATAAAACGCTAAACACTGACAAACCTACATTCTACAGCTTAGGAAGCAACTAGTTAGCCGTTTTTCATTTGATACGCAGCTAAAAAGGCACCTAACTATGCTTTTATACTTTTTTTAACATAGACTAACGTTAGCTCAGCAGTAACATGAATTCCCCTCAACAAGACAGGAGGCTGGGTAAATTGATGGCTGTGTATTTCGTTCTTTGCCTAGATGACTAGCTAGCTACTGGCTATTGAGACTAGCACTAGTACCCTGCTAGCTAAGTTAGCTACAGAGAAACAAAGGCCTGTATTTGTCCTTGTAGAATCCGTTAAATACGGTTAAATCGGTGTGTTCTTTCATGCACATTGAAATATATAATACGAAATATAAATAACTGAAAATGATATATTTTGGAATACATACCTGGCCACTTTGTTGCTATGCTACCTGTTCTAAACCTCACATTTGCGGAATATCAATGGGACAGGCTGGAGTATAACGTCAAAATGCCGTCTAGTTTGTGTTGTATTCTGGGAAATGTAGTATATATGTGATACAACATTCATGAGAGACATTCAAAGTGTATTACTATTAAACTTTGTTTCCCATAAGTCCTCTATGTTAAACGTCATATTCACGAGCCCAAATAAATACCTGAAGAACTACAAATCGCAAATCGCATGTTTCCAATTCTCGCGTTATTACTTAAGTAATTGACAGCTATGGTTTTCGGAACTGTCTGGCGTTGTTATCATTGCTAGTCAACGTCGGGACATTTCATTTCATGAGCTGTGTTGAAATTATGAATAACCTCCCGTCTATGTGGCAACGCTTCCTGTAATTGCTGGTTTGTAAATTATCTTATTTCATGCATTCTTTCTGGGTTTTAGCTGTCCTCTCAATATTTTGTATAAACTGTGTGTAAACCAGCTGTTAGCTCCGTAGCTAAATGTTTACTTAGCAGGGCAGGTGCAACGGTCGCTGGCTAGTTAGCTAACATTCCCTAGTTTGACAATCTAGCGGCGATACTACGGATTGCAGCGACAGTTATTGCAGTTTAATCGCTAGCAAGGTGGCTGACCTGCAAGTAAGAATTTCGATATCGAGCCCAATTTGTTCTGCTAACGGACTGACAATACTGCAAATGTCTTCGTTTAGCTTGCTGGCCACTTAGACTAGATTGTTAGTTTTTCGCTTTTGCTCTTGATTGCTAATTGGATGCACGGAATATCATTAATGTCACAACACTGAGGAAAGTAGCTAGTGAGCTGTTCTTCTAATTTAGGTTTAACGAACGACAATGCACCTAAATTAGGTATTATTTAACTGCCACATTGATTTATTTTTTTCGATAAGTAGTTATCTTGCCCAGAGGATCTGGCTAGCTCTAATTAATTTATATTGAGTATATTTGAGTAAAAGTGAGTCCAGGATTCGTCTTGGGGTGCTAATAAGAAATGCTAATCGCAGCTAACTTGCTGTCACATGATGAAGGGACGCGCACAATTATTCTTTTTTATTTAGTGTGCATGCTCAGGATCTATAACCATTAACGTTATATAGCTATATTGTCTAACCATTATATAGGTTACAACTGGTGTTAACCATGTTGTCATAGCTGCGTGATTCACATGTGTTCTGACTATGCGTCTTTCAGTGGTATGGGCGGGGATGATATCTGTTCCTCCGTTTTGAAACGGCAAATATGTTTCTTGGTACCTCTGGTCTGTGTATTCGGGTCTCCGATGTCAGAATTTTGTAATGGATCTCAGTTTCCGTGCTAAGTAATTACATTAGTACTGTTGTTTCAAGATACAAGACACCTATTCCCTTCTTGCTGTGTTCCTTTGTGTGGACCTAGACCAATGTGATTGCATTTCATGTGTAAAAGTGTTTTTGGGATGGCACTAATAAGGTGGCCTGTGGTGACTGCTGAATGACATTGCTTAATGAGTCTCTCAGATGATTATAAATATTTTAGAATTCATATTCCGTATGAAATTATTTTTTTGCAGAACATTGAAATGGTGAAGTGAAAGAGGAGAAATGAGTAAATCCAAAATGACGACAGAGAAAGGGTGAGTACTGGCTTATGCTGAAAAACTCGCACACACACACTCACACATAGCTGGTACTGCATGACTAAGCACATTTCCTGCTGGGCTCTTGGTCTGTGGTCTGGAGAGGGGAATGTGCCTAGTGTGGCATGACTAGCGTTGTTTTGCTGAAAACTATCAGCTTATGATACAATTTTTTTAACCTAAATTAAGCAGGAGCATTTGCGTATGACAGAATCTAAGTCAGATGCTGCTGTCCTGCTCCGCTTCACCTTGCCCTACGGTTCTGTCCCGCTGTGTAAGCCTGACAACCACGGTGTGCCCATGTCCTGGCCTCTGTGTGTTGTGCTCTAAATAATTGGCAGCGGTGAGATACTCTCCCTGCTCTCTAGTGATTAGTCTCTGGATAAGTAAGCTTCCGCTGTATGGCAGTAATGCTTTTTCCTGTCTCACCACATCTGCTTTGCAAGCCTTTTTGCATGGGCAGCGAACCCACACGATTCTTCAGTGCATTTATGAGTGCGCGCGTATGTGCATGGTTCTTCAGTGCGTTTATGAGCGTGTGCGTGCGTGCATGGTTCTTCAGTGCGTTTATGAGCGTGTGCTTGTGTGCATGGTTCTTCAGTGCGTTTATGAGCGTGTGTGTGTGTGCGTGCATAGTTATACAGTGCGTCTATGAGGTTAAGTGCGTTTATGAGTGCGTGTCTGCATGCATTCAACGGCCAATGCAAACAGTTTATGTGTCCGTCTGTGGTGATGTTATGGGGATTCAGCAGCGCTGGAGTTCTGTTTGTGGTGCGGGTCATGTGACATGGCATGTGGTGTTTATAAAACAGTCCTTTTCCCAGAATTCCCAGTAACTCGAGGGTGTTGATGCTGCTGGGCCAGTTGGAGAAGATCAACGGTGAGGCGGCTTTCAGCGATGTGGAATTCGCCCGACACGTCACAGCCAAGATCCTGCACCTCCTTCAGACACAAGGTATCCCACCCAGCACTTTGTCCCGTATAGTGTGTGTATGTGCGTGTGCACATGTAGTGTGTGTTTGTGTGCCAGTGGGGTGTAGAGTATATGTGGTCGTGTGGTGTGATTGTGTGTATTTTTGTGTGCGTGTGTAGTGTGTTTGTGCAGTGTGTAATGTGTTTTGGGTAAGTGAGTGTATAGTGTCCTTAATGTATAATGTGTGAGTGTGTAATATGTAAGTATGTACTGTAGAGTGTGATTGTGTGGTCTGTGTGTCTGTTTTGGGTGTGTAATGTGTGAGTGTATGTGTAGAGTGTGAGTGTGTAATATCTGAGTGTGTAATGTACATGTGTGAGCTGTGGGTGAGTATCCTGACTTGACCTGGACTGAGCGCTGTAAATATGTCAGTGTTTGTGTGGGGAGATGTAATGTGATCCCTCCCTTCTGAGTGACTCAGCTGACAGGGACACCTGACCACCCCCCACCCCCACCCGCCCCCCCACCGCTCCTCTCTGTGACCCAGAGCCCTGTGTTACCCCCCATGCCTCCACTGAGTCTGACAAGCGCTGAAAGCCTCTTTCACTCAGTCTGCAGAACCTCGCCCCAAATCACTCCACACACCCTGTCCCTGACCCCATCCCAAGCCCTGCTGCAGATGGAGCTGCTCCATGTACTGAATACAGCTTAGATCGTCTACTCAGCACTAACCATTATACTGACCGGGCCATTACACTTACCGCACTGACCATTACACTTACCGCGCTAAGCATGACACTTACCGCACTGACCATTACACTTACCGCGCTAAGCATGACACTTACCACACTGACCCTTTACAACTTACGCACTGACCATTACACTTACGCGCTAAGCATGACACTTACCGCACTGACCATTACACTTACCGCGCTAAGCATGACACTTACCGCACTGACCATTACACTTACCGCGCTAAGCATGACACTTACCACACTGACCATTACACTTACCGCACTGACCATTACACTTACCGCGCTAAGCATGACACTTACCGCACTGACCATTACACTTACCGCACTGACCATTACACTTACCGCACTGACCATTACACTTACCGCGCTAACCATGACACTTACCGCGCTAACCATGACACTTACCGTGCTAACCCTAACACTTACCGCACTAACCATGACGATTACTGTAGTAACGGGTTTTAAGAAGACATTATTTTCTCTGCTTCTGTCATTCAGAGAAAACCAGGAAAGAGATCATGGCCAAAGGTTCGACTGGAATGGAGGTCATCCTGGCTTCGTTAGAGGCAAGTTTCTCATATTAAGCGTGGAGTCTTACAGAAAGCGCGCCGTACACACCCCGTGCAATGCTACACCGCTCTCTACAGTGTGTTTGTGTGTGAGGGGTCACATTCCTTGCATGCCTTTTGTTTTCTAGACCACAAGGGACCCACAGACAGTGCTGAATATCCTCTACATTCTGAATGAGCTGGTGTCTGCGGGTGAGTGATCTGCTGTCTTCCTCTCTGCGAGCAGCCCTGTCTGACCTATCAGCCCTGTGTGTGCCTCAGTCTGGCTGCCAGTCAGGATCCGCGGATGTGGGACGTTATTGAGCGTGCTCTTTTGTGTCTACCTGGTTTCCTTTTTGTAGACTGGTTGTATTACCTGGTTATTTCGGAATGGTCTTAATTTGTACAGGCTTTTTGAATGTGATCTGATTGAATGGTAGAGGCTGTGAAGATGCTGTCTAGCTGGATGACTCAGCTCAGTATCTGGGTACAACGTGTTTTTTTTGTTTTTTTGTCCAGGTGGTGGCCACAGGGTAGGGGTGCTAGTTTCAAAGGGGGGGACTGCAATCCTGCTGCAGCTGTTGCTAAGCGTCAGTAAGGAGACCCCGCCCAGTGATGAGGTCATGCTGCAGTTGCACTCAATTCTGGCCAAAGTCGGACCAAAAGGTGAGGACTCTCTCTGCCACCATTCCATCTCATTACTGAGGCTCCACCCCCTTTGGGAGGACCTAATTCCTCTGTGTGCTCTGTATGTTCATGTTTGAGAATACTATATGAACTACATACCTGCCTTTGAGATTAAAGTAATATTTAGTCTAGAAATTTCCTTTGAGATTACTGCAGTGTTTTCGCCACCAGTTTTTGATTTAGTCATGGTCTTATTCATTTGACTAAAATGCATTTTAGTTTTAGTCATATTTTAGTCACGCCTTCTCCATTCGTTTTAGTCAAGACAAAATTACTATAGAACTTGAATTGGTTTTATTTTTAAAAACACATAGCTTTTGTTGGTTGTGGTTTTTTTTTGTGGTTAAATCAACTTTGGTGATTTAAATAAATATAGGTAATTGGACAATGTAACTGCATGCATTTGTTTTGGCAAAACGTTTTATTTGAACGTGCGTATGTGTGTGATCTTTGCCGTCAGTATTCTCGGAATGAAGAGTACACGTATCCACGGTTTTACATAATGTTGGCGAAACATGCACAGTTTTGCGTTGGAAATTTTTTAAAATGCGTTGGCTTGCGCAAGACCGGTGTAGCCTTATGTAAGCCGAGACTAAACCTGTCTTGGCTTGCGCACCGTATGCCACTGGTTAAACCGAACATTGCGACAAGCCTACCTTCTTTTCTTTATTCGCTTAATAACTTAAAGCGACTTTGAAATAATGGTTTGCTTTGCTTGTGACCTGTTCCTGTTGTTCAGTTCAAGAGCTGAGCACTGCCTTGTGGGTAAAATGTGCCATCAGGTCTCTGAAATCTCTGAAAATCCTCTATGTTTTTCCTGTAAGGTGAGAGAGCAGACACACACAGTCAGGCTGTCCCTCCTCTGCAGACAGGTCCTAAGCTCTGTTATCGCTCTCACAGATAAGAAGTTTGGCATCAAAGCGCGCATCCATGGTGCTCTGAACATCACCGCTAACCTGCTGAAACAAAACCTGCAGAACCACAAACTGCTGCTGCCCTGCCTGCAGGTCCTACGCGCCTACTCCGCCAACTGTGAGCATGACCAGAAACCGTTTATATGACCAGCAACCGTGTATACAACCAGCAACCGTTTTTTATGACCTGAAACTGTGTATATGACCTGCAACTGTGTATACAACCAGCAACCGTGTATTTGACCTGCAACTGTGTATGACCAACAACCATGTATATGATCAGCAATTGTACCGAAGATCAGCAACTGTGTATGTGATCAGCAACCATGTATATGACCAGCAACCGTGTATATGACCTGCAACTGTGTATGACTAACAACCGTGTATATGATCAGCAATTGTGCAGAAGATCAGCAACCATTTATATGACCAGCGAACGTGCATGTGATCAGCAACCATGTATATGACCAGCAACCATGTATAAGTCCAGTGTCTGTGTGAAACCAACGACGTGTACACAGTAGTGTATTCTGGTATTCTTTGTGATCCTGTATTTGTTTGTCTAGCTGTTAACGCTGTCTCCCTGGGGAAGAATGGCGTCATCGATGTACTGTTCAAAGTCATCTGCCCGTACAACAAGAAGAGCAGCAGTCTGCTGAAGTAAGTACTGAGAGAGGGACCGAGTGTGTGTGTGTGTGTGTGTCTGTGTCTCAGCAAGTGTGTATGTGTGTATGTGTGTGTCTCCGAGTGTGTTTGGTTGTTCGATTTATTGGTTGATTTTTGGTTAATTCATTTTGCAGAGTGGCCCTGGACACAGTTGCAGCCCTGCTGAAGTCGAGTGAGTAACTGTGACTCTCTGACTCTAACTGTGACTGACTCTGTGAATCTAACTGTGACTGACACTGTGACTCTGTGATTCTAACAGTGACTGACACTGTGATTCGGTGATTCTAACTGTGATTCTAACTTTGACTGCCACCGCGACTTGGTGATTCTAACTGACTCTATGATTCAAACTGTGACTGACACCGCGACTCGGTGACTGTTTGAACAGTTATTATTGACCTCCTGCCCACAGAGACCAACGCCCGGCGTGCGGTGGACCGGGCGTACGTGCCCGTGCTGCTTGCCCTCTACCAGGACTGGCACCGCAACGACACCCGCCACAGGCACATGCTCATACGCAAGGGCATTCTGGGATGCATCAAAAACATCACCAACATTAAACTGGGCAGGAAGGCCTTCGTTGATGCCCATGGAATGAAAATTCTCTACAGCACGTCCACTGTGAGTCCTCTCTCTCTGTCCGTCTCTCTCTCTCTCTCAGTTTGTCTCTCTCTCTCTCAGTTTGTCACTCTCTTTTTAAATGTCTAGAGAGGCTGAATGTAGTGGTTGCGTGTGGTTTGTCGCCCCCCTGTGGCGATCAGCGGTGTTGCTGTGCTTACAGGAGTGCCTCCCCGTGCGGACCCTGGATCCCCTGGTGAACTCCTCCAGCCTCATAATGCGCAAGTGTTTCCCCAAAAACCGGCTGCCCCTGACCACCATCAAGAGCGTCTTCCAGCACCCCCTGCCACACCTGCCCCCAGGAGGGCCTGTCGCTGAAATGTACAACCAATCGCCTGACGGTGCGTCTCTCCTGCGCCCCCCCCCCCCCATTCCCCTCTACCCTCAAACCCCCCCATGCCTGTAGACCTCCACAGCTATGCACAATCTTTCAGTGTTTGGTGTGTTCACCCTTTGTCTTTATTACAGCTTTCATTCCTTTCGGGAGACTTGCTTTTTTTTTAACACCCTTTTATGTGATGTAGTTTGTATACTGGAGTGTGTGTAGTGTGTACTGTAAGTTAGTTGTCGTGTGACCCAGTGTGTGTATTGTTCTCTGCAGTGGACGACGTGTTGGATGACAGTGATGATAACGACGACACAGAGAATGAAGAGGAAGAGAAAGACCGCAACACTCCGGTACACAGACTCCTCCCACATAACTGACCCCTTCCTCATCACAGACTCCCCACCTTACAGTGCCTGAAATGTTCACACACATACACATACACACACACACACACACACCCATATGCAAGGTACTTCATCTGATGTACTTCACTATATATCTAGCTATAGATGGGTTGTAAAAATGTAATCTGTGTAAGTCTATCTGAGTAAGAGCATTCATTAAATACCTGAAATGTAGTGTGCACACGTATATATAAACACATATACATGATCAGTGTTGTGTTACATTATACGCCCTACATGCATTCCACAGAAGCTGTGACCCAGAGTGGCTTACAGTGTAGGGGAAACATAACTGAGCCTCACTCGAGCTCCCGCGCGGGTTCCCTGTCCCGTCTGCTTCAGTGTTCCTGCGCTCTGTCTCTCCCCAGAGTGACGACATCGAAACCGACATCAGTAAGCTCCGCCCCAAACAGAACCTCACCCGGCCCCTGCACGAGCTGAAGATGTACGAGCGCTTCTTTCCAGAACTTTCTGAGGATTTTCAGGTGAAATGTGTTCCCGCGGTCGCTTGGGTCTGAACGCGTGATGTTCATTCAACATTATCCGCCTTGTAAGAAGTAGATTATGGACTGTTCTCAGATGGTACTGGGCTAATGTGTTTCTGTGCTATAGTTCTAGCTGTAGCTGCCCTGGAGTTGTAGCAGTAGTTGTAGCTGTAGCTGTGCTGTAGTTGTAGCTGTAGCTGTAGTTGTGCTGTAGCTGTAGCTGTAGCTGTAGCTGTGCTGTAGTTGTAGCTGTAGCTGTAGTTGTGCTGTAGCTGTAGCTGTAGCTGTAGCTGTGCTGTAGTTGTAGCTGTGCTGTAGTTGTAGTTGTAGTTGTAGCTGTAGCTGTAGCTGTGCTGTAGTTGTAGCTGTAGCTGTAGCTGTGCTGTAGTTGTAGCTGTAGCTGTAGCTGTGCTGTAGTTGTAGCAGTAGCTGTAGCTGTGCTGTAGTTGTAGCAGTAGCTGTAGCTGTGCTGTAGTTGTAGCAGTAGCTGTAGCTGTGCTGTAGTTGTAGCTGTAGCGGTAGCTGTGCTGTAGTTGTAGCTGTAGCTGTAGCTGTAATGATGTTCTCCACATTGCTGATACAAGTCTCTCACTGCAGCACCATTTTGATAGCGGTGAGGACACGTTTTCGAACCTGGGACCACACGCTCCAAAATCCGTAGGTCCAATCATCGTTCCTACCGCGCAGGTACCGGCCCAGCCTCTCCCTGGCTCCGCCCACAGGGAGCCCCGCCCGGCCAGCGAGGACCCCGGCAACGCGCCCCTGCGCGTGGACAGCATCACCATCGCTAAGGACTGTGACCACGCCCACAGGCCCCGCCCCGAGCAGGAGCTGGCGCAGGACCTGGAGCGCGTGGCGCTGGGCGTGTCGGACTCGCCGCCGCCGCCGCCGCCGCCCGTCTACGAGCGCGAGGACAACCTGCGGCCCGTCTGCGAGCGGGACCGCGACTGCGAGGACGACACCAGCTCGCTGTCGTCGGGGGAGCAGGCCTGCCTGGAGGTCCCGGACACGGCGGCCATGCTGCCGCTGCACGACCCTGAGCTGTACATCCACATGGTGAAGAGCACGCGCTCCGTCCCGCGGTATGGCGAGGTGGCCTACCCCGACTACTTCGGACACGTCCCTCCGCCCTTCCCCGAGCACATCCTGGAGAGGGGGTACGGGGTCCAGCGGTGAGGCCACTTGCCTGAGAACGTAGGGCACTTCCCTTTGAGCGTAGGGAACTTCCCTGAGTGCGTAGGGCATTTCCCTTAAAGCGTAGGGGACTTCCCTGAGAGCATAGGGGACTTCCCTGAGGTAGGGCACAGTGTAGGGCACTTCCTGAGAGGTAGGGCACTTCCTGAGAGGTAGGGCACTTCCCTGAGAGTGTAGGGCACTTCCCTGAGAGCGTAGGGCACTTCCCTGAGAGTGTAGGGCACTTCCCTGAGAGCGTAGGGCATTTCCCTGAGAGTGTAGGGCACTTCCCTGAGAGCGTAGGGCACTTCCCTGAGAGTAGGGCATTTCCCTGACAACCTATAGCACTTCTTCAGGAGCTTAGGGCTCTTCCAAAACTGTTCACTTATTATAGTCTAGTTCTTGTTCAGTTGTTCATCAGATCAACCATTTTGATAATTCCACCTATAACCTGTGCTAATTTGCTCTGCAATGCCGTGCTTTATGCAGGACAAAAATCTTCCAGGACATCGAGCGGCTAATCCACCCCGCAGACATCCTGGAGAAAGTGGTGTATGACCTGGACCTGCACCTGCAGCGGTGAGCGCTGCGCCTTTGTCCCGGTGTGAACTTTGACCCTTGACCCCTGCAGGGTTTGAGCCCGTCTCACTGCCCTCCGTGTCTCAGGTCTCCAGTGATCAGCGAAGGCGAGGCTCTGAAATTCAACTCGCAGTTTGAGTCCGGAAACCTGAGGAAGGCCGTCCAAGTGAGAAAGTAAGAGATACTTCCTGTCACATGGTTTCCACACTGACGTATTGTGCGTGCTCGTGCTTCACTGTGAGATTCTGAGGCTCAGCTGAAGGGTTGCTGTTTTGCAGGTCTGAGTATGACCTCATCCTGAACCCTGACATCAACAGTAACCATTACCACCAGTGGTTCTACTTTGAAGTGAGCGGCATGCGCGTTGGCACCCCCTACCGCTTCAACATCATCAACTGTGAGAAGTCCAACAGCCAGTTCAACTACGGTACGCCCACCCCAAAGAGTGCACACACGAGCAACCACGCTCACACACAGACACGCGCACGCACATAAACACACATACATGCCCACCCGCAAGCACATATGAACGCACGCACACGCACACGCGCATACACACACACACACACACACATAAGCACCCAGAAACACACAACACAGCTCTCTTGCAGCTTGAATCCAGTAGCTTCTCTCTTGATCAGTTTGGCCAGTCTTATCACTCTGGTCTGTTTGTCGTACGGAACTCTGTGGTTGGTCAGCTGTGTCACCAGCTCGCTCTGTGATTGATGTTCTGAATGCCTCTGCAGGTATGCAGGTGCTGATGTACTCAGTTCAGGAAGCCATCAGGGGGCAGCCGCGTTGGGTCCGCACCGGCACAGACATCTGCTACTACAAGTGAGTGCGGGCCCAACCCTCAGCCCTCAGACCACGTTCCCTCCCACCCCAGCCTCGGTCATTTCACTGTGGCACAGGGATACAGTGTTGATTTTTGACTGTTGTGAGATGGAAGAATCCAGCATCTCTGCCTAGTTTCTGCATGTGATTCCTCCCTTGGTCACAGGGGGGCAGTATCTGCTCATTGAAATCTGGCTGTGAGTGCAGTGCCTGGAGGAAGAGAGTTCCCCTGCTGTTTTCATATTTCTGTTTTCCCTCAAAAATATCTCTTCTCAGTAGATCATAATTATATGTCCGTCAGTGAGATGCTTTAACCTGATTGGTTGACTGGCCCCAGGAATCACTTCTCTCGGAGCTCTATGGCAGCGGGGGGGCAGAAGGGCAAGTCGTACTACACCCTGAGTTTCACCGTCACCTTCCATCACAAGGACGACGTCTGCTACTTCGCTTACCACTACCCCTACACCTTCTCCACCCTCAAGGTACACAGCAATGGCTCTACAGATTACAAATATGTGATTAGAATGTTGTTAACTGAACGTTCTAATGCTGATGTCACAATCAATACTGGTAATTGAAAGGAATGGAGTTCTAGAACACTGACTTAGAATTATGTGAAGTTGTTCCAAACCAACCTTTCAACGGGTTAATAATGGACAGGTTAATGGTGTTTATAAGGTTCATGGTATTAATGGGGTTAAAGGAGTTAATGGTATTATTAGTTTGATCTCACACTCCTCTCCCCCAGATGCACCTGCTGAAGCTGGAGGCTCAGCGCACAGCCCGGATTTACCTGCACCGGGACGTCCTGTGTGAGACCCTGGGGGGTAACGGCTGCCCTGTGCTCACCATCACCGCCATGCCGGAGTCCCCTGCGCCCGAACACGTCTGCCAGCTCAGTGAGTCTCCGTGGGTCTCCGTCAGTCTTGTGGCTGTGGACAGTGCTGTGAGATGACACAGGTTTGGGTTCGCTCAGATTAGCAGTGTGAGGTGAATTCAGATTATTATTGTGGAGTAAACTCAGATGAGCAGTGTGAGGTGAATTCAAATTATCATTGTGGAGTAAACTCAGATGATCAGCGTGAGGTCAATTCAGATTAGCACTGTGGGGTAAACTGAGATTAGCATTGAGGAGTAAACCCAAATTAGCTCTGCAAGATTAGCTCAGATTAGCGCTGTGAGGTTAGCTCAGATTAGCACTGTGTGGTTAGCTCATATTAACACAGTGAGGTTAGCTCAGATTAGCTCTGCGGGATTAGCTCAGATTAACACAGTGAGGTTAGCTCAGATTAGCTCTGCGGGATTAGCTCAGATTAACACAGTGAGGTTAGCTCAGATTAGCTCTGCGGGATTAGCTCAGATTAACACAGTGAGGCTAGCTCAGATTAGCGCTCTGTGCTCAGATCAGATTAGCACTGTGTGGTTAGCTCAGATTAACACAGTGAGGCTAGCTCAGATTAGCGCTGTGAGGTTAGCTCAGATTAGCTCTGCGGGATTAGCTCAGATTAACACAGTGATATTATCTCAGATTAGCCCTGTGAGATTAGCTCAGATTAACACAGTGAGGCTAGCTCAGATTAGCGCTGTGAGGTTAGCTCAGATTAGCTCTGCGGGATTAGCTCAGATTAACACAGTGAGGCTAGCTCAGATTAGCACTGTGTGGTTAGCTCAGATTAACACAGTGAGGCTAGCTCAGATTAGCGCTGTGAGGTTAGCTCAGATTAGCTCTGCGGGATTAGCTCAGATTAACACAGTGAGGCTAGCTCAGATTAGCGCTGTGTGGTTAGCTCAGATTAACACAGTGAGGCTAGCTCGGATTAGCGCTGTGAGGTTAGCTCAGATTAGCTCTGCGGGATTAGCTCAGATTAACACAGTGAGGCTAGCTCGGATTAGCCCTGTGTGCTCAGCTCAGCGAGGTTCCGTGTTCTGTGCTCAGGGAACCGGCCGTACGTGTTCCTGACGGCGCGGGTGCACCCGGGCGAGACCAACGCCAGCTGGGTGATGAAGGGCACGCTGGAGTTCCTGATGAGCGGCAGCCCCACGGCCCAGAGCCTGAGGGAGGCCTTCATCTTCAAGATCGTCCCCATGCTCAACCCCGACGGAGTCATCAACGGCAAGTCAGTGCCTCCGCCGCGTCCGGTACTTCTGCTGCACTGCTGCAGCTGAGCGAAGCACTTCCTGGAACAGCTCTGGTCCCAGAAGCTGATTGGCTGGGTCCTTTAAATCCCTATGAAGAACTGCAGTTAAAATTGTCAAGATTTTTCATGTGATGGTAGTGTATTACTGCTGGCGACAGTGCTAATGTTACTGCTGCCGTCTGTAGTGTTAGTGTTAGTGGTGTCTGTGTTCGTGTCATCGGTGCTTGAGGTGTCCGTTATTGGTGGTGTTATTGGCGCTAATGTTTGTTTTAGCAGTAGTGTTAGTGCTGGTGTTAGTGGTGTCAGTAGTGTTTGCATTAGTGGCGTTTGTTGTGTAGCGGCGGCGATGGTGTGTAAGATGGTTTCCCGTTTCAGTCACCGGTGCTCTCTGAGCGGGGAGGACCTGAATCGCCAGTGGCTGAACCCCAACGCGGAGCTGCACCCCACAATCTACCACACCAAGGGCCTGCTGCAGTACCTGTCTGCCGTGCAGAGGGCGCCACTGGTGAGCTTGTGTGTGTGTGTGTGTGTGTGTTGGGGCAGGGAGTGTCAAGCAGGTGTCCGGAGTTCTGTATGCAGCCCCTCCCCCTGCAGTTAAGGCCCTCCCCCTGTGGTTAAACCCCTCCCTCTGCAGCTAAGCCCCTCCCCCTGTGGTTAAACCCCTCCTCCCTGTGCTTGCAGGTGTATTGTGATTATCACGGTCACTCTCGTAAGAAGAATGTCTTCATGTACGGCTGCAGCATGAAGGAGACGATGTGGCAGACCAACATCAGCTCCACTTCCTGTGACCTGCAGGAAGACCTGGGGTATAGGGTGAGCACACACACACATACACATAAACAGGATACACACACACACACGCACACAATGCATATACACACATACCGTATATATGGTATATACTGTGGCGGTTGGCTTTGTGTTCCTCAGACTCTGCCGAAGATCTTGAGCCAGGTGGCCCCGGCCTTCAGCATGTCCAGCTGCAGCTTCGTGGTGGAGAAGTCCAAGGAGTCCACGGCTCGTGTGGTGGTGTGGAGGGAGATCGGAGTGCAGAAGAGCTACACCATGGAGAGCACGCTGTGCGGCTGTGATCAGGGCAGGTACAAGGTACAGACCATTACTCCCCTTAACTGCACCTTAACTACACCGTAACTACACCATAACGCCCCTTAACTACACCTTAACTACACCGTAACTAGACCATAACTCCCCTTAACTACACCTCAACTACACCGTAACTCCCCTTACCTACACCGTAACTCCATATTAACTACACCATAACTACACTGTAACTCCCCTGACATGCTTCACAAAAAATAAAAACATAAAAAGGAAATTAAAAAATACATTACAGGTAAAGACGCAGTAAGGGGTGGTACTGTAGTGTGGTGGTATGTAAACTGGGATTTTAATTCAAACCTTTGGGTTTGACTTTTATCTGTTAAGCAAGGTACTTGACCTGAATTTCAGTATTCATTGTAGTATGGAACTTCATTAAAATATCCAGCTGTTTAAATGGATTGTATGTAAATATTTCCTCTGATTTGTTGAGACGGTGTTGGTGCATACAATGAGTTGTTTCACCACCTCTTAACACATTGAGCATCTTGGCATGTTGGTATCAGAAATTTTATATGGGCTGATAACTCGTTAATATTTCACAAATGTATGAAAGTGCCAGACCACTTAGTGTTTTAAAAATGAGTGAAAGAGTCTTCAAATCAATTATGAAGGGCACAGGGAGCTTGTATAGTGGAGAATAAGCACTCCATAGTACAACTATATCTGAACTACACCGTATATAGCCGTGTATGTATATAGCAGTGTGAGTGTGTGTATAAGTGTGTGTATATAGCAGTGTGAGTGTGTGTATAAGTGTGTGTATATAGCCGTGTGTGTATATAGCAGTGTGAGTGTGTGTATATAGCAGTGTGAGTGTGTGTATAAGTGTGTGTATATAGCAGTGTGAGTGTGTGTATAAGCGTGTGTATATAGCAGTGTGAGTGTGTGTATAAGTGTGTGTATATAGCAGTGTGAGTGTGTGTATAAGCGTGTGTATATAGCCATGTGTGTATAAGTGTGTGTATATAGCCGTGCGTGTTTAAGTGTGTGTGCTGCTGCAGGGTCTGCAGGTAGGAACTCGGGAGCTGGAGGAGATGGGGGCACAGTTCTGTGTGGCTCTGCTGCAGCTTAAACGCATCACTTCCCCCCTGGAGCTGCCGAACCCCACCCACCTCCTGGACCTGGAGAATGATGTCATCCAGACCACCTGCAAAATCACCAGGTCAGACTACATTTCCCATGAAGCACACCTCCACCTTTATGCGCACATACAGCACACACGCGCGCGCGCACGCACGCATGCACATATGCACACGCAGAGTGCCACTCCCAGGTGTGAGCGATGCAGGCGAGGCGTGTAATGTAATTGGCTGGGCTGGTGTCTCCTGAACTGAATATGAGGGTCAAGGGTCAGGGGTCAGGGCTTTGAGACAGAGGATACAGTCGAGGGGTCATATTGACCACACCCCAACCATCTGCTGCTCCTGCCCCCTCAGCTCCACCACTCAGACACACGCACACACATACACACACACACACACACGCACTCACGTGCACACACACAGAGTACCCCGACCCATCCTGTGCTGCGATGAGGACTTTTCCGTAAGCGTTTAGCTGGTCTGGGCAGCTCCCTCACCTGCTGTGCCAGTTTAAGGCGTTTCCAGCAGTCGGGGAATCTGAGACGCTTTTTTGCATGAACACTCAAACGAATGAGTCAATCGGAAGATTTGATTTAGACACACAGAAGATGCAGGTTACAGACCTTAATGTGGGTCTCATCTGAGTTTTGAACTACTTATCTTATGAAATATTGAGAACCACTTAGAGCTTCTAGAACAGCCGTCTGTGCGTCTCCCCTGGGGGGTTAATGAAATTGAGGATGTGTACCCCCTCCAGTGACGCACTCCCACGTTCATTTACTGCATTTGAAGTTTTCTTCTAATGGCGCCTAATCGCATTATCTCCCTCCAAGAAGCATTTTAACACGTCAGCCTGGACTGGAGCGCTGCCCCCCCCCCCACCCCACCCCACCAGCTCAGCATCTCATTACGCCTGAGTGGAATTAACCCCCCCTGCCCCCCCCCCATCGCCACAGCCCCAAACCCAGTGACTCCGTAAGGGAGTGTCACTCCACCACAGACTGCCATCAGAGTTATTTTCATCAGTAGCATCAGTCCCACTGAAACACTGCTAGTGCTGCACCTGGAAAGAGCGTAGTCCCACATAGCGGAGCGCACAGCGCGTTCCTCTGCAGTGACCTGCTCCAGCTAAACAAACCTGGAGGGCAAGCCTGGCGCTAAGGGCCAGAGGGGCACGCCATGCCACGTCAGAGAGCGCGCTGTCAAAAAAGAGGCGAGCCAGGCCTCCTTTGTCCCTCTCTCCCTGCTCCCTCGTTATGTAGACGCTCTGGGACTTCGGCGACATCCTGTTCCTGAAAAGGTCTTTTCTCTCTGTCGAAACCTCTTCCCGAACGTGACCAATTAGTTTAATGACCGTCGCATGCGTAACGTTTGGCAGCGCTTCCGATGAAGGCTCCAGCCGTGCGCGCTAACGGACAGCGGGCCTTACGGGCTTCAGAAATAACGTACAAATGGAGAAATAACAATAAATAGACCGTTTGTTGTAACACCTATTGCCTGCTGATAATTAACATACGTCAGAGACTTTGTTGCATGACTGCGCTATGACAGAGGCTAGAAGAATATTTTAGGAGGTTCAGGTATAAAAAGCTGGAAATTAAATAAATATTGTAACATGGGTCCGCCAATAAAATAAAAATGTAAAATAGGCTATTTATAAAAATGAATGAAAGAAGTGCACTGTTGTGTAGTGTTGACACGTGCGTTTTTATTTGGAATATTGCTGGTTTATCTTAAAGCTGAGTGCTTCTTCTCAGCTTTGGGATAAAAAACGGGAAAGTTCTACTTCCTGGGATTTGGGCTGAGGGTTTGAAGTCAGCCCCTCGAACCTTTTCCCACAGACTCACTGGTCGGGGCGTGGGAATAATAGAGATGTCATTTTAAGAAAATAGGAAATAAATCTAAAATATGAAATCATCAGCTTAGTAAACAAATACACCACTAGCTCAAAACCGAATGTACATCATTGTCCTTTTATTTTTGTTGTAGATTAGAGAAGACACTGCTCAAAATGTCTTTTTTTTTATTTTTTATTTTTTTATAGCCAGTGCTGTAAAGTCATTCAGCCAGCAGGTGGGGTCCTAGAGCAATGAAATAATAAATTCATGTTTTTATTATAAATTGGTTTTAAACAATAAAAATATTGTACTAATATGGCACACTAGAACACTTACAGTAATAATCATCTGGTACTGCGCATTAAAGCACCGGTATTGTAACGCTGGCTGTAATTGGGCTTTGGTTGCTGTGGTAATATGGGTTTTGGCCTGACCCTGCAGCCCCAGCTCCTGTGTGTTAGAGGAGGACGAGTCCTTCCTGGAAGAGGTGGACTACAGCGCAGAGAGCAATGAGGAGAACGCTGATGACGACCACCTGTCCGACTCCGAGGCCGCCCTCACCTGAGCCTGGCCCCGCCCTCACCTGAGCCTGGACCCGCCCTCATCTGAGCGTGGACCTGCCCTCACCTCAGCCAGGCCCCGCCCTCACCTGAGCCTGGCCCCGCCCTCATCTGAGCTGGCCTCCTCCTCAGCCGAGCCTGGCCCCTCCCCCTGTGCATTACGTGATATACAAACCCTACCTTAACCTGCCTTCTTTCCAGAGCAGTCAGGGCTGAGCTTCTCCAGTACACTGTTGCTTTAACTCAGGCTTTGCGTTTGTATTTCGGAAGTAATGCTGAGAAATGCCCCCCCACCCCCCCTCCTCGAAACACCAAAGGCCTCTCTGTCTCCCCAATCTGCTCTGGGGTGTCTGAACGCTGCTGGGTTTTAACTGTAGATATTATTCTACATGGATGTTTGTATAGTCGATGCATGACTGTTTAATATCTTGCTTTTTAATTTATTAATTTTTTCTGCCACTTTTTTGTGAAATAAAAAACAAAACAAAACAAAATATTAAATGTGAAATATGTGGTTATGTGGTTGTAGCGGCAGACGGGAAAAGTGGCCAGAATCCTGCGCTTGCAATGAATGTTGGGAAATAAATGTTGGCCTGAAAAAGGGAATCTGCGTGTAGTCCTTTAATGTGTAAATATTGCATATGCATACAGACGCACACGGACAGATGACGAGCAGTATTATTATTGGTTTATCATTTTTGGAGACAATGGACACCGCCCCCCATCAGAGGGCGCCACACGGTGAGCCCCCAAACTCCTAAAGCATGCAAGACACTCATTAGCATCTCTTACATAGTTTCAAAATTTTTAGGAGGGCATAGGATCAAAGGTTGGGTGGTCTGATTCAGGACTGTCCCAGAGTGTGTGTGTGTGTGTGCCTGGTACCCGCAAACCACTTCTTCCAAAGGACCCGGCTGTGTTTCACATTCTTTAAACGGTCCCTGCGTTCCGTCCCTCAGTTCCGAACGTGACACAGGGACCGGTGAGCGATCGGGAGGTAAACGAGGACGGAGTGAAGCTCATAAGAATTCAGACGTCCTCCTCTCCAGGCCCGCCGCGAGCAGACGTTGTTCCAGACTGATGCTGAAACCTACAGCGCGCCCGCTCCACGTCCGCTGCTTTAACCCGACTGCAATTATGCAATTAATATTTAAAAAGTGTTTTGACGAATGGGGTTTTTATTAAAGATTGCATTAATATCATTTGTTTTTTTTTCTTATTTAATTGCCTTCGTATTTTCATGGTGATTTATGTAACGGCAGAATGACCTACAGTCTGGCTCTGTTCAGTAAGTCGCTGTGGCTTACATTTACAAAATGGACCCTTCAATCCAGACTTAAACTTGTGCACTGGCATTCAGTCATCCTTCTGAAGCAAAGCATTGTGGGACTTGTAGTCACATTTAGCCCACATTGCTTCTGCAGAGAGGTGAATAAGGACAGATCGTTGTGTCCTTCCTTCCTTTAGCAATGAAATTCAGTGTTACCTGTCCAGGGAGCGAGTGTGGCTTGTTCTGGGTCACACTGAGATGACGGGACGAGGAAAAATGGGCACATTTTTAAGTATTCAAAGCAGCCACATAGGCAAACACACATTCAGACACGCACATACAGGCAAACACACATTCAGACATACATACGAAAAGTGCACATACATACACACGGTTATAATGATGCTGTTATGCTGGCATGTTCCTGGGGGTCAGTATCTCTCCACCCCATTCGCTCCCTCTGTACACATGGCCACGCCCCCTGCCTGCACTCATCTGCAGCACCAAACCCGGTCAAACGCGGGCTGGTTCTGTCAGCACAGGTTGTCATGGTGATGAAAAATATCTTGAAATGGCCAAGGAAATGTGTGTGTTCTAGAGAAAGAGGCTTTGTGTGTGTGCGTGTGTGAGTCTATGTGTTTGGTACTGTGTGTATCTGTGTATGTGTGTTTGTGTGTGTGTGTGTGTGTGTGTGTAAGTCTATGCGTTTTCTACTGTGTGTGTGTAGGTGTGTGTGTGCGTGCGTGTGTGTGTGTGCATGTATGTGTGTGTGTGTGTGTGTGCACGCATGGGTGTGTGTGTCCTTAATCTCCATATGCAAATAGAGCCTAATTAGTAGGTGTAGCCGAGCACAGGAAGTGTCTCTCCAAAAGGGGCTGAATACCTCCGCAAAGGCCCGCCATTCAGCTCAGGGTTGCCATGGTAGCACTGACATCAGCGCTGGGAGCTGAGTGGGAGGGTCTATTTCTGATCACTGAACCCCCCACGTGCTGGGGGCTCCACAATGTGTGTAAGCAGCATGAGCATGCGTTTCTGCGTCTGCGTGCACATGCACCAGCTGGTGTGTGTGTGTGTGTGTGCGCGTGCATGGGTGCGGTATGTGCGTGTGTGTGTGTGCATGTGTGTGTATGTATGTGCAAATGTATGTGTGTACGTGTGTGTGCAGGTGTGTATGCGTGCGTGCTTGCTGGTGTGTGTGGTGTGTGCGTGTGTGTGTGTGTGTGTGTGTGTGTGTGCGTGCATGGGTGCGGTATGTGCGTGTGTGTGTGTGCATGTGTGTGTATGTATGTGCAAATGTATGTGTGTATGTGTGTGTGCAGGTGTGTATGCGTGCGTGCTTGCTGGTATGTGTGGTGTGTGCGTGTGTGTGTGTGTGTAGGACCAACTTGTCTACACATTATATTTCAATCGGTCAATCTCAAATTGATTGCGATAAGCAGGCTGATTGACATGTGTCTGCTGCATACTGATGACTCTTTCTTACATCGGTTCGTTTTGAATTTTCAGCTGTGCGGTGCTGTGCTGTGGCTGTAGCTGTTCTACAGCTATGCTGGGTTATCTGAGGGAAGAGCAGACATTTCTACACATCATAGCTCATAGCTATACAGCGTACAAACTCTACAAACACACAACTACAGACAGTAACTACAAACAAAATGTGTGCTGCTAATCGCGCACTTTATTTCATACACGCAACATGTCCATGTAAAAGTAAATTGCTGAAGATTCATTCTGTTTTGTGTGTTCCAAAGCAAAACTCTTTCCTAAACACAAAGAACACACACACACACATACAGACACCCCCAATGCACTCACACACAGATGTAAGTTACATATCCCCAGTGAGCCACATCACTGTAGAATGTACTAAGATGGAGATCAGTGCTGTCTGAGGATTTACAGTCTAGGATTGATCAGGATGTCAGAGTCTCTTAATGACCTGGAGGAAGCAATGACAGTCTATACAGACCAGGAAATAATTCACTATTTATCTGCAGAATGTATGCATGAGTGCATGTGCATGTGCTCTCTCTGTAGAGAAAAGTTAGATTTTTTGGCTGTGGCATTCAGACCGGCATGTTTTAATGTTTGTGGCGGAGAGAGAGCATACCTGTGCTACAGGTGAGTTACATTTATACCCTCTCTCGCTGGCGCCAGCCTGTCACACACACACACACACACACACACACACAGACCGCTGCCGACAGGCCCTTACGGATTTCTGAATTATTAAGCTGTCTGACCCCTTAAGAAAGAGAGGTATTGATTGATTGTCAATAGGATGAATAATGAATGTGTATAATGCAGCCAGGGGCTGCACTGCGGATTGTGCCGGAAGGTCGCTGGAACCGGGACTGAAGGTGCACCCAGAATGCACTGCTGCAGGAACCTGGTCACAGTCACAGGGACAGGGGACAGTGGGGTGGGGGTAGGGGTGGGAGGCAGGAAGTAAACATTTCTCTCTCCCTCTCTTTCTCTTTCTCTTTCTACAATTTGTAGCTGCCTTTTCAATTTTTTTCTACTCTCGCTCCCTCTCTGTGTCTCTCTGGATGCAAGCAGACGCACACTGATGCTGTAAATTCTGCCTTGGGGCGTGTCTGTGCTGGGTTGTGCCTGTTCTTGGGGTGTGTCTGTGCTGGGTTGTGCCTGTTCTTGGGGTGTGTCTGCCTCGGGTGTGTCTGTGCTGCTGGGTTGTGTCTGTTCTTGGGGTGTGTCTGCTTGGGGTGTGTTTGTGCTGCTGGGGTGTGTCTGTGCTGCTGGGTTGCATCTGTGCTGCTGGGTTGTGCCTATGCTGTTGGGTTGTGATGTCAGTGGCAATGACCGAGGCAGTAGCAGGTGCTGAATGTAACTAATTTAACAAATTTACAACATATTCAAATAAATTCATGAAACATATAAATGCACACACACACACACACACACACGCACACACGCACACCCACGTGTGCAGCCACACACACACATACACACACACACACGCAGGCAGGCAGGATGGAGCAGAGGTCAGGTATTAGTGCTGAAGGTGCTGAAGGTCTCAGGTTTCTGTTTCAATCAAAAATGCAGTTTCAGAAAATCAATGGTAACAGAAGAGATGGAATTTCTCATTACTCTGTGTGTCTGTGCGTGCCTGCCTGTGTGCACGCGCACACGCGTGTGTGTGCATGAGTGTGTGCATGTGCATGTATGTGCACACAAGTGTGCTTGCACAAGTGTGTGCGCACGTGCGTGTACGTGTGTGTGTGTGAGTGTGTGTGTGTGTGTGTACGAGTGTGTGTGTGTGAGTGTGTGCAGGTGTGTGTGTGTGTACGAGTGTGTGTGTGTGAGTGTGTACGAGTGTGTGTGTGTGAGCGTGCAGGTGTGTATGAGTGTGTGAGTGCAGGCGCATGTGTAGGTTGTGGGACGTGCGGGCAGTAATGAATAGTGCCCTCTCTCTCTCAGAGTGGCTGTGGTTTCGGGGGCTCTGTGGTTCAGTTCGCCACAGGACCGCAGCGCAGGAGGGGCTCTTAACAAGCGCAGTGATTAAATATCCAGCTGAGAGGAAGAACGTGCTGACTGCGCACATCTGCGCAGACCTGCAGCCAGTGTTCTGTTACTCCCCACCCTTAATAGCCCCTGACTTGCTTTAAAAATGCATGAGGACAGACAACCCGAAAGAGGAACCATTTCAGTCCTCAAGTGCCAATGCCCCCACCCCATCCACTTAACTACCCCCTAGCACTTACTGCCCCCCCCCCCCCCACCACCCCGCCAACCCCCCAGCCCCCGTTAAAAATGGATGAACTGCAGCTTCTTCTGTGGAACAGAGGGTCTCTGGACCTGACTATCCTCATCACAGGGCTTCACACTGACCTTCTGCCCCAACACAGACCCCAAAACCCCCCGTACACCGCTACCATAGTCCGGGTTCTTTGTCTCATTAGGCAAACACACTATTACTGAATAGCAGTTTAGAATGTTGATTATTTTATCTCTTATTCCCCATACATTAGCACTTCTGAACAAAAAAATAAATGTCTGTATATCAAGCTTTACACAACATCTTTGTACAACATCTTTCCAAAATCTTCTTATGCGTTTTATTATGTTTTATTCATCACTATAGTATAACCTGTAAATTTGTGTGTGTATGTGTGTGTGTGTGTGTATGCATGCGTGTTTGCATGTATCTGTATGTATGTCCAGGTAGCGTGTGTGTCTAGAGTCTGGCTTTTGCACTGTTAGACCAAGAAAGATTATTTTATGTTTCACAATGAAGACTTTTAGCGAAGTGATTGATGAATTTATGTGCAATACACTGTCTTAAATGGACCACAACATTAACACAGGATGACTATCAAATAAATGCAACATAAAACTTTGCATTAACACAACACGACCACAACATTAATTACAATATAGCAACACTAATAAAACATAGCCACAGTACTAACAGAATATTACCACAATATTTCTACAATGCAGACCGCAACATTGACACTACATTACTGCAATATTAATGCATCATAATCCACTGCATTAACACAACCCAACCGCAATATTAATGAAACATAAACCACTACATTAACACAACACGACCACAACATTAATGCAACATAAAGCACAGCAGAAGCAGGTTTTTTTCCCCCGTGGCAGTGTGTTTGTTTACGCTCACACACAAATGCAGCCACCGAGCTATTGATTTCTCGACATGTTTTTAAAAGCATTTTGCAATTAGTAACTGCTTAATGTCTGATGTCAAAACAGGACTATCCATCCAGGCATCGATCAAGTGAGTCATTCATTTCCTCATGAGCAACGAACGGTATTCCCACACAAACACACACTCTCCCTCTATGACTCGCTGTCTCTCTCTTACAGACACACTCACACACATATACAGGAGCACACATTCTCTATCTCTCTCTGTTTCACAACACACACACACACACACACACACACATGCTCTCTCTCTCTCTGGCATACATACACATTCAATATTTTTCACACTATTGCTCTTCCATTCACACACGTATAATACTGTATATACTAAGATAGAGACAGTGTGTCAGAGAGAGAGAGAGAGAGAGAGAGAGAGAGAGAACTGAAATCTGATCTGCAGCTATCAGGCCAGATTGAACTTTTCTTATGCCACCAAAATGGTCCAGACTGCTGCTAAAATGTGCTCTCAGTAGATCCCTGATGCTAGCATGTGCTCTCAGTAGATCTCTGACGCTAACATTTGCTCTTAGTAGATCCCTGCTGTGAACTAGCATGCTTCTTCTACTCTGGAAAGAAAGATCTTCTGACTGGTTCAAGCAAGTCAGAGTTCCGTCAGGTCAGGGGTCATACAGACTCAGTGATTGATCCCCAGTCTTATCCAGAAAGGGCCAATGTGGGTGCACACACCTGATTCTAATCAATTACTGGGGACCCCAGCTCTTTAAACATGAAAAGCACCTCATTAAGAAAAATTGGGACCGCTTGTTAAAATTTGGGGACTGCGGATGAGGTTGGAATGAAAACCTGCATACCCTGTGGTCCCCCAGGACCGAGTTTGAGAACCACTGCAGGTGTACTGACCCTCTCAAGATGGCCACTAGGAAGAAATGGCATGAAGAAAACAAGATGGCTGCTCAAGGAAATGCTCTGAATTGGCAGACAATGTGGCTGTTCATGCCATGGCAAATCCAAGGCAATCCCAGAGAAAATAACTGTTACAGGATACAAAAACCTGTTCACTGGAGATATAACAAAGAGGCGTCGCTGTTTTTACCCTTGCTCAGCTCTTCTGGTGGAATGTACTCGTGTTGCTGTGGAGCATAGAGGCCTTCAGTCAACACCCAGCCATGACCCAGGTCTGGTGAGCAAGACGGTTCTGTCTTTCTGAAATGCATTGCCTGATTCTTACTTTTTGAAGGGTGTTATTTTGTTTCTAAGGATTCATTTTGAGTTTTTTTGTTTTTGTTTTTGAAGACTTTCAGGGATTAGACAAGTTAAATTCCAAAGAAGTACTAAAACTTAAAAGAGGACATACTTTTCCCTTTAGTTTTATGAAGCGGTGTGGATATACAAAGATTTGAAATGATAAAAGGCAATTGGATTTAGCACCTTTTAAAAAGAATTGACATGTATTTTTGTGTTGCATTGTGTGTTATTTAGGAACGCAGTTTCCTAAGAACATTATAACATGCAGTAATTTGGTTAGCTCGTTATATTAGCATCCCCCAAACCACAGCTGTTCAGCTTAATTTTATTTGGGTTAAGATCACTCATATTTTGTATTTAATGAGAATATCTGTGACTCAAAGAAATTAAACCTGAACCCTGCTGAAGATTTTGGCTTAAACCAGCCTAAGCTAGTCAAGCTTGTTTAAGTTCTGTTGTCGACCCTTGTAGTTGGTCAACCAGCAGTTCACTAGATAACCAGCCTGTACAGTCAGCTAGTCCACCAGTTGACCACCAGCTTACTCTACCAGCTTTGTACAGCTACAGACCAGCTATGACCAGCTAGAAGTATATACACAGCTTAAATCTTAGCTGGAATTTTCTGCTGAGATTTAATATTTTCCTGCTTTGCTCAATGATTATTGTATCCTGCTTTGCTTTAAAATCAGAATCAGATCTCATATATATGCGTGTGTGTGTACTGTACTGTTAGCCCAGAAAAAATGTAGCATTCAGCATCAGGTTGTGCAAATGAACCAGCAGCTTTCGGCTTTAAAATGGCTGATCTCAAATCTCAGTGTAGCCCTGAACCGGTTAGCAGGCACCTGATAACAGGAGCAGGACTCGATGTACCGATGGAAAACGAACAGCCATGATGGTTCAGCAGATGCACTTACAGGGAATGAATGTGAATCTAAGCCCATTTCTCTAAACATGTAGCATGTAGCATACATCTGTACAGCTGATTACAACAGAGGCAGGAGAAAAGCAGGCTCCTGGTCGCACGTTTTTCTTTAATATCCTTGCTTAAAGATCGGTTTGAGTGCCACTGTGTCAGCCCATCCGCTTGCTTTAAAGATCGGTGTGAGCAGTACTGTGTCAGTCCATCCGTTTGCTTTAAAGATCTGTGTGAGTAGTACTGTGTCAGCCCATCTGCTTGCTTTAAAGATCGGTGTGAGCAGTACTGTGTCAGTCCATCCGTTTGCTTTAAAGACCTGTGTGATCAGTACTGTGTCAGCCCATCCGCTTGCTTTAAAGATTAGTGTGTATCAAACTGTGTTGGCCCATCCACTTTCTGTGATCAGTGTGAGTACCACTGTGTCAGCCCATCCACTTGCTTCAGAGATCAGTGTGACCGCCACTGTCCAGCCCATCCACTTGCTGCAATGATCAGTGTGAGCCCCACTGCATCAGCCTATCCACTTACTTTAAAGATCAGTGTGTGTGCCACTGTGTCAGCCCATCCGCTTGCAGTTAAGATCAGTGCGAGTGGAATGGTTTCTGTGTTAAGTGTAGTCTGGGAGTGTAATCCCCTCTTTGGCCAACAGATGGCATTTCAGCACCTCCATCCTGCACAGGTAGGCCAAAGGCAGCCCAGCGTGAGAGGCATGTGGACCTGCTCCCTGCCTCCCAAACCAGAATGTTCTGCTCAAGTCATGTGACCTGGTGCTGAGAGACAGCAGGCAGTAGCAGCATGTCTCCTCAAACACACAGAGCTCTCTCTGGCTACTAGCAGGCCCCTCAAACACACAGACCTCTCTCTGGCTACGAGCAGGCCCCTCAAACACACAGACCTCTCTCTGGCTATGAGCAGGCCCCTCAGACACACAGAGCTCTCTCTGGCTACGAGCAGGCCCCTCAAACACACAGAGCTCTCTCTGGCTACGAGCAGGCCCCTCAAACACACAGACCTCTCTCTGGCTACGAGCAGGCCCCTCAAACACACAGACCTCTCTCTGGCTACGAGCAGGCCCCTCAAACACACAGACCTCTCTCTGGCTACGCGCAGGCCCCTCAAACACACAGACCTCTCTCTGGCTACGAGCAGGCCCCTCAAACACACAGACCTCTCCAGCTACGAGCAGGCCTTGCCCCGGAACAGGATCGTCCCACTGAGGAGCCGGACGTCCCTGTGCTATTCGGGCTGCCGTATTTCTCAACACTGTTCGGTGCGTTTTTATCTATTTTAGGGGGCTCCTCTGTTCCCTGCGAGGGCTGTCCCTATCTCAGGGATATGGGAGTGCGATACGCAGTTAATCTGTTAACTCGTTTCTCACCCATTCATATGCGGGGGGATGATTAGGTAGCTCGATGTAAAGCGCTGGTCTTGTGGTTATGTGTCTGGTGTGCTGGGGTTAACATCCCTGGCCTTTGAAAAGGTTCTATGGCATCTTAAATGACTGCGCTAAGTCAGAACCACGATTTAGCATCTCAATTTGAAGGCCGACACCTTCCACAATGCATAGTCACATTCACTCCTCTCAGGCCTGAGGTTTTAATTGGTCTAGCAGGAAGAGCACCCCCTACTGGCCCATCGCCACCCGCAACTTAAGGTTCCAAAATTTCACCCAAATTCCAAGATAAACCTTTTTACGTTCCGCAGTTTGACGTGAGTTTTGGGGGTATAATATTTTGTGTTTCAATTACACCATTACACTGCATTACACTGTGTTACACTGCATAATTACACAGTGTCATGCCTCATTGCGCTGCGTTGTGGTGTATTACACCATTACACTGAATTCACACTCTCACGAAAAGCAATGAAGGCATGTCGCCATGGCGACAGAGAAAAGCATGATGTTAGCAGGGTCTGTGTTTTAATTGAGCCTGGCTATCCTGGCATGACCAGTAGCACAGGCCTGGCAGGGCTTTCCCTGCGCCCGCTCCCGGACCCGTCTGCCACTCTGTCGAGGTGCCGCGTCAGTCCATCTCTCTCATTTTCTTTCATCTTAATTGTTTTCTTGCAATTTTCCTCAAAAAAAAAAAAAAATCAAAATCAATGAACATTATATTAACAGAGCCATTATGCAGTCGCAGACGAAGAGCGGGGCCAGTGAATCCAGCCGCTCGCTGAAGGGACTCGCCCAGAATGAGATTATGCGTGTGTGTGTGAGAGAACAGAGGAATGAGAGTGGAAGCATAATGTAGAAATGGAGGGAATGCTTTTGAAATTCAGACGAATTTCTTTTTTTAATTTTTAATTTTTTTTTTACCTCTCATCTTGGATTTAAAATAACACTGGGGGAGCAGGGGGGGAGGGGCAGGGGGGGGGTGACTCTCAGGCTTCATGGACACTTTGAGGAGGAGTTTGTTCGAGCGATTCTGTGAGTGACATGTACAGTCCCACAGGGAGATGTGTGTGCGTATATGCTTGTGTGCGAGTGTGTGTGTGTGTCTGTGTGTCTGTGTGCGCACGTGTATGCGTGTGTGTAAAGAAGTATGGGGGGGGGGTGGTAAAATGGCTGTGGGGTGGTGATTAAGAGGGCAAATTTGGTACTTTGGAGAGGACAGGCCTGGCTATTTCTGATGAACAGTCCAACTGCCCTGGGCACTCCAAGACTCTGGCCCTGATTAAATGGATCCAGAATGGCTGCTGATTCCACTGACTTCCAGCTGATTGAATGGTGCTGAGCGCAACATTACTTCTGTGCAGAGACGGGGGGAGGCTTACTTGTCTTAACTGAGCAGGTTTTGATGCACTGGGTATGTAGGCCTGTTTCTACCGCGTACCAGTCCCGTTTATACAAAGCAGTCTGCAGTCAATATTTATTACTTTACCTGTAACCCACATCTGTAGACCAAGGGCAAAGCAGGGTCTGTGTGGTGATGTAGTTTTGCTAAAAGATAACCCGGGAATCTGAACAATGACACATCGTTCAGTGTGTGTGCGTCTGTGTGCACGCGTGTGTGTGTGTATATGCAACCGGGTTTCTATAAATTTACACTGTGAACCATATCAATCTAAAATGCCACTCCTGCAGTAAAGTGTGGCCCTTGCAGTAAAGTGTGGCTCCTGCAGTAAAAATGTAGTATGTATGCGTGTGGATTTATTTTTTTTTAAAAAGAAAAAAAAAATCCCCCACATGAAGCTTAGTCACTGGTTGCCTTGGAGACGAAGTGTGCACATAAGGTCGACCGTGGTGAACATAGACGGGCGGTTATTTCACCATTTTACACCATCAGTCTGCATCACCAACACACTGTGCTGAAACACACGGGCGAGTGCAGAACCAGATCCACCACACTTAGTTCTCTGTGGCTGAAACACACTTTTGAAACAGGTCTGCAAGGTTTCAGCGGCAGTTTTTAGCTGGTTCACACCCCACCCCCTGGAAAACACTGATCCTACCCTAACTCACCAGAAACCTGTCACATCTGTACAACTGCTTACAGCTCACTGAGGCATGATCAGGACATCATCAGCAAATGCCGGAAGTAAATATGAGCTCAAAATTTAGAAATGGAAAATGAAATATCTCTCATTTGGTTTCCATTTCAAATTGGTCTTTTTTTAGGGACGGCTGGGTGGCTCATTCGGTTAAGGCATCACGCTGTGGTGTATAGACACACACACACACACACACACCCAATGACATTAACCCTCCTTTAGGTAAAACATATCAAACAAAAATAAAGGAAAAAATCTGTCTGCTGGTTAAAGTCAGCATTCCCATCACAACAGATGTTTTTGTAAGACATGACACTTTTATTAAATACACTGTATTACAAGAGACTTTTCCATTTGCTTTTAGAGAAGCTGATCACATGGTACACATGAGTAATAATGACAGTGGCAGCGGCCTATGGGTGGGCCCCGTGGGCCGCAGACAGATGGCTGGGGGGGCGGGACTCCGTGGTGCCTGAGAGTGAAGAACAATCAGAGAACACAGTCCACAGATACATTCAACAGAAGAGCTTTTTCCTTATGCTGAGTCACGGATTAGGAACGCAGAGCGCGGTCGAGCCAATCGGCTGGCCCCGTCCCCCCCCGAGGCCACACCTCTCATGAGGTCAGCATTTCTGATTTGTCAGTGCTGGAGCCCTGCACTGACAGGAGGAGGAGGAGGAGTTACAATCTAATATTCAGATCTGCCAGTCAGATTTAGTGGGCAGGCCTTTTTATTAGGGTGTGATTTAGTGTAAATTAGGATTGGAGTGGATGTGATTGGTGTAAATGGAGATTAATGAAGGTGTGATTAGTGGAATTGAGGATTAGTAAGGTTGTGATTTGTGTAAAATGGGGATTGGAGAGCATTAGATTTGTGTAGTGTAAATGGGGATTAGTGAGGGTGAGATTCGTGCAAATTGGGATTGGTGATGGTATAGCATAAATGATGATTGGTGAGGGTGTGATTAGTGTAAATGGGGATTGGTGTGGGTGTGATTAGTGTAAATGGGGATTGGTGTGGGTGTGATTAGTGTAAATGATGATTGGTGAGAGTGTGATTAGTGTAAATGGGGATTGATGAGGGTGTGATTAGTGTAAATGGGGATTGGTGAGGGTGTGATTAGTGTAAATGGGGATTGGTGAGGGTGTGATTAGTGTAAATGGGGTTGAGATGCTGTAGACTGAATTGGCTAAGGAATGGCCAGTGACATCAGAGAGGGGTGGAGCTACATTAAAAGACTGCTGTTCAGTCTTTCTCCAATGCTGCTCCAAACACCATGTATTACTCAGTGAATCTGTCTTTACCCAGTCAATAATCAATAACAGCCGTAATATTAATGACAGGCACAGTCACCGAGTTCATTATCGTAAAATGAAGTCTGGTGTTCGTCCTGTACAGAGTCTCTGGCACCAGAGCATGAAAGAGCTCCTGGAGTCTTTAGAATGCAGTCGGATGCGTAGGTCATGAAAGGCAGTGAGAAACAGACGTGATGCTTGGTGCCGCCTCCGCGCTCAATAATACTGTAGCCATCAGAAGCAGTGTTGAGTACGTCAGTGTCCTTTTAGCAGTGTTGAATGTCTCAGTGTTCAGTGCTGCGCTGTTCAGCAGTAGTGTTGAGTTCGGTAGCATTGTTAAATCACCGTGGTATTCTGCAGCAGCATTGAGTGGCGTAGTGTTCAGAAGCAGTTTTGTGGGTGGGGGTGTGGGGGGGGTGTCGCAGGGTTGAGTGTTGCAGTGTTAAGTAGCAGTGTTCAGTACTAGTGTTGACATAGGGGCTCCAGCTGGCCAGCCCGTGGCACCAGGCAGGGGGGGAGAGGGGGAGGGTGAGTTCGTATTTACAGTACTGTTACATACACTATCTACAGACACATAACACAGAACAATTTACAGCAAAGTCCTGCGCCACACAACCCCCCCCCCCCCCCCCCCGTTTCTTCAGTACAGAGAAAGAGGCACATTTACACCCCCTGTGTCTGAGATACGCGCCCCCTCCCTCGGACGGAGAGGGGGGGATGGGCCAGGGTTATGTACAAGTCCGTCTCACTTTCCAGCACGAGAGGGAACAGGCCAGCGAACTGTCCTCCTGCACCTGCTCAGTGGTGGGCGTGTCCGACACCTGAGATCGGCAGGTGACCCCGCCCTCATCCTGCCTCAAATTCCCTTCTCACTACACACAGCTTTCAGGGAGGAAAATCATTTTTAAAAAATTTTAAACGATACAATCAATCACTGCAAAATTGAACCCCTTTTTTGGATGGGGGGGGGGGCAGGGGCGGGGCATCGATTATTTTGTGTTTTGTATTCCCCAAAATGGGAGGATTTCCCTGGTAACAATATGAACATTCTCACAACACAGGGCCGCGTCACTTCCTCTTACAGTGCAGGTCACATAAACAGACTCTGATTGGCTCCTCAGCTAGACACAACGAATTCCGGTTATTTCTGCGATAACGGTGTGTTCTCTGTACTGTGGTTGGCTGAGCGACGTTACCATGGTAATGCCCATTACATCACAAAACTCCAACATCAGGAGCTGATCTGGGGTCCCCCAGTCCTCCAAAAAACCAAAAATAACTTCACTTAACTTAACACTTAACAGAACAAATACAAACTCCGGAAATCGCTTAGAAACACTTTCTGCAGGTGGCTGTGGCTCTGCTTGTTCTCAGTGCAGACAGTACCATGTACAGGAAGAACAAACAGCTTTTCAAACTCTTCAACTGTCACTCCCGTACAAGGACTGAGCCCCTCAAGAAATTCAACAACTGATCAATAATTCAACAAATAATCAGTAAGTCAGCAACTAAGCAACCCCTTAAAAATGTCATCCGTGCCCGATAAAGAAACAAAAGAGAACAAATGTAAAAGTTCTTCAAGTTAAATAAGTATAAAAATAGACTATTAAAAAACTGCTTTTACCAACACTGTGTGATATCATTCCACCGCCATCCACTTTAAAAAGGCTGAACAAATGATACAAAAGTACATTACAGGACTGAAGGTCTCTCTTCAAAATAAATACTGATTGTAAATCTCTGAAGTGTCCCTGTATGTGCATATGTGTACTGTGCGTGTGCGTGTGCACGTGTATGTGTACTGTGTGTGTGTGTACTGCATGTATGAGCATGGTGTGTGTGTACTCTGTGTGTGTGTGTCTGTGTGTGCGCTCAATGTGTCTTTGTGAGTGTGTGTGTGTGTGTGTGTATGTGTACTGAGAGTGTATCCTTGTGCGCATGTGTGTGTGTGTGTGTACTGAGAGTGTATCCTTGCGTGTGTGCGTGTGTGTGTGTGTGTGTGTGTGTGTGTGTGTGTACTGAGAGTGTATCCTTGTGTGTGTGTGTGTGTGTGTGTGTGTGTACTGAGAGTGTATCCTTGCGTGTGTGTGTGTGTGTGTGTGTGTGTGTGTGGCAGAGGGGGCTGAATCTGATATGGCTCCCTAAAGGAGAATCTTCCAATAAAAGCATAAATCTTGAATGGCCGTTTCTTAGTCGCCGGGCACATCTGGGCCGTGCTAATGGCGCATTAGCCCCCGTAATGAGATCTGCATCAGACTGCAGCGGAGACGCGCTCCGTCTGCACATCACCGCGTTACTCAACAAGTGAAAAACATGCACAATTCAATTTCCCCCTCCCACAAAGATACTGTAAAGGGCCGGGGGGGGTGGGGGTGGGGGGGGGTGCCACTAACGTCCTGATAAGCCTGTAATCTGTCGGGGGCGTTCACACCCCTCGCGCACTGATTGTCTTGGATTTTTTCGGAATCCGAACCCCGCGAACCCTCTCTGTCTGAGCAGGACTCCAGCGGTGGTGTTCCCAAAGTAAAGCGGAGGGACGGATAAAGGGGGGCGCGCGGGGGAAGGGGAAGGGGGGGGGGGAGCTGGGTTTGGGGGCGGGTACACAGGCCGAAAGACAGTCGCACCATTACAGCAGGCGGCTCTGCAGCTCTCTCTCTCTCTCTCTTTCTCTCTCTCTCTTTTTCTCCTGCACGCATTGACCTGTTGCAGGGTGCACAGCAGTTAGGAACAACATGGCAAGGTCCAGCCATGGCCAATATTTCATATTTTCATATTTACAGCAGAGGGTGAGCATGGGTTCCCCGCCGATGCTGATGGGCTCCATCAGTGTCCTCACGAGTGCAGAGAAACCAGGAAACGCAGGAAACAGAGATTTGCCCATTAAGGTTTACTGAGTCGCTTTGTCCATGGCAAGTTCAGGTGGGCAGAAGCAAGTTTGATACAAAAGAAGGATAGAGGGATGAGAGAAGGGGGGGGGGGAGAATAGGGGGAGAAGGTCAGGTCAGTATTGCACAGGGAAGGGAGAGTTAGAGGCCCCCTATAGAAATAGCCTTTTCTTGCCTTCTTCAATAATGCCATCAGTCCCACACAGACACACACACCCACGCGCGCACACACACACACACACACACACACACCCATGCTCAGACACACACACACACATGCACACTCACACACACACACACACTCCAGCGGCGAGTGGGCGTGGCAGGGGGCGGGGCAGGCGGGCGGGGCAGGCGGGCGGTTAGCCCAGGATGTCCAGGTAGACGGGCGAGGCGCGCGCCAGGTTGTGCAGCAGCGAGTGGATGTCTTTGATGTTCAGCCTCATGTGGGGCTCGCGCTGCCAGCACCCCAGCATCAGGTCGTACAGCTCCTTCGGACAGGTGCGGGGCCTCTGCAGCACGCGCCCCTGCGTGATGCACTCGATCACCTGCAGGGGACAGAGGTCAAAGGTCAACGGCCACTGCCAAAGTTACAGCCTCAGTCCCCACTTACACTCTCAGCTGGTTACAGATTAGCATACAACAGACGATCGGAACAATAACTAAGAGAACGTGAAGTGGAAGAACAGGAACTCCTCTTCCTCAGCCTCGGAGTTTTCCACCTACATTCAATTCTTCGGGTTTAGGTTTTAAAGATCCGCTGGGGTTATGGGATACAGTTACTAAGAGATCAAGTGCTGGACTGCGAGTTTAAACCACTGGCAGCCAATTGAATAAGTACAAGTGCAGGCACCCTCGGAGTGATGGATCTTGTATATGCATCGTGTTATTTACAAAATAAGAAAGAAAGAAAATGTTTCTCTGATATCATGGCATGGTGGGGGCGTTAGTGGTGTTTAAGTGCTTAAAGGCACATTCTGTAATTCAAAAAAGACCCAATAATTACTGTCTCGCTTCTCCATGGCCCCGCCTCCAGGGTCAAAGGTTAATGTTAGAGCTGGCTTTGACCTTGTTGGAGAGCTGGTTACGTGGTTCAAGTGTGCGGTTAAGGGTTAAAGGTTAATGTTTGAGCTTACTTTGGCCTTGTAGAGAGAGATGGCACCCGGGTCAGGTTTAGGGTCAAAGGTGACAGTTTAAAGGTTAATGTTGTCTGACACTGACCTCGTTGTTGGAGAGTGTACGCTGTTGCGTAGTGAATCCAGGACCAAGCCACGCACTCCGTGGTGACTCACATGATGCTTCGTGCTCAGTGAAGTCCACATCGGTGGCCCCCCACTGCACGTCACCATGGATGCATTACTACAGACACTCACGCACACACACACGTACGCAGCACATGTGCACCACCACACTGCGACACACACACACACGTACGCACACATGTCACACACACACACACACACACACACACACACACACACACACGTACGCACACGTGCACACACACACACACACACGTACACACATATACGAATGCACGGCACGCACACACACTCTCACACTGTCCCTAAAATGATTGTGACTTCTGTTTCCACTAGTTGTTTTAAGTAAAATCAGTCTCAGACTCAGATATTGAGAATATAGACATCCGTGAATATTTGTCAAATGGAACAATTCCGTATTTGCTTTCTAACGTATTTGCACATATATTATCTAATATATATCTAATATATTTGAACAGTTTCTCTTGAGATGAAGTTCTTTACCACAGTGAAAGCCACAGGCTAAGCTAACGATCATTTTCTCATTTTAAAAATGTAATTATTTTAAATTATTCATGTTTCCATTTGATGCAGCATTTACAAATTCATACGAGAACAGAGAAGAGCTAATGATTAATAGTTATAACATTCCCAGCTCATGAAATATTAAGTTGCAGGGCTTTCAGAAGGTCAGGTCCAGATCAGAGTTGTTAGTATTTTGTGTTTTGTCCGAAGCCCAGGGGTGCCGTCCCCTGTAACTGCACATTAATAATGAAACCTCTTCCCTGCCACAACCCCATAAACCTAAAAAATCTAAACTGTGAGGGTTGTGGTGTGACCTGTCCTGGCCTCAGAAAACCGCTGTGATTGGTCTCCTTCAGGGAGCCCCGCGCTGTGATTGTCCCTTCGAGCGGCTGTGATTGGCCTCCTTCAGGGAGCCCCGCGCTGTGATTGGCCTCCTTCAGGGAGCCCCGCGCTGTGATTGGCCAGCACGGTGTGTATGGGCTGATCTGTGCCACCCCCCCCCCCCACAACTTCCCCATCACACTCCCTCTCCACTGCCCGCCGTTTCTATGGAAACATTGCTTCTATGGGGGGATTACAAAATTTGCATTGAAATGGCAGTTTGATAGAATGTACACTGCCGGTGAAGGAAGAGCTCTACACAATGGCCGTGTTTAGATTCAAATACGAGCCACAAATATGAGATACAAATATGATGTATTAATTTGAGGCATAAACATACCCCATAAAGATGTGGTATAAATAAGAGGAATACGCGTGTGCTGTGAATATGCGGTATAAACGTGTGTTATGCTTGTGTGTGGTATATACGAGGTATACTGTATGTGGCTACCACTCTCAGTCCATTCCTCGCGTGTCACACAGGGCCACACGGAGAAGGCATGTTAAGTGAGGAATATCATGTGTACTGGGACTGAGGGGTTATGAACTGGGGTCGTCACAGTAACAGACTGGCATGCAAGTTGGGGGGGGGGGATGGGGAGGGTCAGGGGTCACAAATGACTCCGATATGCTGCTACTCCTCTCTGCTTCTCTCAGTCTCTCCCCCCTCTCTACCTCTGCTCCCCTTTCCTCCCTTCTCCCTCTCTCTCCTCCCTCCCTCTCTCTCCCTTCCCTTCCTCTTTCTCTCCTCTCTCTCTCCCTCTTTCTCTCCCTCCTCTCTCTCTCCTCTCCTCTCTCTCTCCCTCCCTCTCCTCCTCTCTCTCTCCCTCTTTCTCTCCCTCCCTCCCTCTCTCCTCTCTCCCCTCTCTCTCCCTCTCTCTCCTCCCTCCTTCTCTCTCTCTCTCTCTCTCTGTGAGAGAGAGGCAGTGCTGCATACTAATCACACGGCTCTAATGACTTTTTTCTCTCAGCTGTCTGATATATCCTCAGCTCAGCGCAGCCTGGGTTCGCTGCCATGGAAACTGCCAGCCAGCACAAACCCCCCCCCCCCCCTCGCCTCGCCTCCCGGACCACTTGCAGCCATGGGGAGAGGAGGTGGTGGGCTGGGACGGGGACAGGGGGTGACGGGGGGGCGGGGGGACGTGAATGGAGATTTTATCCATGCACTTAATTCTTTCAAGTCCAGCAGCACCAACACAGAGAGTCACAGCACTAACACAGCGAGTCACAGCACCAACACAGAGAGTCACAGCACCAACACAGTGAGTCACAGCACTAACACAGAGAGTCACAGCACCAACACAGAGAGTCACAGCACTAACACAGCGAGTCACAGCACCAACACAGCGAGTCACAGCACCAACACAGCGAGTCACAGCACTAACACAGAGAGTCACAGCACCAACACAGAGAGTCACAGCACTAACACAGTGAGTCACAGCACTAACACAGTAATGAGTCACAGCACTAACACAGTGAGTCACAGCACCAACACAGCGAGTCACAGCACTAACACAGTGAGTCACAGCACAGCACTAACACAGAGAGTCACAGCACCAACACAGCGAGTCACAGCACCAACACAGAGAGTCACAGCACCAACACAGCGAGTCACAGCACTAACACAGTGAGTCACAGCACTAACACAGTAATGAGTCACAGCACTAACACAGTGAGTCACAGCACTAATACAACAAGTCACAGCACTAACACAGAATCACAGAACTAACACAGCGAATCAGAACACCAACACAGTAATGAGTCACAGCACAGAACTAACACAGAGAGTGACAGCACCAACACAGAGAGTCACATCACTAACACAGAGAGTCACAGCACCAACACAGTGCATCACAGCATTAACACAGCGAATCACAGAACTAGCACAGTAATGAGTCACAGCACTAACACAGCGAATCAGAACACCAACACAGTAAATGAGTCACAGCACCAACACAGCGCATCACAGCACTAACACAGTGAGCTGTGTACAGTTGTTGTCATTCTGCACCTCCTCTATTGTCCCAGCTAATCTGAGTCGCTTAATTATGACATCACAGCAGTGCTGGGAGAGCCAGGCTCTGCTTCGAGTGCAGCTGGACAGGAAGTGTGAGTGCCACAGTGTCACTGATAACAGCAGCGACTGGACTGATGCCGATATCAGCCAATAAGAGCCTGAAACCGCTGTAGCCTGGCACAGTACGCCTGCACACATGCTCTCTCGCTCTCTCGCCCGCACACACGCTCTCTCGCTAGCTCACCTGCGCACACGCTCTCTCGCCCGCACACACGCTCTCTCGCCCGCACACACGGTCTCTCGCTAGCTCGCTCGCTCACCCTGTAGTAGTCGGTGCTGTAGACGTCCCGGGACATGCCAAAGTCTCCGATCTTCACCAGCAGGTTCTCCCCCACAGGCAGTCTGCGTGCCAGGTCGCGGTGGCGAGTGCTGGAGCGCCAGGTGACCATGCCAAGGCGCGTCTGCTGTGCGATGTGCAGCATCTGCGGCTGCGTCAGCTCCACCTGCAAGCAGTGCTGCCCGTCCATCAGCACCGCGTCCGGACCATGGGCCGAGTAACCACACACCATTATGATTACACACACACATTATATACACACATTAATTGTACCACACACACCACCATTATACCCATGTATGTACACACACACACATTATCCATTAAACACACACATCACACGTGTCACCATAGCCCTGTACACACACACACACATTATATACACACAATATATATACACACACACACACACAAAACGGTACAGGGTGGTATGGATGCTTAGCTTCAGCAGTTAGCCATGAGCAAGGTGCAGGGTGGTATGGATGCTTAGCTTCAGCAGTTAGCCATGAGCAGGGTGCAGTGTGGTATGGATGCTTAGCTTCAGCAGTTAGCCATGAGCAGGGTGCAGTGTGGTATGGATGCTTAGCTTCAGCAGTTAGCCATGAGCAGGGTGCAGGGTGGTATGGCTGCTAAGCTTCAGCAGTTAGCCATGAGAACGGTACAGGGTGGTATGGCTGTTGTGGAACTATCTGTTCCCCACACACCTGAGGAACTTGTTGAGGTCTCCGTGCTTCATGTACTCAAACACCATGATGAGCGGGTCTCCTTCCACGCACACCCCGTAGAAGGTGACGATGTGCTCGTGCTGCAGGTTAGTCAGGAGCTCCGCCTCTCGCTGAAAGTCTTTACGAGCATTCTCACTGGCCTCCTTCAAGGTCTGAAACACACACACACACACAGTCATCACACACCATCATACAGACACACATACACTCACTTGCCCCCAATGCTGATGATAAGAGTACTCTTACGGTCACTATGGCAACACCATCACTGTCCCTATGGCACTACCATCACTCTCTCTACAGCAACACAACTACTGTTTCTATGGCAACAAAATCACCCTTTCTCCATGGCAACTTCACCATCACTGTGTCCACTGAATCATTATCCCAGTCTGGTGGCTGGAGGCTTAATTATTTTTAATCAGTCAACTCTAATGAAAAAAACTTTAAATAAATAAATAGTCCTTAAAAATTAAGTAACATATTCCCTTATTTTTACATTCAGCCAGGGAATTTATTAAATCTAACCCCAAGGCAAGAATCCCCAGTGATTTAAAAAAAACAACAAAAAACGAACAATAAACAACTAAAAAGCTACAATTACTTGGTAACGTACAGTAAAAATTACCCAAGGCTCTGCTTTTGAGAACTGGGCGCCTGCAGTAACCGACCATTGTCAATTCTCCCAATCGATTGCTCTATTTATCGCTACTCTGATAACAGACCAATCCCCAGACCCGACCAGCAACCATAAATTTATCCCCCCAAAGCCTTCCTTTAATCACGAAAACCGACCACCTGAAACTGCCCAACGTCTAACGTGTGCGTATCTGTGCGTGTATTCTAGTACATACTGTTATGGTAGAAATGGTTTCAAACGGCAACAGGAAAGAAGACAGTGTTAGCATCGGTTAACATTAAAGCAACGTACAGCTGTCTGAGTCGGAGTCACTCAGTGCAAAGCTCCGTAACTGACTTTTATAAAACTGAACTGAATACATGAACCACAAGGGCGTTTTTCACTTGGGTATCTTTAGGTGTAATATATCTGTGCTTGTCGTCCGCTCTGTATTTTTCACACAATATCGCTCACGTGCACGTTTGTTGTGCTGGTTCTATGTTGATTTGACTTTATTCTGCTCAAAACATGTTGGCTGCAATAAAATTGAACAAAGGGTTTCCACATATTTTAACAATCCTACAACACACAATACCAAGAAAAATAAAGAGAGTGTTTTAAGGAGAGAGAAAAATGCATGAACACTGAAGGGAAGCTTGTGCTCATAGGGGGTTATGATTGGTTATGCGTGCATTACGGTTGTGAACTGAGAACTTGCATACTTTCCCTTAGGTGGTCAGCCGTGATTATTTTTACTGTACAAAGACTTCCTGTGTCAATATAAACCGGAGAACAAGGCCTCTGTCTGGCTAGATTGCACATACCAAGGTCACTGGGGGTGAGCTGGATGTAGGTCAGCCTGACTCCGGCCAGGAAACGGCAGATATTATATTTTATTATATTTTAAAGGACGTGCTCCGTGAAGAATGAACAAATCTAATACAGACCGAAGATAAATATTTAAGTTCTGAACTTCAAATGTCAGTGTGAAAACCTGAAAATCCTCTTGCATTAATTAATTACACATGCTCAACTGTTTCTAGAACCCTCTTTATGTTTCACTCAAACAAATCCCCACTTGAATCTTATGAAAACATTTTCATTTGACAAATCTGATGCAGACTAACTTTTCTCCAAGCCGAAAGAGATATTTACCTTAGCTAGTTTTACCTGTAGTGTGTGTTTGTGTCTGAGATATAGCCCATATTGTGTACTTGTGACTGTAATCTAGTCTGCTGTGTGTGTTTTGACTGTAATATAGCATGCAGTGTGTTTGTCATGTGCAATCATCCAATTGCATTAATTAATTACACATGATCAATTTTCGTAGACAGTCTCTTTGTGTTTACTGAAACAAGTCCAGTTGTATCTTATGACAGTCATTTTGTACTGTAGCAGTCTGAGTGCGATAACTTTTCTTAAGCGAAGAGATATTTACTTAACTAGTCCCGTAGTGTGTGTTTGTGTCTGAGTCAGCGTAGTGTGTGTTTGTGACTGTAATCTAGTCTGCTGTGTGTGTTTTGACTGTAATACAGTCTGTATTGTGTGTTTGTGACTGTAACACAGTCTGTAGTGCGTGTTTGTGACTGTAGTCCAGTCTGTAGTGTGTGTTTGTGACTGTAGTCCAGTCTGTAGTGTGTGTTTGTGACTGTATGACAGTCCGTAATGCGTTAGTGACTGTAACTACTGTCTGTAGTGTTAAAATCATAGACCTTCCTCTCTCCTCACCACTATGTGGCTCCTTAAGTTTTTAAAGAAATGCACAGGCTTCCACCCGGGAATATGAAAATACAGTTCAATCAACTGTTTGTGGGAAATTACCCTTTCGGGAAAATGAATGAATAATTAATTTATGCTGATGTAACATTAATACGCTGTGCAATTCACATGTTCTCCCTGTCCCACCATTAGACACATTTATACAGCCCTGTTAAGTGCCACCAGCAGTTGTGCTTGTGTGTGTGTGTGTGTGCATGTGGAATGTGCTGTGTGGGCGTGCATGCGCTGTGAGTGATGTGTGTATGTGTAGTGTATGAGTGTGTGAGTGTGTGAGTGTGTGAGTGTGTGAGGGTGTGAGTGTGTGAGTGTGTGAGTGCGTATACTGTACCTTGACGGCCACCAGGATCTTCTCCTGCTCGGGGGTCAGGTTGTAGCACTCGGCCAGGAAGACCTTCCCAAACGCCCCCTCCCCCAGCTCACGCTTCAGCATGATGTTATGCCTCTTAATGTGCTGGACAACTGGGCGAGAGAGAGACATGTTGAGTGAGAGAGAGGGAGAGAGAGACATGGGGACAGAGAGACATGTTGAGTGAGAGAGAGGGAGAGAGAGACATGGGGACAGAGGGAGAGAGAGGGAGCGATAGACATGTTGAGTGAGAGAGATCGAGACATGGGGAGAGAGAGAGAGACGGGGAAGAACAGAGAGAGAGAGACAAACAGAGGGGGGAAAGAGAGAAACAGCGTGAGAGAGGGAGTTTAACGGTTATTACAGGAAGAGGTGAGTGGCTGGGCCTGCCTGGCATCAGAGGGGGACCGTGAAGGTCTGTCAGCACAGGAAAGCACGGACAGTTCCCCCACGTGTGCCCCTGCACGCGGTCGTACACGCACGGACAGGGAAATCACGTGGGAAAACCAGTTCAGGGCCAGAAACCAGTTTCAGACATAAAGCACGCTCAATATTAAAGGCAGGCCTGAATATCAGCGATTGATTTTGATGAGAAAAATGTTAAATCGTCCCTCTGCTCCTTCCTCTCCTCCCTCTCCTCCTCCATCGCTCCTTTCTTCTCGGTCTCGTTTCGGAAACTGATTCCAGTCGAGAGCAGACAGGAAACACACTGGCTGGAGTGCTGCAGCAGTCTAGCCCAGCGAAACGGGTCTCCTGTTCCTTGCCCCGCTGTTATGCTCAGAATATCGCAAAAAACGTCCCAAAGTAACCCAGCGGTACTCGCATACGCTTTGCCACCATGGGCCTGAACTCCTGTAACTTAACACTAACACTGTAATAAGGTGACACCATTACTACGGCAATTCAACACTAACACTGTAATAAGGTGACACCATTACTACGGCAATTCAACACTAACACTGTAATAAGGTGACACCATTACTACGGCAATTCAACACTAACACTGTAATAAGGTGACACCATTACTATGGCAATTCAACACTAACACTGTAATAAGGTGACACCATTACTACGGCAATTCAACACTAACACTGTAATAAGGTGACACCATTACTACGGCAATTCAACACTAACACTGTAATAAGGTGACAACATTACTACGGCAATTCAACACTAACACTGTAATAAGGTGACACCATTACTACGGCAATTCAACACTAACACTGTAATATGGTGACACCATTACTACGGCAATTCAACACTAACACTGTAATAAGGTGACACCATTACTACGGCAATTCAACACTAACACTGTAATAAGGTGACCCCATTACTATGGCAATTCAACACTAACACTGTAATAAGGTGACACCATTACTACGGCAATTCAACACTAACACTGTAATAAGGTGACACCATTACTACGGCAATTCAACACGAACACTGTAATAAGGTGACACCATTACTACGGCAATTCAACACGAACACTGTAATAAGGTGACACCATTACTATGGCAATTCAACACTAACACTGCAACGCATGCAACACTAACGCTGTAGTCCTGAGGCGGTTATCTTTTTGCTTTACGACAGGCCTACCGTATCCATAGAAACCGGAAAGGCCTGAAATTTGGTCTGATAGAGATGGAGCAGGGAAGACCGAGTCTCTAACATATCCCGTAGATCCCTCCACCCGTGCTGAACACTCCCTAAAATCCTAAACACTTCCTGTCTCCCATAATGCCAAACACTGTCCACTGGCAACACCCACTGCCCCCCCCCCCCCCTCCACCCAGCCAGATCCTTTAGACCCATTAGATGCCAATATTACAGTTTGATGCGTCTACTAAAGCTGCATTAAGGGGCACGGCCAGGTACACTGCAGTACTAGTGGATGCTCCGTACTGTGATACAGGAAACTACAGCTCCTCCTGATTCTAACCGGAAACCTCCTTTAGTTAAGAAGCAGAAGGTACAGAAAAAACGCTGGAGTTGAGTATCTGGGGTGTAGTGTACTATCTGGTGTGTAGTGTAATGTGTAGTACCTGGGGTTTGTAGTGTAGTATCCGGTGTGTAGTGTAGTGTGTATTATCTACGTGTAGTATATAGTATCTGGGTTGTAGTGTAATGTGTAGTATCTGGGGGGTGTAGTGTAGTATCTGGGGTATAGTGTAGTATCTGGGGTGTAGTATATAGTATCTGGGTTATAGTGTAATGTGTAGTATCTGGTGTGTAGTGTAGTATCTGGGGTGTAGTGTAGTGTGTATTATCTGCGGTGTAGTATATAGTATCTGGGTTATAGTGTAATGTGTAGTATCTGGGGTATAGTGTAGTATCTGGGGTGTAGTGTGTATTATCTGCGGTGTAGTATATAGTATCTGGCTTGTAGTGCAGTGTGTAGTATCTGGTGTGTAGAGTATTATCTGGGGTGGGGGAGGCTCTGACACAGCTGCAAGCTCCACGGCTCGGAGACACACATCAGTACGCTGCTGTTCTTACAAACCTGGCCTGACAGAAACAGTTGGGCTTTATTTCTGATGTAATTAAGAAATGACCAGTCAGGCTATCGCATTACTGAGTGCAGAATCCATCAGCAGTAAGTGACTGAGAAACAAGAAACAACCTGATATTAGAGACTGAGAGTAACCCCCCCCCCTCCTATATTAGAGACTGAGAGTAACTCCCTCCAAGCCCCCACCCCCCCCGATATTAGAGGCTGAGAGTCCCCTTCCCCAGTAGATAGCCGGTATCCTCCTCACACCCCAGCCTGTTTAATGGAGCAGTTACAAACCTCAGCACAGCCACCAGGGACTGCCTGCAGCAGCATCGTCCCAATGCCCAAAATCCCCTTACTCACAACTTGCACATTACCCACAATCCCCCTATCCACAGCTCCCACATTACCCACAATCCCCCTATCCACAGCTCCCACATTACCCACAATCCCCCTACCCACAACTCCCACATTAGCCACAACTACTACATTACCCACAATCCCCTCACCCACAGCTCCATCATTACCCACAATCCCCTTACCCACAGCTCCCACATTACCCACAACTCCATCATTACCCACGCCTCCATTACTCACAATCCTCCATCATTAACCACAAACCCCTTACCCACAACTACCTTATCCACAACTCCCTCATTATCCACAATCACCCTACCCACACCTCCATCATTACCCACAATCCCCTTACCCACAACTCGCTCACCATTACTCACAATCCCATTACCCACACCTTTCTCACCATTATTGTGCTCTCTGTTTACGTACTTTATGAGCTGTTGTCAAAGTGTCTGTCTGAAGAGTTGAATCATTTCCACAAACGTGCTAGCAGATCTGACAGAGAAAGAGTCCAACGCTTCCCCTGTGGTGAGCACAGAGGGAGAACGCGTCTGCTCCCTCACACCAACGCTGGGGAGCGGAATATTCCAGCAGTCACACACCGCCATGTTTATACTAGAGGGGATGTCTGTTTGTAATGAGGATTGACCACTTAAAAGCAGTCTTCTGCCTAATGGAAATAATTGATTTGTTTTTAAAATATTACCCCATTCCCATCACTCCAGCCCTGACAACTTCATTTACTGACACACTTTATCTTCTGTCGATGCACACACATACACACACACACACACGTACAACACAAACGCGCACTTACACACACACATACAACACAAACGCGCACGTACACACACACATACGACACAAACACGCACGTACACACACACACACACATACGACACAAACGCACACTTACACACACAACACACACACACACACAGACACAGAGGGAGGTGATAAAATTGGGCTCTCCTAAATATCTGATATTTTCACATCCTGGTTGTAAATGCTAAATAAAAGCTGTGTAGAGAAAGGTGCTTTCCCCTGCACAGAGCTGGAAATATGCTGCAGACTGCTCAAACAAAAACACATGCGCAAAAAAAAAACTTCATTTAATCATTTAATCTTTAGAGATTCTCCATTATGAGCTGCATGAGCGCTGGGGGACCTGAGTTGAGGGTGACCAGGCAAACGATCCAACACAGCGCTTCACATACACAGCATACACACGCTACACAACTCTTTCACTGCTCTTCTGTAACACACAGCACACTACTGTAGAACAACTATTACATGCCCTACACAACTGTAACACAGACTCACACACACACACACACACAATTCCTGCACTGCTTTACTGGCTCTTTGTCATTATGTTAACTGGTTCATAGATTAACCGCCATCCTCGGCAAATCTGTTCTCTCCCCCTTCAAATGTATTGATTTTTTTTTTAAACTATATCAAATTTAAAACTATATCAGGTTTACTGTCTTTGAAAATGAACTGGAGCCAACATCAGGAAGCAGAAATAGAACAGATTGGCCACCCGATGACCCACGATGACGAAGAACAGGACCTCAAAATATGACCTAAAGCACAGTTAACCACAAGCCCCTAACACAGGCAAGACAATATGATCTAAAGCAGTTAAATACAAGCCTGAACACCACCCCCAATGTCCTATAGAGCAGCTTAAACACGACTTTACTACACAATCTTGCACCATAACATTAAGAATGTACTTCTGTAGTAATCTTGCAAAATGTCCCTCTAAGTCCAGTGTACTGCATGAGGACTTCAGTGGTGTGCTGTGCTGTGGTTCTCAAACGTGCTCGCTCACTCACACGCACATGCACACACACGTGCACACACACACAAAAACGTGCTCACTCACATGTGCCCACACACACACACACGCTCACTCACACACATGCTCACACACCTGCTCACTCACATGTGCCCACACACAGATGTTCACGCGCGCACACACACACACATGCCCGCTCACACACATGCGCGCGCACACACACACACACATGCTCGCTCACTAACACTCACACACACACATGCACACACACACGCACACAGAGCCCCCTATCACAGCCACAGTAATCTAGCAGTATGCGTAGGGAGAGCACAGCATGTGCCGTCTCTCTTCAGCAAAAAGGCAATGTCATCGTCACTATGGTAACCGTCACGCAAGAATAGGTGCTGCAGCTAAGATGGCGTCTCCAAGCTTGGAGCAAGATCTCTGCTCTTAGAACAGAAAATGCAGTGAATTCAAGGATTTCTAATCTCACAGCATCCCTGACAATGCCCTGATCACCCCACATCATTCCTAACCACATCCCGATCACATTCCTAACCACATCCTGATCACACCCCCACATCATTCCTGATCACAACCCACATCATTCCTAACCACAACCTGATCACATCCCACAGCATTCCTAACCACAACCTGATCACATCCCACAGCATTCCTAACCACAACCTGATCACATTCCACAGCATTCCTGACCACATCCTGATCACATTCCACAGCATTCCTGACCACATCCTGATCACATCCCACATCATTCCTGATCACTACGGTTTAACACCGGGAAACAAGTTCCCTCTGGAATTCCCACCCAAACTATTGCGCTCACAGCTGTACAGACAGGTGTACTTACAGGTGTGCTTACAGCTATACTCACAGGTATACTTACAGGTGTGCTCACAGGTGTATTCACAGATATACTCAAAGGTGTACAAACAGGTGTGCTCACAGCTATACTCACAGCTGTACTTACAGGTGTCGGACTTCAGCATGCTGCCGGTGCTGCGGAAGTATTGCGGGTTCTCTATGACGGGGATTTTGGTCATGCCGATGATGACGGCGTCTGGGCCCATCTCTGAGGACGAGGGCGTATTGCTGCCATTGGAGACGTGGTGCAGGGGACTCGCAGAGTCGTCGTCATTACTGATGACTGAGGAAGGACCTGAAACAGAGCAGTCATCATTACTGATCAGAGACCTGTAACAGAGCAGTCATCATTACTGATCAGAGACCTGTATCAGAGCAGTCATCATTACTGATCAGAGACCTGTATCAGAGCAGTCATCATTACTGATCAGAGACCTGTATCAGAGCAGTCATCATTACTGATCAGAGACCTGTATCAGAGCAGTCATCATTACTGATCAGAGACCTGTATCAGAGCAGTCATCATTACTGATCAGAGACCTGTATCAGAGCAGTCATCATTACCGATCAGAGACCTGTATCAGAGCAGTCATCATTACTGATCAGAGACCTGTATCAGAGCAGTCATCATTACTGATCAGAGACCTGTATCAGAGCAGTCATCATTACTGATCAGAGACCTGTATCAGAGCAGTCATCATTACTGATCAGAGACCTGTATCAGAGCAGTCATCATTACTGATCAGAGACCTGTATCAGAGCAGTCATCATTACTGATCAGAGACCTGTATCAGAGCAGTCATCATTACTGATCAGAGACCTGTATCAGAGCAGTCATCATACTGATCAGAGACCTGTATCAGAGCAGTGCTAGACACATTCACACACACACACCACACAGACTGGCCTAACAGTGCTCTCTTTGATGTCACTGTTTATTTTTTTTCTCGAAATCCCAGACCTATTAAAACGCAGAGAGGATGGAATGTAGAGAGAAACAGGAACTGAGAGGATCCTGAAGGAGCTGAGGGAGAGCCACAGGGGCAGTGATGACACAACAGCGGGATTGTCTCTCTCTCTCTCCCTCTCTCTCACTCACTCTGTCTCCCTCCTTCTCTCTCTCTCCCTCTCTCTGTCTCTCTCCCTCTTTCTCTCTCTCACCCCCTCTCCCCCCCCTCTCTCTCTCACACACACAGTCACTCTCTCTGTCTCTCTCTCTCTCTCTCTCCTCTCGTCCTGGCAGGCAACCCAGCCGTGACATAACTCGCACGCAAAATAACTCCAACAGACCATCACCGGACTCTGTCCACTGGACACCCGCTGCACTGCAGTCAGCGGACTTAACACTGAGCGAATCTGACACGCGCGATGCACAGACGGATATGGAGAGTGCTCAGATTCAGTGTAATCTGAAGTGCCCAGGAGAGAGCAATGTAGACTTGCCCTAACGCACTATGCCCTAATTCCCTAATGGCATTTTACAGTATAGTTAGGGAGACACGTAAACAGACAGGTGCTGTGACCATCATGCAACACGCACAAGAGCTGCTTCAGAGCTTAATGTGTTCAGAATTCCTTCAGAAATGTTGATGATGCTGAATGTGTGATAGCCACGCCCCTGACCACACACAGCCTGGCTCTTGGCATCCTGACAGTGACCCTCTTCCTGAAGAGAGGGGTGCAGATTGGGGCCCCGTTGGGGGGGGGGGGGTGTTTCTCCCTTACTGTAGATGAGATGATTATGTGTGATGTATATTTACCGTGCCTCTGTGCCCATACACTGTTATGGATTGTCTCGGACACAAAGGACGTACTAATCTCATTTTCTGAAACTATCAGATAAAACTGTTAACTGAGGCCAGCATCTGGCTTCCATCTTAACACAGCCCTGGCGTTGACACTGTGAGGAGTTCACACTCTAAAGCATTTACACTGTGAGGAGCTTACACTCTAAAGCATTTACACTGTGAGGAGTTTACACTCTAAAGCATTTACACTGTGAGGAGTTTACACTCTAAAGCATTTACATTGTGAGGAGCTTACACTCTAAAGCATTTACACTGTATGGAGTTCACACTGTAAAGCATTTACACTGTACAGAGTTCACACTGTAAAGCATTTACACTGTACAGAGTTCACACTGTGAGGAGTTTACACTGTACAGAGCTCATACTGCAAGAGACTTGCACTGTAAAGAAGTCGTAACACACTAAGGTGGTTTTTTTTTTTTTGCGGAATCTGTCTCATCTTTGAAAAATACCCTCTTTCACGTCGTAATAAACAACGTATATTTAATCCCAGAAAACGATTTGCTGTTCCGTTGAAATCCTGTTAACGCAGGGTGTTCTTTGACAGAATGAGATTATCAGTCAATACGCTGCTCATCATCAGGAAATGATGAAATATTCGCAAATGTGAAGCACGCCGTCGCAGACCGAGTGCACACTCAGGCCACGGCAACGTGAGGTGCAGATTCTCTAACACCCGTGGGTCAGTGTGTGGTCATAAGTTCTTGTGCAGCTGCACATACAGACACGCACGCACAAACACACATACACATACATGCACACGCACGCGCGCACACACGCACGCACGCACATGCGCGCATGCACAAACACACACACTCGCACGCACATACACACACACTCTCACATACACGCACTCACACACGCACGCACACACACGCACGCACATGCACGCACACGCACACAGGCATGCGCACACAGCTCTATTCATTACACAGCAGAGTGGGGGGGGGGGGTTTGGTGCACGGCTGTCAGTGAATCTCCGGGTGAACTGGTCACCTGCAGGCTCGGGGTCGCGACCGCCGTGATCGTTATAAAGTGCGTTAAGAGCTGCAGGGCGCAGTGTCACCGTCTCTGCGCGGGGAGCCGTGCCGGGGGCAGGTAATTGCTTATCGCTGCTCAAGTGAACGAGAGCGATGACTGCACGTCACTTGGTATCGATTCAATTGTCTGCAGGGGGAATGGGGAGGAGGATTGACTGCGATTGGTCATTTCCAGGGATCATTTCCTGGCTGTGATTGGCTGGTAACTCTGTCTGCGAGGGCAAGGTGTGCGAGACCATGAGAAGCTCAAAGCTGCTGTTAGAGTCATACTTTAGTGACACATGTCAATGACACTCTTTAGTGACACATTCTGATGACACTCCTTAGTGGCACATGTTAATGATACACTTTTGTGACATATTCGTGTCACACATTAGTGACGCACTTTGATGACACACTTTAGTGACACACTTTAGTGACACACATTAGTATCACGCATTAGTGTCACATGTTAGTGACACATAAACACACCTGTGCTGAATGAGGGCCTTATCAAACTGATCCTGTTTCCTTTGATATGGGATTAGTGACTCCTTTCCTATGGGATTAGTCTTTTCACTAATATATGGCCACTCATTACCAACACACTGTTATCAGTACTGAGATACAGTATTTATGGACACTCATACCTGTTAAACGGCAAAAAATATTACATATCATTACACTGCCAAAAACAATATACTATTATACAGAATTTATGCATAGTTACGCTTATACATACTGCAAAACATCAGCGCATTAACACAGGGTTAAACTACAGCACAGTGCATTAACACAGGGTTAAACTACAGCACAGTGCATTAACACAGGGTTAAACTGCAGCTCACTGCATTAACACAGGGTTAAACTGCAGTGCAGTGCATTAACACAGGGTTAAACTGCAGCTCAGTGCATTAACACAGGGTTAAACTGCAGTGCAGTGCATTAACACAGGGTTAAACTGCAGCGCAGTGCATTAACACAGGGTTAAACTGCAGTGCAGTGCATTAACACAGGGTTAAACTGCAGCTCAGTGCATTAACACAGGGTTAAACTGCAGTTCAGTGCATTAACACAGGGTTAAACTAGTGCAGTGCATTAACACAGGTTAACTGCAGCTCAGTGCATTAAAGGTTAACTGCAGTCAGCATTAACACAGGGTTAAACTACAGCACAGTGCATTAACACAGGGTTAAACTGCAGCACAGTGCTATAACCCACCGATGTTAACTAACATGGCATCAGACTGAGAAGTGGAGCTCTTTTCGGTTACTACAGGCTGACAGGGCTTTACAGAGAGAACAGCAGAGCCCCGTCCACACAGGTGCACCCCATCGGGTGGAACAGAACCCCCCCCCCCCCCGCGTTAACCGACCCGTGCATCAACAGCGAGGGAGGGGGGATGTGATCTATTGATCTCCTGAAGAGGAACAAACCAGAACAGGACAGTGTGTGTGTGTGGGGGGGGAGGCAGGCAACCCGATCCACATCCTGATAGGATTTCAATTACGCAGCAGAACTGTACCCCCCCCACCCCATCCCCACCCCCACCCCCCCAGAACTGGACTCGGTGCCTGTCCCATCCCGGCCCGCAATCTGCAGATAGAATTCCCAGCCAATATCAGAGGCCCCGTGTAAAAATAGAGGCCATTCTCTATTTTTAATCAAATAGATTCTGATTCTCACATGATGGTTATGCAGGTAGGAGTCACCTTGGCTGTAGTGGAGGCACTGAGAAACATTTCCTGCAAAGAGTCCAGAGCAAAATGACCTTTGAACCCCAACATCAGAGGGGTTCCAGGACAACTACCACTGAACAGCAGAAGGAAATCCAACACTTAGAAACGCCCATTCACACATACACACAAACACTAACACACACACACAGGCACACCAACACTCGCACGCCACACACAGAAATATACATCCACATTAACACATGCACGCATGCCTAATAGGTGTGTTTTGTTCCATTTGCTTCTGTGTTCAGTGTGTGTGTTGCCATTTGGGAGGGGCATGGTCAGAGGAACACCGTTTGATTGACAGGTTTACACCCCTGGCTTTCAGGAGGTCATGCACTCTCTGCTGTGACAATCTTATTGGTGGCCATTACTGCCACTCAATCCTGCTAATGTGTTGCCATGGAGTCAAGTCACTCCGGATCACTTAAAAGGGAATTTTATCCCCACCAAAAAATACACAATTACAGCAGAGTTTCAGATACCAGTGCATCACGACTTCCTGTAATTTAAAGTTACACAAAATATGTTCATTTCAATTATTCGGATCACTCATTGTTTGAAATAAGTAGCAGAGTATTAGTTGATAACAGTAGCTTTAGTTTTCATAATAAAATACAAGAATGTATCACACTGCACTCTACTGCCCTGTATCACACTGCACTCTACTGCCCTGCCCTGTATCACACTGCACTCTACTGCCCTGCCCTGTATCACACTGCACTCTACTGCCCTGTATCACCACACTCACTCCCTGCCCTGTATCACACTGCACTCTACTGCCCTGTATCACACTGCACTCACTCCTGTCCTGTATCACACTGCACTCTACTGCCCTGTATCACACTGCACTCTACTGCCCTGCCCTGTATCACACTGCACTCTACTGCCCTGTATCACACTGCACTCTACTGCCCTGCCCTGTATCACACTGCACTCTACTGCCCTGTATCACACTGCACTCTACTGCCTGCCTGTTCACTGGCTCTACTCCCTGATCCACACTGCACTCTACTGCCTCTGCCCTTTTATCACTGCACTCTACGCCACTGCCGTTAAACACACTGCACTCTACTGCCCTGTACACTGTATCACACTGCACTCTACTGCCTGCTGTATGACACTGCACTCTACTGTCCTGATCACACTGCCCCTTACTGCTCTGTTCCACTGCACTCTGTCCCTGCACTGTATCACACTCACTGTATGCACTGTATCAAACTGCACTCTATGCCCTGCCCTGTATACACTGCATCTACTTTGCCTGCTCTGTATCACACTGCACTCTACTGCCCTGTATCACACTGCGCTCTACTGCCCTGCCCTGTATCACACTGCACTCCACTGCCCTGTATCACACTGCACTCTACTGCTCTGTATCACACTGCACTCTACTGCCCTGTCCTGTATCACACTGCACTCTACAGCAGCGAAACAGAAAATCACTGCATCTACTGTTTTCTGGTTCATCATTGGGCTTTCTAACTCCACAAAGAACCAAAACACAGTCATTAAGCACCTCTACTTTATTGCTTTTATTACACCTATACAGGTCAGTCTACAAGGCACACACACCTTTAAAACCAGGTTTTCCTCACCAAAGCTGGATTAACACTTTAAACTTGCTATAGTGACCGTGTGGTTAGAGCACATTCCTATGCATATGCATTACATTCCAGTCCACAGAAGATATTTACAATGCAAATGCATGTGTCCTTTATCTGGGGATGTGTACATCCTGACTGTAGCAACATTTATATTAATATGAAAAAATGTTATCAAAAAGACTTCCCAGAAAACAGTATAAAAATACATATTAGCATTTACATTCAGTGAGATGCATATAACTTTTATTTCCTAAAAACTTTGTTTTTTTATCATAAAATGAATTAATCTTAAAGATTGAAAATTACACACAACTACCAGTTAAAGGAATATGTCCATAACTGTGAAGATCATACTGAAAGAACACAAAATATCTAAAGTCACAAGATGAAACCGTCTCCATGGTGACCCTGAAATGTCCTCAATGAAATATTTTCAGACAGTGAAATATGAATCCCCCACCACGAAGCTGCCCTGAACTGCGCAGTTCTGTGTGTGTGTGTGTGTGTGTGCGCGTACATGCGCATTTGAACAATCTAATGACCAGATTATATTTTCATCGATAAACCTTTAAAAATAAGAATAACTTGTTGTTTGACAATTTGAAAACAAAAACATAAAAGATAAGCAGTGAAAAGGAAATCGACAAAAAAACAGACTCACACACACACATTCTCTCCTAGGGTGGAGCAGCAGCGGTAGTAATGGGGATTAGGGTGGAGCAGCAGCGGTAGTGATGGGGATTAGGGTGGAGCAGCAGCAGTAGTAATGGGGATTAGGGTGGAGCAGCAGCGGTAGTAATGGGGATTAGGGTGGAGCAGCAGCGGTAGTAATGGGGATTAGGGTGGAGCAGCAGCAGTAGTAATGGGGATTAGGGTGGAGCAGCAGCGGTAGTAATGGGGATTAGGGTGGAGCAGCAGCGGTAGTAATGGGGATTAGGGTGGAGCAGCAGCGGTAGTAATGGGGATTAGGGGGGAGCAGCAGCGTGTAATGGATTAGGGAGCAGCGTAGGAATGGAGTTAGGGTGGAGCAGCAGCGGTAGTAATAGGGATTAGGGTGGAGCAGCAGCGGTAGTAATGGGGATTGGGGGGGAGCAGCAGCGGTAGTAATGGGGATTGGGGGGAGCAGCAGCGATAGTAATGGGGATTAGGGTGGAGGCAGTCATGTGGATTAGGAGATCTTGCTCCACACTCTGCTCCTCCAGCTCCTGACATCCTTCTACTCGGCTCCTGTGTGTACGTGTGCAGGAGAATGCGTGTGAGAGAAAGACAGATGCAGTCGAAAGGTGGACATTTTTCCCATTTCTTGTACAAACTGCCCCAGCTCCGCATGTATGGAACTCCCTAGCTGCCCTGCCCCACCCATTCCCCTGAGCACAGAACATACTCAGACGAGGAAGTGGGTTAATGCTGTCCTGTCTCTGTGCCCTAAATTATTAATCTACACACAGCACACAGAGAGCTGTCCTCCTCTCAAACATACCTCAACCTTATTGGCTGGAGTTCTACTACATTTCTCTTCCCTGATTGGATACTCCTCCAGTTCTTCACCATATCTCTCCCGATTGGCTCGAGTTCTCCGCTACATCTCTCCTGATTGGTTGGAGTTCTCCATCATATCTCTCCTTATTGTTTGGATGGTCTCCACCATATCTCTCCCCTGATTAGTTGGAGTTCCTCCGTGGGATTCTTACCTGTTTTATAATACTCCATGACCACTACATAACTGCTTTACAATGCTTCATAACTTCATAACTACTCCTATTTTCTCTCTGTTTACTTCAGTTCAAACATGTTTTTATTGGCATGACTACACATTACAGAGGAAGCAAAAGCAGTGGAGGCTGGTGATAACTCCCAGAGTTCAATGCAGGTCAGTGGGGCAGCTCATACTGCAGGGCAGCTAGGGGCAGCTCATACAGCAGGGCAGCTAGGGGCAGCTCATACAGCAGGGCAGCTCAGGGCAGCTCATACAGTTGGCAGCTCACCTGGCGTCGCCTGAGGTCCGGAGCTGTGCTCTCTGGTCACAGTCAGCCTGCGCCAGCTGCACATGCAGTATACTCCTCCAGTGCAGCAACTGCGCAGCTCAGCTGGTGGGCTGCAGAGTGACTGCGCAGCTCAGCTGGGGGGCTGCAGAGTGACTGCGCAGCTCAGCTGTGGGGGCTGCAGAGTGTCTGTGCAGCTGGATCAGTCTCAAGGAACTGGGTTTTAAGGAACTGGGGTGGGGATGTTTATTATATCTTGTTAGCATATCTCTCTCTCTTTTCATTGTAAGCAAATTTTCACAGTACAGTAGAAAGTGTCCCCCTCTCTGCCTCTCCCTCCTGTATGCGCCCCCACTCAGGGAGGGGTCACCGTGTCTCTGGCCCCGGGTTCGATGGCTGTGAGGTCACCAGCACCTCGGCTGGACCGTTATGAAATAAAACAAACCCTGAAGGAGACAAACAAAACAAAACCAAATAATAAGGAGCAAAAAACATGGCAATCAGACAAAGGAAAAAAACACAAATAATAAGCAGGAGAGAAATGTACAATGGGTGTGGAAGGGGGCGGGGTCACATAGATGGGTGTGGTAAGGGGTGGGGTCACATAGATGGTGTGGGAAGGGGAGGAGTCACTGGGAGATGGGTGTGGAAGGGGTGGGGTAACAGAGATGGGTGTGATAAGGGGCGGGGTCACAGATGGTGTGGGATGGGGCAGGGTCACTGGGAGACGGTGTAGAAGGGGGGTCACAGAGATGGGTGTGGAAGAGGTGGGGTCACTGGGAGATGGGTGTGGGAAGGGGTGGGGTCATGGGGAGATGGGTGTGGAAGGGGTGGGGTCATGGGGAGATGGCTGTTTGAGAGGAATTTGAGCTGTGATACTGCGAGCATTCTACATGCCATGCCTTTAACTATGGAGCGACACCTGTGAGCACACAGGTGAGAGACAGGTTTGGGGTTAGGCTGTATTAGTGGGAGTTAGTAAGGGGAATAACAGGGTTTAGCCACAGAAGCTAACCCTGCTCCATGGGTTTTCGTGCTTGATCTGCTGAAGCGAGATCCCTGCAGTCGAGAGCGCGTTTTAGGACCCTGAACAGAAACCGGATGATTTAACCCAGGCTGGGTTAGGGAGGCTGACCTCATTTTTAGTTCAGGCAAATTCAGAGAGAAATGCGATGCAGCCGCAGAGCATCCCAAACCCCTCCACACCCTTGCCTGGCGCTACAGAATGCACATGGGGGGGGGCGTACGAGCACAGTCAGGGGTCACTGGGCTCGTCCCGAATATTCCACCCCTTTCAGGAAGAACTCCTGCCTCTCTGACCTTTGACCTCTGACATGCGTGTAAATGCTTGGGGATGAGGAAAACGCATCATTAGATCATTCCTGCTTCCCAGACATACTGCTGAGGCGTCCCTGCTTGACCACGCTCCTCTCACCTGAGTAACAGGTGAGGCTGAGCATTCTGGGACATGGAGTCATGGAGGAAGGGGGGGGGCAGCGGAGGAGATTGCTCTGACCTTGAGAGGGAGTTATTGATCGCGTAGTGAACCTTCAAACCCAGAGAAACCTGAAACCTAACCTCCTGAATCATTAATAACACACCCACTCTCACACACACACTCCAAATCACACACACACTCTCCCACCCCAATCCCTCCCACGATTGCACACACACACACACACACACACACTTACACCTCATGTGCGACAGGAAGTCTTCAGGTTTCACTTCCTCTCTGTATATAGAGTGATGTGGCGCTTGATGCTGAAAGGTGACACTATGGCTCCTCCCCCCAGCATAAACACTCGGGCCCCAGCGGGATTATGGGCTGGCGCTGCAGTGCCCCGATCAGATAGGGAGCCTCGTCCCCACATCCGCCCCTTTACGCCAGCGACCGGTGAGCGCCAGTCGATCCGCCCAAATCACAGACCCCTCTAAGAGCTCTAACCGCCCCCAAGCTCAGCTTTCAGCTCCACCACTGCTGTGAACATCACCGTGCGCCACCAACTGCCACTAACTGCCAATAACCGCTACCACCTGCCACAAACTCCCTCTAACTGCCACCAACTACTTCACACGGCACTAACTGCCTCCAACTGCCACTAACACACAGCGCACTTCTATCCAGCGCACAAAAACACACCGTAATCGAAGGGGGCAGCAGGACCGGACCGTTTAAAAGATGAAGCCCCACTCCCTCGGCCTGGCCCCTTCACTGGCGAGCGCTTAGAGGCTCTTGAAATGCGATGCATCAATTCAATCTACTCTTATTGCGGAGCACAGCATCTCCCCCCCCAAATGTAGAAATGGATCGGTTCCCAGGCCACAGACTCACTCCCAGAGGCTTGTGCAGGGGGGGGTGCATAGTCAGGTCACAGGTAGAGTTTTAGAAAAGGATGCAGCACGCTCGCTAATGGGTTAATAACATCTGTTAGGACACACTACATTAAGACTGCATGAAAACCGGCCAACAGAAGCAAAGAGCGCTACGTGTGGGACTAGCCTCACATTATAACGTGTGAATACGAGGATGTTAAACACAAAAAGAAGCAGGAGCCCTGAAGTAGCTTAGTGCATTTCTATAGCTGGAGAGGCAAATTCCTCTCCAAATGCAATAAAACAATTAGCAAACTATTCAGCATTTCTATGTGCAGAACTGAATTATAAACTCTTAATACGATCCACCTGCATCCGGTAACATTCAAGAGAGAGGGCCTTACCTTTGATTCCAAACTTAGAGTTCCTTCCAAACTTCAGGATAATCAACATCAGGACAAATCCAGTGAAGGCGACAGCCGCGATTCCAACCACTACGTACACCTACGAAAACAGGAAAACGGCTGCTCTACTGACACCGCCACAGCCAATCACAGCCCTTTTTGTTTACCGGCGGCATACCTACTGCAATAACAATTGGCAAATCACAACCATGCATGCTCATTAGCATTATACCTCCCGGTACAGTAACGGCTAATCACAGCTCTGCGTGTTGATTAGTGTCATGCCCCCTGACACCGCAACAGCCAATCACGGCTGTCGTAACTGGCCTGTGATTCTCCTGCCCTGCTGGCCTGAGTCAGTGTGCTTTTTGGCCGATCCAGGGCCGTCTCACTCTCGCAGATCAAGTTACTGCAACAGGAAGCAGAGACTCACCGCTGCGCTGTCCTCTGGGTCCACAGGCGTATCCTCTGTTCAGGGAGAAAAAACCATTAACGCAATAAAAACGCACATAATCCAACACAAACACACACGTAAACACCACTACATGAAAGCCGTTAATAAATAGTATTTTCATGTTAAGGGAAAAGGACTGAGGGCCTTCAGGGGAGCAGGGAAAAGGATAGTCTGGAATCTACGGCAACGATTACGCGCTGCCTGTCTGTCTGGGAGGTCTGCACTCTCATGAACAGCGCTACTATCCTCACAGCAATGTTACTGTGTGTCTGATACACCAACACTGTTATTGTGTGTGTGTCTGTTACTACGAAGTTATTTTTCTCAACCATCAATACCTTCCATTAGTCATAGGGTTTGTGACTGTTAAAAAGGTAAATAAAAAACACACATTCATACCTGTGGTGGGATCTAAAAGCAACACAGGGGAGACAGCCAAAGAGAAAAGAGAAAACACAGGAAATTAATTGAGGGATAGGTGTAATATTAAGTCCCCTTAGGCAATGTTGGCATCACAAAATGCTAAGCCTTGCAAGCAACAAGCATAGCACATGTTAAATTTTGTACAGTGCATTTAAGTATGGCATACATACAATACATAATAAAATGAAATGGAAATTGAACTTATATTTTAATTTTTTGAATTAGAATTTCAAGTCAAGTTGTTCAAACTCACCATAATAGGCAGCATCTGACCCTGTTGCATCTGTAGAGAACAAATAAACAGTTTTTTTTTAAATGCATCAAGGTATTTCTTTTGTCACTAGAAGTGGAAATAAAGTATCATTCCTAATACAATCTATGGACTGAAAGGCTGACTTCCTCTCCTTAAACAATCTTCTTCCTCTCCCTGGGAAGTCCACTTCCTCTTCCTGAACAGTCTATTTCCTCTCCTAGAACAGTCTACTTCCTCTCTGTGAGCAGTCCACTTCCTCTCCTTAAACAATCTACTTCCTCTCCCCTGAACAGTTTACTTCTCTCCTTAAACAATCTACTTCCTCTCCCCTGAACAGTCTACTTCCTCTCCTTAAACAATCTACTTCCTCTCCCCTGAACAGTCTACTTCCTCTCCTTAAACAATCTACTTCCTCTCCCCTGTACAGTCTACTTCCTCTCCCCCTAAACGGTCCACTTCCTCGTACCGAGCAGTCCACACTATGAGCCTACTTCCTGCACACCTCTCCCTGTTTGTTTCTAGGAGACTCACTTTCCCAGGGTTCCTTCATGAAGTGGGAGAAGATAGACTTCTCGTCCTTCCCGAACTTGTTGCGGGCCTGCAGGCTGTACTGGCCGTTGTTGACGTGGGTGGGGTTGTCCAGCTGCAGGCAGCCGTGGTACTCGTTCTCCGTCATGTCGTGGATCTGGGTGCTGATGTAGTCGCCCTCGGGGAGGGGCTCGCCGTTGAAGAGCCACTGCAGCTCCGGCTTGGGGTTCCCCGCCACGCTGAAGGGGATGCACCAGTGGTGGTCCGACACGGCGTCCGTCAGCTTGGTGATCTCCGGAGGAACTACAGTGAGGTGGGGGGAGGAGAATGAGGAACAGGTTCAGTTAGGAGGAGGGGAACGTGGCACAGGTTCAGCAGGGAGGAGGGAAGAGGAGAAGGCACAGGTTCAGTATGGAGGAGGAGAAGGGGGTACAGGTTCAGTAAAGAAGAGAACGGGGCACAGGTTCAGTAAGGTGCCACTTCCTGCACTAGTGGCACAGGTCTGCGCTGCAATATGATGAAACACTCATTGTCCTTCAGGCTTGAAGCAGAGTCCTCAGCCAGCTATACTGCCATGCTCTGGATCAGAGAGATAAAGGTAGCGGGATGCTGGGAGCTTACACAGGATGTCCAGGACCACGGAGGAGGTGTTTTCTCCCACCACGTTCTCGGAAGTGCAGGTGACGCTGTGTCCGCTGTCTCCAGAGGACAGGTTAGTGAGCCGCAGCTCCGACGCCAGGTCTGAGTCTATCACCTGTGGAACACACACAAAGCCCCACCTGTCACTCAAAAAATCCTGCCATCACCCCACCTGTCACTCAAAAACCCTGCCATCACCCCACCTGTCACTCAAAAACCCTGCCATTACCCCACCTGTCACTCAAAATCACACTGGTGGAGTTGCGTTATGTAGTAGTGCTTGTAGAGCTGTGCTATGGAGTAGTGCTGGTTATGCTATGTAGTAGTGCTGGTGGAGTTGTGTAATGGAGTACTGTTATTGGAGTATTACCTCATAGCTGGAAACGAGGTGGCTGATATTCCAGAAGAGGTGGGGGCGGGGCACCCCCGACGTGTGACACCTCAGCACAGCGTTGCCCCCCTCCTTCACCGTTACCCTGGAGGAACTGACCGTCACCGAGGGAGACGCTGCACGGAGACACCAGCACAGCTCAGACCTGAACACCCCACACACCAAACACAGCTCAGACCTGAACACCCCACACACAGCTCAGACCTGAACACCCCAAACACAGCTCAGACCTGAACACCCCACACACAGCTCAGACCTGAACACCCCAAACACAGCTCAGACCTGAACACCCCACACACAGCTCAGACCTGAACACCCCAAACACAGCTCAGACCTGAACACCCCACACACCAAACACAGCTCAGACCTGAACACCCCACACGCCAAACACAGCTCAGACCTGAACACCCCACACCCCAAACACAGCTCAGACCTGAACACCCCACACCCCACACACAGCTCAGACCTGAACACCCCACACACCAAACACAGCGCAGACCTGAACACAGCTCAGACCTGAACACCCCACACCCCAAACACAGCTCAGACCTGAACACAGCTCAGACCTGAACACCCCACATGCCAAACACAGCTCAGACCTGAACACCCCACACACCAAACACAGCGCAGACCTGAACACCCCACACACCAAACACAGCTCAGACCTGAACACCCCACTCGCAGCTCAGAACTAAACACCCCACACACAGCTCAAACCTCAACACCCCGCACACAAACACAGCTCAGACCTGAACACCCCACATGCCAAACACAGCTCAGACCTGAACACCCCACACACCAAACACAGCTCAGACCTGAACACCCCACACACAGCTCACACCTGAACACCCCACTCGCAGCTCAGACCTGAACACCCCACACGCCAAACACAGCTCAGACCTGAACACCCCACACACAGCTCAGACCTGAACACCCCACATGCCAAACACAGCTCAGACCTGAACACCCCACATGCCAAACACAGCTCAGACCTGAACACCCCACACACAGCTCAGACCTGAACACCCCACACACAAAGACAGCTCAGACCTGAAGACCACGCAAATTATAAAAAATTATGAATGCACAACGAAAGCCAACATTTAACAAGTCGATTCCAAAGCAAATCCCTTGTTCACTACTGTTTACGTGTGCTATTTTTGTTTTTCCATAATACCATCAAATAAAGTAACAGGTTTTGGGAGAGTCTAAATCACATCGCCTGACCTCCCTACGTAGTTTGCTGACATCAACAGTCATTCCATAGAGAAGTCATAATTGTCTTGGGACAATTATCATATTATTATTATATTATACTACATTATGTTACAGAAACAACATCAATTTTAATGAGGTTTATGTTCTGGATAATGACAGTAAACAGTATAGAGGAAGAGAGTTATTGATGTTCTGCCTGGTGTTTTTCTAAATCCTTTGATTAATCGTCTCCTATTATTGGACTCGTAAGATCTACATTGTTTTTAAAGCTCACGCAACTACTGTTGTGTGTACCTGTGTGTGCATTCCACATTTCATAAGGATATTCTGTTTATTGCAGGACTTTGGATGGTTGGTTCAAACTGAGGTTCTGTACAATTACAGGTAAGCTGAAGAATTCCTCATTTTTATGAGTGACTAATATTATCATTTTTAATCACACATAAATACAGAATTTCTGGACTGTTGTAATAATATTATGCTTCAAGTATAAATGATCAGAAAGAAGGAAAAAGATGAAAATGATGACAAGTTATGGGCTTGTGTGTAAGAAATGTCCATCTGTTTGTGTGGCAGTAGGGGAGGGGAGGAGAAAGGGGAGGGGTTTGATGATCAGAGGGGAGGAGGAAGGGGAGGAGTTTGAGGCTCAGGGGGAGGAGTTTGGGGATCAGAGGGAAAGGGGAAGGGGAGGAGTTTGGGGATAAGGGGGAGGAGGAAGGGGAGGAGTTTGGGGATCAGAGGGGAGGAGGAAGGGGAGTAGTTTAAGGTTCAGGGGGGAGAGGTTTGATGGACAGAGGGGAGGAGTTTAAGTGTCAGACGCGAGGAGGAAGGGACAGTTACCGCAGTTTGGGAGAGAGAGTTTGGAGAGGGGCCACGTCCTGCCGTCAGCCTCCACACAGTACAGGTCCTGGTGCTCAGACTCCTCCCCCAGCCACTGCCTGAGCCACACATTCTCACAGCCGCACCGCAGAGGATTCCCCGACAGAAGCCTGCAGCACAGACACAGGGGGGTTACACACTCAGTCACTAATGCACTAGAGCTAATACACTCATACACTAATGCACTAGAGCTAATACACTCATACACTAATGCACTAGCCCTAACACACTCAAACTAATGCACTAAAGCACTAACACACTCATACACTAATGCACTAGAGTTAATACACTAATGCACTAAAGCACTAACACACTCATATACTAATGCATAAGAGCTAATACACTCATACACTAATGCACTAGAGCTAATACACTCATACACTAACATACTCATACACTAATGCACTAACACACTCCACACCAATGCACTCATCCACTAATGCACTAACACTAACACACTCACCCACTAATGCACTAAAAATAACACTCATATACTAATGCACTAACACACTCATACACTAATGCATTAACTCTAACACACTCATATACTAACACTCATACACTAATGCACAAACACGCGTACACTACTGCACTAACATTAACACTCATACACCAATGGACTAATACACTTACACACACACTAATTCACTGAGGCACTAACACACACACTATTGTACACTAACACACTCAGACTAACTGACATAAACACTAACACACTCAAACTAACACTCATACACACAAATACACACACACATTCAATGCTGATCCTTTGCTTCATAGCCATGGTCTTTGGCATGTAAGCCCTATACCTATAACTCAGGCTTAATTTCTCACACAAGCAGTACCTTCTAATACAGGCAAGAGGAGACAGACTTACGGATAGGAAATGTTTAAATTCCTTAAACTCTTCCAGGACAAAGACAACAAGTTGTTGTCTTTCAGATTCCTGCAATTTAAAAACATTATCATCATATGTAAATCATAATTATACCGCAATCAATGTCATACTGTGATCATTATTCAATCGGAATATGGAGTTAACAACCTGCACTAATTGAAATATATGAACACTTATACCACTTTTGGTGGAAATATATACAGTAATATATTGCTGCAAGTGGACATACACTCAGTGGCCACTTTATTAGGTACACCTGCTCGTTAATGCCTGCTCCTCCAAACAGCGAATAATGTGGCTGCAACAGAAATGATGAAGAGGTTTAGTCGCTGTTCTACCAAATAATATAATAATTTGGGTAATCTAAGCGACTTTGACCGAGGTAGGATTGCCAGTGCCTGACATGGTGGTTCCAGAATCTCAGAAACAGCTGCCCTCCTGGGATTCTCACATATTAAAGTCTCTAGAGTTTATAGGGAATGGTGTAAAAAAATATGTATATATTTTTGTTAAAACATCCAGTGACCGGCAGTTCTGTGGGCTAAAAACATCTTGTTAATGACAGGGGTCAGAGGAGAATGGGCTGACTTGTTCAAGCTAACGAAAAGGCCACAAATGCTCAAATAACAGTTGCACGTGACAGTGGTGTGCAGAAGGGCATCTCTGGACGCACAATGCGTCGAAAGCTGAACCGGACGGGGCCACAGCCGCAGAAGACCACGCCGGGTTCCACTCCTGTCAGTTGTAGAACAGGAAGACGAGGCTACGCTGGTCATGTGTTCCCCAAAACCTGACGACTGAAGACTGAGAAAAAGACATCACCTGGTCCGATGAATCTCGATTCCTGCTGCCTGATGTGGACTGTAGGGCAAGAATGTGGCATAAACGGCCTGAATCCATGGATCCAGTCCTGCTGGTGGTGGTGCTGTAATGCTGTGGGGGGAATGTCATCTTGGCGCACGTTAGACCTCTTAACACCTGCTGAGCGCCGTCTGAATGCCACAGCTTTCTCAAGCATCGTTGCTAGGCATGTGCATCCCGTTTGCCCTTTTCCAAAACGGACACTTCCAGCAGGACAATGCGCCGCGTCACAAAGCACGCGACGTCTCAAGCTGGTTTCCGCGAGCGCTGACATTCACTTCGGCCTGCTCCAGGGGGCCCTGCGCACCGTCCCCGGATCTCAGCCCGGCGGAGGACTCTTTGGAAAGCGGTGGAACGAGGAGGTTGGCAGCGTGAAGCTACGTGGTCGAATCGAAGTCTGCAGGAACTGCGTGATGCCGTGGAGCCAGCGTTGGACCAAAATCCACCAGGAATGTTTTCAGCACCTTGTAGCATCCATGCCACGAAATAATTTGGGTAGTTCTGGAGGAGGAAGGGAGTCCTACCCAGTACCAGACGGGTGTACCTAATAAAGTGGCCACTGAGTGTATATACAATATTATATCCATGCTAGTGGAAATACATGCAATAATATACTCCGACAAGTGGAAATATATACAATAAAATATTATGGATTGGCAACAAATCAGCTGCTAGGTGTATTTGGTGCCTTTTGCGTGTTCCACCCTTGTGTGCTTAATTAAGTCAAACGGCTTCCCCCTCATTTACATTTTTAGCTCAGTGCAAAAACTTATTTTCATTAAACCTTTCGTTTCGTACATTTAAAATGACACTTTTTACATTTACAACATTTTAACAGCATTCGATCAAGGACAATAAGTGTCCTGGTCTTCCAGGACGATGCCCTCACACTAAATAAATGCAAATAAGCACGTTTGATCGAGACTGAAGGAAACCGTTACACCTTGGCCCAGATTGCGGCCTGACCCTTCTGCTCCTCCCCCGTTCTCTGTCCAATGAAATAACTACATTCTGTGGTACAAGCTGCACTTACAGGTACTGTAGCTTTCCGTTGTTCTGGAATGCCTGCTGGGATATGTTGGTCAGCCCAGTATTCGTCACAGTTCTGTGAATGACGGCAGACAACGACATTTCATTATTTGAACGCGTTCTCGCCATCTACCACCGGTATTCAAAACATCAAACATATTCCGCAACCCCGAAATGTGGGGTACTTACAAATTTCTGAGGTTCCTATAGAACTTCAGGTCCTCGTCGTTGATGGAAAATAATCTATTCTGATTTTCAATGTATCTGTCAAAAAATACACACAGCCTAATCATCACATCATTTTAATATTATTGCACATGAATTGTTACATATGTGATTGTTTTCAGATAAACACTTAAAGCGTTCATCGACTTAAAATCGATTTATTATGTTACATTATTTAAAATTCCATACACATGTGCTTGTGTTATCAAACTGCAATGGCAGCCAGTGTGTTTTATTCAGTCAAGTGCATTTTAGTTCATATAGGGAACCAGGAGAATCTATACTATTTATTTTATATATTACGCAAATTAAACCTGGGCGATTGCAATCCATCTCAGACTGAACTCCTATCCTCACCTCGCGCTGGGGGCCCGATATAAGGAGCGGCTGGAATTTTAATCCAAGCCGTTCGGAATGAAAACCACTCGCGCTGTACCGAGACAGGTGCGCGCGCAGTATGTCCTCTCACCATCCGAGCGCCTGACCTGTCCCCACAGTAACGCTTCTTCTGAGCAAGAACGAATTGCGTTTTTTACCTCGTGACTAATTTAAAATATTTCCGATGAAAAAATCTAAAATTCATTTTAATTTCCTGTTTTGGATGTACCCACTGTCTGAAGAGTGCACGATATGACGCGGGTCTACATCAGTGACATCGCTGGATGGTCTGCTTATGCATGTTCAAACGTCAACATTTTGGTAAAATATCAAACGGATTTTAAAAACTCGCGATGACCGGGGGCCATAATTCTAAATATAAATTGGTGCTACCATTTTTAAGTGTAAATAATGGCCTAAAGAGTTTAGAAATATAAAATATTTGTAAAATGAGAGATCATATTTTGTAAATGAATGTAACTACATCAGACAGACTAATCCTATGTTATGGCGTACCTAAGTTTAACGATGTTTGTAAGCGCGTGTGTGTGTGTTGTGTGTTGGGGAGGTCAATAAACAAAACAACCCGAATTCTAATTTTGTTGCCGAGCAGACGACAGCACCCCCCCACACACACTCTCGGGGTCTGCGGTGTAAAAATTATTTAATCGTGTCTCACCCTCCCCTCGCGAGGAACATTCCATCTTACTGCGTCTATTTTAAAACACTACCGGGCAATCCATACAGGGCTCCGAAAGCGGTCAAACGCAGGGACGTGATGAGCAGCACTGGTGCGTTATTTAACCGTCGGTTGTTGCGTACAATAAATGATCGTAATTCTCCGACAGCATCCATGCCATGTCATTATATGTACTCCCTCCTGTCGCGCGCCAAGGTGCCCGTATGCACCTACACAACCCGTTTTAAAAAACACGTCTTAGGACAATGTTTTTATATCAAATCATAAATGCCATTATTGTGTACAGAGTACCACACAGTATTAACCAATTCGCTTTTGGGATTGTTACCTTCTGAAATTGTCATTAATCTATAGCACTACATCACGTCTCGCCATTGATGTTGATAGCACTACTTAATGTTACTTAATGATCGCGTTGATAATCCTATTGAACAAATATTGGCAATCACATTGAACGATTACTCGTAGCCTTGTTGAATTGTTTTTTATCAGTATGTTAAATAATTATTGAGAACACGGTAGACTGACGTCCAAGATAATTGATTATTCCCAATAATGGCGAGTATTGCTAATATAAATACATTATTTTGGATTACCCCGTTTAAACATTATTGATAAGCAAGGTGAACGACCGAGAGCGATGCCTTGGTTCCAGTCTGTGTGAACCACAACATATGATTTAGACAGGTCCTTAAACGCTGATGCCACATCGGGAATAGGCGCATAAATTATACTTAATCATTACACTGTGCAATTTATCATTTGACTTGTGTCATGTCTGTTTTCAGCTGTCGCAATACTCACATTTCAGTAACATCTTCCATCTTAATTTCGGACGGTAGGAGGGGAAAAGCCACAATTCCTCGGTCTTCATCGATGCATGAGATCCTTGAGTTGGTGCAAGTGCAAGACTCGGGACACGCGGCGCTAAACCGCCAAAGCGCGAGCAAAAGCCAACATAATGCCCACCGCGCCATTCCTTGCCCCCTCCACAAGGAGATCATCGCGGCTCCCTCGATGCCCAATCCAGGACTGCTTAAATCTTTTTCCTTCGGAAATACCGGCGGCAGTTCTCTCAGAAACGCAGACGAACAGGCATGCGATAAGCCCTTGTGTAGGAGGTGAGACTGTAATGGAATTGTCTTCTCCACCGTTTCCACACAAAAGCCAAGCGTACAATATTACATTTGAAGACAGTAAAGTGTGTGCCAAGGGCTCCTTCCTTCCCCCTCTTTCCCTCGCTCGCCCCTGTTTCTCTCTCTTTCTGTCGGTGTCTTCTCTCCCCGAGGAGCTCGAGCTGGCTGCAAACGGAGAAAAACACCGTTGTGGCTCGTGCTCTGCTGCAAGCTGGAGTACAAGAAGGAAAAAAAAAAAAAAAAAAAACAGGCAGAGACGGCGCGCGCGTTACCAGCAATAGCCTAACGCTAGTCACAGTCTACTACAACATGTCCAGCCACAATCGTTTTAATTGCAATTAAGCAACGGTTACTTCGAGTATTCACTAGCAGACCTGCAATTATTTTCTTTAACGGTATTATCTCAACCCATACTCCGTCTTTCGGCCAACGCTTGTCAGACAGAATATCTGAAAGGCTTAGACCAGAAAATGGTGAACATACCTCATCCGATTTTGCTAAAAATAATAATAATAATAATAAAAAACGGACAATTTGTTAGTTGATACCAATGTGTTGTTTCTGTCTGAAAACATTTACATGTATTATTTTATGGTTGGATGTAGCATCTTCACTGTGAGCTCCTAAAGCTGTCAGTTACATGCTTCAATTAAATTATGAAATTATTAAGCTAAATGTCTTATTCATTTAGTCATTTATCAGATGCATGTTGAATTAGTGCTATAGATTTCACTAGACTCCAATGAAGAACTTGGCCCATTAAAACGATGCTGGGAATTAGCTCAATAATACCTGCTGAAGCGTCTGTCAGTCAATAATTTCTCATCATGTTTAGGAACCAGGAGCGCGAGGGTATTCGCGGGCTCTACTACACCCCACTCTCTGTGCGTGACGTGTGTTTTGACGCACAACACGAAGGGCTGAATCGAAGTAAAAATATATTTATGAACATATACATATATTAAGCAACATTTGCGCTGAACATAGTTGTTACTTCGATATCAATTTTTAATGTAAGTTCATCAAGTAGTGACATCAATAGAACATCAACATGGGCTAATGAATATAGTAATACACTATAACAACACGTGCAACTACTAATACTGCTACAATTTTTATTATGATTATTATTACATAAGAATCTGTGAAGGTGCGGTTTGTTGTCCACGTGGATTCGTGTCCTCGTGGTGATGATGCCAGTGGAATAAACTACGCGGACTTCAGACGAGGAACAGGCGCGTGTATCTTCACTGCAAAATTAGAGAAAATTTAAAAATAATAATATTAATATATGCTGTTATTTATAAAATAGCGAAGCTGCGCTGTGTTCTGGACAACAAGGTTGCCTGTGAGCTCACGATGAGAATAGGAGATTATGCGCCCTGTGGGGAAAATAAAGTGCACTTCTAGATTATAGCAGTGGCGGTTGCCAGCGAGGGAGGGAAATGTATTTTCTGGGAATTGGTCGTTTCATTAGTGGCCCAGACGATGAACCGCAACGGTTTAACACACACAGTTTGCCAGTGGACAGAATTAAGCGTTTATTCTGACACCTGGTGGTAACTGTATGAACATGCATTTGCTCTCTCATTCTGATGACGTAGCTCCCGTTCTCTTGTCTCTGGCCAGTCTAAGTTAAACATCGCACCAACGCCACGACCACTAAGCACAAATCAGATGGGCCTTCATACTTCTTGAACCGTGGTTCATGCAGCAGTAAATATCCCACAAAATTGCGAGGAATCGGGCTACATTGTCAATAAATTACATGTTTAAATGCAGCAGTTAAAGCAGAAATTTTAAATGAATTGGCACACGGGTATTGTTGCAAACGTTTTCAGGACATACATATAATTTAATGTAGCTTTTCCATGGTAAATGACCACCGATCTTATTTGTATTGGGACGCGCTCTTCTGAAACACTCGCCTCTTGTAGATGGAATGTTGTACAGAGTTAAGTGGCGCATTTGGGAGAAGCTGATTGGCTGAATGCTCGTATGCTGTGGTCCAGTGTTTCAGCTTCTGTGGGAAACTCTCCGCAGTAAAGGACAGGAACCCGGGGTGCGTTCGGACACACAAAGCCACAAAAGACGGAGGTTTTCTCTTTCCTCTGTAGAGAGCCTGAGAAGGATCTGGCTGTGTGAATAAGGGTGGTATTACGTCATACTTGAGGGGGGTGCTTTTCCATTTTTTTCGGGGTGGGGGGTCTGTGTGTCTCGCTACAGTATTTTGTTTGTTTTCTTGCGTTTTATATTTTTATTTCTTAATTTATTTCCTTATATGTGTGTTTCTTTTTGTTTTTGTTTAGTTTTAACGAATTGAAATGCTGACGCGTCACTGTATGAAAGAGCAGACTCTGAGCTGGTTCTCTCTGAGGCCCCAGTGTCATTTCATCCTGGGTCGGCAACGTTGCCAAAATAACTCAAACTGTATTTGGGCTTGTCATCTTATGTTCCAAGTTACAAAATTCAGACCAAAATAAATAACATGGAATTGTTTCAGAAAGAACATTTAATTCAAGATAAACACGTTAAAAGTACCAGTCTTCTATGCTGAGAATAAATAAAAAAAAACACCAAACTCAATTGAACTTCCGTCCTTCGTGATATGTTGACACCATGTGGTCATTACTGTAAAGTGCACAGTCAGAACGCCACCAGTATTGATTGGCCAGGACAACCACGCGCACTCTCACGCCGTTAATACTTATGAGGCTTAATATTACAGTATCTGCAAGATCAGCAGAGAAAACTCGGTTTAAGCGCTTAGAAAACAGTCCCATTATGTGCCGCGCTCAATAATGCTGTTAAATAAATGACATTAGCAGAACGAACATTGCATTAACGTTCCAATCAGAAAAGCGCTTCCGGACGGGCCGCGCGGTGGCACTTTGCAGTTTCATCGTCTTACAGAAAAGGCTACGCAGATTCCAAAGGCCGTTTCTCTCCTCTTTATTTTTCGCCCTTAAAACAAAATATTTAACTGACGGGACAACTCAATTCCCCCCAAATATTTAGGTTTTCTCACAGTAAACTTGTGTTTAGTGCAAATCCAGGGTTCACTAGGTACAGGGTATTACATTCGTCTAATAATAAAATGCTATGCAATTGTATCAATACCTAAAATAATGAACGTGGGGATGGTTAATAGTGGGAAGATGCACCCGGTAGGTTTGTGTGGTACACTTGGCAGGTATGTATAGTTTACTCAGTAGGTTTATGTGGTTTACTCTGAAGTTATTTATGGTTTATTCAGTAGATTTGTGTGGTTTCCTCAGTAGAGCTGTATGGCTTAGTCTTCACGTTCCATTAGAGGCCTGCACTACAGCCAGTAAGGAGAAGCTCTAAAAGTCAACTTATTAATAATTTATTAATCAGTTATTAATCATTTATCCCAGAGAAAACGGCTTCTGCAATCCTCTGTGGGTGAGAATGCTTTCTATCTTACTGCAGGAGGAGGGGGCGGGGGGGCTACATCTTTCCATTCCCTCCCTGCGGACATTCAAAACTGCAGGGCACGGAGTAGTTGGGGGGTGGGGTCAGTGGGGTTGGAGGCGGGGACAGATGGTTTAGGGGCAGGGTCAGTGGAGATGGGGGCTGGGCCAGATGGTTTAGGGGTTGGGCCTGTGGAGATGGAGGCGGGGCCAGATGGTTTATGGGCAGGGCCTGTGGGGTTGTAGGCAGGGCCAGATGGTTTATGGGCGGAGCCAGTGGGGTTGTAGGTAGTGCCAGTGGGGTTGGAGGCGGGACCAGATGGTTTAGGGGTGGGATCAGTGAGGTTGTAGGCAGGTGGCTGGTTTGTGGGGTGATTTAGCAGAGGGCATAGTGCTTCTGGTTGGAGTTAAGTGTTCTCAAGGTAAGGCAGGGTATGCTGCTACAGATATTAGTCCCTACAGTAAGACTGAAAGAACTTTTTCAGGTCTTCAGTTGGTAAAGAAAAGCACAAGACTTGAGTTCATCTGTGAAGCAATGTATTATTTTAATTTAGTAGCAGGTAGATGAACTGCATTCTTTTCTGCAGCAGCAGAAAATAACTGTTCATGGATATTTATTATATTATTATTGTTTCAGGAAAGAGACATGGAATAATGAGTGTAAAAGTGTGTGTGTGGCAGAGGTCAATGCTGGAGGACACAGTGACCTCAGAAAGCTGGGTGTTTTCATTCCCCTTCAGAGAGAAATCCGCCAGTCTGGCTGTTAGAGCAACAACAGACTAACCAACCCCAAACATTGAGCCGGTTCACATCCACGAAGAGCAGCACCCAAACAAGCAGCTTTGGAGCACCAGAGGCTCTGACCCCGAGAACACACAGACCTTCAGTGCATCCTGCCAGCGCCAAACACACACACACACACACACACACACACACACACACACACACACACACACACACGCACACAGAGCCAAACACACACATACACACACACACACGCACACACTCTCTCAGAGCCAAACACACATACACAGAACCAAACATACACACACACACGCACATGCACACTCAGAACCAAACACACATACACACACTCAGAACCAAACATACACTTTCTCTCAGACCTAAACACACACACAATCACACAGAGCCAAACATATACACTCTGAACCAAACACACTCTCTCTCTCAGAACCTAACACACACTTGCACATAAACACACATGCTGAGAACATCTAGGCACTGACCTGTTAAGTGAGAATAACTACTGCATTTAAGTTTCACCCAGAAAGAAACTGTACTGCTTGGTCCCCACCAGATGGCACTGTTTCCCCACATTTAATGAAGATATTTCCCAGAACATTAACCTCTCTGAGCTTGCACACACGCACACACAGGGATTCAAACTCCACAGATTAGTCACCTCTCTATGCACACACTGGTCTACTCAGAAACCCATCTAGTCACAAACCTGTCTACTCACACACCTGTTTTTTCCCCACACACTCAACATACTGTTTTGTATAAATACCTGATCAAATATACATTGTGAAAAGACATATTATCCCAATATCGTGTGTGGGTGTATGTGAGTGTGACGTGACTGTGTGTGTGTGTGTGTGTGTGTGTGTGTGTGTGTGTGCGCGTGCGCGCGTGTGCCTCTGTGTACACTGTGTGTGTGCGTGTGTGTCTCTGTGTACACTGTATGTGTGCACACTCTGTGTGTGTGTGTGTGTGTGTGTGTGTGTGTGTGTGTGACTGCGACCTCCCCCATTGTAAGCTCATACTTCCTTGGAAGATTGTGGATGTGTATCAGACTGAGGAATGGAGCAGAGAGCAACCACATCTGGGACACAGGGAATGGAGGGGACACAGGCGATGAATGGGACACAGGGGACAGAAGAGGCACATGGGGTGAATGGGACACAGGGGCTGAATGGGACACAGGGAGCAGGTGTGGAGAATCCAGCCTTTCAAACTCAGGTGAGGAATGTAGCTTTGGTAACAGGTGTGCTCCTGCAAATAATTCAGGTAAGCTGGGCCAGTCTGAAGAGAAGGACAGTGTTTGTGCGAACGCACACCTGCTTGTGTGTGTGTGTGTGTGTGTTTTATGGGTGATCAACAGTATTGTGCAAACTTTAGCAAATAGAAACCAATCACATTTCCCATAGACTTCACTGCCACAGGCTGCTTGTTTTGCTCTTCCAGAACAGTTCTCCGGTTTGAAACAAAGTACAACGTGAATATTTTTGAAGAGACACTTCCTGATTCAAAAAAAAAAAAAAAAAAAAACTCAATTGTTTATCTGGTCAGAGTTTTAGTCAGGTGAGCCAGAGCCAGAGCTGTGCCAGTAAGAGATTAAACTTTGCACTGATTTAAGCCTACTGCTCTCTGTAGCTTTGTCAGCCAATCGGATGTGTGTGTGGACAGTGAGTAGTGTGTGTGGCAAATCAGTTGTGTGTGGTCAGTGAGTAGTGTGTGGAAAATCAGTTGTGTGTGTGGTAAATTAGTTGTGTGTGGTTAGTGGACAATGAGTTGTCTGTGTGGACAGTGAGTTTGTGTGGTAAATGAGTTGTGTGTTTGCTTGAGAGAAAATCAACAGATGTGTAAATGTGTATGGATGTGGCTCCAGTCAAGCAGCATTAGGAAACTGCAGCATAAGATTTGTGTTGTTTTTAAAGGAATTCATTTGTATTGATTTGGTGGATGACAGACCGACAGAGGAGTGCAAGGATGGAACAGAGCACAGTCACAGAAAAAGGTCTAATGGAACCCCTGTCCAACAGAACCAATCAAATCACACATCTTTGACAAAACAAACAATCACCTCACATCTGTCTAATACCTCCAACAAAACAACCAATCGCCACTCAGAGTGCTAAGTGAAACAGGCACGGGATTCACACAATTATGGATTCTCAAAAATAATATTTTCTATGACGAAAATGATGAAAGAAATGATTGTGAAATTTGTGAAATTGCTGCTTTGCAGTTGACACTCTCTCCCTTTCTAGCTTTGATCTAGCATGTAACCGTGCAGATGTCTCTGGCTAAAAAAAATCAGCTAAATGTCCATTTGTCTTTGCAAATTGTATTTTCCTCAGATTCTTGGAGAAGAAACTCGAGGCTTTTCATCGGCGTCTGGAAAAGCACAAACGGAAACTCCACCTTTTCTTCGGAGGGGCGTTCCTGGCAGGTGAGCCGCGCGCAAAGTATTGCAGCCGCAAACAGATAGTTCAAGCAACAGCCACTTCCAGGATTCCTGCGTTCTTATCGGCGAGTTCCCGAAAGTGTGTCAGTCTCCAGAACACCTTGCGTTGCCGGTGAAGCAACGCGGACTCACCCTGCGAGTAAGCAATTAGTGAAGAGTTGTAACCTGTTACGTCCTCAGCTCCAGTTACAAGACGTGATACCTCAGTTAACAATCAACTGCAACTCTGCCTTTAGTGCCAGATGAGGAAATGAGTCTCTAGCGCCGCAAAAGACTTCATGTTTTCAGAGCGGTTATAAGAGAAATGTTTTTCATGCATTTATTACGAGAGATGTGACGTGGTTTTTGGGTGTTTTTTTAAGAGGAAACTAACTTCAGCATCCAGGCATGAATCTGACCGCTTCTCGTATAGCTGTGAGACTTTAGTGGTTTGGAATATCTCAGTATCTTAATATAAATACAATTTCTCGCTATAAAATCACGTCCTGTGAAAGAAGCCTTGACCTCATTGGCCGAGATTTACAAGATTGTACCCATAAAATTGTGCAACATCTCTGTTGAACACACAGTGTAATCTTACAGAGCGTGTTAATATTGCCCATATAATTGGAAAGTACAGCAAAATATGTCCTTCCTTGGCTTTACACAACACACATCGATGTTCCAGCGAAGTATATAATCATTCTTTAATTGCCCATATAACCCCAACCCTTACTGCCACAGCCTCTACAATACCACAGTCTACAAATCTGTCCTCCATAATAATATTCAATCTGCTTTTGCTTTGTGGCCTCATTTTCTCTTGTTCATTTTTGACTGACATTGCTGTTAAAAAAACATTGTCGCCTTTATCTGTTCATTTTGTTAAAGGTTGCGATGCCAATTCCATAAAACCGTACTCCATCTGTCTGTCTGTCTGTTTTGTCTGTTCATCTGCCTGTCTGTCTGTTTGTTTTGTGTGTCTGTCTGTCCATCCGTCTGCCTGCCTGTCTGTTTTGTCTGTTCGTCTGCCTGTCTGTCTGTTTTGTCTGTTTGTCTATCTGCCTGTCTCCCTGTTCGTTTTGTGTGTCTGTCTGTCCGTCCGTCTGTTCGTCTGCCTGCCTGTCTGTTTGCCTGCCTGCCGTTCCCAGGGTATGTTGCCATGGTGATTGCGGCGTGCGTGCAGAACTTTGAGCGGGCCGTGGCGCTCCTGGTGCTCACCCTGGTGGGGGCTTTCTTCCTGGCGTGGGACGCCCTGATGCGGCGGTACGAGCCCCGCCTGCAGAAGCTCCTGAAACCGGCCGGACGCGCCGTCCAGAAGCAGCAGCACTGGCTCAAATGGTGCGCATGCGCGTTTGTGTTTCTGTGTGTGCGTGTCTGTGTGTGTGTGTGTGAGAGAGTGTGTGTGTGTGTGTCCATGTGTGCACGTGTGTGTGTGTTTCTGTGTGTGCGAGTGTGTGTGCGTGTGCACATGTGTGTATGTACGTGCGTATGTGTGTGGTGTTGGTGGTTTTTACAGGGTGGTGTTGGTGGTGTTTATAGGGTGGTGCTGGTCATGATCACAATGTGATGTTGGCGGTGTTTACAGGGTGGTTGTTGGTGGAGTTACAGGGTGGTTGTTGGTGGAGTTACAGGTTGGTGTTGGTGGAGTTACAGGTCGGTGTTGGTGGTGTTTACAGGGTGGTGCTGGTGCTGCTCCTGGTTGCTGTGGTTTGCTGGCTGGTATTGGACACAGCCAAACAAGGCGCCCGACCGCTGGTCTCTTTCGCTGGCCTCATCACATATGTGCTGCTGATGGTCATCTTCTCCAGGAATCCTTTCAGGGTATATCACTCAACCCTGTACCTTACTCAACCCTACTCACCCCAGTACCCTACTCAAGCCTTTACCCTACTCAGCCCTACTCAACCCTGTATCCTACTCAACCCTACTCAACTCTTTACCCTACTAAACCCTACTCACCCCAGTACCCTACTCAACCCTTTACCCTACTCAACCCTACTCACCCCAGTACCCTACTCAACGCTACTCAACCCTGTATCCTACTCAAGTCTATTCAACCCTGTACCCTACTAAAGCCTACCCAACCCTATACCCTACTCAGACCTACTCAACACTACACAACCCTGTTCCCCACTCAACACTGCTCAACCCAGTCCAACAGTCAAAGCTGTCCCCAACTGAACCCTACCCAACCCTAGCTCCTACACTACCTTGTCCCCTACTCAACCCCTACTCTCTGCTCTATCCCTACTCAACCCAACTCTACCCTGCCCCTTGGCCACTCAGTGCAGTGCCTCATATGATGCATTGTGATTGGCCAGGTGTCGTCCCGAGTGGTCGTGTGGGGGGTTGCGCTGCAGTTCCTGTTCGGGCTGCTGATTCTCAGGACGAAGGCGGGGTTCACTGCAGTTGATTGGCTGGGGCAGCAGGTGGAGGTGAGCCTGTCTCCATGGTATTTTGACCGCATTGGTAGCATTGACTTACTTTTAAATGAGTGGCTAAAAGACTATACTGGAAAGACTATACTGGAGCCAACTGCACTGGCGCTAGGTGGCAACGCCTTTCAGCAAGACGAGGAAGTGAGCTTTGAAACCAAAGCCATTTTTATGACCGTTTGGTCTCTATAGGACTGTAAATGCTACCTCTCTGCTTATCTCTTTCAGGTTTTCCTGGCGTACACAGACGATGGCTCTAGGTTTGTTTTTGGTGACAAATTCACGGACCATTTCTTTGCATTCAAGGTAGGTTTTGTGATGATGGCTGTAGAAAATTAACCCTGCATGTATGTGTGTATGTGTGTGTGTGTGTGTGCGAGTGAGCTTGTGTGCATGTGTCTGTGTGTGTGTGTGTGTGTGTGTGTGTGCGAGCTTGTGTGCATGTGTCTGTGTGTGTGTGTGTGTGTGTATGTGTGTATGTGTGTGTAACTGAGGTTGTTTGTGTGTAACTGGGGTTGTTTCCTGCTTTTGTCTCCACCTGCAGGTCCTGCCCATCGTGGTATTCTTCAGTACAATAATCTCCATGCTGTATTACCTGGGCTTCATGCAGTGGCTCATTCTGAAGGTGGAGCAACACAAATACACACACACATACACACACACACACACTCTCTCTCACTGACACACACACTCACTCACTGACGCACACAAACTTACTGTATGTTGTTTGCTGCCCTTTCCCAGGTTGGGTTTATCATGCACATCACCATGGGAACATCTCCTGCGGAGTCGATGGTGGCAGCAGGGAACATATTCGTGGGACAGGTGGGCATATCGGAGGGGGCGGTGCCAGACTGACAGTCACTTCCTGGATATGCCCTTACTTTTGCCCTGCCCCTCTCTCCCTCCAGACGGAGTCGCCACTCCTGATTCGTCCATACATAAACCAGCTGACCATCTCAGAGATCCACGCGGTGATGACAGGCGGCTTCGCCACCATCGCTGGCAGCGTCCTGGGAGCCTTCATCTCCTTTGGGGTGAGGACGAGGAGCAGAAAGGGGAGGGGCAAAGAATAGCGTAGCAAAGACGGAACTCTCTCCACCAATAGGAGCAGACCCTGTGTCTGACACAATAGGTGTGTCTTCTGGGGTATGGCTGATCCAGAGATGCCCTTTGACCCCCCTCTCCCCCCCCCCCCCCCCAGATCCAGGCATCCCACCTGCTCACAGCCTCAGTGATGTCAGCTCCTGCCTCCCTCGCCATTGCCAAAGCCTTCTGGCCTGAAACGGAGAAACCGAAAATCACCAGGAAGGGCTTGACCCTGGAGAAAGGGTGAGGGACAGTTTGTCTGCTTAATAAAGACAAAAAAAATTACTTTTAGCAAATAGTGACATTGGCTTGTATTAAAACACATGGTATGGTATAGAGCTCTGGTGCCGGTCACTGCTGGAAGTGACAATCCACACTATACGATTGGTCCATTAATGCAGAAAAGTCTCAACAATAGCATGCTATTGGTCCATGAATGACTGAAAGGCTCAGCACTGCTGTGTGGTTGGTCCATGAACCTTAGCAAAGCTTAGCACTGCTGTGTGATTGGTTTATGAGCATAGGCATGGTTCAGCACTGCTGTGTGATTGGTCCATGAACACGGGCAAGGCTCAGCATTGCTGTATGATTGGTCCATGAACACAGACATGGCTCAGCACTGCTGTGTGATTGGTCCATGAACACAGGCAAGGCTCAGCACTGCTTTGTGATTGGTCTGTGCAGGGAAGGCAGGAATCTTCTGGAAGCAGCCTGTCACGGGGCCTCGGCCTCCATCGTGCTGGTGGCCAATATCGCTGTGAACCTCATCGCCTTCCTGGCCCTGCTCAGCTTCCTCAACGCTGCCCTCTCCTGGCTGGGGAACATGTTTGACTACCCCCAGCTCAGCTTCACTGTGAGACACACACCTGTGTGCACATACACACTCACATGTACACACACGCACACACACACACGCACACACACACACATACACACTCACATGTACACACACGCACACACACACATACACACTCACATGTACAACCACACACACACAAACACACATACACACATACACACTCACATGTACACACATGTGCACACACACACACACATACACACTCACATGTACAACCACACACACACAAACACACGTACACACACATACACACTCACATGTACACACATGTGCACACACACACACATACACACTCACATGTATACACACATGCACAAACATACACACTCACACAAACACACACATGCACACACACACACAGACTTCCTCAGTGTCTGAATATTTCCTCTCTGGTTTCCATGGTGACACAGCTCATCTGCTCATACGTCTTCATGCCCTTCTCCTTTCTGATGGGCGTGGCCTGGGACGACAGCTTCATTGTGGGAGAGCTGATTGGCTTAAAGACCTTCTTTAATGAATTTGTTGCATACGAGCGCCTGTCTGAGCTTATTCAGAAGAGGAATGACGGGGGACCGGTGTATGAGGATGGCGTCAAACAGTATCTCTCTGTGAGTACACATCCAATCAGCCAATCACATTACACTAAGCACTATATCCCGCTGAGTGAACACCCAATCAGCCAATCACATTTCAATAAGCACTATATCCCTCTATGAGTGCACACCCAATCAACCAATCACTTTTCACTAAGCACTATGTCCCTCTATGAGTGCACACCCAATCAACCAATCACTTTTCACTAAGCACTATATCCCTCTATGAGTGCTATGCATAGATTTGAAATTGTTATTGGATGTTGCCGCATATAAAGCTGTATAAAGCTTATTTTCCCTTTTTCTTCGTCTCTATGGTACCCAGGTTCACTCTGAAACCATAGCAACGTACGCACTGTGTGGCTTCGCCAACATCGGGTCCCTGGGTGTGATGATTGGCGGCCTATGTACGTAACCGAAAACCGGCGTGCCCCTTCAGGCTGTGCCCGGGCTGTGTAAAGGGTTCGCGTTCAGGCGATGCGTTGAGGCTGTGCTCACGTTGTGTCTTCATGCGTCTGGTGTTGTGAACGGGTTGGGGGGGGGGTGTTGTGAGTTGGCCTTATGCTTGTGGGTATGTTGCGGATTGGTTGCATTGCGGTCACGTTTCAGCACGCTCTTGTTGCGATTTGATGTTCATGTTGAGTCGGTTAATGTGACGTTGCTGGAACGTTGCTGTGACGTTGCGGGGACGTTTCCTGCAGCTGCCATGGCTCCGGAGAGGAGAGGCGACATCTCCAGGTGTGCGATCCGGGCGCTGGTGGCCGGGACCGTGGCCTCCTTCATGACGGCCTGCGTGGCAGGTAGCGTCCTAGCGTCCGTTAGCTTGCGCCAGTACAGCACAGACACACTCTCGTCAGTTACTAAACAGCACAGACACATACACAACGCCACAGTACAGACACATGGCAATCACTCTATAGCACAAACATACAGCACATCAGTCACTTAACAGCACAGACACACTCTCGTCAGTTACTAAACAGCACAGACACACTCTTGTCAGTTACTAAACAGCACAGATGCGCACACACCGCCACAGTACAGACACATGGCAATCACTCTATAGCACAGACATACAGCACATCAGTCACTTAACAGCACAGACACAGTCTCATCAGTTACTAAACAGCACAGACACACACACACACACCGCCACAGTACTGACACACAGCAATCGCTCTATAGCACAGACATGCAGCACATCAGTCATTTTACAGCACAGACTCACTTACAGACTCAGTTAATGAGCGCGAGAGAAAGTGTTGTTTCTTTGTGCGCTGATAATTTCAGTAATATTCTGTCTGTCCTGTGTCACAGGAATTCTGTACATACCTCCGTTTGACTGTCAAGGCTTCTTGGTGGACCAGTTCAACTCCTCCACGCTGGCTAACAGCTCAGACCTGCACCAGTGCTGCTTGGACGTCTATCGCTGGTACGGTCCCGTTCTCCTGCGTTACGACCGTGTAATTTTACACACGTCTGCCACGGACGCTGAGTATGTACCGGCAATGACTGCGTCACAAGGAGGCGCGTACTGCAGTCCGGAAAGACATTGTGTGTGTCTGTACTGCAGTGATGTGTGTGTCTGTGCTGTTTAGTAACTGAGTGGGGGGTCTGTGCTGTAAAATGATTGATGTGCTGTATGTTAATGCTGTAGAGTGATTGCTGTGTGTCTGTACTGCAGTGACGCGTATGTGTCTGTGCTGTTTAGTAACTGACGAGTGCGTGTCTGTGCTGTAAAATGGCTGATGTGCTGTATGTTAATGCGTTAGAGTGATTGGTGTGTGTCTGTACTGTGGCAGTGTGTGTGTGTGTCTGTGCTGTTTAGTAACTGACAAGTGTGTGTCTGTGCTGTAAAATGGCTGATGTGTGATATGTTAATGCTGTAGAGTGATTGGTGTGTCTGTTCTTGTCGCAGGACGACGATAATCAGTCCCTCCAATGTCACCATTGGGGGAGGGTACTCACTGGACATGCTCACCAACTGCTGCTCTGTCACAAATACCACAACCCTGCCCTGCAGCTACACCCTTCCCTAAAGACCACACCCACAGCCCCACCCTGCAACTCCACCCTTCCCTAAAGACCACACCCACAACCCAACACTGCAGCTACACCCTTCCCTAAAGACCAAACCCAAAGCCCCACCCTGCAACTCCACCCTTCCCTAAAAGCCACACCCACAACCCAACACTGCAGCTACACCCTTCCCTAAAGACCACACCCACAACCCAACACTGCAGCTACACCCTTCCCTAAAGACCAAACCCAAAGCCCCACCCTGCAACTGCACCCTTCCCTAAAAGCCACACCCACAACCCCACACTGCAGCTACACCCTTCCCTAAAGACCACACCCACAACCCAACACTGCAGCTACACCTTTCCCTAAAGACCACAAGCACTGCCCCACTCTGCAGCTACACCCCTCCCTAACAACCATGCCCACAGCCCCACCCTGCAGCTACAATCTTCCCTAAAGACCAAAAGCACTGCCCCGCACTGCAGCTACACCCCTCCCTAAAGACCATACCCATAGCCCCACACTGCAACTCCACCCTTCCCTAAAGACCACACCCACAACCCAACACTGGAGCTACACCCTTTCTTAAAGTCCACACCCACAGCCAGCCTTGCAGGTCCAGATTTATCAATCATCTACACTGGAAACTCCCGATTTTGAGGCCTGCAGGCTTAAGTTCAGTATTGCCCAATAGTTGGTACAAATTTGCATTGTTTACAAAATTAGCTTGTGCACTAATGCCTAACCACAGCAAAAATAGTTTGGTAGCTGGCAGCTACATTGCTAGACAGTCTGTTAGTTAACTGGAACTGTTTGCAGCAGCCTATAATGTTAGCCGCTAACACCAATATAGTTTTTAGCTGTGTAGTTACATGCTTTCTTGCACAATAGATAGCCAGCTTGTTTACGAGCAGGCAGAAAAATGGACATGCTGCCTAACATTCTCAACCTTACATCATTTGTGAAGCACTACCTACACATGTATGCTTTCTGGCTAAAGTTTCGAACGATTTTTAGCTGGAAAATATTTTGAGGAAATCCACTACTGAATGAAGGTTATGTAATGTATAATGTACAAGCATAATTTAATATTTGTCATGCATCGCCTCATTACAATACGTAGTTGACCCAAGTCTGCTGGTAATCTTAATATACTGCTTTACATATATTACCTGAGGCGCTGCCAAGCAGCAAGATTTTCATCTGGGACACTATCTCGAGTTACTTATTGATTTATATTACATTATAGAGTTTATTACTTTATGGACTGTATTTCTTTATACGATGGATTACTTCCTGATGTCAACTGAAGTTACTAATGAGTTTTATCTGGGAAATATGAGGAAATAAAGAGTGTATTTATATTCAACCGTTCATTTTTATCTTTATTTATATAAGCTGTCAACTGAAGTAGAGCTACAAATCCTTCTTTTTCATAAAATATGGTAAATATTAAAATGAAACTGAAATTGCTGCACCAAATTACAAAAAATCTGGGATTGCGTTATTTACCATGAACTGTGCATTGTAAGTTGTTTTTACAAAGAATTGCCACAGGGGGACACTGTTGTTCCTTGGCTACCTCAGACCTCTTGGTTTCTGGGCTTTTAAAAGGAACAGGAAGTCAGTTATCTGGGCTGCTCTTGGGTCTGAGCAGTTTTCTTTAACCATGGATGCAACGTCCAGTCGCAGAGAGAGTTGGCAGGTCAGCACTGAGCCAACGGTCACAAAGTACTATCAATATGGGATATCTAACTCTTCCTCTATATGAGTTATGCAGCGAGAGTTTAATCTGAAAAACAAGGGAAACTGCAAACCTATGCGCGATAATGTGGGAGAGCAGTTGAGTGGCATACCCAGCTGAAGCACAGGTTTTCGGTGTCAGGGCACCGCCTCAAAAAGCCTGTCAATGGGCTGTTTCTGCTTCACTGAAAAGTGACAGCACTCAAACCCGGAGCAGCTCCCCCGGTCAATGGCCGTTCCCCCTTGCACTGCCACTGCAGATCTGGCCCCCCGGGGCTGTGGGGGGGGGGACACTCTGGGGGGAACATTCTGGAATGCTGCACCTCTGCATTCCGAGACCCCTCGGTCCTTCAGCTCCTCTTTTATTTTTGTGTGCGTGTGGGTAGAGTGGGTTCGCCCCAAAATGGCCGCCGTGCTACGGCTGCCTGACCGTGCTGTGCAGCGACAGTGCTAAAGCCAATGAGAGTGCCCGGAGCTGTTTACTAGGCGAGTTAGAAAGGAGCCCTGAACGCCGGGGCCAGATTAATGTGTTTGTCATCAGGCTAATGATAATTCTCTGAATCAGGAACAGGCCTGGCCCTTCCACCCAGCTGGCATGCCTCCGGAGGTCTAACCTTCTCTCAGAGATTAATAATCATAGGCTAACTACCATATTCAAATCGGGGGAATAATAATAATATAATTGCGCTCTCTGCGCGAAGCTTCCTGAGATCTGAATGGTTAATTAAAGTGAGGCTGAATCTCCATACTTAATTAGGGGACAAAGAGGAGCCCATTATCCATCTATTGTGTCTAAATAATTCAGCCCGAGACCTTTCAAATGAGGACAGACCAAAAGACAGTAAAATTCAGGGATGAGGGTGGGGGTGGGGGAGAGCTTGGGTGTTGGGGGCAAGTGGGTGGTGCATTTTGTTGTCCCCCTGAAAATTAAAAAAAAAATTTTTTAAGAGAGGATCCATGATTTATTTGATTAAAATGAAATGGCATGTTCTGGTCTGCCCTGCTATACAGCCTGATGATGTTCTACACATCGCTGTGGTCTTGTCTGCACCACGCACACAGGAACTGGTCTTTTTTTGTAGTATAGGAAGCCACAAGACACAAAAACACATCACGTGTGCGTGTGTGTGTGTGCACGTATGTGTGCGCATGTGTTTATGTGTGTCTGTGTGTATGTGTATGTTTGTGTGTGTGTGCACGTGCGTGTCTGTGTGTGTGTGTGTGCGTGTGTGCCTGTGTGTTCATGTGTATGTGTATGTTTCTGTGTGTGTGCGTGTGCGTGTGCATGCATGTGTGTGTGTGTCTGTGTGTGTGTGTGCGTGTGTGTTCATGTGTATGTGTATGTTTGTGTGTGTGCACGTGCGTGTGTGTGTGTGTGTGTCTGTGCGTGTGCATGCATGTGTGTGTGTGTCTGTGTGTGTGTGTGTGTGTGTGTGTGTGTGTGCGCGTGTGTGTGTGTGTGTGTGTGTGTGCACGCACACAGTTTGTACTTTCCCGGCAGGGGGGCTGTATTTATACGACGGTAGCCTGAATGTTCCGGAACACGGCAGCCACATGCACTTTGCTTCCCTTTTATTCTGAATGTATATGAGTGTTCTAACGAGGCTTGAGTGTTCTAACGAGGAGCCCAGGCCCCTGACTCGGTCTGTGTGATTATTAGCTCTTATCTGTGAGCGGAAGATCTGCTCTGTGCTTCGCTCACACAGTGTGCTGCTGCGTATCTAACACTGAGGTCCAATTACCAATTACTTAATCAGACCAACAAGCAATAAACAACTGTAGATCCATATAAGGTACACCTTGGTAAACAACAGAACCTAAACTTAAGACCCTCATCGTGAATGACTCATTCATGAAAGGATTTATAACAGATTCATTTTATGAAATGATTCAAGAATTGAATCGCTTGCTCAGGATGAGAAATGACGTGTTTATGGGATGGGACACATGAAATATTCACCTCATGCATGACACACTTGACGCCCTCAATTCAACGCACATAATTTTTGGAGTATTCAAAGGCTTATAAATGGCATGTGAAAATTCACCTTTTACCTAGAGAAAAACTCTCACAAAACTCTCACAACTCTCCCTTATGTCACCATGGAAACCCCTTGACTTTCAACATGAAACAGGAGTGCTTTAAAATGTGTTTCCCTGCCTCAAAAGAAGAGAAAATGGCGATCTGGATTCTGAGCGTTTATCAGAAAGGAAGTAAATATCAGAGCAAAGGCACATCAGCTGAGCCTCTTTTCAGGGCCAGAAGCAAACATTTAAATGCAGAGTTAAATGCAGTACACTGGTGCACAGTTAGTGTAACACTGGTGGAGAGAGTGTGTAACTCTGATGGAGAGTTAGTGTAACACTTGTTGAGAGTTGGTGCTCTGATGCAAAGTTAGTGTAACACTGGTGGAGAGTTGGTGTAACTCTGATGCAAAGTTAGTGTAACATTGGTGGAGAGCTGGTGTAACTCTAATGGAGAGTTAGAGAAACACTGGTGGAGAGTTGGTGTAACTCTGATGCAAAGTTAGTGTAACATTGGTGGAGAGCTGGTGTAACTCTAATAGAGAGTTAGAGAAACCCTGGTGGAGAGTTGGTGTAACTGGGTATGTAAGCACCTGTTGAATTCAGAGAGAGTATTGGAAGTGCCTGTATTTGGAAGTGCATCACAACACGGCAGAGACTGGACACATTGTCTGTCGCATCCCGCTCCCCAGCCCGAGCACACTGCTTAAACTTATGGAAGTTGGAGCCCCGCCCCCCCGCCCGCGCCCCCCCCCACCCCCCCCCCCCCCCCCCCCCCCTTTTCGGTGGAGGAGGACCCGCACCCCCCCCCCCGCGGTGCGGATTGTTCTGAGGAAGAGGACGTGCTGAAGGCTCGGGCCCATGCGGCGGAGCGCTCTCAGACGGTAACGAGGTCAAATTCAATTAATTAGCGATTCTGCTGAACACGCTCGGATTCTTCCCATCACCTGCTATCCTAATCTCGCGCCGTAATTTGTGTCCCTCGTGTTTGTTTTGGTCAATTTTCAAACTGATTATGGTACAGTGCTTCCATGTAAGAATTAATGCAATAAAGGGTTAGCTTGCCTTGAGATGGTGATTTCCCTGGGTGTCTCGGTTCTTACGGCTGAAGCATCTCCGCGTTTCCCCGCCTTCGTCCACGTCCGTTATTAATGACAGTTAAATCAAATGTTTCAAAAACCCAAACAGAAGAAAAAAAACAGAACCCAAATAAAAAGGAAATTGTGTGTGTGTGTGTCTGTGCATGTGTGTGTCTCTGTGTGTGTATAGCCCTCTAACATGTTACATTAGGCCATTCTAGAAGGTATTTCAGTAATCCTTTTTAATTGGTTTTCCTTTATGGACAGGGCTGCTTCTAATTGGATTCCTGTCTAAAAGGTACTCAATTACTGGGCCAGAACATTTACAAAAAAAAAAAAAAGAAAGAAAGAAAAAAAGCGTATTCATAGAAAAACAGGAGCCCACATTCAGAAGCATTTCCGCTCGGTGATCTGGGACTTGGGTCTGGACCACCTGACCTCAAGGACGCCGAGATCTAATGGTACCGCCTGTGATCATTCTGGAGTGCCGCCGCCGGAAATATTACTCTGAAGATCCAAACCAGCCCCTGCGTGTTCTTTCCCTATTCCCTCTGGAAAAAAGCCTAATGCCTGGCGATCTTTTTCCATGTGCTGCAGTCCTAAAAACAAAAATATTCATTTGTTGATTCTCATAAGAGGTTCTACTTGGATGAAGCGCTTGGCGGTTATTAATTAGGCCACCGCCGACATTAATGTGAATAATAGCTGTTTTTAATATATTCGCCGGAGTATGCAGAGTAAGAAGATGTGTTCTAATTGATCAGCAGCCTGCCAGGTGCCGCATTTTAGATTTAACAAATGAAACGCGCTCAATCAATATTCACAAAGGGAGAAGCTCCGTTTCCATGTGTGGAGAGACTTCGCCCGCCTCCAATTAGCGCATAATTGCATTTCCATAATTCGGCGTAATTAATAAAACAATCTCTTCCCTCGTTCCGCATGTGCGGCGCTCTGTGGAACGTGTGCCTAATTTACCGATTCATCAGCGGTACCCGGAGTCAAGCCTCCGCATTGTTTTTTTTTTTTTAGCGGAGCTGCACAGCGACGCGGGGGGAAACGCGCAGTTCCCGCCGCCGCTCGAGCTCTCTGTAAACAGCACGGGGCCCATTAGCCGCCCGCGCGGGAGTTAATTGCGGCGCGGTCTGCCCAGCGCTCCCCGGCCCCCCGTCCGCGCGGCGTAAAACGCAGCCGCCGAGCTCGTTAAGAGCATTTAAACCAGCGGAAGAGCAGGGGGATGAAGGGCCTGAGCACCGGGCCCCGGGGCCTGCTGGGTTTTGGGCTCGCGTCTCGTCATCGCTGTAAGTCCACAGCTGAGAGCCAGCCCAGCAATCTGCACCTCGTTCAATTTCTCCAGCCGCTTTCCGTGCAGGCAGGTAAGAAAAGAACGATCAGAAATGCATTCAGTAATTTCGAAAATATGAAATAACGGAGCCTTGTATACACAAATACATAATATATATGATTTCCCCAAAATTTGCATTGAAGTTCGGTTACGGATCCCACTTCGAGCGCCATGATTGTTTATCAGAATGATCCACCTTCAGGGAGTCAAATGACAAATGGGGCCCCTACCCAGGACAGCTGAATTACATATTTTAATGATGCAGTTAAAAATAAAATAAAAATCAATCTGGTTATTATACAAATGTATTTTTAAAAAAGTATTTATTAATACATTTTATTTATATGGTGCCATATCATCAAAATGAAAGCGCTGAATACAGAACTAAACCTACAATAAGAGTAAGTTCTGCATTTCAGTCAACAGTGAAACAATAACAATTATTTACAAAGAACCATGAGAATGCAGAAAAGCAGAACATGTAACAAAAGAAAACCGATATCATTTAGTCACGTTATCATGCTTTTGATTCCATTTCGGTTGTTTTTGTGCATTTTGTCTTCCTCACTTACAGTACATGTCCCTTTCCCTTTTTTGGGGAAGTTGTTCAGAATGACTTTCTGACAGTTGGGATGGCGGCTCAGCGGTGGATGAATACAGAGCAAAAACGCGCTGCTTCACAGACCCTCCCCTTTCCTCTTTTCTTACTTTATTTTCTTTTTCTGTCGCTCTTAAGACTGAAGGGAGCAGGAACAGAACATTTCGAGATGGCAGGTGAGGACTTGAAGGCAGAGAGTGAACAGATTTTACATTCATGCCGCTGAGTATATTTCTGCCGACATGACAGCCAAGGAATCACCGAGATCCGAATACTCTTTTCTATTCTAATAAGCACACTCAAGAAATACCTTTTTTTTGTAGAACAAAATTATATAATTCAAATCAAATTGAAATAATTATTTAACGGTAAGTAAATGCGCCAGGCTATAGAATCGGGTCAAAAGAAATGGCAGTAATTTTTAGATCCCTTTGTGAACTTGTCATCCTTTATCCTTCTGTTCGGTGGTAATAAGCTTTTTTATTAATTCCTTTTAATGCTGCAGTGGGGGGTGAGAGACCGTGCATACTGCCATTTTTAAACCAATCAGCAGAAGCCTCTGGCTTCTATGGAGGAGGGGTCACACCCTACCACTCACTCACTCACTCACTCATTCACGCACTCACGTCCCCTAACTCACTCTCACTCATCCAATCATGCAGGCTCAATTAGCAGTGAACAGTAATGGCAGTTCACTGGCATATTAAACCACAGCAAAGTGTTTAACTTGGAGACACAAGAAGAGTTACAGCTGTCACTCAGGAGCTGATCAGTGAACGCAGCAGAAATGATTAAGTTAAATAAGAGCAGCAGCTCATCCCTGCTGATCAGGGACAGAAGCACTCAATACACACACATCCATACACATATGCATACACACACACACACACACACACACCCATACACATATGCGCACACACACTGCACATATTCGCGCATACACACACACACCATGCATATGCGTGCATGCACACACAGACACCACATATGCGTGTGTAAACACAAACACACACACATTCGTGCATACACACACAGACAACATACCATGCGTATGTGGATGCACACTACACACGCCACACATATGTGCGTGCACACACACATACCATGCATATGTGGCTCCACACGCACAAACCACGCATATGCACGTGCACACACACACACACACACGCCTACACACACACGACAAAACCCAGAATTTGTTCTCTTCAGCTTTCTCCTGTGCTGAAGGCAGAGCACTTTGCTCTAAAGATTTTTTTTTTTCTCTTTCTAAATACCTCCATTTTCGGACCAGGGTTGAAGTGCACGATTATCTAAATTAGCCAACTGGATAAGACGATGAATGGCGCATTAGGGGAAGGGCTGGTGTGTGTTCGTTTCCCCGAACGCCGGTCCGAATCCAGGGCTCTGCCACAGGGCAACTCACAGAGGAATTCAGAGAAAAACGCGGTTCTGAATTTTCATTTTGCGCCATACTGTGGGCTGGCAAATTAGTCATAAACATCAGTTTGGATTTACAATTGGTTGCGTTTCTAAAAATAGAAACAAAAACGGGGGAAAGCCAACGGTAAGAACGCATGCACGGAGAAACATTAGAGAAATTAGCACTGTGCCTTCCTCTGCTTCTCTCCCTCTCCCGCAATTTGGAAATATTGGTCCCTGAGAGTTAAATAGCCTTTTAGCTCTTGCTGTGATTAAGCATAATGTCTGGAACAGCGGCCACATAAAGGACTTTTTAAAAATCCCAAATTGCATCAATTATTTTTATTGAATATTTTCATTTCTTCTACAATAATGATTTTAAACTCGGAGAAACTTCAGAAACTCATGACGTTGCCTGAATGCTGAAATTCGTGTTTAAAAAAAAAAAAAAGAAAAAAAAGTTTTAATTCCTATTGCAGGAAAACAGTGGGGGGGGGGGAGGGGGAAGGGCTTGTTTTTGGGAGAGCTCTCTGCATTAGCGCTGGCATATTAGGCCCAATCTTTCCACGGTAACAGAACGTTCTGTAACGAATGGAAACAAGGCCTTTCTGCACCTCTACACAAACAGCCAGGTCTCGGGTCAGGCTGCTCACCTGCACCTCTGTCTTAATAAAGCAACGCGTATGGCCCCCTTATAGCAATATAGCATGTGTGCACTTTGACCTTTATATGTTGGTCATACAGTTTAATGATACAGGTATACAGGGTATATCCTTTTCTGGCGGTTTGTCCACCTATATAATGCAGTATTTATAATTTAATGCATTATACGCTGTTGTCTTGCTAAGATCTCTATAGGACCGGAAAGACAGTGCCAACGGAAACAGGCATGTGTGATTTGATTGGTAAACCTCTGGTATGGTGGCATTCTTACCAGCACAGGGGTGTCCTAAAGGAAACCGGTTAGCCACAGCCATCCAGCAGTGACCTCAGGACAGACAGGACGCATGCAGATGGGTTTGGTATTGCAATACAGACAGAATACACACAGTTGTGTTTGCTGGTGAGCGCAGTACGGACAGATACACACAGTTGGGTTTGGTAGTGCAGTACAGACAAATAAACAGTTGTGTTTGGTAGTGCACTACAGACAGAAGACACACAGTTGTGTCTGACAGCGAGCACAGTACAGATACACTGTTGTGTCTGATAGCGAGTGCAGTACAGACAGATACACACTGTTGTGTCTGATAGCGAGTGCAGTATAGACAGATACACACTGTTGTGTCTGATAGCGAGCGCAGTACAGACAGATACACACTGTTGTGTCTGATAGCGAACGCAGTACAGACAGATACACACTGTTGTGTCTGATAGCGAGCGCAGTACAGACAGATACACTGTTGTGTCTGATAGTGAGCGCAGTACAGACAGATACACTGTTGTGTCTGATAGCGAGTGCAGTACAGACAGATACACACTGTTGTGTCTGACAGCGAGCACAGTACAGATACACATTGTTGTGTCTGATAGCGAGCGCAGTACAGACAGATACACACTGTTGTGTCTGATAGCGAGCGCAGTACAGACAGATACACTGTTGTGTCTGATAGCGAGCGCAGCACAGACAGGCTCACAGGATACAGTAGGGGTGTGATAGAGGCAGCTCCTCCTCTGGGCTCTGTCCATCTGTGGACATAATTTCGCAGAAGTATGAGCGCTCACAGCCCCCCATTAGCCTGGCTTAAGCACCCACCCACTAATTAACAAATAACACATCAATGAAATGCAACGCAGGGCACTAATTAAGACGCTGAACTTGATTAAGGAGTAATGGACTGTGACAAAGAAATCTCATTGGCCGGCACGTCAGTGCGTGGTAATGAGGGGGACTACGATGCGTGGAGAGAGAGAATATTCTGGAAAGCTCGCCCACAGGAGAGCACTGCCAGCAGCCCCACTTCAGCCTGTTCACTCCCAGCATCCCTTAAAAGGGTCAGTTCTGATGCCCCAAATCCCTCACAAGGGTCAGTTCTGATGCCCCAAATCCCTCACAAGGGTCAGTTCTGATGCCCCAAATCCCTTACAGTAGACAGACTTACGGTACATTAACACCCAGTGTGGTTTTTCAAAAAAACTGAATCCCACAATGCTCTCCAGCTAACCGTTCTGGACATTATTGAAATGGAGAAAATACGGCATCAGTGTTGGTCTCTTCCTGTAAGGCCAAACAAAGGCACTGATTGCTTATAGGCAATGCAGTTCCAAGCACTTAACACCTACAACATAGCAGCAGCAGCTCAGAATCAAAATAATCAATTACTTTCTTTTATTGTGACATGTGGCACCTTCAAAAGCATCATTTGTTTATCATCAGTTTATTCTCAGGTGCGTACATGTTTAGCTTTATAAAACAGGTGGTACATGGCACTGTAAAAACAGAATGTATGGTTCAGTATGTCGGTGACATCTGGGTCAGAACTGGGTCAGGATCAGCGCTGGGTCTGGGTCAGGATCAGCGCTGGGTCTGGGTCAGGATCAGCGCTGGGTCTGGGTTAGTGCTGGGTCTGGGTTAGCGCTAGGTTTGGGTTAGCGCTGAGTCTGGGTTAGCGCTCGGTCTAAGTTAGCGCTGGGTCTGGGTTAGCGCTCGGTCTAAGTTAGCGCTGGGTCTGGGTTAGCGCTGGGTCTAAGTTAGCGCTGGGTCTAAGTTAGCGCTGGGTCTGGGTCAGCGCTCGGTCCGGGTCAGCGCTGGGTCTAAGTTAGCGCTGGGTCTGGGTTAGCGCTCGGTCTAAGTTAGCGCTCAGTCTAAGTTAGCGCTGGGTCTAAGTTAGCGCTGGGTCTGGGTCAGAGCTGGGTCTAAGTTAGCGCTGGGTCTGGGTCAGAGCTGGGTCTAAGTTAGCGCTGGGTCTGGGTTAGCGCTCGGTCTGGGTCAGCGCTGGTTCCGGCCGCGCACGCGGTTCTCCAGCTCCCTGCAGGTGTCGGCGGTGACCGGGTCGGCGCTCAGGACGGTGCCGGTCCCGGCGGCGGGGTCGTACTGCAGGGTCATCAGGCAGCACATGTCCACCAGCGCGCCCTGGCAGCGCTGCAGGCCCCGCTGCACCTGGTGCTGCCGCTCCGGATCCTTCCGCAGCGCGCGCGACTCCGCCACCGAGAACCCAATCAGGCCGGCCAGCACGCCGTCCGACAGCCGCACGTCCAGGTAGCCCGTGCCGTCCGACACGGTGGCGCCAACCTGCCAGGCCCCGGAGCTGCTCCGCAGGCTGCCCTGCAGGGTGATGATGAAGGCCTTCACCCGCGCCCGCCTGGCCCCGCCCCTCGCCAGCACGCACAGGTAGGTGAACGGCGGAGTGATGGAGTCCGTCGCCGCGGTGAGCGCGCCAGCCCCGCCCTCCAAGGCCCCCTGGGGAGACGACGCCTCCCCTGCTCCGCCCTGCCCCACGGGCCCAGCACCTGCCCTGCTCTTGGGTTTCACTGCACACACCCTGTCAGCTCCTGGGTCTCTGTCCCCACCACCAACACACACACTGCCCAACACAGGCACCACCCCAGACCTACCCTCCCCTGCTCTAGGCTCCTTCTCCATTGACCCATGCCCCACTCCCCTTGTTCTAGGCTCCACCTCCACTGGCCCATGCCCCACCCCCCTTGTTCTAGGCTCCACCTCTGCTGGTCCATGCCCCACCCCCCTTGTTCTTGGCACCACCTCCACTGGCTCAGGCCCTACCCTCCTCTTCCTAGACTCCTCTGGCCCATGCCCCACCCCCCTTGTTCTAGACTCCTCTGGCACATGCCCCACCCCACTTGTTCTAGGCTCTACCTCCACTGGCTCAGGCCCTACCCTCCTCTTTCTAGACTCCTCTGGCCCATGCCCCACCCCACTTGTTCTAGGCTCTACCTCCACTGGTCTATGCCCCACCCCCCTTGTTCTGGACTCCTCTGGCACATGCCCCACCCCACTTGTTCTAGGCTCCACCTCCACTAGCTCAGGCTCCGCCTCCCGGGCGGGGCTGTATTCCTCCTGGAAGATGACACTGTCCAGCTCGTCCAGTGGAAGGTCGTCAAAGTCTTCATCAAAATCAGCGGGGGCGACAGAGCGCTGGGGGGCGGGGCTGGGGTGCGGCCGCTCGTTCCTGCTGCCATACCCGCTGTCCGCCACCGCCTCCAGGCTGGCCAGCAGCTCCTCGTCCGACACGCCCACGTCCCTGGGGCCTGGCTCTGCCCCCCGGGCCTGGACCGCTTGCTGGTCTTCCTCGGGGAGCCCCAGGACCCTGGCGAGCACCCTGGTCTGGGACAGGATGTTCCGGAGCTCCTCCACCTCCCCTCCCAGCACCCGCACGTTGGCCGGCGTCAGCAGGAGCACGCCCAAGCGGCACTCCAGCGCCCCCTGCAGGAGCAGCTTGGTGCCGGGCGGGAGGTCCGCGCTCAGGGCTGGCACAGGCCGGTACTCCAGGGCCTCCAGGTCCTGCACACCGTCCGTCAGCTGCAGCATCAGCACGCGCGTGGGCGTGGCCTCCCAGGGCCGCTGCGTGGCCTGCGTCGCCGCCGACACCCGCTCGTTGGCGCAGTCCGTCCCCCGGCGCTGCTGCAGCTGGGAGTAGGCCGGGCGGCTCACGTCCAGCGCCGAGTCCATCTGCACGCAGAAGCTGCCGCTCAGCTCCGCCTTCGGGGCCCGTCCCAGCGGGGGCAGCGAGGGGTGCGCCAGGTCCCGCAGGTCCGTGAGGAGCCACTGCTCCAGGGCCTGCCGGTTGACCTGGGCCTGGGAAACGGGCGCTCCCCCAGCCCCCTGCAGCACCCAGGCCACACAGGCCTCCACCCAGACAGAGGGCACCTGCACGTGCCAAGTGGAGCGCAGCCAGTCCTCAGCCCTCTGCGCCAAGCCTGACTCACCCATCCTCACAGCCACACCGCTGCTGTCACCAGGCTGGTCCTACTCAACCATCTCTGGGGATAAGACAACGGCACAGTTTAGCCTGCTAGCAAACAACCAACCACACACTTAAGTTAGTCATTTGCCTTCATATTTTGAATTTGATGGTGGTCATGATTAGCCTGGCTCTGTCCATTCTCTCCTTTTCTCCGGTCAACAGGCTTAGCTATTATGTGGGAAGTGGCTGCCATATCAGAACAGCTAAATCTTGCACTTGTCCTCTGAAATTAATTGTAAATAGATATTAAAACCTAAAAAATGATGCCTAATGATGAATCATTTCTATTGGCCTAAACGTAATGTTGTTAGCTAAACATGAAATAATGGTTAGGCTGCAGCATGGCAACTAGCAGCACAGAAAACCATCTGACTACAGACTAAAACCAACAGTTTGCCAGTTTACTAGCTACAATACTTACAAATGTTGAAATCCTGTTCCACAAAAGCAAACCAGAGATTAATCCATTCAACATAACAGACTGGCGATTAATTATTTTATCCAGCTCGCATCCACACACACTCAACCATCAGTGCCAAAGCGCCAAAATCTGAACAAAACAACGCGAGAAAAAACGCGACACTAAGGGGCGTGGCCACGATTGTACATTTTTGTGCGTGAGAAAGGGAAGCTCGTGTATTTGGCGGTTTATAATATTTTTGTTCCTGAACTTCATACATATTCACTGTGATATACGCACGATGTAAATGGTAGCCGGACAGAGATTAAATCCTGTTCATATGCAAGTTGCTAATTTATCTCACACAGAACAAACTCGCTAGCTAAGGGCGAATTAAACTGGTAGTCGCACAACTTTAAGTGAAAGGACTATCCAATCATTGAAGTGATTTTATGTCCCAAAGTCAGTCGCCACCAATCAGAGAACGGGAAAAGTCATAAGGGCGGTTCTTCCACAGCCCGAGACATCTTCTGCTAGCGTTTGTCTCGCACTGGGGAGACGATAGGACGAGGTCTACAGGTAGGTTGTAAGTGGTCAAGTGTTCTTAAATGGATTGCTGAATTTCCAAATTTCAGAATAATGTAGTGAAGCGACGGTAGGAACCAAAATTCCGCGATAAATGTAACGTTATATTATTAATTAATAGCTACGTAACACCAACCACATTATCCATGTTGCTTCAACCAATGCATTTTACACTGTTGGTGTTAGCAACATTGTGCTTGCAGGCTACTTGCCCAGACAAAAAACAGTGTATCGTTAATTGAAATAAATTCCACTCACCGGCAATTGTTCGCGATGGCCATAAATTGGGAAAGCAATTTATCCATTTTAATTGCCCGACTAAAAATCTTGGCGAAAACTATTATAGTTCTGAACGTAATAATGGCTAATTCCAAGAACTGAATACCCCAATTGACGATTAACTAGTCAACCGTGCTGGGCAACGATGACTGGCGTTAGGCCTTCCTGTTTATCACTGATCAGTATGCTTTACTTTCACTTTTATAAGAACGTTGTCTCAGCTCGCCAATGGCTGCAATTCTGATCCCACAGACAAGTTAAGATTGTAGCTAACCTTTTACCTTTAATACAAGTGTAGCTAAATGGCAGACTAGAACCCCCCCGCTTTTTGTTTGACGGTGTTGGGCCTAGCTAGCCGTGGACGTGTTGTGCTAGCACACGGTGTTCAAACCATCACGCGTGCTTTCATATCGTTAAAATAGTGTGTGATTGATATACGAAGCGGGCCATTAATTCACGTGGATAAATTCCACCCCGTTGCGTTGTTAACGTAGGTACAGACTAAACGTGCGGTAATGTTGACTTTAAAATGGACGTCGGTCATCCTAAACTAGCTAACATGTAGTCCGCCATCATGCTAGCTAAGTTTCAGTCTATATTTGCTCTCTGTGGAACCAGCAGCCATTTCATGATAAAATGCGGCACAGAAACGCCGTCAAACTCATTAGTGTGGCTTTGGTGCTATTCTATGAGTAGCGATTATTCACGCGTTAGCTACCCAGTAAACGCAATACTTCCGGTCTTCGTTGTTCCTTGGTGTACTGGTGTTAGCTAGCGGACTACAATGGTAGATCGCGGTAGATATGCATTCGGTTGGCTTGATATTTAGCTTGGGAATTATCGTTAGCTAGTGTTGATATAGCTGGTGATCAGCGTGTAGAAAATGCCCAACTAAACTCTCGTGTTTAACGTCATTAACACTGTTTGTTCCTCTGAACGCTGGCTTGGATAGTGTAAGCATTTTCCACCGGCGTAGACTATGGACGCGGTGCCGATTTTTAGTTTCAGTATTTCGTCTCGCGGCTAACCATTAATGTTTCCGGGATTCTTTTTATTATGATGGATGTGCTTATTGTGCCGGTTTATTTAATGACTTCACTTTCGCGGCAGGCAGTCTGCAGTATTTGTCCACAGATTCGAAATAAGTCCGTTACTAAATGAGTACTGCCTATACCGATCCTCATACTGGCGACCACATAAGAACCTGTAAGAATCAAGCTAAATTTGGACTAATGTGGTGGTGTTTTTTGTCACAATGCTAGTTCGGTGCATGGCCGATCCAAACCCATGTTCGCGGAAACTGAAGGCGCGTTGCTGTTTTCTTTTGTCACAGGTTCCAGGAGCTCAAGAGGCTTCTGTAGTTCCGCCCACGACACGCCCCTTGGAGCCGCTTAAATAGAGGTGAGTTCTGGGGGTCTGATTCAGTTCTCCCGAGGTTGGGAATTAGGGCTGGGGTCTCACTTGGTGATGTTTCCCTGCAGCAGTGTGCTGGAGAGAGGAACAGCGCTTCTTTTCACCACCTTACAGGACAATGGAGACTGAAATTGAGCAGCAGGAAGAGGAAACAACTTTCAGCAGCACAGAAACCAACGGTAACCGTCCTTCCTAACAGCTAGTGGAGCCCTGGCTGCATAAGAGGGGTGCCCTTCGCCTTTGATAATTACGTGATGCTGTGCTTTTAAAATGTTTTTTGGTGATTTAAGTGTTCTGTTTTAATACCCCGGAAGTGTTTGTGTGTATGCTGCACACCAGGTGTGTATGGTCGGGTCTAAATTCTCTTATTCATCGGGTTAAGCTAAATGTATATTGCATATGATGCAAGGGGCAGTGGTTGCCTTGGCAGCCACACAAGCCCAGCTCTGGTGTGTTTGTAGAGCAGACACTTTGTCAGAAAGCTAGTACTGGATTAGTTCCCTCCCAGATCTATACTGGGTTCAGCTTAAGGAAATTGACCTACAGCCTCCCTGTTGATGGTGATTCTCTGTAATGAGGTCCATATGATGTGTGACAGCAGGTTCCTTATTTGGTGCTGAATTGAGCGGCAAGGCTGTTTCAGGGTGTTTGACTGTGTCCCCCCCCCCCCCCAGGTAAGCGTCCAGCTGAGGATATGGATGATGAGCAGGACTTTAAGAGGTCCCGAAACGCAGAGGACATGCAGGAACTGAGGATCCTGCTGCAGAGCAAGGTGAGCCCTAACCCTGCCCCGCCCACCCCTCTCACCCACCCCCCAGTCTGCGCTCCTATTGGTTAACCGGTGCTTGTGCTCCCCTCTCCACAGAATGCGGGGGCTGTGATTGGGAAAGGAGGGAAGAACATCAAAGCGCTGCGCTCTGACGTGAGTACAGTCTCCGCGGCAACTCAGCCTCGGGGCGCTTGGGCACGTCCGACCCTAGCCCCGCCAGCGAGCCGCTGACGATGCGCAGAACTGCGTGTGCCGAGAGGCGAGCCCGTCAGAACCACGCCCCTGTTAGAAAGATCAGTCCTCCTCCAAAAATAATCTCAGAAATCCTGCGAGTGAGACGTCCGTCAGGGTCGTAAACGCAGCGCACCAGCTGTCCGCTGAGCGGTCGGACTGTCTGTCTGCTCTTTTCTCCGAGAGGAGCTTGAAATTGCTTCGATTTAATTGGGGTTTAATTTTGCTGGCCGTGTGCACACCCTTCCTCTCTGGGGTTAGCAAGCTGTTTTCGTGAAACTGTGTGAGCCAATCTGTGGTAAATTTATACGTTGAAATTGATTTTATCGTAAAATCGATAGCGTTCGGTTGGAAATAATAAAATTTAACAGGCTAGCCCTGCTACACTGTTTAGCTCCTGCTGGCTGCATCTGTAATACTGTGCTGTGGAAATGTGTTTATTAGGAAAATGTGCTGAAACCGGTGTATTACAGGAATAATGAAAGGCATTTTATAATACCCTGCTGACAGTCTGCAGCTATGATAAGTGTATGTCTACATACATTCATTTAGCAGCAGAGAAGAGTAACTTTGCTAGCAGTGTTAAATGTCTGTTCTGTGTGAATTTTGCTCCAATTCATTATAAATCGACGACACTGTTGGAGCAGAGTGCAGTGTCCTCCAGTCAGTCTGCTCAAAGCCATTGTGTGTCAGTTGTGTAGTTTGCAGTAGGGTTCGGGGCAGTGGGCAGAAGGTGTGGTCCGTGTGCGCAGTGCGTAGGCTGGCTGTAGAGGTGCAGGCGGCCCTCTTTTTGGGGGTGTCTGTAGTATCTCTGTTCCCGCCTGTCAGTGTCACGCCTTTTAAAAGCCTGTTTGGCTGCACCAGCCCAGTGTGAGAGGGGGGTTTAACCAGGTCCTCCAATCTAAAGGCCGTCCCGCTAGTTCCCATGGGGTGCAACAGTGCTCCTGGACCCTGCGAGGCCCCGCCCCCCCGTCCCGTCAGAGCTGTGCGTTTAAACAGTGCGGTAACGGTGCCGAATTTAGCCTGTATTAAAATGTATTCCTCTCCCCCCCCCTTCTCCCTCTCCTTTTATTTTTTTTATTTTTGGCCCCTCCTCCTTTGGCCTTGCTCTGGATCGCCACGCCCCTCCTGCGTTGCCCACCTCGATGCCCAACATCCACCCCTGATCGCCCACCTGACCCCCCCGGGTGGCCACGCCCATAAACGTGCCCCTCCCCAAAACGGGCACCTATCTGGTTGCCCCGCGCCCACCCCTGCAGTACAGTGCCAGTGTGTCAGTCCCAGACAGCAGTGGCCCAGAGCGGTATGTCCCATCGGTTACTCCCACACTGCCTGATTTAGATCAGAATCCATGTCTCTATGATCTGCCTTTGATTGAATTTTCAGTTGTTTTTTCCACAGTGACGTTTTCCCTCCCTGTTCCACAGCCGTCTTCTCTTCTGTTGTGTACTTCTGTCGCTCCCCACATTTTTACGCCTCTAATTTGGGCCTCTTGTGTGTCAGATCCTCCCTCATTCACTGTGGAAGGAGAGCAGCATCAGGTGCTGCTGCTTCACCCCCCTCCCCTCCCATCCCCCCCCCCCCCCGAACATCACCTGTCCTCCATGGTGTGAGCAGGGGATCAGTCTCGCTCGCCTCCCTCATTCATCAGTGTCTGTTTCTTTGCTCCCCCCCTTCCTCTGGTGTCTCTGTGAGCCCTCTGGCTGGTCTCTCTACCCCCCCGCCCCCCGCCCCCCTTCCATATGCTGCTAATGCCAAGCCCCTCCGCCATTCTCTCTTGCCGCCCCCCCAGCTCCCCTTGCAACAAGGTGTTACCAGTGTCGCCATGGTGATAGCGGGCGTTTTATTTTTTTTGTTTTGTTTTTTTTTTTGTGGCGGGTGAGGGACTGGCCCCCATTGAGAGACCACTACCTGAGCCCTCCCCTCCGCTCCGCCCCCGTCCCTCCATATTAGGCCTCTTCTGAAGCCAGTGCATGCCCCTAACATGGACACCCGCCCCCTGCCTATGTGGGAGCCTTAAGTGTGTTTCAGTTCTCTCCAACACGTACTGTACATTTGCTCATGTTTTTTTTGTTCTTTAGTACTGTGTGTCTGTCGGTGGGTGTGCGTGTGTTTTAGTCTAAAACACGTTTGTGATCCTTCCTCTCTATTTTACTCTGTTGTCTTTTCCTTTTTCTGGGGAAATGACCTGAAGTATCCTGAGCGTCAGCGCTGACATCGACACCATCGGCGAGATCCTGCTCAAGATCATCCCAACGCTAGAGGAGGTGAGCAGGGGGGCGGGGCTCTGACAAAGGGGCGGGGTTTGTGTATGCTTCTAACTAGAATGTGTGTGGATGTTACAGTACCAGCTCTATAGCGGGATTTCGTATGTGTCCCAATACTAGCATTATATTGAGATTGTGTGTGTGTGTATGTGTTTCACAGTACCAGCACTATAACTGGTTTGTGTTTGTGTTACAGTACCAGCACTATAGTGGACTGGACTTTGACTGCGAGCTGCGCATTCTCATACACCAGAGTCTGGCTGGTAGCATCATTGGTGTGAAAGGAGCCAAAATCAAGGAGTTGAGAGAGGTGAGCTTTAAATGGGGCTGAGAGAGAGAGAGAGGGGTGAGCTTTAAATGGGGCTGAGAGAGAGAGAAAGGTGAGCTTTAGAGCTTTCAAATTACTGCTTGTCAGCTGCTGATAGCTCTCTGAGGTGCAAAACGAGGCAAAAATCATTGAAATCCAACAATCACCCTGGAATCGGGGAGAATTTCAAACTGGCCCTCAAGGTACTTCCTGGAGTGATTGTCATCGTTTGTGCGTCTCCTAGCCAGCCGGTGACTAAGTGTGAGCTGAAAGGTGAATTGTGGGACGTGTGGTGGTGGGGGGGTTGCGGTTTGGGTGCTTAACAGACCCCTCCGCTTCCGTCCTCCAGAACACCCAGACCAGCATCAAGCTGTTCCAGGAGTGCTGTCCCCACTCCACGGACCGCGTGGTCCTGGTCGGGGGCAAGCCCGAGCGTGTGGTCGAGTGCATTAAAGTCATGCTGGAGCTGATCGCTGAGGTGAGTCCCCTCCGCTGTCACTCAAACCCAGGAGCGGCCCATAGGCCACTCCCCCCCCCGAGCGGGTGCATTAATCTGTTTTTATCAGCACTGATGATAGGGAGGGGCTGAGTCACCATTCCCCATGTCCCCTCCCCCCCAGGCCCCAATTAAAGGACGCGCCCAATCCTACGATCCCAACTTCTACGACGAGACGTACGACTACGGCGGCTTCACCATGATGTACGAGGAGCGCGGGCGGCGGCCCATGGGCTTCCCCATGCGCGGGCGCGGCGGGTTCGAGCGCATGCCCCCGGGGGGCCGGGCGGGGCGCCCCATGCCCCCCTCCCGTCGCGACTACGAGGACCTGAGCCCTCGCCGCGGACCCCCGCCTCCCCCGCCAGGACGGGGGGCCCGGGGGGGCAGCCGAGCCCGAAACCTGCCCCTGCCCCCTCCCCCGCCCTCTAGAGGAGGGTAAGAGAATACCGCTCCAGCCACAGGACTTAGAAGAAAGAGTTTTAAAATGTCCCCAGTTTTAAAATAACCCCAGTCATTTGTCAAACAGCTTTAACACACATCTTACCTGTTAGACTGTAACTGCCTGCTCTCTTTTGTGTTAGACTGGTTGTGTAACTGCTTGTGTGTGTGTGTGTGTGTGTTAGACTGGCTGTGTAACTGTCTGTGCATCTGGAGTCATTTTTAGCTCTGTCCTGTTCCATGCCCTGTACATATTTCCCCATGCCTGAGCAGTAGAGCTTGGTTGTAGATGAGTCACTGGAGCTGAGTGTGTGACGCTCACATGGTCCTGTGTGTGCCCCATTCTCAAACATGCAGAGATGACCAGTATTCCTACGAGACGTATCATGGCAGCGGCGACGACAGACCGAGGTAAGTCTCAGACGGGCCCCGCAGCGAAGGCTGATCTGGGAACAGTTTTAGTGTTCCCTCTTAAGTGTGTGGAGATGGAGTAAAGTGATGCTGGCTGACCTGGGTACGGCCCTTTGGTTGTGTGAGCCGTGCTGATATAGTGCTGCCTGCCATCGCCACTGCCTCTCCTGTCCGTATCTAATCTGACTCGCGTCCTTCATCCCCACATTCACAGCGCGCTGCTGTCTACTTTAAAACTCCCGGTGTGTACGCACAAGTGTGCTTAGGCTTGTTGCACTTGTTTGGAGATGTGGTGTTGGTGACTATAAACTGGTAGGATTATGAACACTCTCTCTCTCTCTCTGACTCCCTGTCTTGCCCTCTCTCTCTCTCTCTCTCTCTGCCCCCTTTCCTTTCTTTTGCTCTGCATCTGTCTCTAGCTCCGACCGCAGAGGGAGGCCTGGTGATCGTTACGACAGCATGGTGAGTCTGTAGTGAAGAAGAATCAGAATCAGAATCCCAGGACACTGGGAATTCTGGGAAGTGTAGTGAAGGCTGCAAAGTGGTGGTACTTGGGTGTACAGAGGGGAGGGGGTGGTGAGGGCAGCTGGGTTTTTTTTTTTTTTTCGTGCAGATTTGGAAAGAAAATTGGCAGTTCCCTCTGAGCCGCGTGCCGTTGCTAGGCAACAGGTTTTTGAATAGGTTGTCGTCTTGGTGACCACCGAGATGAAAGCAGCGAATAAGAGGGAGCCTTTGTTTACAAAATGTCAGCACTCTTAAAGATGTAAGTGTTGCACAGTTGAAATGCTTCTCTAACCTTCCTTCTCTGTCTCTCTCTCTCTCTCGCTTGCCCCCCCCCCCCCCATGGACCGTACAGGGTGGAGGAGGGTATGGTGAGTAAAGGGTCCTCATGGGTTTTGTGGGGAAGGATCTGTGTGTATATTTGTCTGTGTGAATGTATACACGCATATGTGTGTGTGTACATTCATGAGTACTCTTAATCTCAAGAGCCATATATTCTACTGTTTTGAAAACAAGTGACATTCAATGAAATTAAAAATAGTACTTCAAGTATTTTCACTGAAATTTTTTTTTGTTATCAAATACACTTATGTCATGAAAATAAAATCTTTGGAGGCTGTGCATGTTGATTCTGCTTTAAATTAAATAAAATTTTTTATTTTGCAGACAGCAGCTCATCCTGGGAGCCGTATCAGTCAGGTGAGTCCCCCCCCCTCCCCCCCCCCCTCTGTTCTGCGTGCTGATTCTGAATCGTCCTGGAAATGCAGGTAAATCAGAACCCTCTCCTCCCACACTCTCTGCAGGGGGGCGCGGTTCCTACGGCGATATGGGGGGACCCGTCATCACCACACAAGTGACCATCCCCAAAGATGTGAGTCTGCTGCACATGCTCAGTGGGGGTGGGGGTGGGGGGCAGAAGCAGGGTGGCTGGTTGCCCTGGTGATGACCACGTGTGCTCGTGTGTGTGCGCGTGTGTGTGCGCGCGGGATGTGTGTGCTTGTGCGCGCGTGTGTGTGTGTGTCTGTGTGTGTTTGTGCTTGTGCGCGCGTGTGTCTGTGTGTGTTCCTCCCTGCAGTTGGCCGGGTCGATCATCGGGAAAGGCGGTCAGCGCATCAAACAGATCCGTCACGAGTCTGGAGCGTCGATCAAGATCGACGAGCCGCTGGAGGGGTCTGAGGATCGCATCATCACCATCACGGGCACTCAGGACCAGATACAGAACGCTCAGTACCTATTACAGAATAGGCAAGTCCTGGACTCTCTGTACGAGTGACCATACCTGCCCCAAAACACCTGTACCTGTACCTCCTCTGCCTGTACCTTTCTTCTCCTGTTCCTCCTCCTCCTTCTGCCCCCACCCCCTACCCCCCTACACACCTGCACCTCCTCCCTCACTAATTCTGTTTGTTCTGTGCACCTCTACCCTTCTTGCTAATGTCCACTGGCTGCTTCTTCCTGCTCTGCTGATGGGGAAGCTGCTTTTTTCTCTGGTGAAAATGCTGTTTTTTTTATAAAAAGTAAAGGTTTTGAGTGATGGGTAGCTTGGTACAGGATCGGGGGCCTGCTGGCCTGCTTCTGTGTGGAAGACTAGTGATTTTGTTGTTTTTATTTGGATGAATTGACAACAAATCACAGTCTGCCCCACGGCACAGGCCTCTCTGCATCTGCAGCATTTCACTCTACTAACCCCCTGTACCCCAGTAACTGACCCTCTGTACCCCAATAACTAACCCCCTGTACCCCAATAACTGACCCCCTCCACCCCAGTAACGAACTCCCTACACCCCAACGAACCCATGTACCCCAATAACTGATCCATACGCCCCGGTAACTGTCCCTCTGACCCTCAATAACTACTCCCCTGTACCCCAATAACTAAACCCCTGTACCCAACAACCCCCTTAACTCAGTGTCACCCCCGGTACCCCATTCAGTAGCCTTGCTTTATCCCCAATGACAAATCCCTTTACCCAAATGGCTCCCGTACCCCCAGTAGTTTACTCCTCTGTACCTTTTTAACACCCTTGTACCCGAACAGTGTGAGCTGTCCGCTATTTTCTCTCCTCTAATTTCAGCTCTAATACATGTACCCTCTCTCTCTATATCTCTCTCTCTCTCCTCTCTCTCTCTGGTTGAGTACCCTCCTTTATTATTTTTCTTTTGCTGTTTTATATTTCAGTGTGAAGCAGTACTCTGGTCGTTTCTTCTAAAGGAGGGGAGCGAAGGGATGCAACCCTGCTCCGTTCTCAGAACATTCCTCTGCTTTAGCGTACACTTCCCTCCCCCCCCCTCCATGCGCTGCACCACCTTTCACTCACACACCTATAGCTCCGCCTCCGTTTCCACTCCCCCCAGTGGAGCCCCGCCCCTTTTTCCTTTGAGGTTTTTTCCTTTTTTTTTTTTTCTTTTTTGTTTTGCATGGGCCCTTCCCAGTGCCCGTAGGTTAGACTAAATCCCCTGCGTTTGTGTACCTGTGTTTGTATGTTTTCTTTTTTGTTGTTTGTTTTTTTTGGGCCGCCACGTATCCAAAATCCATTCAGCACAACATGCAGAATGTAATCTTGCTTTAAAAGAAACGTTTTATCGTTTTTAAAATACAAAAAAAAAGAGAAATTAGGTAACTTTTTTTTTTTTTCCTTTTTGGTTGCCATTTTTTTCAGTTTGCTAAAATGCCTGGGGCTGTATAAATGTAAATATACAGTTGGGATCGATCGTTTCTAAGGATTTTATAGAATTTGAATCTCCGAAATTTTCCTTTCTCAGCTCTGTGGGTTATATTCTTAAATGTACTGATTGGACCAAGAAAAGGGGGGAAGGGTGGGGTTGCACCCGAGCCCACGTCGTGTGATTAGACTTCAGGCCCGTTTTTAAACTTCTGTGTGGATGGGGTCCGAACGTGTGATGTTTTTTTTTTCTTTTTTTTTCTCCTCTGTACTGCTGTGTCCGTGTGCGTGACTGGGGACTGAAGCCTGTTTGTAGTGGTGTCGGCTGCGTGCGCGCGGCGCTCTGACTCCGGTCCCGCAGTCCTATTCGCTGAAAGTCTTGAGTAATAAAGTCCATGCCACATTTTACCCCTCGCCTCGCCTCTTCCATGCTCCTGTAACGGCCGCCCTTCTCGATCGTTGACACGGCGCGGAGTGCGCTGCCGACGTTTGCTCAGAGAATGTTTTCAGGGAATAGTTTAGATGCCAGGTAAGTTAACAGGTTAAATGATTGATTAAGTGGCAGGTAAAGGTGTGAATTCCCGGTTGCTGTTTAACAAACTGAAATGCAAGTGTAAGCACATGACCTGCTGTTTAGTAGTATGTACTCAGTAAATCCTTATCAGTGCTCTTTAAAGCATTTCATGTGTTCAGTGAGCCGCAGGGAGGTCGTTTTACAGTAGGAACCGGGCGTATAACTGGTTCAGTTCCCAGTTGGGTCATTTCTGTTGTGCCCTTGAGTAAGGTTCTCCACCTCGTTTTCTTCAGAAATAATTTCCAGCTGTGTAAATGAGCTGCGTGCAAGTGTCTAATCTGTGTGACCCACTCTGGGTAAGAGTGCTAAATGAAGTATGGATGGTGTATGAGGATAAATGGCTGGTTTCTGTGCTGGGGTTTTTTCAAACCTGAAATGAAATGTAATGAATGGAAAATGATCCCTAATGTAAAGTGGGGTTTTAAGAACAGCCAGTCTTTTGTTAGGGTGGCCTGACCCTGGGTTTGGGTGATCCATACAGTGGGAATGAGGACAGATTGTTCCTGTTCTGATACTGGCTGAAGGCTCCCTCTCCACGCCCCTTCCCAAAAAAAAAAAATCCCACCTTTTACAAATTAAGATGGTAGTATTTAAGGATTTGGGTTAGGATGTTTTCATCGTTTAATGCTTGTTTTGTAGGGCTGAACATGGATGCAATATGTATTCTGAATTTGTATTTGGATCTTGGGTAACATTTGATGTTCACTAGTGTTTTAGTGATGTTGTGTCTACTGGCTGGTCTGGCAATGTTAGCCTAATGTGGCACTATAGTTCATATTAATCAAGTGAATACACGTATGTTCTTCAGTGTACAAGGCTCTGGAAAAGTGCGTGTGGTAAATCAATGTGGTGTACTTGGCATTAGTGGGCGGACCCAAAGCCCGTAACCACGTATAAAAAAATGGCGCGAAATAAGTGACTGACTGACCCGTGACGTAGGCCACAGAAGAGGACCGGATATAAAGGAGGCTGCCATTTCCTTTCGTTGTTAGCATTAGGTAAGTTTGGAAACCATTCTAGTATTGTTCCTGATACATGTGATATAAAGTATACGCCAAAATGAATTCTCGAAAATCGCGCCCGATTATGCAAGTATTATGAACACTTGCCGCATCGGGTTAAAACTATAATATTGTTGCAGTTTTGCTAGTTTCCAAAAAGCCAGGACGCTACATTTGGCAAAACAAACTGGTCAAAGCACCATGCGAAACGATAGAAACGCACGATAAGTTTTCATTGGCGGTTTTTGACACGATACATGTTCAATTTTGGGCAACTTATAAGGACTTCGCGTACGAACTGTCCCTTTAAGCAGACTGCAAAAACAATGATTAAACTTGAGCAGTAAATATTTAGTCATCTGTTAAATATGCGTTAATAAGAAAATTCTGTTTATCTGCAGTTCCTACACCTTACCAAAGCAAATTCGAGCCAGAATTTCCCAATGTTGCTACTCAGCAGTGTCACGTGCCATTTGCGTAAATGCAAAACGCCCCTTTTGACACGCGTTAAGATGTCACTGAAGTACGAATGCAAGTTTACTTTGCTTACCAAGAGCCAAAATACAAATCCTGAATACATACAGAATTTGTTTTGGTTCCTGGTTAGAATGCATTAAATCATTTTTGAGGTCTACCTCTGTGCCTCTGACCTAATGTGCACTCGCTCTAGTTGTAATGCCTGCTAAATGGCTGAATTAGGCAATGTAAATGATTAGCAGATTTTGCAGCGCACACAATTGCCCATCGTAAATGCAAGGCTATTTGTGGGCCTAGAGAACATAGTCCACGTGAAAACTGAGGTGCAGTGACCGCGTGTTTTTCCTGCGACAGCTTTCATTTCAGTGAGGCGAACGTACTTAAGTAACGTGGGACACGGACGCTGTTTTTCTCTTCCGTAGAGCGGCGGCGGACCGCGACTCTGCCGGGAAATGGAGGAGCCGCTGCCCCCGCGCGAGTCGGGCCGCTGGGTGGCCGAGCGCAGCCGCGATGTGTTCGTGGAGGAGGAGGGCGTGCGTCGGGCGGCGGAGATGCTGTACGCCCTGCGGGACAGCGAGGTGTTCACGCCGCAGGGCTGGAAGAAGATGAACCCGCTGGCCCCCGCCTTTGACTCTGACCTCCACATCAACTGGGTCTTTGTGGTCGACACCATGAACTTCTCCTTCTGGCCCGACCGCGATGACCGGCAGTGCACGGTCACCTGCCGCGGCGCCACCTACAGCGGCTACATGGCGCTCTGCGCCGCCGTTACCAGGGCGATGGACGAGGGTGAGGCACTTGAACGACTGCTCTGCACGATTACACATGCGGTACCACGGTGACCTCATTTCCTGTGAAGGTGGCAGTATGCACTCTACGTCAACTGGATCTGTTCGAATCCATCGCACTTGCCTACTATTGAGTGTACAAGTTGTATACGTATAGAACTTCTATTCTCAATTGTGTGCTGATTCGGACACGGCCAATGAGTGTGACCCCCGCTGATGTCACCTTGGTAACGGAGGGAATGATGCCATGTTGGTTAGCCGTGTTTCTGTTAGCCCTGTGCTAGCTGCGCAGTGTGCTACACCCCCGCTGATCACCTGTAAGGCGTGTGGGCTACACCCACCTGTCTGCTCAGGTGAAGGGCTGTGCTGTTCAGGCCTGTTTCTGCGTCCATTAGACTGAATGGCATGACATCCATTTTATGCGGTAGCTCGGGAAACGCATTGCCACGGAAACCTTGCGTTTCACAAGAAACCTGTGAGTTGGAGTGAGCGCAGAGAGCAGAGCTGAATATGTGGTTATCGTGAGCGATGTGTGTGACCGTGGTCTCTCCCCTCCCCCGCCCCCCCCCCCAGGCGTGCCCATCACGGACGCCGCGTACATGGCGAGCGTGAGCTTGGAGGACCTGGGGAGGGTCCTGCGCTCGGACACGGCCACGCCCATGCCCATGCTGGCGGAGCGCCATCGCGCGCTGAACGAGGGCGGGGCCGTCCTGCTGCGATACGGCGGCTCCCTGCGCCGCTTCCTCAGCCACGGCGACGGCGACGCCCGGCGACTCATCCGCCACATCGTGGACAACCTGCCGTCGTACCGCGACGAGGCCGAGTACGAGGTGAGGTCATCGCCCCGCCCCTTTCTGCCTCACCGCTGAGCCCTGCTCCACTGTGCCACCCTCAGGCCAGAACTGAGGCTCACAGTCCACTGAGCACCACTGTGCTGCTGTTAGTGTCACACCGCCATCTGCTGGTCAGACTCAGAAACACAGTCTCGCCTGCTGTCTACAGCCTTCCCTGTGGGTTATCCTTAGATTGTGATGATTCTTTTGTTCTAATGTGTTGTTCTGTTACTGGCTCCTGCCTTTCTGTCTCAGGGTAAGAAGATTGCCTTTTTTAAGAGAGCCCAGATCCTGTTGGCTGATTTCTGGGGGATCATGGAGGCGAGAGGAGAAGGAAGCATCCCCAACCTGGACTACCTGACCATGTTTGCGGATTACAGGGTACCCCAGGCCCTGGTCTACCTGGGGGCGCTGCGATACTCAGACTCACTCATGAATACACTGAAAGAAGGTGTGTACATATTGACGTGTGTGTATGTGTGTGCATGCATGTGTGTGGGTGTATGTGTGTGTGTAAATCTCTTTTCTGCGTGTGTGTGTGTACTGTGCGTGCGTGCGTTTGTGTGTTCGTGTGTGTGTGACTCCCATCTCTCTCCTTCTGTTAGGAGTGCTTCTCCCCTCAGGAGATCGCAGGGAGGTGGAGATCCGCGGCTGCTCCATCTGGTGTGTGGAGCGGATGAAGGCGGAGCTGTGCAAGCTGGTGGAGCAGAGAGACGGACGGCCCTGTCACATTAACTCCGCCCTCATCGACTTCTACCTGTGGCCTTACGCCAAGGAGCACAGCCAGGAGATGTCTCATATACCCATACATCACACACGCTGCATATATTACTGACACACACCTATACCTATGCACCACACACACTGCATGTATTAATGACACACCTATATCTATACACCACACGCACATTGCATCTATTACTGACACACCACTATACACCACACACACACACACACACACACACCTGCACCTATACACCACACACGCTATATCTATTACTGACCCACACATGCAGACGAATGTCTGGTGCTCCAGCTTTACTTTTAATAAAATCAAACATGTTAAATATGTAAAGAATGGGTACATTTTGTTAATTAACAGTGTTCAAATTAATGTCTGTTATATCAGATGCACCAGGCTACAGAGACAATTTGATGACATCCATAACTTGCAAACACAGTGGTTGCTAATATATTGCATCATGCTGCAGATTTAGGGCCTGACTCAAGAAATAATTAAGAATTTTAATTCATGAAAATTGAGGTACAGCAAGCCTTAATTATGTAATGGTGGAGCTGAATAAATATTAAATAATTTATGACAGTGATGTGTTGATTATTTGTTTCTCGGGACAGTAATACCCATTTAAAATTTACTGAACCAAGTTGGAAGATTTGTTATTACTGCAGTATGTTGGTCCATTTAGTCACTGATAAGGTTGATAATGGGTTTAAAAAATATATAACCTCTGGTTTAACAACTGATTGACAGTTTTACTTGAGTAGGATGGGATTCAGTGTATCAGTTGTAACTATCACAAAGATATTAAATGGCCAAACTGTGTTTAATGGTATGGCAGATATGCCATCTGCCAAATCGCAGGTTCGTGTGAGTATTTATTCCCAATATACTGTATACCGGTTAGTGGGCATATTTGTTCGCGGCGGCTGTAAACCAGGCTTCATACGACGTGATCCCTCTGGGTTCTTGTACCGCTCAGTAGGTGGCGCTGTCGCTTTTCCACTCCATAAACAGCCGTCTTGTGGACGCGCTCTTGTTGACTAATCTGTTGAAAACGTTCGGTTGTTGCTAGGGAACCACGAGAAACAAAAAACTCAAGTAAAAGCAAAGAAAGAAGGCGATGGTGACAGCTAGCTGTTAAATAAATGTTTACAGTTCCAGCTGTAGTGTTCTAGTGCTCATTTAACTCCCTGGACCAATTAACTATGATTATGTTGCAGTATTCGACATTTTTACGATTTTAATGGAAACAACAATCTTTCTCGTCCACGCTACAGTTCGCTAGCCACGAGCTCATATGAGAAGTTCATGGAATAACTAGAAAGTTGATGGAATAACTCGACCTCGTGAAATATTCTTAACTTTATGGTAAGTTTAGCTGCTAAACCAAATTACCAGTTACGTTTTAAAGTCATTAACTTTATCTGGTGTGAGCATTGTTTTAAGTGAACAAAACTTTGTTTTCTATAGTTATATACAAGCAAAAGTTAGCTAGTCTAACGGTTAGTTAGAATATAACTATTAGCTTATGTTAGTCAATTAGCTAACTGACTGTGGTTGTCGCTCAGTTAGCTAATGTCTTGTCAGTCTTTGTTTTGTCAGGTACTGAAGTAAATAGATTGTTAGCTGGGAAATAATTTGCTTGTTAACTGATTTGCACTTAAATGTGCACATAACGTTATCTGTAAGTTAAATTCTATTTTCGGAGGTCATTTTTGGGTTCTACAAATTTGTGAGATATTAAGCGTTTGAGCCTTCACCCCTATGCACTTTCATTTGTAGGCGCTTGACAGTACTTCGTACCAATGCAATACCAGCGTTGGTACACTCCCACGTGCGATATGTCATTTCAGTTACCTGGAGCATAAGTCACTTGGTATATAAAATGTCAAAGTAATTTTCTTTTGTGTTTGACATTCCCATTGCATTGGGGGAGCAGCCCGTTGTGTGTGACCGCGCGTCCTCGGCGATGGCGGAGTCCCGAGTGAAGGTGGCCGTGCGCGTTCGGCCGCTGCTGCCCCGCGAGGCGCTGCGCGAGCCGCACATGTGCGTTCAGGTCTCGCCCGCGCACCCCGGCCAGGTGATCGTGGGGAACCAGCGTGCCTTTACGTTCGACTTCGCCTTTGGTCCCGAGGCCCAACAGGACGAGCTGTACAGAACCTGCGTGCAGCCGCTGGTGACGTCGCTGCTGGAGGGCTACAATGCCACTGTGTTTGCTTATGGACAGACGGGATCTGGAAAAACCTACACTATCAGTGGGGGACCTGTAGGTGAGTGATTACCCCTTGAAAAGTCCCTAATGGTTTCTTGATTACTGTACTTATACAGATCTGCTGCTGATTGTGTCAAAGCCAGACTGCTGTTACTCTGTTCTCTGGCTGCAGTGTCTGCTTCGGGGGGGCGGAGCGGGATCATCCCCCGGGCCGTAGAGGAGATCTTCCTGCAGCTGGCACGGATGCCAGATACCACCTCCTCAGTCAGGGCCTCCTATGTGGAGGTGTACAAGGAGGAGCTGAGAGACCTGCTGGAGCTGGAGACCTCCCCCAAACCCCTGCACATCCGTGAGGACGAGCGAGGGAACACAGGTGAGCACACACCTGTACCTGTGTACCTGTACCTGTGCATGCACCTGTACACACCAGTGCACGCCTGTATATACAACTATACACACCTGTACCTGTGTACCTGTACCTGTGCATGCACCTGTACACACCGGTGCACACCTGTATATACAACTATACACACCTATACATGTATACCTGTACATATACCAGTACCCGCAGGTACACACCTGTATATGCAACCACACATACCTGTCCTGCCTGGGGTGGGATTTGGCTTCCTGCCCTGGTGGGCCACAGCCATTGTACCCCTGACGGACACGCTTGTTGTCCTCAGTCCTGATTGGTGCGCGGGAGCAGGTGGTGGAGTCGGGGGAGGAGTTCCTGACGCTGCTGCAGGCGGGGAATGCGGCGCGGCGCACGGGGTCCAATCAGATGAACGAGCACTCGAGCCGCTCCCACGCCCTGCTGACCATCGTCGTGACGCAGCGCCGCTCGGACCCCGCCCCCCTCTCCCTGGCCTCCAAGTTCCACCTGGTGGACCTGGCGGGCTCCGAGCGGCTTGGCTCGGGTGCCTCACCCCGCCACTTCCAGGAGTCCGTGCAGATCAACACCGGCCTGCTGGCGCTCGGCAACGTGATCCGCGCGCTGGCCAGCCCGCGCCGCCGCACCCACGTGCCGTACCGCGACGCCAAGATCACGCGGCTGCTGCGCGACTCGCTGGGCGGCAGCGCCCGCACGCTGATGATCGCCTGCGTGAGCCCCGCCCCCGCCTGCCTGCAGGAGTCGCTCAGCTCGCTGCTGTTCGCCAGCCGCGCCCGCGACGTGCGCAACCAGCCCACGCTCAACCTGGGGGCGGAGCTGGGGGCGGAGCCAGGGGCGGAGCTGCGTGCCAGGTCGGGCGAGGCCAAGTCCCAGCAGGCCCGCCTCCAGGCCCTGCAGGAGGAGCTGGCCCGGCAGAGGAGGAGGAGCCTGCAGTACCGCGCCCTCACGCAGGAGGCCGCCGGTCTGCTGCTGGAGGCGCGGGATTCCGCTCCCGGCCCCGCCCACTCCGTCCGTGTGCAGGAGTGGCTGGAGGTGCAGGAGGAGCTGGAGAACGAGGGCCCCGCCCACAACGGGGATGGCAGGGGGACGGAGCTGGGGGCGGAGCTCCAGTGCACCAATGTCCTGCAGCTGCGCAGGGAGCTCAACAGGTGCCAGGTGTGTGTCTGAGTGTTCTGCTTTGTGTATCTGAGTGCAGTCTGGGTTTTATGACTTGTAAGGACGCGGGTGTTTCTCTTGTATAGGAAGCCCTGGCTGCTGATGAGCAGCTTTTCTCAGAGAGGGAGCAGCAGGTGAAGGATCTTCAGGAGCAGGTGCGCAGCCTGCAGGAGCAGTGTGAGGCTCTCCTGGCAACCCTGCAGCACGAGCGCAACGGGAGTCGCCTGCAGGTGAGTCTACAGCACCAACATTCTACATCACCAACATTTTAAAGCACCAACGTAACACAGCACCAACATTTTAAAGCACCAACATTCCACAGCACCAACATACTACAGCACCAACATACTACAACGCCAAGATTCTACAGCACAGAGATTCTACAGGACTAATGTTCTCAACTCGGCACACGTTCCAAACGACACAAGAGGGAAACAATGTTGTAGACTGAGGATCTCTATTTACTTTTTTACTCTTTGTTTATGATCTAATGGCTGCATTTATGTGTGTGCTGTGCTGACGTTGCAGAGTGAGCAGCTGGTGGAGCAGCAGCTGCTTATCGAACGCCTGCGGGACCTCCTCACCTCCAGCACCTGTCCGTCTGCCCGCCGCCCCTACAGCGTCCCCCTGATTACACACCTACACAGAGAGTCTCGTAACCATGGCAGCCCCAGTGTCAGGAAGGTAGCGTGTCTGCCCACACACACACACATGCACACATGTACACATGCATGCAGACACATACACAGTCACATTTTCACACAACCACACACACAGGCTCGTGTGAGTGCGTGTGTCAACTGCAGAGGTGTGTGTGTGTGTGCAGGTGAGTAATATATTGATGTCGTGCTGTGTGTTTGAGTGCGTGTATGACCTGTAGAGGTGTGTGTGTGTGTGGGCAGGTGTGTGTGTGCGTGTGTGACCTGCAGAGGTGTGTGTGGGCAGGTGTGTAATATGGTGTCGTGCTGTGTGTGGTATGGCCAGGTGCACACCAGCCCTCCTGCGTACTCTCTGGAGAGGGTGATGGCCTGCTTCCGGACACGCAGCCAGCTGCTGAAGGCACAGGTGGAGGAGGAGGATCAGGTGCTGCTGCAGGGCCGCGAGGAAGAGGAGGAAGAGCAGCAGGGAGCGGAGGAAGAGGCAGACCAGAGCCAGGCCTTTAGGTGGGAGCAGCCAATCAGCCGCTCAGTTGGTCCTCATCAGTCCAGACAGAGCGCAGTGCTCTTTAATAGCTGTGCGTCTGTACAGTGCTTTTTACCAATAGTCATTTAAGCAGACGGTCTTTTCCAGACCAACTTACACAGAGGGCATTTTTGCATACGATCTATTAAGAGAGCTGGGCGTTTACTGAAGAAGGTGAATGGTTACCTTGCTCAAGGGTGCCGCAGAAGTGCCCCACTTGGGGGACTGAACCTGCGACCTTGGGGTTGCAAGCTCAGTTCCATAGCCATTAAGCTACAGCGTATGTGGAATGGTGTTTAATGGCTGTGTCTGTGCAGGCGCTCTCTCAACCTCACCTGGACACGCGGACCTTGTGACCGCCCCTCACCCGGTTCCACCCCTGGGGGGAGGGGCCTGAGGCGCCGCCCAAACCTCCAAAGGCAGGCTGCACCCGCTGCAGGTATTAACAGGGTCTGTTATCTCTGGGAGCGCTGGATTGTGTGTGTGTGTGTGTGTGTGTGAGAGAGAGAGAGAGTGTGTGTCCATTAGACACAGTGGTCAGTGAAGGAGCTGAGCCCATATAGGTATACCTGTTCTGGGTACAGGTGTAGTTGTGTGTTTACAGGTGTGCTTCTGTGTTTACAGGTGTATTTGTATGGATGCGGTTGTCTACATGTCTATTTGTGTCTGCCGTCCAGGTGACAGTGTCTGTGTGGAGGCGGAGTCTTACTATGGGGACAGCTCCAAGTGTGGGTCAGAGTCTGTGGAGGCGTGTTCCCTGAGGGCCAGTCAGGCGAAGAACCTGCAGCTGCTGGAGGCGGAGCTTCGCCAGGGCCACACCCAGCGGAGGATGGCAGAGCCGGGCCTCAACATCCGCCCGAAGGTTCCGCAGCAGAAGACAGAGTCTCAGTGCAGCAGCACAGAAGCACAGGCATGTTTAAAGCACCTTCATCTTAGAGGGTGGGGTTTGGGTGGGGTCAGAGTGAGGGGGTGGGGTGAGGGCACGGTCATAGTAAGAGGGTGGGGTCAGAGTGAGTGGGTGGGGTTAGTGGGGTTAGGGTGGAGTCAGAGTGACAGGGTGGGGTTAGGGCGGGGTCAGAGTGTGAGGGTGGGTTTAGGGCGGGGTCAGTAACGCCTCCCCCTGCGGTTGCAGCTGGAGGAGCAGCGGCGGTGGCTGGAGCAGGAGGAGGAGCGGGTGCTGCAGCAGAGGCGGGGCCTGGAGGAGCTGAGGGAGGAGCTTCAGCGAAGGGAAGAGCTGGTGGCACACAGGGAGGCGCTCTCTCAGGAGAGGAGTCACATACACCTGAAGAAGCTCCGCTCCAGCCAGGTACCTGTGTGAGTGTGTGTGTGTGTGAGAGAGTGTGTGTGTGTGTGTGACTGTAACCCTGACGCTGTGTGTGTGTGTGTGTAACCCTGACGCTGTGTGTGTGTGTGTGTGTGTGTAACCCTGGGGCTGTGTGTGTGTGTGTGTGTGTGTGTGTGTGTAACCCTGGGGCTGTGTGTGTGTGTGTGTGTGTGTGACTGTAACCCTGACGCTGTGTGTGTGTGTGTGTGTGTGTGTGTGTGTGTGAGAGTGTAACTGACGCTGTGTGTGTGTGTGTGTGTGTGTGTGTGAGAGTGTAACTGACGCTGTGTGTGTGTGTGTTGGAGGTGTTGGAGCGGGACCTGCTCAGCCTGTCCGCTCGGCTCAGCGTGGTGGACAGAGAGCTGGAGCAGCAGGGCGGGGCTGCGCTGGAGCGCCTCCGTGAGGAGAGGGAGCAGCTGTGCAGGAGGCGGGACGCCCTGGACGACAGGCTGAGCGACGGCAGCGTGCTCACTGCTGAGGTCAGGCCCCGCCCCATTACATCACTCACTGTCTCTCTGTCATTGGCTGTTCACAGTGTGGGAGTTATTGGGGAGTGGATTTAGATGGTGGAAAAAGGTGGAATGTTAGATGAAAGGTGGTTATATGGGGAGGGGTTAAGATTGGGGGTGGGATTTAGATGGGGTGTGATTGATGAGAAGGTCAGATGGAGTGGTTTATGAGAGTTGTATTGGAGGTGGTGTTAACGGCTCTCTTGTTGTGCAGGAGGAGCACACCCTGTTTCAGGTGGAGGAGGCCATAGAGGTGCTGGACGCAGTGGTGGAGTATAAAAACGCCTCCATCCACAGCAGGCAGTGGGCGTCGGCCGCGCCCCCCAGCGAGGGAGACATGATGGACAGGCTCAGCACCCTGCCCCCCCCACACATTAAAGCACTGCTGCTCAGCTACTTCGACAAGGTTAGTGATCCCAGCTCTGTAAAAAACCCCCATGCCCCAGATTCATTTAGTCATCTCTGGTGTGTCATCTCACACTACTGCATCTCTGTTACTCCTCTCCTCTCCCTGTCCTTTCTTCCTCTTCTCTCTCTCTCCCTTTCTCACTCCTTCCCCTCTCTCTCTCCCCCTCCTGCTCCTCCCTCTCAGGTGGTGAACCTGCGTGAGGAGGAGAGGAGGCTGCATTTGCACTGCGAGGAGCTGCAGCTGCAGCTGCAGGAGCAGGTGGGCGTGGCCCGGGAGCTGGAGGCTGCTCTGCAGCGCCTCACGCTGGCCGCTGACCGCCGGCTCACAGAGCAGCAGAGAGAGCATCAGCAGAGCCTGCAGCAGCTCCTGCACCAGCTCACAGGTGAACAGGCTGACCATCTCACAACGGGCATTAGAGATGCTCTACAGAGCGCTACATCTTTCATAGCATCAGCTCATTATGGCTGGTTATGCGTCAGTTGTACGCTAGTGTGTTACGGATGGTTTAGGTAGCAGTCTAGACTGTGTGTTGGGTGTTATGTGTGTGCAGCTTGGTGTTTGGGTGTTATTGCTGACTGTGTGTTTGGTTTTAGTGGTGACTGTGTGTTTGGTTGTTGGCAGAGGCCCGGGGTGAGGGGGCGGGGAAGAGTGTGAGGTCAAGCGAGGGGCGGATCCAGGAGCTGGAGAAGGAGCTGTTTTTCTACAAGAGCACCAGCCGGCAGCTGAGGAGGAAACTGCGGGAGCTAAACCCCGCCTTCAGCGCAGAGGCTCCGCCCAGCAGGGGGCGTGGCCATGAGAGCACAGAGAGCTCACTGTGCAGCGCCTCGGCCCACAACACCGAGCCGGAGGAGGCTCCGCCCTGCGGCACCCAGGGCAGAAAGCGATTGGACGAGGAGGCAGGGCGGAGGCGGGGCGGCGCGAGGGCGGAGCCAGAGCCCCCCAGGCTGCAGGCCCGTCGCTCCAGCCTGCTCTCCTTCCAGGAGGACTCCATAGACGCATCCCGCCACCAGGGCCAATGAGCTGGCTGCATTACAGCAGCTGGTACCGCTCAGCTCTTACAGGTGTTACCCTGCTGTCACACCCAGACTCTGTGTGCATAGAGACTCTGTGTGCATTGACCCCCTGCTCTTATACTGTGAAATACCATGTGCTTATGCACTTATGCATGGACATGCGCAGCCAGTGGAACTGGCCTCTGACACAGGCAGCTTTTTTTCCACCTGCTGCGTGTGTTTTATGCTTGTGAACAGACCCTCAGACCGTCTCACTGAAGGTCAAACAGGCCTGTCTCACTTACACTGGCGACCTCTGACCCCTGGCTTCCTGGTCCTGTGCCTGACTAATCAGATGTGCCCATCTTAGTCCTTAGAAACGTTCACCCAGTCAGTCTCCATAACATTAACACCCATCAGTCAGAGCGAGTCTAAGCATCATGTTTTGGAGAATTTAATACTCTGAATTTATTATTGCCAAGCCTGATCATGTCTTCGATTTTGTTATGTATTTAATATGCAAGAAATAATTTGATCATTTTTGGAAGTATGTTTGTTTTATATTTATTTTTTGTAAATATGTATCTGTTTTGCAGTAACACTGAGTCATATTTTATTTGTAATGTAATGTTTTGTACGAAATTGCTTGTTTAAAATTATTTATAATCTTATAATCCTTAGCATCTTTGCTGCTTCTCCTATCTCTGATCATTTATGACTGTCATCACTTATCGAGTGTCCTATAAATCACTCATTAACAACATTCTCGTTATTAAAGATGACATTTACATAACATGTGCGTGGACATTTGCATGTGCACGTGTGCGTAAGAGTTATATTTCAGGCAGTATGAGTTTCGCTAAGGCAAGGCTGTAAGTAACGGCTCGGAGGAATGGCTGGAGAGAAAGAGGAGGATGAGGCAAACCGACGAGAACAACCACCGAGAGGGACTGAAAAAGTCAAAAGGAGAGCGCTGAACTCATCTGAAGATTCGGCTAGAAATAAACAACGGTGTTTGACGGTTGCGACTGGAAAGAGGTCAAAGCGAACGACGTGAATGCTGAGTTTGATGCAGAGAACATGAGAGTTATGAGTGTATTCAAAGAAGTTGTCCTGAAAAGATTATATTAAAAAAGGCAGATTTTTTTTTTTGTTAGTATTAGACGTTGGCAGTGAAAAAGCGAGGCCGCACGTTGCCGAGGAGACAGATTTAATCTCAGCGTTAGCATCTGACTAATGCTTCATTGAGAACACAGGTAAAAAAAGCTTTCTGATTTTGTCATCTTGTTTTGAGTTAGAAATTGTAATAAATATAATACCATGCTTGGCTTAAAATGAGCTAATTAGGTAAATGACATATATAACCTTGTTAATGCTGAAGATGCATTTTACCTACCTTGCTGTCAATGTGTGATTATTGTACTCAAATAAATTTGTACTCATTACCCTTAACAAGTAATTGAATTGAAAGAAAGGCAACTTCTAGTGAGACCATTTACTTAAAATTAAAAAGGATTCTGTCATCATGCTCCATAATAAGTTTAAGCAGAGTTGAGCAGAGAAACTACTTAACTAAAGCACCGATCTCTATTCTAACGTGAACCCAGGTGATCAGTATCTACTCCCCTTCAAATAGAGCTAGCGAAACGTCTCAAATCAAGCGTAACATAATTATAGTGTGTATAATAGTATATAATCTATAATGTAATGATAGTTGGTTATGGTGGGGCGGAGGGGGGTGTCTGAAGCACTGCTTGGAGAGATCATCGCTATTAAATCCCATTGAGAAACGAGATTACAGCTCATTAATTCTTAGAAAAAACAGCAGAGCTAATTGCAGTCACAACGTGAAGTAGAGGTAATTATTAAAGGTGCCAAACGTATTATCAAACTTTTAAGGAAACTTTAAATTGTCTATATGAGTACTGTGAACTGAAAATAATCACTGTAACTTTAAAGTGAAACGACTAAATAAATCAGAGCCTGAACGTTCCGAGTTGCTTTCGTGCTTTTTGCCTCTCTCGGTATCCATAGTTTTACTGCGACTTTGTTGTTAGTGAAGTGAGGTTCGCCGAAGACGCTAAATCAGGTTCATTTTGGTTTATAATATTGCTGTACATCCAAATAAACCTGTGTAGGTTTGTATGGTTTATATTAGAGCAGACTCTTGTAGTTGTCTACTTCAAATTACCCCATAATTTATTTAAACTGGCCATTCAGAAATACTTATTTTATCTAGCTAGCCAGCTAACCCGAATCTCCAGCGTTAGCTAACGTGCTCACGAAGAACGACGTTAAATTTGAAATTAAATCAAAAGTATGTGCTGGCGTATCTCTTCGCTGAAATTAGTTAGGAGTTCTCTATTTTATATTTCGCATAAAATGTCTGTTGTTAAAGATAACTGAAAACCATAATTGGCATTAGTTGGCAAGTTGGCCAGATATCTCCCTAGTCGGCTTGGTAGCTACGGTTAGCTTTATTTTAAGACTGGGTCAGTAAAACGCTGGGGGGCAAGCGTGCAGCAGCTTGTATGTCGCCTGAGTTCATGTCAGATGGATATTGCCTAGTAAATGTTGTATTGATTTAAATGTACGCCCCGGCAATACGTCTGATGTGTTGAAAGCGTGCAATAACTTCTGAAATCTATTTGTTATCTTAAATGATCGGCTAGCTAGCTAACGACACGGGGAGGTCTAGTTGCAGCTGTAACGTTTTTGCGTAGAGAGCTAATGCTAGCCACGTGAGCTAATTGCAAACAATCACAAGTCTGAAAAATATATTGTAACATCACGCTGCAGCATATTTTTTGCATCGGAGGGTTGTCTTTGAGCTGCAACTTGTAGTTTTTGTAATTTCACGTACATAACTTTTCCAGAACTAGAAACGACAATGCTAAATGTGCGTTTTTTTCATATGTCTACACAAGATTAATTTGAATTTCTGTGATGTCGGTGTGTACATTTCTAGTTTACCTATTATTTACTCTACAAGTAGTTTCTGAATGCCTGCTTCTTAACTGAACGTTTGTATCAGCGGAAAATAGAGTTCCGTGATCAAATGAAACGATAAAGACCATAGTAAAACATGAGCTGTCAAAGTCATTAGAATCTGTGGTCATTTTACTGAACCCCATGACCTGTTGCTGGTGGTGTGGTCAGGCTCTTTGTCGTGAAACATGTTTTTGTGCTTTATGTGGGTGTGACGACAGCAGATAAAGAAATGACGTCGGCAGTGATTTCCGTGACGACTACAGCCTCGCGCTTCGCGCTGCTGCAGGTGGATTCGGACTCGGACTCCGACTCGGAACCGGGAAAGACCAAGAGCAGCCGGCAGTCGGGGGCGAGGGCGGGCAAATCGGCGGCCGGTAAAACAAACGCCAACAACGACAAGCGGAAGGAGAAGAGAAAGAGGAAGAAGGAACAGCAACAGAGTGAGGCAAATGAGGTAGACCCCCCCCCCATAAACCACTGCACTCCCACATTTTATGCTTATTTTAAGGTGGTGTTGTGTCTGTAGTTGGATGTTGCTGTGTATGTGCTTAATTTGTGCGCGGTATGTTGCTGGTTTGTGGACAGTATGTAGCGGTTCGTTGACGTAGCTGGCTGGTGCATGGTGATGACAGGTGATGTTCTGTCCATACAGTTGAGGAGCCTGGCCTTTAAGAAGCTCCCCCAGAAGGCCTGCCCCCCCCAGACGACAGGGGGACCCCCACCTGGTGCTGGTGAGACGGAACTCCCCCAGGAGGGCTGGCAGCAATGGAAACAGAGAGACGAACAGGTTAGGCATGGCCCACAGGCTTCAGCTGTGTGAGCTCCTGTGTGTCCTTAAAGACCTGTGTGATTCACAGTTGTGTGTGTGTAATTTACAGTGAGTAAGAGTGGGTGGGTGTGCTGTGCAATGTATAAGTGTGTGTGTACGTGCAGTGGGTAAGTGTGTGTGTGTGTGTTTGTGATGTGCTGTGGGTAAGTGTGTGTGTGTGTACGTGCAGTGGCTAAGTGTGTGTTATCGTTCCCAGTTAACCAGCGAGCTGTATGAGGCAGATCTGGAGAAGGCCTTGATACTGAGCCAACTGGACTATGAGGAGCACAAGCAGGTACCGGCAGCACTGCAGGCCGACATCTGGCCTCTGTCTGTGTGGTCTGCAGCAGTTTTGGTGTCTTGCTGCCATAGCGACACTTGTCAAAAGGGTTGTACGATGAGGTGTAAATCAGGCTTTAAAATGTAAACACCTGTCAGGTTGTGTTTTGGGTTGTGATGTGTGACATGGATGGCTTTAAATGAGGAGGTGGGTTCTTTTCCTGACAGGATTATGAAAGTGCGGATGCCACTTCCTCTGCAGCCAAAGGCGGCAGGAAGGACAAGCGGAAGAACCAGCAGGGCAAGGAGAGGCAGCGAGTCACAGTGTCTCTGAAAGACTTCCATACGGAGGGCCACATCGGTGAGCAGCGCCACGGCAACCGCATAGCACCAGTACAGCACCGGCAAGCACAGCTCACGGACGCCATCCAGGCAACCGCAGCAGCACGGCAACGCACAGACCACGAACCAACAGCACACGGAACCGCACAGCAACGCAGCACCACGGCAACCGCACAGCGCCACGGCAACCACACAGCGCCACTGCAACCATACAGCACCAGTACAATGCCATGGAAACCCCCTCAGCACCACGGCAACCACACAGCACCAGTACAGCACCACGGCAACCACACATCACAGAGACAGTGCCACAGCAACCATACAGCTTCATTACAGCTCTGAGGCAATCATACAGCGCCTGTACATCGCCAGGGCAACCGTATAGAGCCAATTAATGGTCACCACAGCAATACAGGGGTAATGCAGTGCTATGGCAACAGTACATCACCATGCATCACCGTGGCTACTATAAAGGACACGTCTATGTCAGGAAATCAAAATTGGAACATGAGCCCAGTGTCAATTAACCCAAATATTGTATCTCTCTCCTTTCAGACCAGCTGAACAAGAAACAGGAGAAAGAGGTGAGGAGCAGCTGCCATTTTCCCCCTGGCTGTGCTGTGCTCCTGTATTCTGTGTGTAATGGAGTCTGCGCTGTTTCACTGAAGCCGCTCGCTCGAGTCAGCCTGCTGCCGCGTTTCAGGCTGTGCAACTTCTGCTGACTCATGCTTCGCTCTACAGGAGCCCAAAACTGTCAGTCCAGCTCTCCATTGCGACCGGTTCTTTAACAAGCTGGAGGATGATGTCAGCAAGATCGTCCTGCGGGAGAAACGGCGAGAACAGTTCAGCAACAGCAGCGGCCTGGAGGTGACCACATCGACAGAGCATGAACCGGTGAGTTTAACAACGTATGCAGAGCACGATCTGGTGAGTTTAACAATGTATGCAGAACATGAACCGGTGAGTTTAACAACATATGCAGAGCACGATCCGGTGAGTTTAACAATGTATGCAGAACATGAACCGGTGAGTTTAACAACATATGCAGACGTGACCAGTTGTTAACCAATGTAAGGATACCGTGAGTTTAACAACGATCAGACATGAACGTGAGTTAAACATAGGATGAACCGGTGAGTTTAACAATGTATGCAGAGCATGAACCGGTGACTTTAACAACGTATGCAGAGCACGATCCGGTGCGTTTAACAACGCATACGGAGAGCAGTTTAGTGAGTTTGACTGCGAACATCTGAGTTTAACCACAAATCATTGAGTGTGTCCATAACTCACTTGACCGATCTGCAGTCCCGATGTGGACCTTGGTTCTGGGTGACAGCGCAGCGTCTTGCTGGGGAAAGTGGGCGTGGCTGCTGGGCCTGATGGCTCCTCCCCTCTCCTCTCCTCTCCTGCAGGACGTGAGGGCGGAGCAGCTGAAGTACGAGCTGGAGAAGAAGGACCTGGAGATCGAGAGGCTGAAGAACGTGATCGCTCAGTGGGAGGTTAGTGCCATGGCAACTGTAATGGTTACTGCGCTGGTGAGGGGGGGGGGGGTGTTTAGCACAGTGATGCTATGCTGCTGTTTGTGGGTGGAATTAGCAGATGTGAGCTCCTATCTCTTGTTTTGTTCCCCAGAGTAAATACAAGGAAGTAAAAGCGAGAAACGCACTGCTGCTGAAGATTCTGCAGCAAGGAGAAAGTGAGTACCAGCAGCACATTAACACTCACTCTACATGTGTGTACTACTGCTGCACATTAACACTGCTTTTACATGTGCTCAGTGAAAGATAAGGCTGAGATTCTGCTGCAAGTGGAGGAGCTTCTGAACATAAAAGAAGAACTTTCCTCACAGGTACGCGTGTGTGCGTGTTTCTGTGCAACCCTGCGTGAAATATTTAGACCTCCTTCAGCTTGATTTATATTTAGAACTGGGCAGACCTGTGTTACTGTGATGTGCTGTAATATTGAATTGGTCGTGTTATGGTTGATTACTATTTTCTTTGATAAAATGTTTTTTATCTGAAACTGAAAATCTTTTTGTCCAGGTGACTCTGTTGCACGCATCCCTTGAACAAGAGAAGTCGAAAGTGAAGGGCCTGCAGTCAGACCAGCCCAAACACCACCAGGTAAAGATTCACCCGTCCTGTTCCCCTGGGCCTCGGGTGACCTGGCCTGCAGCAGCACTGCACATCTCCTCATGCGTGTTCCTCCGTTCTAACACACCTGCTGCATGCTGTGTAGGAGGAGGGAGCGCAGTAACGAACGCTGGCATTCAGGAAGATGCTGTTTTCTGTTTTGCTCTTTTGCAGGGGAATAAGAAGGGCAAAAAAGCACTGGAGGCAGATCTATGAGACTGGAGCAGGATGGATCCCCCCCCAGCCTCCCCCCCACCTCCTGCACACTCACGCCCAGTAAACGCTGTCCTACTGCGGATACTGATTGGTGCTCTGAAGGCTGATCTAATTAGAGGGGAGGGGTTTATGGGTAAGGGGCGTGTCCTGCTGGGGGCAGTGTCGAGCTCACTGTTTCTGACTCGCATACCTTATCAATAAAGCTTTCCACTTCATCTCTCTCTTTCTGTAATGCCAAATGCAGGTAATGTCATTAGATTTTTTTTTCCCACTGTAAAGTAAAGGGGACACTTTTCCTCTGCGTGCGTGCGTGCGTGCGTGCGTGTGTGTGCGCGTGCGTGCGCGTGTGTTCATGTGTGTGTGTGCACATTTAGAGTGAGGGCACAGCCACAGTCAGTCATGTTTCAGGAGATTCTAATTGCACTAACCTGAAACCTAATTGCTAACAACTGCAAAGTGGTTGTGGAGTCAGTACATTTATATTTTAGGTCTCAGTTGTATATTCTCGGGCTCCTCCTGATATGGTTTATCAGGATATCCCAGATTGGTCTGGTGTGCTGTGGGCATGATGTGTGTGGTGTGGCTGTGATGCAGAGTTTTTTTTTTTTACCCCAGATACTGCACATGGAACATTGATCATCCATAGGGAGAGACCTTTTACACTCTTAAGCCGATCAGGGGTGAGAAAATAATCACATGGATCTGCCAGTCTGTTTGAATCCTAACTGTACTTCCATAAATGCAGGAAAAGCATAAAGATACTGCTACTCTTCTGTGTTTTTACTGAAAAAACAGTAAAATGATTTAATGAATTTCTGAAACATCTGTAAACCTTAAAAGTCTGTGCTCCAACATAAATGACATTGAATACAAGTTTTATAATGTAATAAAACTTTATCATTTATACTGTAGACTTATGATATTTTCCTTTGGTCTGAAACAACAGATTGTGAAAAGAAAAATCAAAGTTGGTTTCAACATAATCTGATTATTTTTGTACACAGAAATGATCAGGCAATGGGGTAGTTTCCGGCTACGAATTGCCATTTAAAACCATCATGTATGCCCCAGATTCTGATTGTAATTTCTGTAAGCCCTAATAAAAGTGAAAGCGATGTTAGATTCGCTTTTAATGTCTACAGACGTAGATCGGAAGATCCCTCTGGCTTCCAAAGGGTGTCAGAAGTAAATGGAATTTACGCATGCGCAATGTGTTACAACGGAGGTGTGCGCTTGCCATCTAGGAACTTCTGTATGACAAATTTTAACTGTTGTACATAAACAGTGCTGTTTCTGCAAAATGCAACTACTTCTTGTACGAGTCAACGTGTCTGGATGAGATGTTGCTATAACTGCACAACTGCCGTTTGCCCATGGTGCCTTGCGAAATATTATGATACGGAAGCACGAATGAACGGCAACTTTCGCAGACGCTTCATTGCAACGTTTTTCATTTGAAAGTTTTTGTTCCGCGCCCTTGGACTGACAGAGAAGGCTTGTAAATTCGGAGACCGGACATGGCGGACAGCGGTGAGACGCCGGAATGCGCTGTCGAACCCAAAATCATTAAGGTGACAGTGAAGACTCCGAAGGAGAAAGAGGAGTTTGCAGTGGCAGAAAACAGCACCGTCAAACAGGTCAGTCATCACGAGCTGTCATTGCTCATTCAGTAACACTATCTGATTGTGTCAATATGACTAGCATGTCCAGATTATCAAAACGTATTTGCTCTGTTGCAGTCAAATATGACCACAGTTGACACACGCTTCTCCGCCCCTGCGACCGGACAGACTGTAGCCAGCCTGTCATCTTGAAAACGCTGCTTAATTACATACCATATCGCTGGATAGAAAACCTAAGCTATCTAACGAACAGTGTTGTGCACAGTTTATGCTGCAAGCTACAGTAGCTACTGATCCCAAGTCCTGTCTTTGTTGTAATAGTCCTGTCAACTCGAAGAACGCGTTTACCGCATCGTGCCGCCTGTAATAACTGGCCATTAAAAGATAGCCTGAGTTGCCTAACAGAAGTTAAAAACAACGCCTTTATGGAATTATGTAAGACATTTATGTAACCGCATGCTCTAATTATGTCTGTGGAGGGGGACAGCAACTAATAAGTTGGTTGTGAATTTGTTGATTAGTCAAGTGCGGGCGATAGGCTACATCATTATTGGGTGACATAGGTTTCTGGAGTAAGTACTGCACCATTACAAATATTTCATATTTGTTGGCTACCAGACTATTGCGTGATGCCGAGCAGTCTAGTGCTCGTTAAAGAGTTGTCTGTGTATGTATGTGTGCTACCAGAGCAGATCGGGTGGGTAGCGGGGCCGTGGGCGACGCAGTCTCAGGTCGGAGAGGAGGCGCTGTCAGTGGTGCTGGATAAAGGTGTGTCTGACTGAGTAACGCAGCCATGCAGCAGCGGGCGCTGTCTTCGTAAGGTCGAGCATCCCACTCTCCTTTCAGGCGGACGCAGACGTGTTCTGAAAAAGCCAAACTTTTTATCAGGGTTTGTCGAAGGTTACCCATATTGGAATGACCTCGTCAGCCGCACACCTCTCTTCACCCTTTCTAATTATATCTGTCCCCATAGACCAGGCACTGCAGGACCTGTGTGTGTGCTCGGCACATTTTTCTGTGGTCTAATTATTTTGTTGTGCACTGTTCAGTACGGTACTTGTTCAATGTGTAGCATTTTTTAGTTGTGAATATCTTAGACATTATGTCACTCATTGATATGTTATATTCGCTTATAATGCATGTGTGCACCTATGGAATGTAAGCAAATGGATGCAGTGTTAATTAATGTGTGCGGGTGTTTATCAGTTTATCAATGGGTGTCTGAAGCTCTCGCATCTGGATGCCGATTAAAGTGCTGTTTTCAGCTTTATGTTCGCACAAGGCAGAGATGGATGCTTGTTATATTTGTCAGCAAAGCGTAATTGGGTTGAGATCTCTAATGTGTGTTTCTCTCAACAAGTGTGAATCAAGTGTTTAAAAACACTCAAGGGGGTATACTGCGAAGCAAGGTTCACATGCTCAGGATTTCTTCGTGTTAGCTGACTTAACCACAATCGTTCTTAACCGGTATCATATCAACTTGCTAAGTGAACACAAGATTTATTAAATAGACACATCAAGAAGCTTGCTTATGTACTGTATCCCATCCATTGAGGATCTATATCATTTGTATAGCGCATTCTCAGGGAAAGCCAGTGGATTTTGTCAGTCTGTAATCTTGCCCTGCAAAAAGACCCCCTCACTATCTACACCTAGCTCTACGGGATCCACCAGGACTGGGAACACCTGTTCCCAGAGGACGAAAGGAGTTGATTTGTCAGTGGGCAGTGCTTTTATGTCTGAAGTTTTTATGGCGACATACCCCGATTAAAAGCGAGTCAGTGTTGTGATGTGGAAAACCCAGGGTTAAACCCTGTCATCTCCCTAACCCCATAATCTGGTTTCTTAGTATACCCCCCAGGGTCAGTTTCAGATGATCTGCCTCACGGGTTACTGTAGTGAGGAGAACCTACCACCAGGTGGCGATACCAGCCCCAGGGTCAGTTTCAGATGATCTGCCTCACAGGTTACTGTAGTGAGGAGAACCTACCACCAGGTGGCGATACCAGCCCGCGTACTGTAAATTCTGGAACGACTCAAACTGTTTCCTGTTGGGAGTGCTGTTTACAACTAGCCTCTGGTCTCTGGAGTGAGACTGTGAGCTCAGTGTATTCAGTGATCGTTTGATTTCCCCTGCAGACGCGAGTGTTGTCTGTCATTAACCTCTGCTGTGCTGCAGGGATGGAGGGCAATGTTGTTGTTTTTTTTTTAATTATGGGTGGATAAGATTCACTCATTAAACCTTTTCCCAAGAGAATACTGACTCAAAATGTCCCTTCATAAGTTATTTAATTGATCTAAGGACCTGAGTTTCTCTGTCCCTCACTCAGTTCAAAGAGCGAATCTCCACGCGATTTCAAGCACGAGCGCAGCAGCTGGTTCTCATCTTCGCCGGGAAGATCCTGAAAGACTCGGATCTGCTGACTCAACACGGCATCCAGGATGGAGTGACTCTCCACTTAGTCATCAAGGCGCAGAGCAGGTACACACCCCCGAGGGAACAGTCACAAACACACACACACACACACACACACACACGCACTGTAATGCGCAAGTAAACATGTACATACTCACGCACACGCGTTTCGATTACGCTAAGCCAGGCAGGAGGGAATTTGCACAGGGCTTTTGTTTGGCTGACGGGCCTGGTGCTCTTCTCTCTGAAGGTCCCTGGACCCCGCAGCTCCCCCCTCCAGCAGCAGCGTGGCCGTGTCCCCGGACCCTGGGAGCACAGCCCCCCCAGCCCCCACCTCCTCCTCCAGCACCCCAGCCAGCTTTGGTAAGGCTCCCGTGTGGGGTACTGCTGGGTTCTGTTAGTGATGTTCTGCTGATGGGGGCTGAGTTCTGTTGAGTTTTCTCAGTGAGGTTCTGTTGATTGGGTGTGGTTCTGCTGGGTTCTCTCAGTGAGGTTCTGCCGGTGGATAGTTCTTCACCAGAAGACTGGTTGATTGGGTGGTGGCTGTGTTTGATTGCTTGGTTGACTGATTAATCGATTGAATGGTTGACTTATTGTTTGGTTGATTGTTTGGTTGACTAATCGGTGGACTTGTTGGTTGGCTGCTTGTTGCAGGTGGGCTGGCCGGGTTGGGTCCGGGCTCGGGTAGCTTTTGGGAGCTGCAGGTGCAGATGCAGAGGCAGCTCGTGTCGAACCCAGAAATGATGGGACAGATCATGGGGAACCCGTTTGTGCAGAACCTGCTGACGGACCCGGACCTGATGAGGCAGCTGATCCTGGCGAACCCCCAAATGCAGCGGCTCATCCAGCGCAACCCCGAGATCAGCGGCATGCTGAGCAACCCTGACGTCATGAGACAGGCGAGCGCTGGCCCCCTGCAGGCCACGGTGCATTACTGCGGTTCTCCCTGCAGCCCAATTTTTGTTCCCATCATTGTGACATAGTTCTCGTTGTGATCTTTCTCTCCCCCCCCCCCCAGACGCTGGAGCTGGCACGGAACCCTGCCATGATGCAGGAGGTGATGCGTACTCAGGACCGGGCGCTTGGCAACCTGGAGACCATCCCTGGGGGGTACAGCACCCTCCGCAGGATGTGCACGGATGTGCAGGAGCCCATGATGAGCGCCGCCCAGGAACAGGTTAGGTACATGATATACACTACACACACATAACATACAGTACACTATCTCACAAAACCACACATACACTACACACATCAACACTAATGACTACACATACAACACATCACCTATGCCTACACTCACATCACACACACAGTACACTACGTACACACATCATACACACAATACACTACACACGTACATAAAGCATACACATTATATACTACGCACACTTTGGCTTACAAAGAATACCAGGACAGCAACTAATGAATAAACACACAATAGCTATTTGACTTTTTTAGCTGACAGTTTTGTGTATGCACATACTGTATAGCACACATAGTTTCTGTCTGGGTTTGACTGTGTTATGTTCTGCAGTTTGGGGGGGGCCCTTTGGCTCCGCTGGGGAGTAGCAGTGACACCACGGCTCCACCCTCTCGCTCTGAGAACGGAGACCCTCTGCCCGACCCCCCCGCCCCGCCCACATCCTCAACCTCAACAACACGCCCGGCTACACCCGCGCCTTCTGCGCCCACCTCCAGCCCCGCCCCACCTAATGTGGGATCTGTCCTGGGAGGTACAGTGACAGTCATCATCCGAGTGTATGTGTGTATAATGTGTCTGTGTGTGTTTGTGTGTATAGTGTATAGTAGGTATGCATGTGTGTGTGTGTAGTGTATAGTGTGTGAGTATGTAATGTGCGGTGTGTGTGTGTGTAATGTGTGTGTGTGTGTGTGTAATGTGTGTGTATGTAATGTACGGTGTCTGTGTTCGCAGGTATGCTGAGCACTCCGGGGATGCAGGCTCTGCTGCAGCAGATGGCTGAGAACCCGCAGCTGATGCAGAGCATGCTGTCGGCCCCCTACATACAGAGCCTGATGCACAGCCTGAGCCAGAACCCTGAGCTGGCAGCACAGGTACACACACTATGCAACACACACACACACACTATACCACACACACTATACAGCACATACATATAGACAGGCAGATACACTCCCTGCAGTGTTGGTGACGGGTTGCTGCTTTGCAGATGATGCTGAATAATCCACTGTTTGCGGGGAACCCACAGTTGCAGCAGCAGATGAGACTACAACTCCCAGTGTTCCTGCAGCAGGTTAGTGACACAACAGCTCCCAGTGTTCCTACAACAGGTTACTGAAACTACAGCTCCCAGTATTCTTGCCTCACTTTAGAGAACTACATTTCCCAATGTTCATACTGCAGGTTAGTTAAACTACAATCCCCAGTATTCCTGTTACAGCTTTGTGTAACAAAACCTCCCAGCATTCCTGCTGCAGGTTATTTTACCTGCTGCCCCCAGTCTTCCTGCAACAGGATAGACATGACCAAACAATTGGTATAGCATAAGTACAGCATAGGATTGAAGTGTTTTACGATTGGTGCTGATGGGATTGAAATGTGTTGTGATTGGTGCAGATGCAGAACCCAGAAATACTCTCTGCCATGTTGAATCCGCGCGCCATGCAGGCGCTGATGCAGATCCAGCAGGGTCTCCAAACCCTCGCCAGCGAGGCGCCCGGCTTCATACCCGGGTGTGGTTTCTCCTCTGTCTGTATGGTTTCTCCTCTGTCTGTACGGTTTCTCCTCTGTCTGTAAGGTTTCTCCTCTGTCTGTATGGTTTCTCCTCTGTTCATTATATGTTGTTTAGATGTTAGCCGCCAGTTGAGCTCAGTTGTCTGGTTCCTCCTCAGGATTGGATTAGGAGGACTGGGCGGAGTCAGCAGCTCTGCCCTCATCCCTGGCCCCGCCCCCACAGAGCCTGAAACTGGCTCAGAGGTGGACCAGCAGCGGTTTGTGCAGGACATGCTCCAGGCCCTCGCTGCCACAAACCCACAGGTGAGTCACAGCCCTTTTTATATGCAAACAACAGGTAAGCCACACCCTTTCTAAATGTGTGTGTTCCAGGTGCAGGTGTGTATGTTCCAGGCACAGGTGTGTGTGTGTGTGTGTGTGTGTGTGTATGTTCCAGGTACACGTGTATATGTTCCAGGTGCAGGTGTATGTGTGTGTTCCAGGTGCGAGTGTGTATGTTCCACGTGCAGGTGTGGTATGTCCAGTGCAGACTTGGAGGACGCTTCCGAAGTTCGCGAGGGCACCTGTCGCAGGCCTGAGCGCTGATCGCCACCGGCGGTGACATCACTGCCGCCATCGAGCGCCTGCTGGGCCCCCAGCCCTCCTAGCCCCGCCCCTCCCCTCATGTCTTAAAAACACACTTGGTTCATCTCTGTCAGGCTACATCAGTCCTTGGATAAAAGCATTTTAGTGCACCCAGCACCATCCATCACCCCTCCCAGCCCAGCCCTTACAGGGCTGGATTGGCTAAAAGCAGCAGAACACACAGGATTGCTACAAACACACACACACACACGTACTATTCACACACAAACACACACACAACACACACACTCACGCGTGTTATATTCACACACATACCCACACACACACACACACACACAGGTGTGTGTCCCTGTCTCTCCCTGCTCATTAACCCCGCCCGCTGGAGCGACAGTCATACCTGCTTTAAATTCAGCCAATCGCCAGATGACGGCTGCAGTGACACGCTTGTTTAAACCACGATTTCTCCGGCATTAACCGAGCCTTAAACTCAGACAGCCGTGTATTTATTCAACTGTTAATGCTGGTTAACACTGACCTTTGGGAATGAGGAGGGAAAAGCGATAAGCTGCAGGCAGGCCTGTGAAGTTCACTGCCCGTGAAGGACGGACTGCGCCGATTGGATGGTGTAAAAGCACAAGCGTGTCTATTGGACGAGGGTACGGAACTTCAGCTGTGCTGGCCGGACAAGCCCTCGGGGGATAACAGGGAGTCTCCCCCTGCTGGTCGGGAGTTTAGAAATGTGTCAAATGTGAAAATCCTCTTTGCTTTTAAACTGCCTGTATAAACAACACTAGCAATTGTAGTAATTATGCACATCTTGAGTTTTAAGGTGCTTTCACCTGTGCACAGGCAAATAAAGTGGAGTGGAAAGATATCTGGATCTGAATCAGTCGTCTTTTTACTGACTACTAAAGGAAGCTGGCGATACACTAGTGTGTGTGTATGTATGTGTATATACCTGTGTATTTGTGTGTGTGTATATATATGTGTTTGTGTGTGGGGCGTGGTATGTGTGTGTGTATGTGTTTGCATGTGTGTCTGATTTTATTTCTGTTATTTATTTATTTATTTATTTATTCCTTGGAGCAGTACTTTTTGCTGCCACTAGATGTCATCAGTGTGCGAACCCTGGCCGTTTCCCTGTCCCTGATGTGGGGGGAGAGTAATGGCCTGAGTCACTGTTCAGGGTCATTTAGCTGCTTCGCTGTTGTTATGTAACTGAGTGCTTTTAGTATCCTTCACTGTACAGCTTAGGCCTCCCAGCCCTGACCTCCACTGCAGACACGAAGCAGCCCAGTGTGTTCACACACCTGTGTGCTGGTGCCCTCTGACAGTGCAGGTGTTCACACACCTGTGTGCTGGTGCTGTCTCAGTGCAGGTGTTCACACACCTGTGTGCTGGTGCCCTCTGACAGTGCAGGTGTTCACACACCTGTGTGCTGGTGCTGTCTCAGTGCAGGCGTTCACACACCTGTGTGCTGGTGCCCTCTGACAGTGCAGGTGTTCACACACCTGTGTGCTGGTGCTGTCTCAGTGCAGGTGTTCACACACCTGTGTGCTGGTGCCCTCTGACAGTGCAGGTGTTCACACACCTGTGTGCTGGTGCTGTCTCAGTGCAGGCGTTCACACACCTGTGTGCTGGTGCCCTCTGACAGTGCAGGTGTTCACACACCTGTGTGCTGGTGCTGTCTCAGTGCAGGTGTTCACACACCTGTGTGCTGGTGCCCTCTGACAGTGCAGGTGTTCACACACCTGTGTGCTGGTGCTGTCTCAGTGCAGGTGTTCACACACCTGTGTGCTGGTGCCCTCTGACAGTGCAGGTGTTCACACACCTGTGTGCTGGTGCTGTCTCAGTGCAGGTGTTCACACACCTGTGTGCTGGTGCCCTCTGACAGTGCAGGTGTTCAACCTTAGAGCGCTGATGTTGGCGTCTCACAGGTAGGCATGGGTATCGTTTAGATTTTGCCAATACTGGTGCTAAAATGATACCTTTACTTTAACGGTACCAGTACCCAAATGATGCCTAAACCAATACCTTCTGTTAAAAAAAGAGAAAATGACTACATTTAAAAGAATGTATTTTTTTATCATAAAAACAAAGAAATTGAATATTGTAATTGTTTTATTTAATTGTTTAAGTGGTTCATTAATTTGGCCTAGTAAAACTTTAGCTAGCTTGCTAACAGTACCTGCTGTCACTAACTGAGTCCACAGAGCGCATGTGACGTTAGCTAGCGAAGGCGGATTTGGTCCAGTTAGTTCCAGTCGTATGGGAACCGGTGCCATAGTGATCCAGCCCTAGTCACAGCACAGGTGTTCAGTGTCAGAGCAGTGATGTTGGTGTCTGAAATACCACATCATTCCGTGAGTCAGCCCTCCCCAAAAACGGCCAGACGGGCACTTCCTGTGAGGTCATCCCTCAAACCCAGAGGAGGTCGCATCGTCACTATGGAGACAGCCTTCCAGAGACAGCATGTGGAATGCAGAGCTTTTGGCCCATTAATCTCATCTGCCTGGGAATCGGTCGCCCCTGCAAGGGGGGGTAACGACAGGGGGTGGCCCGCAAAGTCAAAAACGAAAACTCAAGTATGTGAGAGAAGAAGAATCACTGGTAATAATAATGCTTGCAGGAGCAACTCTCCCTGGCCCCCCGGAACTTCGGTGTGTTCCCATGGCTACAGGTGAGCAGAGAGAGCGCGCTCGATCTCCGCGGCTATCTCCGGCATGCCGTTCCGGATGTCGAGGGCGAGCGCGTTCTCGGCGGGCGAGGGCGGCTCCAGGGCGTCGAACTGAGACCGCAGGAGGCTGGGGGGCATAAAATGGCCGCCGCGTGCCTGCACCCGCTCCTGGATCAGCTGGAAGGAGCCCTGCAGGAAGGCGAAGAGCACGCCCTCCAGCCTGTCCCCCAGCCCGGCCCCGCCCCCGCCCCCGCCCCCGCCGTCCAGGGCGCAGCGGCCGAACAGCAGCAGTTGGCGGTACAGCTTCTTCAGCGCGGAGCAGACCAGGATGGCATTGGTTCCTGCGGCCATCTCTCTGCAGAGCAGTGAGTGCAAATTACCGCAGGCCCTGCACTGCTAACCTCTCAATACCACTAACACACCCTGTACTGCTAACCTCTCAGTACCACTAACACGCCCTGCACTGCTAACCTCTCAATACCACTAACACGCCCTGTACTGCTAACCTCTCAATACCACTAACACACCCTGTACTACTAACCTCTCAATACCACTAACACACCCTGTACTGCTCACACACCCTGTACTGCTAACCTCTCAATACCACTAACACACCCTGTACTGCTAACCTCTCAATACCACTAACACACCCTGTACTGCTAACCTCGCAATACCACTAACACACCCTGTACTGCTAACCTCTCAGTACCACTAACACACCCTGTACTGCTCACACACCCTGTACTGCTAACCTCTCAATACCACTAACACACCCTGTACTGCTAACCTCTCAATACCACTAACACACCCTGTACTGCTAACCTCTCAATACCACTAACACACCCTGTACTGCTAACCTCTCAATACCACTAACACACCCTGTACTGCTAACCTCACAATATTACTAACACGCCCTGTACTGCTAAACACTCACTTCCGCTAACACTCTCTGTAATGCTAAGCTCTCAATACTGATAACGCACCATGATACCATGATACTGATACTGCTAAGCTGTCTACTCCTAACGTGGCCAATACTGCTAACACTCCCCAAACTGTTATGCTCTCAATACCATTATGCTCATCGCTGCTAACACACCCTGTACTGCTACACTCTGATAGTGCAGAATGCTTTATGATTTTATTACCTTTGTATGATGTCATGCAGGAGGAGGAGCCAGGGCGTTCGGTCCTGGAACACAGACAGCAGTTAGTCAGTCAGCAGCGCTCTCCTCCAGCAAAAACACACTCCCTCACACCCCCCCAGTGCCCCCCCCCCCAGCCCTGTGGTGAAGGACATAAGAGCACAAGTTTTATTTATGCTTTTCATGTCCTCCCCTGCCCTGCCATCATCTGGTAACAGAAATACGCCACGGCTCCTTACAGCAAACACTGCATCTACACTGCACAGCCTCTGAACACACACACACACACACTCACAAACACACACACACACACACACGCACACACACGCACGAATACACACACTCACAAACACACGCACACACACTCACAACACACACACACACATACGCAGGCACTCACACATGCACTCACACACACAAACACACACGCATGCACGCACACACACACGCACTTACACACACACGCACTTACACACACACACACACACTCACATGCACCCCCAAACCCACACTCACTCACAAACACACGCTTTCAGATGCACATAAATCCAGGCAGACAAGTCTTTCAGAAGGGATGAAAAACACGACTGAGCAGAATCTCCGTGCTGACGGTGCCCTTTGAAAGTGCTGAACCGTGCAGTCTGCTCAGGGCCACGGCCCAGGCCCGTCGCCACGGGAGCGCGGAACACTGTTGCCTGGACACGGTGCAGGTGACACAGACGGAGGCGATCACCTGATCAGTCAGGGGAATTCCGCTGGCCATTTTCTCGATGTTCTCTTTGGGGTGATAGTCATCGCCCTCGTACAGCGTCCATCCCAGCTGAAAAACGGTATGAGCACTTGTGTAAACAACAGACTGATCGACCAAATGAATGACCGATTCGTGCTGATAGTAAATATGTTCGCTTCTCACCTTTTCAGAGAGGAGAGACCCTACAGTTGACCTGTGACACAAAATAAGCACACTATTTAATTTAGTTTGATTCTGGGAATCTTAGCTGCAGTGAACATAAAGGAACTACAACAGATGCATCAACTGCATCATGATTTGTACAAATTATTCTTTTTTTTAACACTCTTTTCTTAATAAATTCAAGTTACACATTTTCATTTACAAGAGGAACAAAGGTCAACTGTCACATTTGTTCTGTCCTCTACTTCTGTAAAGTTCACACACATAAAGTTTAAATTCTCCGAGCCTGGCCACAGTGGCGAGCCATTCCCTGACAGACACAAGAATCACGTGAACTGTAAAATTTTGCATTTCGTTTCGTTTTGCTTCTTGTCACTCTGCGCGAGTCCGAGCTGTTCCGCAGACTCCGTCAGCGGTCGGTGTGCTTTGATAAAACACGATGAATGAACCGGGGCCAAGTAGGCTACTAGTGACATGGGAGATTAATTCTGTTGTAGGCTATCACGTCCTGAAAGATCACCGCACTAAATAATGCTTATTGCCCCTGTCAACGGCGACACTGGGTGGACGTTATTTATCAACTGCGGGGAAAACCATAATTACAAGTGCACTGATGGATTTTCATTAAATCGATGAATTTACTGAGATAAAATGCAGACCTACTTCCCACTCCCGGACACCCCCATGATAATAAGTATCATGCCGACAGGAGCAAGCAAGGGACGAACCGAGTCAGAAGCTACCAAAGCAGCTCAGCGCTCCAACAACAGAAATGGCAGCTTGCCGTGTAGCTCTCGGTGACGCGCAACATGTCCGCCGCGTCTTTCTATTTAAAGCCACAGTAGCCTCAACATGCGCGTGCCCAGGCACGGGCACCTTATTTCATCCTATCATCGGGAACAGAATTCGATTAAGAAAGAGCCACTTAGCAGCAAGATCATTAGCAAAAAAACATTTGTGATCTGTGAATTAGGTTGACTGCTGTGAGCGCACGGTCCTGTGTAAGGTGACGGTGAGAACGCCACTCAAGAAAGACACCTGACCAAGCACACTGCCAGTTCACAAATAATTAGATAGGCCCTATAAATTAAGACCGTGCGCGACACCTGCCATTTTATGTCATACAAATGAATAACATCGTTCAGCCATCTAAAAGCATGGCGCTGGTCAAAAATATGCGTAGCTAGTATTACGATCGCCATGAATTTTAAATTTTGTCCTCAAAAAAAAAAAAGTGGCGAAAAAACTATAATTAGCTGTTTAATGGTGCAGTTTAAATGGCGTTACGAACTCCCATTCAAGGTTCGCTCGTTAATGGTGCTGCAAATAGGCTAATATAAGTTAGCTAGCAACCGGGGAAACGACGGGGGGGGGGTCCTGCGCTCTGTGGATGGAGACAATCTCTCAGACCCAGGCGTCACAGAGAACGAGAGAGGGAGGGAGTGAGGAATGAAGGAGAGGGAGGGAGAAATAGAGTGCTTTCACATTACAGAAACAAGACAGCGAGGCTCATTCCCGTATCTCGCGAACCTCAGACGCCTGATGCCTCATCCCTCCATCAGCGCTGCACAGCAGTTTCTCTCGTTTGAGCCAGGGCGTTGCTTTGTCATGTAGAAAATTAAGAAAAATAAGAAAAGAAGAATGAAAATGCTTCGATTTCGCACTTCGAGCATCCGGTCCTTAAACCAGGAGATCCAGTGCACGGTGAGGCTGCTGGATGATACGGAGATCTCGTGCAGCATCCAGGTATGAACATGTACGACTCGAGCGCATTCTCCGGCGTCCTTTCGATTCGACTGCCAAGCTTCTATTCTGATGATCGAAGCGTGAAACGGTGAAATGCAGCTTGCGCCATAACTGCACCAGTGTGAACCCGAACATCGTTGACAAGTGCCACGCACGTTTACCAAACAACAGGCAGGTCCCTCACATCGTGCGGCGCCATGTGTCAGGGATATTTTCAAGTTGTCGATTTGCAAAACAAATTCATGCACAAACGGGACCGTTTAGGATACACAAAGCTGAGCGAAATTCAATATTAAAGCCGTCACGTTAAAGAGGTTCGCCGCTTTCGATGAGCTCTTGAGAAACATATTTTTGTCGATGAAGCGTGAAATATGTTGGTTCTGCGCGCGCCTCGGGATGCATGGACCACATGCAGGACACTTCTGAAAGTTGCTGAGTGTAGAATTGCGGATGGACGTTCTCACCCTTTCTCCTGCCAACCATCCTTGGGGGCCAAATTAAGTTTTGTGCTGGAGATTGATCAGGGGAAGATATTAATGGTTTTCTGACTGTAGATTTCATCACTAATAGAATCACAGATTTATGAGACAGGAAAGTAAGAAAAACATGGGACGGTGTGTTTTAATTGGGGTATCACAAACTCTTTCAGTCAGTCTCATGCATCATGGTGAATTTGGGGTCAGATATTGAACTAGGAGAAGGTTCTGAAATTGAGTTGGTTGCTTTGAGTGGCATGGATACTTTGGGGGTGTTGAGCTGCACTGGAGCGGGCGTGGTCAGAGCTAGAAGAGGTGTGGTCAAGGATCACGGTTGTCACCGGTTGTCACCGCTCTAGGACTTTGGGGGCCCTAAACAAGAATATCCAGTTCAACCCCAAACAATCCCGGTGGGAATTATGAAGAAGGGTGGGGGGTGGACTGGGGGACTGGGGGACTGGGGGGTTGTCAGAACTGGTCACGGACTGGGGGGTGAAGGAACCAAGGACAGTAGCAATCACAGACTGGGAAGCTGATTTTCACAGACATATAAATACATCCCTGGGCCACACATGACTGGTTGTGGCCCAAGGATGGCTGTGGCCCTAAATGACCCGATAGTGTTTATGCTAGCGGCTGAGTCTGGTCTCACCTTTCTCCCAGATTTCAGAGTGAAGGTAACGCACAAGCACTGATGTGATGTCGTCTGATGTAATGGGATGGGGTGAGATGAATTGTTAAGCGGAATTGCCAAGTACCAAACCATGTTTTAACCAGAAGGGTGGACTCACATCCTTGCCTCTCAGTTTGTGTTTTTATATTTGTACTTCCTGTGGATGCAGAGATTAGACTTAAGTATGTTGGCATAGCACTGGGTGGTTATGTTAGCATAGCACTGGCTGGTTATGTTAGCATGGCACTGGGTGGTTTCTTCAATGTACCATTGGTTGGGCTTCTTTAGAGTAGCATTGGGTATGTAAAATTAGCATAGTGCTTCTGTGGTGGGTGCATTTAGCGTGGCGTTGGTTGCATTCGTTAGGCATGCTTAGCACAGTGGTTGGTTGTGTATGTTTACTCTCGCGACCATGAAGAATGAATTTTTTGCATAGAAATTTGGTTGATAAGTTAGCATAGAGTTGGTGCGCTGGGTGGTACAGTACTGGCTGGGTGCCTGTGATGCTGAGCAAATGGATAGAGGTCTCTCTCTCTCTCTCTCTCTCTCTCTCTCTATCTCTCGGTCTCTCTCTCTCTTTGCAAGCTACTGAACTCTACATTGTATTGACTTGGCTTGTCTGGTTTGGAGCGTGTTCAGTCCTCATGCGTCCCTCTCATAAATATTTAAAGAGCTGCAACCTTGCTCCTCCGGATGGGCTAATGGGGAAAAAACTTGTGTTTAGTCGTATGCATTTTTTAGGCAATCATAGAGCCCTAATGGCTTCCTGTTCCTCTGGCTTTTCACATCTATATTTCATAATCTTCCACGCACTTGCTCTCTCTTTACCCACAACACTCTCTGCCTGCTTGACTGGCGGTTTTCATCCAATATAGGTCATGTACAGACGAAAGGAAATAAACGCAATCTCTCCACGAGCTGTGCGTATGTGTATGTGTGTGTGTCTATCAGTGCTGTCTGTCTGTGTTGTGAGTGGTTGTGGATGCATCAAGAGATATGTGTGTGTGCGCATGTGTGTGCGCACGTACATGTGTATATCGAGCTCTGTGTGCATGTACATCAGAGCTGTGTGTGTGTGCGCATGTATACATCAGAGCTGTGTGTGTGTGTGTGTGTGTCAGAGGTTACTGTAGGTATGCCCTCTTCTGGCGTTCATACTGAACGCTGAAAGCTGGGAAGGTCAGATGACAGTGTGTCCTACCTTTCAGAAGAAGATGCTCTTTAGGTAATCAAACCGGGCCTCTCAGGTGTGGCTTAATGACAGGTCATAAATGTCCGTTTACAGCTGCCAGCTGTTTCAAATCAGCAGGGCTTTTTATAGACTGTAAAAGGGAAAATAAAAATTCACAAACAAGTCATTTACATGCATTGTATGGACATGAGTGCACATACACAAACGCACGCGCACACACACACACACACACACACACAGCAGATAGTTTTCCTCCCAGCGGAAACTGTGAGCGATATCACTGCCTCCCCTACCCAGATGCCTCAGACAAATATCACATGACACATGAGGGACCGTTTTGCTCCAGTGCTGGAGGAGTGGGACAGGGAGCAGGAGGAACAGGAAACAAGAGTAGCATGAAACGGGGAACAGGACACAGGTGGATCAGGATGCAGGGGGAACAGGACGCAGGTGCAACAGTACGCTGGGGAAACAGGTGGAACAGAAAGAAGAAGGATTAGGAAGCAGGAGGAACAGGACACAGGGAAGAGGACGCAGGGGGAACAGGACATGGGGAAGAGGACATGGGGGAACAGGAAGAATTGCATTACTCAGCTTTATAATGGAGTGCTAACTCCATGTGATTTAGTAGGCAGTGTGCACTTACACTGTAGCATAGCATAGTGTGTGTGTGTGCATACGTGTATGTGTCACATACCTTTACACTGGGAAGATGTTAATGGTAGTTATGAGAGATCAGGAGCAAGGGATGAAAGAGGGAGAAAGTTAGAGGACTGGAGGTAAATGTACAGATGGTGAAAGAGGAGACAGGGGGAGAGAGGCACAGGCGGCTCTGTCCTGTACCGTGCTGCTGATTCTGTTCCTGGAGACGGATACAGTGCACAGACTTATCCGCTCACCCCATAGCAACCGGCGGCTCGTCTTTCAGTAATATACCCATGCCTGCATAATGTCACCTTGTCTGTATTTATATTAGTAAGCATTGCTGACGCCGTCTTCGTATTTCTTTGTGCGTGACTAAATATAGCTCAGCGTCTCTATTTATACCTCTCCTCTGTCCTTTGATGAGTTAAGGAGCTACGTTGTCAGGCGGTGGTTGACCGTCGAGTCTGAGCGTTCGTACTCTCCAGATAATTCCCTGGCTGACTGAGCGACTGGACCTGCCCCAGTCTCCCCTGTGGGTTTCACACAAATTACAGGAATTTAGAAACTAACAAAATGGCTCAAATGCCTTCAATCACGCAGAGGGCAGATTGTGAGCTACTTGTGCTGTTTCATAATGAGGTTCGACTACTGGCTAACGGTGGTAAACACATTCAGACTGATGGCTAACGGTGGTAAACACATTCAGACTGATGGCTAACGGTGGTAAACACATTCAGACTGATGGCTAACAGTGGTAAACACATTCAGACTGATGGCTAACGGTGGTAAACACATTCAGACTGATGGCTAACAGTGGTAAACACATTCAGACTGATGGCTAACGGTGGTAAACACATTCAGACTGATGGCTAACAGTGGTAAACACATTCAGACTGATGGCTAACGGTGGTAAACACATTCAGACTGATGGCTAACAGTGGTAAACACATTCAGACTGATGGCTAACGGTGGTAAACACATTCAGACTGATGGCTAATGGTGGTAAACACATTCAGACTGATGGCTGACAGTGGTAAACACATTCAGACTGATGGCTAACGGTGGTAAACACATTCAGACTGATGGCTAACGGTGGTAAACACATTCAGACTGATGGCTAACAGTGGTAAACACATTCAGACTGATGGCTAACGGTGGTAAACACATTCAGACTGATGGCTAACGGTGGTAAACACATTCAGACTGATGGCTAACGGTGGTAAACACATTCAGACTGATGGCTAACGGTGGTAAACACATTCAGACTGATGGCTAACGGTGGTAAACACATTCAGGCTGATGGCTAATGGTGGTAAACACATTCAGACTGATGGCTAACGGTGGTAAACACATTCAGACTGATGGCTAACGGTGGTAAACACATTCAGACTGATGGCTAACGGTGGTAAACACATTCAGACTGATGGCTAACGGTGGTAAATGTATTTGTACCGCTGGCTAGTAGTGATGAATGCATTCAGGCCGCTGTCTAACTGTGGAAATGTGGTCAGGAGGCGATCAATTGCATCTCCCGTCTGTAAACATCTCCACCTCTAGAGCCTCATATCAAAGCACAACATTTAAAGGATTTTTCTCCCTCTCACTTCATATAGGGGAATATTTCAGTCTCATCTGAAATGAGTTGATTTATTTGTAGTAAAACGAAGAGGTTTGTCAGTTTTAAATGTTAGATACTTTGTTGTTACGTTGTTTTAAAAAAAAAAAAAAAAATTATTGTGTGTATTCTGTGTTAACAGCAGCCAGACACATTAATCCAGCTTTGTGCTTTTGAGAAAAAGATTTGTCTGGAACTTCAGTGGAGAATAAAATCAGCCTGGTTGAATGTGGGCTTTGATGTTGTTCTGTGCTGAATGCCATTAACCTGCTTTATCACACTGGAGTCCACTGAGAGGCTAAAATATCAGACACGCTTTCTCTGTCTGTCTCTGTCTCTCTCCCTCTCCCTCCCTCTCTCTCTCTCTCTCTCTCTCTCTCTCACACTAACCTTTAGTAAGCACATTTTTACCTTCATTAGTGGAGCATTCTGGCTGACATTTTCATTTTGTTTTGCGTACAGACCCTGCCCAATCAATGTGATGCCAGCCTGTTGCCATGGGAAACTCTGTACAACATTTGCGCAGAAGAACAACATGAAGCAGTGAAAATAAGGCAAGGGGAAACATAATTCCCCTTGTCTTATTTTGCATAATATCCTAAATAAAAGCAGATGGTTTGAGCAGTGCATGCTTGGAGATGGTGTTTCAAGTTGTGTCTATGGGACTGACGTGATGCTGAGAGCAGTGCATCCTGGGACACTGTATTCCCATTACTGTCTGTGGCCTCTGATGCCGATGATAAGCCTTCCCTAGGGGCTGGCTCAGCGTATCAAATACCCCCCCTCAGTGAGACGGGGGAGTGTCCTGATTGGTCGGCAGTAATTGGCCTGAGACACAGCGTGAGTGTTTTGGGGACTGGTGGAGCTCTCAGCAGGGCGTGTGTGTGTGAAAGGCCAAACAATGGCTTGTACGGCCTGTCTCTGTGAGCTCTGGTTTGAGCGCTGTCTCTTCAGAGCGCTCTCTGCTCGGAATCCTGTCTGTTCAGAACACCGTCTGTTCAGAATGTTGTCTGTTCTGGACTCTGTCTGACTCTGGTCTGTTGAGAGAGCTGGATGTGTTAATGAATGCTGGTTTTCTGGTGTTGCCCTGTTGCTCCAGTCTGTCGGGGGGGGGGGGGACACATTCTGCGGAATTAAATCATAGTGCTGACTTCTGGGGTTCCCAGAGCCACCTCCCTGCTGGGGGCACTCAGACAGGTGCAGTTCCCCCAAATACCCCCCAGGGAGAGTCTCATGCTGGCAATGGCACCTAAAGCCCTACTCACTCGCTAATACCATCTACTTTCCTGGATGCACCTTTACCTGTTACTTTACCTGAACCTTTACCTGTACCTGTACCTATAACCTTACCTGTACCTTTACCTGCACCATTACGTGTGCCTTTACCTGTACTGTGTACCTCTCACTCACTCTGCTGGCTCTCCTTTGGAAACACAGGGTGTTCTACGCTTGCAGTTTGGATTTAATGCTCTTCTTAAAGTGTAGTTGTGAAGTAATTTTTTTCAGGTTGAATGTCTGGATTGATTGTAGACTTTAGAGTTTTTTTTAGTTTTTCTCTTAACCTCAGTTTCCTGCTAATTCTTCTCGTTTAAATGGGGCTTCTATTAAGTTTCCAGCTCCACACCTCAGCCAGCCTAAAAACAGACAGAAATGACACCCAGGGGGGAACTGAAAGTGTCTTAGGTTCAGCGCTGTTTTTTTTATTATTATCCGTCTCTGTGTGGAGCCTGACTGGACTGGCGATTAGCAGGGCGATGACAGATTGATGATGTGGCTTTATCTTCGGGGCAGACAGGTCTCGCCATGGGGCAGAGAGAGTGTGCAAAATACACACAAATACCCAAACACGTTTATCATAAACGGTCCGTCAGTTACTGCTACCTGTTTAACAGATGCCCTTTATTGAGCATGTCTTTCATAGCTAACGTGCGCAGGTGTGCTGTATGTACCGTATTAGCATGGAGCTGCAGGTTTGCTGTAAACCTTCAGTGGCAGTGTCTCTTTTTCTTCCCCCTGTCTGTGCTTTCCCGCTGCCGGTGTTAAATGCGCGATGGAAAGTACCGGCAGCATCGCATGCTGTGTGTGTGTGGCTGCTAGCTAGCGCTAATGTTTACTGTTTCTCGCGGCGGGAGCGGGCTCAAGCCCGGACGTGTCTGCGTGTCCGCGGGGGCCAGCGTGTGCGTAAAGCATCCTGATGCTCACAGAACCAGTCGCACGCGCACGCGGGCAGCCAATCACGTGCAGGCAGCCGGTCACACAGGCGGCCAATTACATGCAGGCAGCCAGTCACACGCTGCCAGACAATCACTTGTAGGCAGCCAGTCACACAGATGGCCAACTACGTGCCAGCAGTCAGTCACACGCAAGCAGCCAATCAGACACAGGCAGTCAGTCACATGCAGGCAGCCAGTCAGACAGTGGTAGCCAATCACACGCAGGCAGCAATTACACATGCAGTCAATCACACGCAGGCAGTCAATCACACACAGGCAGCCAATTGGACACAGGCAGTCAATCACAGGCAGCCAATCAGGAGAGGATATGGCAGGATAAGGAAGAAGCTGAAGAGCGGGATTAAATGTGTGCTGATCGACCAGACTTCAAAGGATTACAACATATCATGAGGGATTGGTAATCTCTATTCCTAGAGCCGTTTTTGTAATTCTGTCAGCCACATTATAGTTCTGGTGAAGCATGTTCCAGTTGATTAATGTTTGTTAATATTATTACTATTACTGAAATGGCATTATCTTGTACCATGTTCACCTGAGTAATATTACTAGCCTTACATATTGCAAATGGAAAAAACATATTTTTTCCGCTGTCCATTTAATATAATATTGTAAGATTAGCGAAGGGTGTTGGAGTTGAAGGAGTTAAATCATGCTCTTTGCTCTTGTATGCTGTTCTGTCCACAAGTCCTCAGTCTCTGTATAACAGTGGTTCCATACCTCTTACTTTATAATGGGCGCATTGCAATTAAGCATGTATAATTATAGCCTAATAATAGCATATAATAAAAAGTACTAATTTAACTGACTAGGCAAGACCATTAATCAAAATTGCTAAACTGACCTGTCATTCATGAGAAACTCAACTGCCCAACCCCCTCGCCCCCGGCCGATACAATCCCTAAGTCACATATGGGAGATCCAAACATACAGACGATTGCCAAACCATTTTTGAATAGCCAAGACAAAAACAAAAAAAATAGAAAAAAAAGAAAAGCCTTTTCATCTTAGTCTGTACAATCCCTTCTGAACCATTTTACACGCCTTTGCAGAAACCTCGCACACTTCCTTCCACGCGCCGTGTACGCATGTCGCGTTTCCGTGTGATCGAGGGAAAACGTGACTGTGTTTAATATTTAACCCGGAGCGCTTTTAAATGTGTATATCTCAATCGCACTGGAAGGATACGGGGACAAACCTTCCTGCCAGTATGCTAGAATTTCTGCGCTCAGTTATAGCGGACCACAGTTTCTGATGTAGATTAGAAGGATCGATGGGCGCTCCCAGATTGAGAGATCATTCTTTGCTGCCTTCTCGGCTGCGCGTGTTGCCGCGCTGCGTGTTTCTCAGAGACTTAGTGCAACGGCGCTGCAGTTTTTTTGCGCGTTTCTTGCCGAGCTTGAGACACTGTTTTGGTGCGCTGCGTTCCCCCCACCCGCACGCAAGATCAAACACAGCTGTGCCTCACGGCTCCTGCTGTATCGTCCCCATGGTGACAACAGAACACACGCTGCTCTCTTTGACAAATGTGAGAAACTAAGTTTTTTCCCTTACATCGTGGATGTCTGTGTGTAGCTGTGTGATAACGCCCAGCTGTGATATTGCCCCAATGTAGCTGCGTAATAATACTGAAAATCAGGCCAAGAGTTGTGCTGAGGCAGATTCTCTGCTTTCATACGGCCTGTATCTATCATACATCCCACGTGTCTGTATTTGTTTGTGTTCTGTGTGCAGTGTGTATTTACACTCGATACAAAGGTTACTGTTGTTCTAAATATTTTTCACACTGCCCGTTTTATGAATTCAGGCTGCGTTTCAACGCTGAATC